>NC_135736.1:44315000-44960000 GCF_041903045.1 Epinephelus lanceolatus
CGGGGCCCCGTTCATTCCTATGGAAAGCTGCTCAGTGGGGCAGGAAGCCAAAAAGTTCAATAGCCACAAAGAAAACAACCTGGATGATGAGGTCTGATCAGATGATCAGGACGTACTGTGTGGCCCATAGAGGAGGCTCATGAGAGATCTCCGCCAGCTGAGCCGGCTACTTCCGGTTTGGCACTCCACTAGCTTGAATTGGGATGAAGTGATTCAATCCTGCGGCTCCTCTAGACTTCTAGTCATTTCATGGGGGTTGTGACGCTCAAAAAACTTTATCCACTGATTTACAGACATCTCTTTTGGCATGGAAGTCATTGGAAAAAAGTCTTTGGGCCAGAGGGCATTACATGACGCTGTAATTATGCTGTTTGGCCACTATGAAAATTGGCTTCAAAGCCCGGCGCACTTGCTGGGGGTCTGATGGCCCTCTTACTCAATACAAAATCATGTCTCAAGGCAATCCTTCAAAGGTAGAGATGCATTACATTGAATTCCTCCAGTTCATTTTGACAAATGCCGATATATGCACATATTTTTTCCACCTAATTGCAGCAAAGATCGGACCTCTCCTGTGGTGGAATTTACATCATGTCATGCCTTTTGTTATGAGGCATAGCTTTTCAAAATGTGCACATTCACTGGGCAAAATAAGAAAACCGCTTCAACTTAGGTCATATCTAATGTCTATA
This sequence comes from Epinephelus lanceolatus, assembly GCF_041903045.1. Taxonomy (NCBI): domain Eukaryota; kingdom Metazoa; phylum Chordata; class Actinopteri; order Perciformes; family Serranidae; genus Epinephelus; species Epinephelus lanceolatus. Next base: position 44,315,693 of record NC_135736.1, read on the forward strand.
GATTCTATGAAGAAACTGCAGGCGACGGGAAGTGTTCTGGCAAGCAAACAGTCCATGAAGAGAAGTAGAATACATTGGCCGAAATGCAGTCTCGGGATCCATCATCTATCGTCTGATGATTTACCTTAGCATTTGCTTTTTTTAAAGTCTATCTGCATTCATATTCGGATATCTGTCTATAGAGATTAGCCAAAATGATCGGGGTATGGAAGACTTGGCCTGGATATTCACTGACTACACCAGATCAGCTCGAAATATTGGTCCTCAGCTCCAGAGGCTTTATTGTTGTCAGTTGATAGCTGATGGATTCTGAGATTGACCTGTTTGGATTAATTAAAGTCGCATAATTATAGCGTCATCTTATCGGTGGAAATGTTCGTATCAGGCCAATGCTGATAATTTATCTTAAAGCCTTTATCTGCTAATACCGACAAAGTACCGATATTATCATGCATTCCTAATCACTAGTTGCGTATTCAGTTGAATCATAATGTTCTTGAATTTGTAGAATATTCAAGAAGCCCCGAGAGTTAAAACTAGAGCTGAAAGGATTAGTTGATCGATAAAAAATTAGCCAGATTTTGATAACTGATTACTTTTGGTTCCAAATGTACATTTTCCCTTTGTTTTAGTCTTATAGAATAATAATTTGACCATCATGAAGGACACTGTAGTGGACATTTCCCATAACTTATAGACAAATTTTCAAGGTCATAAAAACAATCAGTAGAATAATTGATAAGGAAAATATTCAGCAACCTTACTCCCCTCTTTAGATTTATCTCACAATCCAGGGTGTGGAAGCCAAAGGTAGGGAACCACTGTAGTAGCAGTATAAGGCCCCAGTTTTGTTTTTACAGTCTAAACGTGGGCTGGAAGTTGTCATTTTGAGAAGTACTTTTTGTCACTGTGCAAGATCTTGAAAAGAAAAGAATGTAGATGTTGTTATTATTGAGGGTTATGGCAGATTCAGCAAGCTTTTTGTCCAAGTTTCCGTTGTGTGTTGGTGCTTGGCCTGTTCTCCTGGGGCCTCAGGATGTGGACTGGGCACACAGGGGTTTCAACTGGTTTTCACATCCAGAGTTTTTAAGAGGAACTTTAGGGAAATTCGGCATTCTTCCAACGAGCACAGCAAAAGGGATATTTTCTTTAATATCTGCCCGTGCCTGTTTTATTTCCTCTTTGATTTGTAGGAAAAATAAAGAGCTGGTAGCCAAATGCTACTGAGAGAAGAAAGCAAAGCAGAGAATGGTTTTCATAAAGAAGTTTTTAACACTCTTCTGCCCTACAAAGAGCAAAAACGGAAACATGAAACTGAACTGTAAAACTTTGTCAGCCCAGAATCATAGGCTTTATATCATAGATGTTGTTTTATTATGAAATCTAAAACCTACCTGTGACCTTTGACCTTTTAGAGGTCATCACAGGTTGCAGCTTTTTGCCTCTTTGTAAGGCAGCTACGCCTGAGCACAGTTTTACGACTAAAGGTTGAGCGGGGCCAGAGCAGACGTTTTTTGAAAGCGATGCGAGTTCAGTCGCGCTTTTAGAAGAGCTTTGTACACATTTCAAATTTTTTTTCTTTTAGTTTTACAATTTATTTTGCTGTTGTGTTTGTTTTCTACATTTGAGCTAGTGTACTGTAGTCCTTAAAAGTTATTTTAAGACAGATGCTACTAATCATTCAACATTAACACCTGTACGTAGAGTTGCCAAGTTGTGTAAAAAAAAAATTACAAAAAGAGAAAGTGGAGACATGGTTAGCTGTAAAATAGTTTAGAGAAAGAGAACCACATATTTTTGCATTGCGATTGTTGTATGATTGAGGTGCTGCGGACGGGAGGGACGAGGTTTTAATGCTGGACCAGATGTTTGGTTTTTACTGTACTGCAGCTGTTGACGGGGCGGGATCGAGACTGCAGAAAGCAGACGGATGAACAGACTGATGGATGGATGGACGTAAAGTCGAGGTAAACAAAACACTGCCGGGCTCACATCATTTAAGGCTAAAAGTCTGAATGTCTGTTAAAAAAATCTCTTCATGGATAAAATCCTACTCTCCATTGTCTTGTAACGATAAACACACTTTTTAGCATAAACTTCCATTAGGTATCGACCCAAAGTAAGTTTACTTGACCTGGTTCTTGAACCAGCTTTTCTACAAAGAATAAGCTACTGCTGCTTGAATGTTTCTTATTGTTCAGACGCCACCTGGTGGCGAAATACAGCTACCACAGCGCAGAGATGGGGGGGGGCTCAGCAGCTGTAGTAACTGCCAATGCCACCAGAGGGTGATATCCCAAGAGGCAGTGATCCTACACAAGCTACGATTGTAACGACAGAGTCTCGATCACTGTATTCATCCGAGCACCTTAACAGCAGACCGCCGGAGGCTTCTGCTGCTCATTTTACAAATCCGACACAAGACACAAACCCGCCAAAATGTCCACCGCGGCACGTGGGCTAAAGATGCCAAATAAAGGTGTCGGTAGATTGAAAGTTGCTGACATGACTTCCAAAACAAAAGAGCACAGCAGCTGTTTTTGTGCATCGACTTGTCCATCCACCGTCTGTCTTTCTCTCTGATCTCCGTCCCGGCCGCCGATCCACAGAGAGGAGCTAAAGTGACAAGGAGAGAGCGGAATAATCTTTTAAAAAAAAAAGCACCTTTGGGCGAGCGCTCAACTGTCCCGGAGAGCCAAAGCCCTCTGCACCTTTCTGAGCACGCTCACTCTGTCACTTCCTGTCTGTGGTTTGGATGCTGGTGCGTTTGGGGGGGAGGGTGGGAATCGAGATGTAATGTGAGGGTTCTTTTTGTAAGTTCCTTATTTTTGTTGTTTTTATCTTTTTGTACTATATTCCCTTTTTTATTTTGTATGTTTTCTCTTCTCTCTCTTTATGACATTTGTTGTTTACTGTAAAAATGATGATGACGATGATGTGCCCAATCGACCTGTCTCCCTCCAGGTGGGAAGTGGGAGCATAGACTGTGCAAACTCTCCTCTGCATGGGGGTGGTGGAGGGGGGGTTAAATAGGGGGGAGGGGGAGAGTTCAAGTGGGTGAGGGGGTACCAGTAAAGGGGTTGAAGGTTGGATTTAATTCGGACGGAGTTCCTACACAGATCTGGAAACTGAATTTTGATCATTTCTAGCTCCTTTTTAAAAAGAAACCTTGAGAGATCAGGAAGGTATGATCACTGAGCAAGCATTTGATGCGCTATTGGTTTAGTGTCGACTCAAACAAGCACAAAACCTTCAATGTGACAGTGAGCCACAGTCAAAATTCTCTTCATTAACAGCTCTCGTCTTAACGCTTGATTTTAAAATCAATGAAGGAAGCAACGACAGACAACTTAGATTAGGGCTGGGTATTGGTACTAGATACCTTTCAGGTACCGACCCGTACCAAGTAGTATCGAAGCTTCTCCAGTCAAACAACACCTGCATTCGATGATTTTTGTACCCAGAAAAAAAAAGTATTTCTGTGGTTTTGCCTGCAGCCAGTCACTGCAAGTGTTCTTCAATGTAATGCAATGAGTGACTGGCCCACTGCCGCAGCAGCCACAACCAATGCAGTCTGTGGTACAGTGAAGTCGAGCGCGGTCCATCTGGCATAGTTGGCAGTTCAGTGTGCCAAGATGTCAGCAAGATGTTCGAAGGTATGGCTGCACTACACGCCACTCAAGCCACATGATGGGTATCGAATGAAGTAGCAAACAAAAGGTATCAAGGAAGTACTTTATTGGTATCTGTGTCACTTTAAGCGCACTGGTATCGGTACTTGTTATCTAGGGCTGTACCCGACTCAGAAGTATATCAGTCACGTCATATTTGGGTGATCAGTACGAATGTTTGACTATTCCTTCATTTTTTACCATGTAGAGTTTGAGATTTTGTTTGGGCATTAGCAGGATGTCCAGTGTGGCAATGACACTCAAGTTATCAAACTACCCTAACGACAGATAAGAAGTGTGCAACATTAGGTATCAAACAAAACCAGACTGTATCGTATTAAGTTGCTGTGAGCTGTAAATTCACCCCTTCTAAGCAGAAGGCAGAAGATAACATTATCTCTGAGCCAGACCAGTCAAAGCCTCTCCTTCGCCAGGTAACTGCCTCTGTGTCTGCAGCTGCCTGAACCAAAGAAGAGCAGCATCAAAGCTCACTCTGCAGCTAAATCAGAATCTTGAAGGGTCTCTCTGATGACTCGTATCTCTGACTATTATGGGGCAGCCCTAAACAATACCCAGCCCTAACTTCGATGTCCTTTCAACTATCAAATCTGTCAAATGCTTGTGGGGTTCGACTTGCAATGTCATATTAATCATTTGGAAAAATATCTGATCTGGTTCTTGGTCTTGTTGCTCTTTTTAAACAAATGTTGAAGGAAAAATCCACCCTCAAACACTGATGTGAGAAACCACACATTCTGGTGTATTCAACAGTGAACACTGAGTTCTGGTGTCTCTCCATTAAAGCTGCTTTAGCTTAGTTTTTGGTGCACATCCAATACATGGCATTGCATTTCTGGCCACCTGATGAAAGTCTAATATTCACTTTCTCTTTTTAGCTCTGATTTTGGTCTCTGCCAACTCCTGAGGGAAATATCTGGCACCAGCTAGTTGCTAATTTTGTGATGCAAGCGGCCAAGGAATGTGAACACAACAACAACAAAAAAAAGGAAATTTCAGTGCTTGATACCAGATTAACTTTTGGAAACAAAGGGTGGATTTTTCCTGTGTAGGGACCCTGCTGGAAACCTGGAGGAATGTCAGGAGTTGTGTCGTCAAGTGCGCAAAAACTGGCTAAACTTGAGAACAGAGGAGCGAGGGGAAGTGGATGCGAGACTCTTTCTGAATCAAGATCGTGATCCTGAGGTGAATCCTCATTGTTAATCTCTCCCTCTCCATCCCTTCCTCTCCGCTCAGCCGCCTTCCTCCTCATCTTCCTCGGACGCCGCGGCCTGACCTCATCGACCCCTTGCCCCGACCTTTTCCCCCTCGCGCTCCTCAAGCGCCGTGTGTCTCTTTTCCTGCTGTCTGCAGGTCTGTAGTCTTCTATCCAGAAACATCTACTTCGCTCTTTCCCAAATCCCCACACACCAGAGACAACTCACATACTCACAAATATATATATATATACTGTACATGTATAAATGAATACAAAACGGGCAAACCTCTGAGATACAGAAGCTTGCACACACACCTGCGGACTGGCAGGGCGTGTGTGTGCGTCTTCGTGTCACTGATGCAGTTTTAAAAAAAAGTACCAGTTTACCTCGGGAGCTCTCAGCCATAGCAGACCTTAATGCCCACAGATATCTCAGCGCTGCGAGCAGCTTCTGAACTGCTGTGGCTGCCGTTACAAAGCAGGTACATACTTTTTTGTTTTTCAGGAACAAACCCAAGAGCCTCAGCAGAGCGCTCTCGGACCATTTGAATGCATACAGCGCAGGGTTTTTACAGAAACGGGACACAAGCCGAGAGTCCACGTCAACACAGTCTTACCTCAGAATTATACTACAGAACGGGGGGGTGGGGCTTACATATGAGATCATAGCAACCGTGAATGACTATTTTTTATTCCTTCTCTTCCTTGTCTCTGGTGTCGTTGGGGGAAAATACTCTGCAGAACTCTTTCTTTTTCTCATTTTTTCCACTATAAATATATAAATATATAAACTGTACATTATGACATAGAAGCACTATCGAAGTTTGATTGTTAGATGTGCACTCGCAGCATGAGGTATTATTCTTTATTATTCTTCATAACCCAGAAAAATGAAAAAGTGAAATAACAGCTTTTGGAGGTAAACAAAAAAAGGATAAAAAAAACATAAACAATGCAGTAGCGTCTACAGATGTCAAAGAAAATACCCGACCTCACCCCGACACACACACACACACACACACACACACACAGAAACACACCCCAGACCCTGACCCTAAACCTGCCGTGTTACCCTGCCCGCCCCATCCAACCAGTTGCCCCGATGCCCCCTCGCGCCACCCCGCGCCCCCTGCTCCGCCCCGTGTACATGCCAGTGTTTCCCCCATGTGTTCCAAGTGCCAATAACTTTGTGAATTCCTAACTGTGACCCAGTAATAAAGATAATTGCACATTAACTACTGTAAAGAGAAAAAGAAACCAGACTGATTAAAAATGAGGAAAAATCTGAATATCTTAATAAAAGGTTTTTAACAAACAGGACTGACCTTACTGCTGTGTTGAGTCTTTATTTGCTTGTATCCAAAAACACCAATTTGTTTAACGTTAAATGGCTTTATTTGGTGTGTTGCCAGTTTAAATCACCTGGTCCTTTTATTTTGAAGAGGACCAGACTGGGTTCGAAGTGAGTTACTGCCCCAAGCAAAGGAGTTCAAGTATCTCGGGGTCTTGTTCACGATTGAGGGTAGAATGGAGCATGAGATGGATTGGCAGTTTGGTGCGGCCCCTGCAGTGATGTGGGCACTGTGTCAGACTGCCGTGGTGAAGACGGAGCTGAGCCAGAAGGCAAAGCTTTTGATTTACTGGTCCATCTATGCCCCAACCCTCACCTATGGTCATGAGCTCTGGGTAGTGAGGTTGCGAGGTTGCTGATAGAAGCAGACAAAATGAGTTTCCTCTGAAGGGTGGCTAGGCTCAGCCTTAGAGATAGAGTAAGGAGCTCAGAGTAGAGCCACTGTTCCTTTGTGTCAAAAGGGGTCTGAGGAGGTGGTTCTGGCATCTGATCAGGATGCCTCCTGGGCAAGTCCAACTGGTAGGAGGCCCAGGGGCAGACCCAGAACACGCTGGTGAGATTACATATCTCATCTGGCCTGGGAACACCTCGGGGTCCCCCAGGAGGAGCTGGAAAGTGTTGCTGGGGAGAGGGACGTCTGGAATACCTTGCTGAGCCTGCTGCCCCCGCGACTCGGATTTGGATAAGTGGTTGAAAATGGCTGGATGTATGGAGGAACCTGAAGAGCTCTGTGGATAATTCATCTCCCAGTAAAAACCTCCTCAACAACAAGCACTTACGGAATTACAATTATTATTATTTTAAGTTTCAGGTGGTTGCAGTCCTCACCACTAGATGCCACTGAATCCCCCTAAATCTTACACACTGGACCTTTAATATTGTTGAAGTGGGAATATGTAAACTGAGCCAAACAGCGGACACTGCAGTGGCAGAGAAACGTTGAATTTCCCTTTACTTTCCTTAGATGCTCGAGTCAGCAGTTTTAAAGACCTAACATCATGTCTTGTCATCAGATATGATTCTTTTTCTGCTTTCTGCACAAGTAGAAAAGGGTCAGAAAACTTACTTGGTGATATAAGTTTGACAGCAATATCTAATGTCTGCTAATATTAACCACCCTTATGTACTGATATACACAACTAAAGAAAACATCCACTCAAGAATTTAATCATCTTCTTCAGGTAAGTATGAGATTAATTATCAAGTTAAGGTACAGCACAGGTAAGAACGCATGGGTTGTCTGCGGGTGTTTCGGCTTCCATGCAGACATGCAGGTTAGGTTAATAGCTGACTCTAAATTGCCTGTAGGTGTGAATGTGAGTGTTAGTGGTCTGGTGACCTGTCCAGGGTGTATCCCGCCTCTCCAGCACCCCCCCAACAGGATAAGTAATTACAGAAAATAAATGAATTAATAAAATACAAGTGGTTGCACTACTGAGATAAGTAACAATTTAATAGTTACACAGGCCCTGAGGTTGGTGTAAATCATAAACTGTCACAGAATTATACTCACTGATTGTAAAACAGCAGTTTTTCTGCCACACAGCATCATTTCATTAACCACGTGCCATTTTACAACAGTAGAGATCTAAATTATTGATATATTTCAATATTGATCCAGCTCACTATGACGTACTGCGATGCCAAGTGGCTCAAGCCAGTCAGACAGCTGATGCTCAGGGTAACCATGACAATGGAGCGCTGTCTTTGACTGATGATTGGCTGCTTGCTGACATTATGACTTTACGTCCAAACCAGTCAAGTAGTTGTGGTGCAGCTAACTGTCATAGCTGATTTAGTTTGAAACTAACCAGAAGTTACTGAGTCTCTGGTGTCGGCTTTACACCCAAAGTTAGGAGATAACTTCCACATGGTGCATCCCAGTGCTGAAATGCAGAATCATCACGTACTATTCTGAGAGCAGAGCCATAGTGTGACATGCTTTAAAAAGATTCATGTGGGTGACAGTACTGTCCAATGGCTGATATTTAAACTCAAAAGGAAGTGGTATAATAGTGTTATCTTTAAGTATTGAAACATCGCTATACACTGTTCAGAGGTAGCTGCAGAGCGGCGCTGTGTTCTGGAAAAGCAACTGTACAGCCATCCTGTTGGGGTCGGGATGTGTAGATAGTTAAATCATTCCACAACCTGAAACCATGGCTTACGAGAACCATCCGGAAACATGGACGATTACAAAGCAGCAGCCAACAATGTTATTAATTGCAATGTACACTTCAAAGGAGCTGATGCGATCATATTTCACTGGAGCTATATGTTGTACAATGACTGACATTAAAGGGTAGCTTCAGTATTTTTCAAACTGGGCACTATTTTAACATGTTTTTGTGTCTAAGTGACTAATGTGAGCAAAACTTTTTTAAACTGGTCCAGTATTGAGCGAGAGCGCTGCAGTCACCAGCTGCAAAACAGGCTTTAATGTAACTATTTGGGGCATTTGTTCACCATCAGTTTATGTCCACTCAAAGTGTTTGTTTTTGCCACCGACAAGCTCAGATTGTTGTTTTAAGTGTCTGACAACATTAGAAATAGACCTCTTTTTTTAAAGAGTAAGATCCTGTTTGTTAAACCAGAAACAGACCCCAAATCGCCATCACCAAATCCACCAGACTCCATTCAAATTAACAGTAATTTTATCATGATAAAACACACTTCATTTAAAGTTAACAGAAACCAAATAAAACTCACAAAAAACATCTTGGTTCATCTGTCCACTGTTCCAAAAACCACTAACTCTGGTGGTTGAAATAAACCCTTCATTCACCCAGTTAAGTGTGAAAATATGCTGAATCTATACAGGCTAACATGACTGTTTATTTAAGTGTAGTCTGGTAAATTTGATAATGGTGATTTCAGAGTGGTTTGTGGTTACACAAAAAGGATCTTACACTTTAACACAAAGGGCCATCTTTCTAGAGATACTTCCCGTAATGACAGACACAGAGTAATAATCAGAGCCTGTCAGTGGCAAAAACAAACACTTTTAGTGGACGCAAACTGACGGCGCATAAATGCCCCAAGTGGTTACACTGCAGCCTGTTTCACTGCTGGTGACTGCAGCGCTCTTCAAGAAGGTCTCGGTCCAGTTGTTTTGGTGCACACCTGAGTGTGATTGCTGTGTTCACACCTGCCTTAAGGAACCGCACTGAGGGGGCAAATGAACTTAAGTTCGATTGAACTGAACCAAACAGGGCAGGTGTGAAAGCACCATCAGACAAAGAAACATGGAAAATAAGGTACAGGTTAAAAAATACTGAAGTTACCTTTGATTGAAATAAAACTTCACAGTGTCACAGAGCTGCAGCTAGGAAAAGAGTATTCTATCACAATTCTAAAAAGGCCATCGACTTCTCCAAATTGCTTGTCTTGTCCAACCAACAGTCCAAAACCAAAAGATATTCAATTTAAATTGATATAAAACAGAACCACAACATTTGAGAAGCTGGAGCAGGAAGCTGACTTAATAAATAACTTTAACAGTTAAGCAATTATCAAAAATGTTGACAAATAAGTTTCTGTACATCAATAAATCCTTGTATACAAAGCCCTACATGGGCTGGGACCGAGCTACGTTGCTAACTCCCTGTTAACTATTTGCCTCTAAGAACACTGCGATCACCTGCTGCTGATTTACTGGAGGTTCCCAGCAACAGCCGGAAGAAGATCAGGGATGCAGCCTTTGTCAGTGACGCCCCAAAGCTATGGAACACAAACTCCCTCATAAAATGTATCTGTTCACTTTAGCCTTTAACTAGCTCTGACTTTCCTGATACAGGTCTGAAACTCTTTCAATTTACACTTCATGCTGCTGCAACTCTTTTAAAATCTTACTTGATTTTATGATTTATAGTTTTTTAGTTTTAATCCATGTTTTAAAGTTTTAAATGTACTTTCATATTAAATTGTTTTGTCTGTTTTATGTCCATTATGTCTATTTTTCATGTGATGCACTCAGTGTTTACACCACCCTTACTGTAAAGCACTTTGTGCTGCGTTTCTTGTATAGAAGGTGCTATATAGAGATTATCATTATTATTAATCAGTCAATAAATGTTTATCATTTTTGCCTTAAAGTGAAAAACACCATTTGATGTGAGATGTTTTACATTGTGGACTCTACAGTAGGAATTTGAGCTAATTGTCCAGTGTTTCCATTGAAGTCGTTTACAACTTATTAAAAAAATAAAATATTTATACCCATGATATTCTATATCAAACTGCAAAAAGTCTCAGATCAGTCTTGTAGAACCTGTTATATAACTGGCTAACAGCGTGAGGAGTAGTGTTCATATTACAATGAGCTCATTACTGACCGGCTGATGTATCAGTGTGATGCTGTCAGCGCTGGTCTCTCACTCCTGCAGAGTTTCGCAGGGCGTCTGCTTCATGTGTGAATGTGTCGCTCTCCTGACTGCTGCCTGCGGATTTTCAGAGCTACTCGCACTTCATGCAGCCGCTGGGGACTCGGGCTCTGCTCATTACAGCCAAAGTAAATGTAATTTCACATGACGGCTCGGCTCTCAGGATAGGATGTGGTGATGTTTCCATTTTGAAGAGTGCCTCTCAATTAAAAGTCACTCCTGTAACATCTGCAGCTCGCTGGAAGCTTTTATCTAAAGTACAAATCACAGAGGGAGCAGGATAAAATACTGTATTCATTCAGACACACAGCACAAGTCTAAACATAGATTTATTAATGTTTAAAAACCTCTTAAACAAGTCTTTAAATTTAAATAATGGGAGGAACATTCATGATTAAGAAACCACCACCGCAGTTTAGTCGCTTCATGTTGAACAAGTTTAATGAAACTTAAAACCCTACTGAGCAATTTCAGAAATCTCCGGATGCCAGTAAGAAAACAATCATATTCGGTTCAGTTGTCAAAGCGGCAACAGATGCCACGAAACATTTATTCTTAATGTAGTGTGTGAAAGTCAGTACTTAAAAAATCTACTATAGCAGAGCAGTGATTGAGAAGTAATGTTAAGCCACAGTTAGCCTTTTTTTAAGTGGAGGCATTAAATCTGCAGACACATGGGCTGTTTGACAGGAAAGGGCACGATGGCAGTCAGTACTATGTGAACTGTTGTACATTCAAATCCTCCAAAAATCCACCTCTTCACTGTTTCACCAACAAAACAGACTGTTATGATCAATTTTAGTTGCCTTCAAAAGACAAACTTCTCAACCAAAAAAGATGTTCAGCTTCATCAGCACTTTTTAAGTCAGAGGTCCGTTCCCCAAATCAAACTTCCAACAAGGTTTGTTTAATAACAAAAAAAGTCAACAACCAACACAAAAATTATTTTAAGGCTTCGACCCCTTTTTTTTGGAAAGTAGCAAGTCAAGATAAAGATAAAGGCAGGTGAGGATGAGTCATATGTTTTGAATAATGTACCAAAAAGTGTTGATACCTTCAGAAATCTATGTACGCAAACTAATATTATGTGTGCTTTTAATGCATGCAACCATATTAATTTTAACATGCTGCATCAGAGCTCGTTTACAGGTTGATCTGGCGGTTACACGAGGCCTGGAAAGAGTTTGAAATTTGCTTAATAACAGTGACTAACGTAATTTGTGTGATATCACAAAGTGACTTTTTAAATTAGATTACAGTTTTGTAACAACTGTCAATGCCTTGATGCAGTTAAATCAGCAGATGTGTGCGCAGTTCCATTTTGGGGAAAACAAAGACTAGAAAGCCTCAAATTAGTTTTTCTTTAGACCCAGATCTGGAAACATTTAAAGAAAACAACAAAAAAATACTAAGAGACTGTTCGTTATTTATGACGGGGGAGGACGTGGTGCAAGGCATGCCAAATCATTCTTTAAGCACTGGGGAGCGACTTTTTTTTTAAAGGAAACATGCCTTCCAAACCTGAAGGCATGTTTTCTTTGAAAGTCGAAAGAAAACGTGAAGACAATCAGTCTTTGTTTCAAGGGCATGTTAACTTTTACGGAAATCGCCAAATTTTCACCACTTACCATGGCCTGAAACTGTAAAAACAAAAATTGTCATTGGATTTCTGACTTTCTGATGGTCCTTTTACACATGTGCGACAAAAGCTTCTTTCAGAAAAAAAAAACATAACCAATTCTGATTTTAAAATAGTGATATTTCATCAAAATCACTTTAATCTACGTGTCTCATGTCAAATTGGGCCGAAAATAAACCGTTTTTGAGACGAAATACAAGCATTTTTCTTAAACTCCAGCTCAAGGAAAAATATTTGTAGCTTCAGGGAGAGTCAAAGTTAAAGTAAAACAGAAAAAAAAGCAGAAGTCGTCACACTCCAGCCACCTCTGATAAATAAAGAACAGTCTCTAAGAATCACTACAGTACTCTCCCATACAGATCTGATGTTACAGTATAATGCAGTAAAAGTAGATGTAGTCAAATCCAAACAGAAAAGCATGTGCCTCAACCCCCAAATGATCATTTGTATAGAAGTTATAACACACTCCATGTTACGTTGAATCCATGAAGAAAACTTTGTTCTTCTTGTATGCATCTGGTGAACAAAGAATCCAAGAGCCACATTAAACAACAGCAAAACATCTGTTTACAAACTCTCCCGTTCCAGCAAGGTAAAATTACTCGGTTACTTGGATTACTGTTGCTGGGATGCAATCAGGGTCTTGATCAACCCCGGGTGGGTCACCTGGGTGAGAAGGTCTGATGTTGAAAGACCCAAAGCCCCCTATGACCCGGGGAACATCACTGATAATACATCCCAGTGCATCCTGGATATGTATCTTGAAACTGTTTTTGTCAACAGAGCCTGGTTTTGACGAGGGCATGGATAAGTTACACTTTCAGTTCTCAAGTTTAAATGCTAAGCAAACATGCATGTGTTTGGGAAGTACTGTGTGTACGACTGAATACATGAGGCTTAGATTACACTGCAAAAGTTGTGTCAGAGTTTGAAAATGGATGTTATGATGTAGTTTTGCTGTTGTAAAACGTGGACTCCCAAGACGTCGATTCTTCATTTCTTCACAATTCAACTGAAGACAAAGTAATTAATACAGTAATAAACACAAATGGGGTGTGAAATATTTCTTTAACTTGACAGAAAACACACAGTGTATATTAGAAATCCTTCTGTTTCAAGATGCTTTACCTGTACAAAGCTCTGTTCTGCGTGCAGAGGTCTTGCAGTGACTCATGAGTGGAGTGGAAACCACATGACTGCTTCATTTACCCTTGCAGCCATTTTCCAAGTATTCGGCTAATTTTCCCCACTGAAGCGTTTAAGGAATGAAGGCTTGAATATGTAAAAGCACATTAAAATCACACAGGAGCGACTGAGAGAATGAGTTTAAGAAGAGCTGTGGAAGTGATGGAAAACATCCCTGAACCCCACCTGCATTAAATCCTGGGCATGTGACCTCTGACTCCTTTGGTGGAAACAAGTGGAAATGTCTCAGGAGAAATTTCATGTAACTCCATACTTGATCATTTTCTCTCAGTGTGTGACAAAAGCGAATGAAATAAAATCTGGATTACACAGGATTGAAAATAAAATTGATTCTGCATAAAGCCTTTGTACAGGAATTATGTCCATTTACACAATAATTCAAAGCATTGTGGTTTATATTTATACAGCGCAGCAACACACCCTTGCGTAGGTAGTGTTACCTGACATGACACAAAGAAACAACATGACCCACAGCCTCCAGCAGAGGGAGTTGTAAGCCTAAATCTGGGCTGCGTGTGGAGACATCCTGCCCAGCAACTGTTCCTCCTCTCATTAGCTAAAGCTTTTCAATAAAACAGGCAAACCCATTCGCTCTGAGCCAAGGTTGTCTCTCATCGCCCAGTGAGTGTAACAAAGCCTCAGCCAATCGTGTGCTGTACAGCCTTCAGGGGCGCGAAGGCGGCTGGCTGCAGACCTGACTTCACCTCACCGAGATGCATCTCAATCAGGGAGGAAAATGAACCACATTTGTCCGCTGGCCAGAGCGGCAGGAATCTGACAAAGTGTCCAGCGGAGCGAAACCAGCATCTCATATCAGGGACGGGCAGCCTCACGCCTACTCATACTATCACTCTACATGTTGTTTTGTCCATAAACACCGCAGCAGCTGATTACAGACATGACTAACTCTTCCCTCCCGGCTGAAATGTGTTCATCACTGAAATCAGCTGCTGTCATGTTGGACTGGAAGGAAAACCTGCAACTGTAACTGCCCATTCTCCTGATTCATCTGATGACTGGTACTCTGTGGTGATTTCCCGCCCTGATTCACATGTAGGCACATAAACATACTGCACATTTCACGGTTATAAAAATATATTTAAGGCAACACTGAAAAACCCGCCCCGGTCTCCTCCCTCCCACCCTGCTCCTGTCTGCGTCAAACACAAACTGCTTCTTTGTTGGTTTAACTGTTAATGAATTCATATTAATCAGTGCCCCAAAAAAACTTTTCTGGCTGCTAACTCCTGCCAAATCAAATGAATATGTCACAATTGCTTTTCTCTGTCACATTTGGTTCATAAAAAACAGTCATTCCTTTCAGCACTTTTAAAACTAAAACATTTTAAAACTACGTACTGACAAAATAAAGTTTGTTCACCGTAACTCAAAAGATATCAAAGATCATCAAACAAGATTTTGTACTTTTGAAAAAACCTAAACTTAAATGTTCAAATGCCTGCTAAGTATACATTTAAAATCACATGTACTTGATAATTGATTTGCGAAACATTCTGCAGATTTGTGTTTGTAACCTGACAGCAGCAGCCTCCTGCCCCGACCCTCCCATTAAGTACCATCATTTCCAACAATAACTGAAATGCACCAATGTGAAATACATTAACACCACTGGGGGCTCCCCTGTGTTCAACTCCCCTGCTCAAGTTATTATTTTTTTTCTACTAGAAGCATTAAAAGCAGAGAGAAGCAGGACGGTATCCTAACTTCTCTCTGCAGGTCACCAGTTTCTCCTCCATTTGAAGGAAGGGAAGGGACGGGAGGGAGAGGAGCAGGAGACATGTCCTTCTTCCTGTGTCTGTCCATCTGTCCATCCGTCTGTCCGCCCTAACAGAGAGGAGGTGGTGAACACAGTCGAGAGGTTGGAGGTCACTGGCATCAGAGGGCGAAGAAGAGGATGAGGACCACGATCATGATGGCGACCAGCACGCCAATTGCACACCACTGTCTCCGACCTGAAGAACACAGGAGGGGAGATCTTTAGATGAAATACACTCAGGCTGAGAGATGTTGGTGAAGATTCTCAGTCATCCAAGTCATGGTAATGTTTAATACTGTATCGTACAGCCTCTTGTATGAGAGGTAAAACGTCTTCATGAAACTCAAGCAAGTCAACTAGCACTTAAAACTCAGGCTGAGACTAATGACTATTTCCATTAGCGGGGATTTTGTACCATTATTTTGCCTTGCTGTTCGTCATTAAAGGTACGATAAAACAAACACCGGTTATAACAGTGCCGAAACAGAAGTCTGTGTAAAAGGAATAGCTGGCAAGACGGGACCATGAATAGGAGAGGTGTGACCTGTTTTTACGGCTTAGATGTGTGCAACCCACCTTTGGGAGATTTAAAATGCAGCTAATAGCAGTTAGCAGCTAACTCAAAGAAGAGGAACAGCAGCTGAAAATATATGCAAGTTTGGAAAACAATGAGGTCCGGGTGCTCCTTACCCTCAGAGCAGAGGACGAGATCAACCGCCAAATAACAGGGACGTAAATGATTGTTATTGCCATGTTATGCCACTGTTATTGCTCATTAAGTGCTGCAGACAAGTTGGTTTTATGTCACACTGGAGGCTGACGCAATTGTGTTATATGTCACGCCCGCTTTGGCTTGATGGCCGTTGCGCCGTTGTTGTTTGGTTCTGTGTAAAAAAGCAAAGCGGCATAAAGAAAGGAATTTGTGGCGGCCATATTACGCAATCTCCCTATAAAGAAGGCTATTAATATGTTGATTGTTGCTGTGCAACAATAGACTTTTTTTAAAACTACTGTACCATTGTTACAGTAGTTTGATATTTTGGGTAATATACCTATTTGCTTTCAGGTGACTGCTTGCTGATTTTTTTAACCTTTGGACGGAACCAAGCTAACCGATTTCCCTTGCTTCCAGTATTTGAGCTACGCTAAGCTAACCAGCTGCTGACTAAAGCTAAACACGTGAGACCAGTTTTGATTTTCTTAACTAACTATTGGCAAAAGGGAATAAGCATATTTCCTGAACTGTCAAACTATTTTCCAAAGCAAAAAATAAACATTCAGTGACTGCAGATGTTCAGAAACAGAGCAGCGTTCACGGTGGAAATAGTACATTTCTTCTATCATTATAAGGTCAATATTGATTGCACAAGGCAATGACTACAAAGTAATGACAATGTGGTTAGACTGGTTTCATATAAGCCTCGCTTTCACTGTGCAACTGTCTGCCACTGTGTACGATCATCAGGGAAAAGGAGGGCTTGATTTACGGCACATAAGGAAGTGCATCAACCACTGCGCAACCAAAATAGGAAGAGGACAGCACTTTTGTTTTTCCTTCTAGCTTGATGCTTTGTATCTCCAGTTACCAAACAAAATTTCTTTGCAGTTACTGCGTTACTAGTAGCTGCAACAGCAGCTGGACAGGACATTTTCTAATAAAGTAGTGATCTGGATGTCCTGTGTAATTACACTGTGATAAAAAGTCTACACTCAAGGTTCACTTGAAGTTATTGAGATCATCGATGTACTAACAGTTTCATTCCAACAATGGAAACCAGACAGAAAGATCAGCTTCACCAAAACTGACTGTGGAAATAGCTGACAAAGGAAACTGTACATATTGTGTATTCCAGGTAACTAAAATATTCATTAATTACCCCGACAACATTTTTCTTTTTTTTTTCTCAGCACAGACTTTAGGACAGTGTATTACCCTTTGTGCAAAGTTCTGCTTTTCATTGGTTTAATAATAATAATTCATTTCATTTAAAAGGCACCTTTCAAAACACCCAAGGTCGCCTTACAGAGCATAAGAAACATACAGAACAAGAAATGTGAATTGGGCAGACATATTGTCGCTGAGATAAAATCAGTAACTGTTTAAAATTGGAGGCAGAGGGTACAGTTAGTGTTTGAGGGCTTAATCCAGTTTGAATAGGTGGGTTTTGAGGATGTTATGCTGTCAGGTTGTCTAATGTGTGGGGGTAGGGAGTTCCAGAACCTGGGAGAAGTGCAGCTGAAAGCTCTGGCACACATGGTGATGTGGCGTGAGGTGGGGATGGTCAGGAGACCAAGAGAGAAGAGCACAGGGAGAAGGAGAGGAGGTCAGAGAGGTAAGTGGGGGCTGAGTTGTGGTGGGTTTTGAAGGTGAGCAGAAGGTTTTAGTAATCTGAACAGGGAGCCAGTGTAGCTGGATGAGAATGGGGGTGATGTGGTCGGATGATTTGGTGCAGGTAATGATGCGGGTAGCAGAGTTTTGAATGATTTGAAGCTTGTTAAAGAGTTTTGTGGGAAGGCCAGAGAGAACTGTGTTTCAAATGTGTGGACCGAGACTTAAGTGCTGGACTGGGACAGTGATGGGCGGAGTCCGGAAAGGTTGTGGAGGTGGAACAAAGCAGTCTGGGTAATGTTTTTTATGCAGGGTTCAAATCAAAGAGTGCTGTCCAGAATGACATTGAGGCTCTTGACATGACTGGAGAATGACACGGGAAGTTATCAATGAATCCGCTATAAGCCTGGAACTGACAGAGTTAATTCAAAAAAATTGAATCCACTCTTTCAAAAGCTTTGGCCGTTTGTTCGCAGGCAGCCTCTTACTCATACTGTTAGACTTACTGCTGGTCATGTGGGACACCTTCTCCAGCTTCTTTAGGACGGAATCCATCCGGGATGATGTCTGGTCCATCTCGTCTCCAAAATCACCCAACATGCTGAACACCAAGAGGAGCACACGAACATTTCATCAGACTGTGACATCACTGTGGACACTTTCAGCAAAAGCACCAGACATTTCCATGAATGCCTATCATTCACATTCATTTTTCTACTTTTTAAAAATAAATATTTTGTGGCCAACATTAGCAACTCAGCCTCCATGTACCTGAAAATCTATTTAGCCACTGAAACCAATTACTATGATGAAGCCTTGGGATCCTTGACCGTGGCAGATATTTGTAGCTCGACAGGATATTACGAGAGGAGAAATGTGGTCTGAATGTGGAAAAACGCAACTAGACTTCTAAAGGACTGCCAGCACCACTGAAGACCACAGTGTTTACTACATCCCACAATATTAAAGTGTTGGCTGAAACAGATATACAGACAATTTTGCCACTCACAGAGCCAGTGGTGGGGCTAAAGATGTAAAGTTTGCCTTAAGTTTGGTGCTAAACAAACTGCTTTAAAGATGATGATGGTAAGTGTGTTTCTCCTGCTCAGCCCTGTGTGTTTAGTAACTGTTGCTGTTCACTGACAGCCGCTGTGAAAGGAGTGGAGACAAAATTAAATTACAATAAACAAAAATAATTCTCGACCTGCCTCCTGGACAGTAACAGTAAACATTTATGAGACCATTTAGACCAAATAAATTAACAACTAAAAAACTCAAGGATGTTCAGCTCTACGTCCACGGTTGTCCTCTGGAGAAATGATCACAACACTTAATTAAAAAGGCATAAAAATGAAAAATAAAATACAGGAAATGAGGTCCAAAGCACCAACTGGCTGTAAAAATGCTTCATTATTCAGACTCGGCCATTAAAATTCTTATTACTAAGCAGTAAAGGGATTCTAACGCTCTGAGTTAGTGCTCTACTTCAATTATGATTTCCTGTTTCCCAGAATTCCTTGCGAGAGCTCAGAGAATGGCTTTCAGGTGAAGGTGGTATGTGGACACTCACTGGTGTACGATGACATCTCTGAAAAGATGCACCATTGTCTTTTATGGTAAAGGACTAGGATCATTACTTACGAATATCTTAAACTTAAATATATTTTGTGATTATTTTTTGAATGTTTAATTTAGCATTTGGTCAAAATTTGATCATTTCCTGAACCCAAAGTTACGTCTTTAAATTGGTCTGACCAGCAGTCCAAGCTCCAAATATATTCTGTTTAATATCATGTTGTTATTATTATTATTAGTTTATTTCATTCTAAGGAGCAAGTATAGAGAAACACTGACAGCAGCAGAAGCAGTGTCCAATGTACTGCACACGTGTAAATAGCCAAAGCTAATTTCCAACACCAGACCCTTGATGGGCATTGATAGTTCAAGTAATCACTAATGATCAGCACAATAATCATCATGTGAAGCCCTATTTGCACAGGTTTAGTGCTACCTGGAGACCTCATATGGTTCTGAAATGAATCCCCCCTCTCCATCTGTGTTTCATATGGTGCATTCCCACAGGACAGGTGAAGTCTACATTGTACTCAAACTTACTATGATGTGCAGTCATTTGTAACTCCACTCTACATAAAACAGAAACACTACACAGCATTACTAGTGGTGATGTACAGCGCTAAGTAGGGCTATACCGAAAAACATTTTAGGGGCTTCAGTGATAATTTGAAGCGAATAATCAAAGCTTTGAAGGAATGTAACAGGACTTAATCAATCATATTCATATACCCAAATCAACCACCTGCACCCGAGCCAACTCTAGTGGGACTTCGCACCGCTGCATGTACGTGTGAGAAAGATGGAAGAGCAATGTTTCTGTAAGTTATTAATAACTCAGACCGCCGCAGCTTGGGCCTCATCACTGGACGCAAAGCAGCTTCACTACAGCAGCGGATAACCGTCCACATGTTGTCTCACCCTTGAGGTGGGGCTCCATGACTGCACTGTGAACACTAGCCACCTTCTTTTCAGTTTCTTCCATCATCTCAGTGATGTAAAAACAAAACAAAAATCAAAGCATTTGAATACTAATTTGGACGTGTACCATGGCAACGAGGACAGCTTCAAGGCTTTGAAACCCCATTACTTATTTTAAATGTAGGTTAAACAAACAGGACTGATTCTGCCACTTGTTGTCACGTCATCCATCTCATCATCTTTTCAGATTTCGCTCCTCTGATTGTTTTTAACTTGCTCTCTCTGCAAACAGGTCTCCCTGCTGTGTAGCAAGATGAGCCCTTTGTGCCCAAAATGCTGTCACAACCTTTATGTATAATTGCCAATGCATCCTCCGTAACTCTCCTGACCAGGAAAGAGGCAAAAACGAGACGCAAAGAAAAAAGAAATCCTAATTATGACACCAAATTCCAGAGATGGCAATTCCCGTTGTACTAATATTGTCACACAACCTCTGTTATGCAAAATATGGTAGGTAATTTGCGGTGGAATTCTTACTTGACAAATTACAGACATGGCAGATTCACATGGGATTAAGATCACAGACAATCTCTGCCATTAATCAAATTGCCAGAGGTCCCCAGGTAATACCAGTCCTGAGAGAATAGGGCTAAAGACAAGCAGCAAATCTTGACAATTAAGAGGCTAGACACCAGAGTATGATTTGTTTTTTCTTAAAAAAAATCACAAACAATTAATCAGTTATAAAAATAGTTGGTGAGTTCCTTCCTACTGGCTAACTGATTGATCAACAAATAATTTGACCTCTCTGAGGGACTAACACCAAAACATGACCGAACTTGGTGTTTACCATTATTGTTTGAGCTCACTGAAAAACTGCACAGTCCATTAAACAGATTCAAATTCAAAAGGAGTAATCACAAGGGGAAGAGCTATTTTTATGCTTTGAAAATGATTCAGTATTACATGTATGTGTCTCCTTAACCAGAGAAATACTGACTGTGTTTAAGTTCCAGACACATTTTAAATCATCCTGAGCATCTATTGTTTGCATTTGCTGATTTGACTTGACTTCACTGTGATACACTTTATGACTAAAATAGATGAGACAGTTAAGGTAACGAATGGTACGCATGTGTGTGTGTGTGTGTGTGTGTGTGTGTACACAGAACACTCACACAGCCTGCTCGTCAAGCTCGTCCCCAATGCGTCCGGACATGTCTTTGAGGACTCTGATGCTGCCTGACACCAACTCCAGCTGCTCATCCTGCTCCTGCATGATCAGCTACACACACACACACACACACACACACACACACACACACACACAGAGTTACTCTTCATCCTCAGCGTTTTGCATCATTTCCCATACATTTTGAAATGTTATCCTTAATGTACCTTAATTATCTATGCAAAATACAGTTTTAGTTCATCTCTATTTTTGCATCAATAGCATTAAAATTTGCACCTGCTTTACTGAACACACACACACACACACACACACACACTGTTGACAGAGCTAATGGAAATCCACAAGAGCGGAAATAAACTCTTCTGTCATCAAATCAAAGATGTGAATGAGCACCGTGTTTATCTAATTCTTAGTAAAGCCACAACCTGACACAGGATGTGTGAAGAAATATTTCCTTCATTCAGCACCACAGGAAATAGAAACCAACAGCTCACACTCTCTGACAATGACACTGAACTTCACACCTGCATTTAACCCTCAGTCACTTCATTCACAGCGTGATACTTTATAGAGCAGACGAAGATCTCATCTGCCTCGTCTTCATAAAGGGACTACAGCGGGAGTCCTCCGCTCTCTTTCAATGTGATCCTTTGATCAAACCGTCCTCCTCATCTGTCAACATGACCTAATAAAAACAAACTGACAACCTTTTTAAGTTTCAGTCTGACAGTTAGGATGCTCCCACATGGGAGTTCATGAGAAGTCTCATTTTACAAGTGCATTACACAATTTCAAATGTTTAAAAAATGCACATTAGTACAAGTGTTTCCCTTTTCACTGTACACAACGGGAACCCCCGCCACGACCAAAAAAAAAAAACTTTTTTCTGCCAAAAATAACTCAAAGTAACCACAGTGTTTCCCAGCAAGTCATTCTGCTGTAGTCACATACTATAAACAGCTGCAGTGCACCACTGTGAGCTCACAAATGAGGTGTCTATGGTTAGTTCACACGTCTGTAATGAAAGCAGGACAGTCCAGTGTGTGTGATCTAAAGTCTTAAAGTCAGTTAACAGGTGACATAAAGATAATGCTGTGCTCGACCAGAGAATGTTCAGTTAAAACAGATCGAGGTGCAGTTTCACAATGACTGTTCTCTTTGTTAACAAAAACCCTAACTCCTAGTATCACCACCAAGAAGGAAATAACAGAAGTAACGGGTGAATGTGCTTTATAAGTGACATACTTTCTTTTTAAATTAGCACTGCGCAGAGGATCGTGTCTATCCCGATGAGAAGCCTGGTTCCTGTGGATTTTTAAAACTAATAAATAACTGCTAAGTATCCTAAGAAAGTAGGCTAACTGTTAAATACTGAAAAAAACTTTCAAGTGTTAAATCTGAGAACAGAATTTGGTGTGGTGTCAGGCGGTAGAACAAATGTTTACTTCTGTTAGGCAAAAGCAGTCAACCTAGGGGAAACACTGAGCTATGTAGAGGAACATTTTAAAATAATCCTCATCTCTGACTTAAATTTCTCTTGTCAAGTTGAATTCTTTAACAAACTAAAAATGCAAAATAGTAAAGCTGCCCCCTAAAAGTAGACCAAACATTAGTTGACCAGAAAGGTCATTAGTCGGCAAGATCTAATTGGTCAATGAGTCGCAGAAAAACAAAGCAAAACTTAATTAAAAAATGTGAAACTCCACTAGGAGCTGCGCCTTGTCAAAATGAATCAAAACTCACGTTACCTGCGGTTATTCCACAGGCTAGTTAATAACATGTCGGGCAGGAAATCCATAGTGTGGGATCATTTTGAGAAGGTGAAGGACGAACCCAAGGTGATATGTAAACTCATCTTCATTGGTCGACTACAAACATGACGTATCATCTGAAACATGGAAGTAGCTACACGCCCATTAGCCCACAGCGTCATTAACAGGCGGCTCGCTCAGTGTGTGACGTGCACTTGTAGATAAAATATAGGCCTATATTAATGAAGGTTCATTATTACGGTTTTGTATTTCTCTGTAATGTAGCACAGTGTTAACAATGTTACTGATACTATTCTTTCAACTCAAACCACCAAAATATATCATTTAATAATTACATTAATATTGTAAACATGCAGGCGACTAGTCGACTAATGACCCTAAATGACGACTCTTGGTCGACTAGGAAAATTCTTAGTTGCAGGCAGTCCTACAAAATAATCTTTGTATCTTCTTAATCAAACCTTTGTTTTCTTCTTTTCTTAATTCCTTCCTACCTTCTCTCTCTTCCTTTTGCCTCCAAACACTCATTTTCTTTGTCTGCCCCACTATATTGTTATATCTCCTACATCTATATTCTCCTCCCCTCTCTACCTGTTGCTGTTCCTGTTGCTCCTGGATGTATCTGGAGTTTGCAGACACCAGATGAGCCTCCAGTCCCGTTGACCTGTCCTGGCCTGATGAGGTTAGCAGAGCCTGAACAAACACACACACAAGAAATGGGGTTAGCAGGAAAAAGAGAGTGTGTGTTATAGTTGTAAAAGTGGGCCTGTGGTCAGAACAATGTGAGTCTGATGGTTCGCTTGAGCTTTACAGCTGCTACTGACTAGAACACTTTCCAAATCATGAGAGGATGAAATAATCTGCCTTTTTTTTTTCTTCATCAGATGAAAATGTGTCAGAGTGATCTGCAGACGTGTCAGCTGAGGTGTGAAAGATAAATTAAAATACGCTATGACTGAATCAGTCAAGCTGTCAAAAACCACAAGATGACTTAAAACAAACAACAGAAAAAGCCCCTGAAAATGTGAATGACAGAAAACACTTCAGCTGATTGTTTTCTCATAATGACAAGTTACTTCAAAGAGAGGCAGACAGGAAACACATGGAGAGGGGGATGATACAGAGCCTCTGTCCAGATTTGAGACAAGGATATTGCAGTTATGTGTTATGTGTCTTAGATAAGACTAAAAAATGAAGCCAGCGCAGAAGTGCCAAAAACTGCAGTTCCTCAAATGGCCACTTGAGGCTGGCTCCAAAACAAGAGTCAATCCCCATAGACCCCCATGTTAAAATACCCAACTTAACAGCATAAATAAAAATGTTTACAGCCTGGTACACAAAATAGTTTTGGTCTCTATCGCTAATATCCCCTTTCATGACAACTGTACAGGGGCGAATTTTTACATACCTCACCAGTTTAAATGCTATTAAGGCTGAAAGTTAGCATACTTATGGAGCTGCCACTTTGAGTGACAGGTGGGTGCCATCCATTGACAAATTGCTACCACAACGACAATGTTGGTTAGGTTACGTAACCATGGAATAACTCCAGGTTCTCAGAGTATAGGCATAGCTGTTGCTGTCACTATTTCAGTGTATTTTCAGTTCAAGAAAGTTAACTGGAACATTTTGGTCACCTAATAAATCTTGTTCGGCATTCGGTTGTACTAAAAGACCTTCTTAAAGGGATGGTGCACCCAAAAATGAAAATTCAGCCATTATCTACTCACCCATACGCCGAGGGAGGCTCAGGTGAAGCTTTAGAGTCCTCACATCCCTTGTGGAGATCCAAGGGGAGAGGAGGTAGCAACACAACTCCAACCAATGCAGGCTGACGGTGCCCCAGATTCAGACGTCCAAAAACACATAATTGAAACCACAAAATATCTCCATACTGCTCGTCCGTAGTAATCCAAGTGTCCTGAAGCCCTGACATAAAAAGTTGTTTGGAAAAACATCACTTGAACTCTGTTATTAGCCTCATTGTAGCCTGTAGCCTGTAGCTCTGCCTCTCTGTGAAGAGGATGAAGGCGGTGCCCATGTCTCACGGTCTTGCGAATGCGCAACACGTCAGCGCAGTGTACAGAGAGGCAGTTAGAGCCGCAGGCTACAATGAGGCTAAAAACAGAGTTTAAATGACGTTTTTCCAAACAACTTTTTATGTCGGGGCTTCAGGACACTTGGATCACTACGGACGAGCAGTATGGAGATATTTTGTGGTTTCAATTCTGTGTTCTTGGACGTTTAAATCTGGGGCGCCGTCAGCCATTAGGTGGGCAGTTGTGCTGCTACCCACTTCCCCCTCGGATCTCCGTAAGTGTTGTGAAAACTTCACCTGAGCCTCCGTCCCATGGCATATGGGTGAGTAGATAATGGCTGAATTTCCATTTTTGGGTGCACTATCCCTTTAAGGGCTAATTTATGCTCAGCGTAAGATATGAAGACAGGGACGGAGCCTAATGTCCACACTCTGAGTTCATTTTCTGAAAGCTTATGGATAGGGACAAAATGAGCAGCACCACCGAAAATTGTGGAGGTATTGTAGCGTATTTCAAGAGAGGTATGACCATAAGAGAAGACAAAGACATTTAAATAATGGCGGAACGGAACGAATCATAATATATAGTGACATTAGTGTAAAAAATTCTCCACCCACATGTCAGGATATAGACAGTGGCCCCACAGACCTCCACCGTCTACAATACTGCCTTTGTCTAAGTGTACAATATTACTACCCCCTCCACCTCTGCTTTGTTTGTTGTTGTGTGAAACTTTTAACTCTGCCATCATGTGCCAATTATTAACTGTATCTATGCCATAAAGGACGCATCATGGGACGCATGGAAGTAGGAGAGCAGTGATGTGTACAACGTCTGAAATGGACATATCTATCTTCATATGTAAAGGGAGAATAAATGAGCTTCAAGGAGTCAGATGTTCAGTTTTTTGGGCAAGTACATTTTGTTTAAATGGTTTTAAGCCTGTTTTTTGCTAGTGAAAATTAGCCTTATCACACTCACAGACTATAAATGCACCGAGCTAACCAAGCTAACAGTTAGTGTTAGGGTTATCACCACCCTCTTGTCCAAATATGGACACTTCTGGCTCCAGAAATTCAAGTTGGCCTTCAAGTTTGGTATTTTCAAAACAGGAGTACACAAACCAATGGGTGATGTCACGGTGGCTACATCTATTAGTTTATACAATCTACTGTCTTAGACCACCGGGGCTCCGTGACACATCAAGTATTATTTTGGTCCCGGTGCTAAAACTTACACTGTATCATTGGCACTGTATGAAGGTATTTCCAGCTGACACCTAATTCTGTCCTTTATGAATCACTTTCTAAGTCCTTAAGAAAAAAGCTTGAAGTTGTGGTTCAAGATGAGTTTTTAAGCTGAAAACCTTTCTGAGATTTATATAATTCAGACCATTTTACTTTAATTAATTACATTTTACCCAGTAAAGTGTATGCGTTTTGTATGGGCTCCTTATGTGTGTTTTTGTGTGTTTAAATGTCAACCAACCTCTCTGTTCTTCTTCTCTGCCTGAGCCACAGCAGAAGGGCTGGACAACTGATCCTTCATATCCTGCACGCACACACACACACACACACACGAAAACAATTGATGTCTTTCACTCCACAATTTGTCACAATTGCAGCAAAAATCCCCTTAAAAGCCCAGCACAATGCAGACAGCTTCATTAATGAGACAGAATCACCAGCAGACAAATCAAAATGTCAGAAAGCCTTTTGTTCCCCCTCAGTACGGCTCTTTTGTTTGGCTCAGATGACTCAATTCTCCTCAGGTCTATTTTAAGGACACTACCTTTGCCTGCAAGACCCATGTGTTAGAAACTGACTCATATTTTCCACTGTGCCTACA
The DNA here is from genome assembly GCF_041903045.1 of Epinephelus lanceolatus. Lineage (NCBI taxonomy): Eukaryota > Metazoa > Chordata > Actinopteri > Perciformes > Serranidae > Epinephelus > Epinephelus lanceolatus. The sequence goes on from NC_135736.1 coordinate 44,342,608, forward strand.
GCGTGGACATTGATTCACTTTAGCCAAGTCTGGGGCTTAACAGCTGCAGTGCAGGTAAACGAGCTGACAGGTATTGATGGATAATCAATGGCATTCCTCCTTACAATAAAAACTGTGAAAACACACAAGTTACTCTGGGATTCAGCTGTGGGAGCTGCTGCTCTGACTGATGTTTGACTTTGCCTGACCTGTACAGTCTCTAAACTGTAATAGAAACACTTAAGTTGCCAAAACACAGCAGACACGACAGAGGTCTTTCAGGTAATAGTAGTGATTTGTCTCTCTTTCAGCATGGCCACTTGTAGCCACTGGTAACACCTTTAAAAATAAAGCATTTGTGTTCTGTGCAGGGGGAATCTCAAAACACATCAGCTATTGGTCTGACGATGATTTAGCCTCTGGGGGGTAACAGGTAATATTTCGGGGGCTCTGGTATAGCCAGCACTTAATTAAGAAAATGGATAATGGTAATCAGGGCCGACCCTGCCTCTTCTGTGCACCAGTCATTGTCAACAGTCCAATTAGCAACTTTTTGTAGGTGTTTAGGTCAAGACAACATTTCGGCTAATCTCTATAAACAGATATTCGCATATGAATGCCAAAAAACAACGGCTAAAAGCCAGATATGTGTCAGATGATAGCCAATTGATTCCAAAATTGGATTTATGATGTATTCCACCTGTTTTTCTCTCCACCGGGACTGTTTACCTACATGCAACCAAAGCCTACTCACACATGATTGGTCAGTATTACTCGTACTACAAACAAAAATCTTGTCCTGTTGCCTGTACATTCTGCATACATATACATACATCTGTTTAAGGAGATAAGTGCAGAGGTAAAGCTTATATATGATTATCAGATGATTAGTCACAATGTAAAATGGTTTATCTTTGGCCAAATTTTAAATGAGACGTAGAATCTTAAACTCAGATTCTGTTATATTTTTTTTCTGGCAGAAGTGTTCGTTGCACATGATGTGTCCAAGGACCACTGGAAATGTGAAAATCCAATGCTAATTTCTGTTTTTACAGTTTCTGGCTATGATAAGTTCAAATTCAGAATTCAGACACTCAAATAAAATGGTGGACAGTGTATTTTAAAGTAAATGAGAAGTGATTTTGAACACAGCCACTGACTATGCAAGTCAGGGAAGGAGTAACTGAAACAATTTTATCATAATGCCCAATTCATATATGCTATTTTATACAAAAACATTAATATACATCATGATGTAGTAAAAAAATTTATTTAAAACAGTACAGATAAATTCACTCATATTCAAATTTGAGCCAGGACAAAGAAGAATTATTTAGGGCAGATAGATACTGATGAATATTTTTAATATTTCAATATTTTTAGAAGAAAAATCAGATAATATATCTCCTGATGAACTTTGTTTGTTTTGGGGTTGTTGTTTTTTTCAATTATAAACACAAAACATAATGACACATTTTGATAAGGATTCCTTAAATTTGTTTTTCAAATTATTGGAACCAACATATGTACTTAGCTCTAACATTTTACAATAGAAGAATTCATTGGAACAATCATTTAATGTCTATATTGTTTCTACACTGCCACAAATGCATCTGCTGCATTTCTGCACTGTATTATTTATCTGCAGACAAATATGTGTCTTTTATTCTTCAGCAAATGACCTTCATTCGACACCTGACAAATTAAGGTAACTCATTCACAGATGTTCATTGAACACAATACGCACAAAAAACAACACGCTAAAAACATGAACATTTGGGTTGATGAAGTTTACCTGGACAGATTTCCTGGTTCGCTCCACAAAGTCTCTTCTCTCCTGAAGTTCATTGTCGCCCAGTCTGAACTTCCCGGGGTTCGACTCCACAATACCTGAGCCAGTTAAGGACCCAACATGTCTGATGAACCTCCAAGAACTTACTGTTTAAGCTCAGCAGCACTTTTAAAACACTTCCTGATACATTTAATAACAACAGCTGATAAAATTTAAAGAAACAAACAGAAAAAACAAATAAAAAACTACACGATATCTGGTTAACCACAACGGGTGTCTGGTGCAGCAACTGATAGTTTTATCCAGCGTCTGAGAAGCCTACAACCTTGCGACAGGGAGACTAGCATGTTCTACTTTTTTTGCCTTCCATTACATGCTCCCTTGCATTCCTGACTTTGACCAGTAGGACCACAGAGCGCTGTTGTACGCACAACTGTAAACATGGCGAGGCGAAAGAGGAATGATGTTGTTGCTGTTAGGTGAAACAGCGAAACAGAGGGAAGGTACAATCCCCTGTATACTGAATCCATATAATGCTCTTTTGTTTAATGCAATAAAAAAGAAAAGAAATAAATCACAGAGGAAAGGTTGACGTCATTTTTTTCTCCCTTTAGGCTTTTACAAACACAAGACAGCCAGAGTCATACCGTGCTATTGTTTGTTTACATTCTTGTTCCTGGAGGTCAGTTCCTTGCACCTCTGTCCCAATGACATCATGCAGGTTGTGAAAGACAGCGAGCTCTGGCTCCACTGGGACCAATGAGCGTCTGTCATGCCTCTTGGCCGAGTCACAGCTAGATTTTATGACTCTGTATACACCTAGTCTGCTTCAGTGACCGTCGTAACAGACACAAAGATCGTTTAGTCTGAACCTGACAAATGTAATAATACACTTAAATCTCTTCATCTGTCACTTAAAGTCACAAGGAAACAGCTTTGTTATGTTGTCTTACTTCCTGTTAAAACGAGGCATCACAGTGGAAAGTAACAAACAGTGACAGGTGTAGTTAGGTGAGTTTAAAAATATCTGCTTCTCTCAACGAATCAAGGTACTATCATCCCAAATGTCCCTGATTATTCTTAAAAATTATGATTCATGATTGACTGATTCTTGTGTTTAAGTGGCAACTGCTAACGATGTGTAAAACTTAAACAAATTCAATTAAATCCTTTTCAAATTCCTGGTGAACCTTTTTATATTATTACTGTTCATTTGTTAGTGGCTCTCCTGTCGAACAAATATAACAACCTCTGATATAAAACAAAATTACCCGTCATGAGTCACAGCCCACTAAGAAGTTCTACCATTAAACAGGAGCAGCTTGTGTTCCCTCCTCTCCCTGAAGATTCTGCTTCACTAAGAATAATATTTTATGACATTTTCCTTCCTCCTGAGAGGGTCTTTTTATATTTATGAGCTTTGCGTGATTAACATGTAAGTAAAAACGGTTCTTGTCTTTAAAAGGTTAATACATCTCCTGAAAAAGCGTAGAGATAACAGGAGGAAGAGGAGGGTGAGAGTGACACAAAGCATCTGTTTGTTTTAAAAATAAAGCTGGTCATGTGAAGATACGGGTTGTGTGGAGGCAGACGGAGAGAAATGTTCCCATTTAAAGGATACTGATGGTTTCACTGAGGTCCTCCAGGTCCCAGTCTATGGCCCTCAGACAGTTCCTCAGTTCATTGGCACTCCAGTCCAGCTCGTCACGGCTTACCTGAGACCACAGAAACCAGCAGACACTCATTAAATACCATATAAACATTCTACTCAGCTTCTATGTGAGAAGATTCTCATTCCAACCACACAATTCACCAGAGGAGCTGTTTTGTTTTCACAATTTCTTGTTAACAAAACTGGAGATGTGGGTAACGATTGAGAGGATATGAGCCGAACACCAACATGTTGTCACAGAACTGGTTCACATGTAGGACTTGGGCCATGGTTGTTAGGAGAGAAAGGTTTGAGTGTGTTTTACTGAACTGGTAAATGACAGAAAAATACTTGCAAAATATAAATTTAAAGAGGCAGACTGCTGTTTTTAATATCTTACAGGTAAGTGATATGTCCTCTCAAGCTAAGACACACTAAGGTGAAATATAATATGTACTTTACACAGGCAGTAGCTGTAGAAAATTATTTATTTCAACAAAGAACCACTGAATGAACATCATATTATTCCATCTATTTTTAACAGTTTAAGTCTACAATAAACGTAGCAGTCCCTCAGCACTACTAATATGTTGTCACCTTCGATAAATGCAGTTGCTCAAAGTTTTTTTTCTGTTTTAACTTGTTTTTTGTGCTTTCCCATATAATACGTGCCAGGATGTATTGTGCACTCTTTCCACTACGTTTCAGCAGAGATTAATATGTCACCAGATTCTAAACTAAACTGTTGCTTCACAGGTGTCTCCACTTTGTTATTTTTCCACGCAACAATTTATCAAAAAGTTTGGTGGCCAATGACATTTCACAAAACGCAGTGACATTTCAGAAAACAGAACATAGCACAAAATACAACAATGTTGTGGTGCTTCATTCAATTAATGTTATTTTTGCATTTGAAGCATGTGTGATGAGTTTTCTGGGCCACCACAGATCCAGGCTTCAGATCCTGCCCAGGCCTACCTGGTTTAAAGTAGGTTAATGAGTACAGTCAGCCAGGACACCATGGTTAGAAAGAACATCCACCTACAAGTGACTCTCAGTCAGTGGTGTAATATAATTTAGTAATAATACTTCCTTATGAAACTTGGGTATTTTGTGGGAGTATTTGTACTTTACTCGAGTTTCCGTATTTCTGTCAACTTTCACTTTACTTAAGGCAAGAGAAATGTATTTATAGAGCACATTTCACACCCAAAGGCCACTGAAAGTGCTTTACAGACTAGTCAAGTCAAAATGTATTGCAACACATTGCAAACATTGCAAAACCTACATGACTGGACCATGTGGCAATTTAATTTGAAAGGACAGACACAGGAAGCGTCCACGCTCAGCAGTCAGACAGGAGTCAGGTTAATTTCAAGGGCTGGTACCTGCGGTTATTCCACAGGCTAGTTAATAACATGTCGGGCAGGAAATCCAAAGTGTGGGATATGTATGTAAACTCATCTTCATTGGTCGACTACAAACATGACGTATCATCTGCAACATGGAAGTAGCTACACGCCCATTAGCCCACAGCGTCATTAACAGGCGGCTCGCTCAGTGTGTGACGTGCACTTGTAGATAAAATATAGGCCTATATTAATGAAGGTTCATTAGTACGGTTTTGTATTTCTCTGTAATGTAGCACAGTGTTAACAATGTTACTGACACTATTCCTTCAACTCAAACCACCAAAATATATCATTTAACAATTAAATTTATATTGTTAACATGCAGGCGACTAGTCAACTAATGGCCCTCAATAATGACTATTGTTCGAGGAGGAAAATTCTTAGTTGCGGGCAGTCCTAAATGGATGTAACTACATTCCCTAAGTAACTTGTACTTTTACTTGAAATACTTAAGTACAATAACTATCTGATACTTTTAGACATTCAATCAAGTAATATTCTAATAGGGGACTTTAACTTTCAAGAAGTTATTTACTGTAAAGGTGTCTGTGCTTTTACTCAAGTGTAGCTCTGAGGTACTCCACCCACTGCTGTCAGTGGCTCACAGCTTGAGGATAGAGATTTGTGCAGTGATGTTGTTGAGGTGATGGAGGGCTGCTCACCTGGGTCCCCTCCTGCAACAGTTCCTCCCATCTATCAAAGAGGCTCCGAGCACGAGACAGGGCCTTCTGCACCTCCCTGGACACACAAACATTAAAGAGACAGAAACTGTTAACTTCACCCTTCACCCAGACACCTGGGCTGTTTTTCAGGTTGATCTGATCTGAACCGCTACGCCTCTCGTTTAACCATAACAAACACACAAGCTTCATTTCGCATCCTTCCTTAACTTCGCAGCGCCTCGCAAACAGCCTGACAGCAGAGTCCCAAAGCTGCTGAGGTGCTTTCACTGAGAGCCAGATGAAACAAAAACAAATCTCAGAGATTACTCAGTGCTAAACCGACTCTTCTTAGTTTGAACAAACATCAACACCTCGGCGCAGCTGCTAGCGCTAATGCTAGTTAGCTACAGCTAACCTTAGCCTAAACTTCGCTACGGCAACTTTGTCTTGGAGAAAAACACAAACTAGCCGTTGAATTAAGCTGTGAACATACAATTGCTTGAATTATTCTGACACAACGCTGAGTTTTAGGTCTTATTTTCTACAATTCTTACCCCTTCACGACGAAAAATGGGTCTTCTATCGACATGATGCTTACTTCCGCTTCACTCCCAGCGCATGCGCACTTCGCAGATAGAGCTCAAGTGACACATTGCAGTCTGTGACGTTGGTGTACAGCTATTAAGCTATTTTATGCACATTTATAGATATGTGTGTATGACAAATAAACTATATTAACATTACCAACACTGTCCACTGATTGGCTGCATTATTCAGCTACAAAAAAACAAGGTGATTGAATGGTTTTACTGTCTATAGACGGCGTTTATATTGAAAGAGTGTCTCAGATTAGATTTTTGGGTGCGAATATGGATCATAAACTGTCACGAAAATCTCAAGTAAAGACAAAGATGTTAAAAAATAGATTTGTTCTGAACAAAGCAAGTGTTAGATTACAAGGCAATGAGACTACTGTACTGTTCATCTAGGGACTGTTCGTTACTTCTGAGGAGGGAGGCGTGCTGCAAATATGGGGAAGCATGTCAAATAATTTTTAAGCACTTTATGTTTTTTATTTTGGGTTAGAGGAGGGGCAGACACATTGAAATGGTTGTTTGTTGTATGTATTTTTCCAGAGATTTTTAAAGAAAACATACTTGTTAAAAACTGAGAACCAGAATCTGTAAAAAGGGCAATTAGCGTTGAATATTCAGATTTCCGAAGATCCTTGGACAAATCATGTGCAACGAACGCTTCTATCAGAAAATAAACATATTCAAATCTGGGCTTAAGATAGTGATATTTCACCAAACTCACTTTATTCTACGTCTAATTTAAAATTTGGCCAAAAATAAATCATTTACACAAACTAACCATTATGCACGACAAGAGACAAGAGAAAAACCTGTGTTTTGTCTTCAACTTTAACTTTTAAACATCAAAGGTTTTAAAAAGTTACTATGCACCCTAGCCACCCCCTCCTCTGACAAGTAAAGAACTGTCTCTAAACTCAATCAATCAAGTCTACGTTCCAGTCATAGTAGGTCTATAACTGAAAAGGGGGAGGAAAGCTGGCTGGAAGTTTGGAGAAATGAGCTGAATGGGACAGACGAGGGGGATACTGGCACACATCTGTGTAATATTAGTCGCTATAGTAACGTCTTTGCAGCCACTGCCGGAGTTTGCAGTAAATTGCCCTAAGAGTTTGTACAGACAGAAAGCAATGGGCTGCATTTAACTCTTTGCACACGTTGTCAAGATACTCCCACAACAAAAAATACAGACAACGTTTGACACAGTAGACTAAAGGGATTATTTGAAGATGTCTTCCTTAAAGAATATGCATACAAACAGGAAAAAAAATGATCATCTAAAACATGTGTTCCCAACCTTTTTCCTCGAGGAACCCCTTTTCCATCACTGAGCAAACTGACAACCCCTGACTAAGTGACATACTTTTTGGATATTTCATTCTAAGCAGATTACGCCCTGTGCATATCACATCAGAGATTCATTTTCCTGATAATCCTGGGGACTTTTTTTTTTTTACAATCCTACATTTTTAACAGTCATTCATGCTTGTCAGGCTCCTTCTTTGGACTAATTCAGTGCTCAGAGGATTATTGGCTGCCCTCTGCTCTCCTTGGAAGAGACCTCCAGCTCTTGCTGCCTCAGAAGGTTCAGGTGTATCCTCAGTGACTCCTCCCACCCAGCACATCATCTGTTTGTCTTGATGCCCTCAGGCAGGTGCTACAGGTCATTGAAAGCCTGCACCTCCAGAGTATTGAACAGTTTCTTTTCCTGGGCTGGAAGAACGCTAAACAAACAATAATCATGTGCAATATTCATAACCACTGTCTTTAATGTTGTTATGTGTTTATGTCATGTTTAGCTGGTTGTCTTGTTTTATCTGTTTTTAAAAGCACAAATGGAGTGGCACTCGTAATCTACATATTTAATATGTAATCACAATAAAACTTCTGCTCTGTTTTCTTCTCCTTGACACTTTGCTGTTGTTCTTTTAGCTCTTTGGTTGTTTAACTGTGTCTTATCTAATGCAGGGCAAGGCTGTGCAGCAGAGAGTAAAGGATCTGTCAATATAGCTTGTCTTTAGGTCTGTGCCCTTATCCTGTTTTCTTACACCCCCAAAATCAAGAAGTCCTTGTGACCTTCTGTGAAGCTTTGGCAACTCCTGGGGGTCGGGATCTCAAATTTGGAACCCGTGATCTCAAGTGTAATTTCATGACAAATGTTTGAGCTTTCTCAATATACAAATAGACATTTATATATATTGTGGTGTGGGTATTAAAAACACCTGGATGGCCCTGTCACAATGAAGTTAATTAAACAAGCAATGCCTAAAATATTACCTATATTTATATAAACCTTTGATGATGAGTTTTCCAATAAAATGACACTGCATATATTTCTCAACCGTCCTCAACACAGATCTACAAACTGCTCCATTTGATCTGTTCGTCAATCAAAAGAAACAGAAATCTGGCAGAGGCAGACAAGTCATCTGGACGTGTGGAGCTCCCATTAAAAATGAATCAGTATGGATCCACGTAGATGGGCAGGGAACATCAGTGTACTGTAGAGTGCTGGTGGAGAGAGAGAAACATGCTCGCTCAGCAGATCCTCCAGTGCCGTTTATATGATCTCTTTACAGCTCTCCTTCCTGTCCCACCCATTTGTCTCTATTCCTGCGGGTTTTTCTCTCAATCCCACCCTGTCCTGTCCAGCTCCTTCCTTCCTGTCTTCATCCTGTTTCCCCCCCTCCTCCTTCACTCCACTCCCTGCCTTCCTGTCCCGTGAAAATTCACAGCCGGAGTTTTAGACGTCACTCTTGACACACACTGAGGGGGTCAGAAACTAAAAAAAAAGAACTAATATAAAAGAAACATTGTCTCTGGTCAGTTGTACTCATTAATTTGCTGCTTGCTTCATTTCTAAGCATCAGTGTCAAGTTAACAGTGATTGAGGATAACAGTACTGTCAGTTTCATGAGAGTCATGTTGTTAGCACAAGCTTCTCTCAAAATTAAGAGCATCAATTATTGTCATCTCTTAACGGGAAGATAAGTAATACTACTACTACTACTGATAATAATAATAATAAATAGGCCCTTATACCTTTGCGCACATTGGGGGTAGTATCGGGACATCAGATGACGCAGCTGTGCAGTTCTGTGAAAGGCCAACCCTGCATGCAGGAGTGCGATGGTATTTCCTACATGGAGTGCTGGAGCGTGAAATGTGTCATGTTGCTTTATTATATCACGCCTCCTTGCCACACCGAAGGAAAAAAGTCCCTATAAGATAACACATTTGTATGGCTGATCTTAAATAATAGATAATGGGACACTGTATAGCGAGTATGTCCTGTGATCAGAGAATGCTTTTTGGTATGCTTAATAGAGTTAGGTCTCCTGTAATATTCCTCAAACGTATATTTTAAACAAATTAAAATGTTGATGAGATTGCTTCAACTCGAATCTGCACTTAAAAAATCAGTACTGGCAGAAATATGATGTAGTAGAATTATTGCTACACAGTTGTATGGTTCCACACACCAGTCACGTTACACTTACAGTTCACATCCATGTCTGTGAAAACATGGATGCTTCAGACACATCTCGCCCTGGCCACACAGAAGATCTATACAATCAGCACAGTTTCAAGGTGGACATCCATGATCAGTGTCACCAGTTCAGTGTTTGAGCAAACGTCTCCCCTTCTGTTCCTGAGATATGATGCTGAGCATTGACCTTTGACCTTTTGGATATAAAATGTCAGTGCTACATCATCATATCATATCAGACATTTGTGTAAAATTCTGTCATAATGGGGCGTCAGTGGCTTAGTGGATAAAGCAGGCGCCCCATGTACAAGGCTTTTGCGGTAGCGGCCCGGGTTCGACTCCAGCCTGCAGTCCTTTACTGCATGTCCCCCCCCCCCCCCTTCACACTTCCTATCAATAGAAGGCAAAATGCCCTAAAAATATCTTTAAAAAAAAAAAAAGGAATCTGTCATAATTGGCGTATGGAGTATGATTTGTTAAGTTATGGCCAAAAACATGTTTTCTGAGGTCATAGTGACCTTGACCTTTGACCACCAAATTCTAAACAGTTCATTGTTATTGTTATTTTTCTCAAATTTGAGGAAACTCCCTCAAGGTCTTCTAGAGATATTGGGTTCATGAGAATGAGATGGATATACGTAATTTGGGACAACCTGAAAACATAAAGCTTCCAGCTCCGAAAAAGCTGTAATTTAATGGCGCTCTGTGGCATCAGGGTGAAACACAGCATGACAGGAATGAAAGTGAAGGTGACGAAAGGCCGAGTGGAGCGGGCGGGAGGGGCGGAGGATGGGTCCAACAAACACTGACTTTTGGGAGAGCAGTGTTTGCGTCCCTGTTCTTAAACCCAACCACGTGCTTTTGTTGCCTAAATCTAATCACACGCGTTCGTTGTTGAAGGCAAAAAAGTGTCAATTTGCAGTGTTTTACGACGTAGAGTGTTTATTTTGAAAGAGACTGCATGAAACTGGTAAATTTCCTGTGAAAATGGAAGAACTTGGCAGAACTTGACATGTCGTACCAGAACGTCAACAACTAACACACCCAGGGTACCTTTCACGTCGTATCTGGACATGGAAAGTCCATGACCATTGGTATGTGATTAGGCTGAAGTGAGAATGTGTTGTAGAAGCACCCCTGCGTACATGTGCAGGGTTGTTGACTGGCCCCTGACCTCCTGTCATTTTGCAAAAGTAGCCCCTGGGCAGTGAAGGTTGAGTATCGTTGCCGTCGAGTCTGTGCAGGCCACACAACATTTCAGAGTTCTTATTAGGTATTACACTATGGTTTGTGAAAATTCTTGGCTCTGATTGGCTGGAAGGTGTGGATTAACTTTTAATAACTCAGCAGGTACTTGGTTGCACTTTTACATGAATGTACCAGTATTATTTCCAAAATGTGGGAACAAACTGCAGGTTAACCATCTGTTACACCATAAGAATCATTAAACATATGACTGGGCAGGTATTATCCCTTCCGTAATGCACAGTGTGGCACCCAGTTTGTAGTTTCCACGAATGGGAATTCCCTTGAGGGTGTGGCTAAGACCGGTGTGGTTAGCTATGAAGGATATGTGCCTGATACCAGCTCCTTGTTCCCAAGCAGGAAACTGTACTGTAGGTCATTCTCGGTTACTATTTTCCTCTTTTAGGGAGGTTTACAGGAGTGTTAGCGATCTCAGGAGTATCGGAGGGGTTTTGATAATAAATGATAATTAATAGATGAAGTCATTTTTTTTAAAAATATAGTCCAAAATCTAAAATTTGCCTCAGAGCACTTCATATTCTGTACGGTATACGACAGCCTCTGATCTCAGAGCTTCGGTTCAGATAAGAAGAAACCCCTCAGAAACAAACCTGTCATAGTTACTTGTGAGAAAACATTTAGGTATTTTCTTGACTCCCAAAAAATGTTGATTATTATTTTCCACTTGCTGCATCACTTGCTTTATCTCTACTGCTCATCTCCTGTCCAGCTCAGAGGACTGCAGATGTGCCTCAGTGGAAAGTTTGAGTCATATTAAAACACGGCGATGTCGCAGGAAAATCTTCTCTGCTGGAACAAAACAAAGTCTGACATGAACCCAGTGACTCTGGCATAACAAAAGAAGCTGGCTTAGAGTCAACACACAGGAGGAAACAGTCATGTTGAGTCTAAAAATAGACACCCTGACCCATTCCCTAATAATGCCTTCAAGTGCTCCTTGTGAGCTTGCCCTCATTTCATCTTTGGAAGTCACAAATACAGTTTGTTGCTGTTGCTAATAGTAGTGTATTCAGTCGGGAATAAAGGACAAAAAGGGGGTTTTTAAAGGAGCTACTTGATTTGCTGCTGTTTTGTTTTACAGTTGAAGTTACGCTGAGGTGGTTTGCAGGAGGAAGAGGAGAATATACGTCATGACGGTAGCGAATGATGCCAGGATGCAGCTGTAAACCACAACAAACATCAAGCTGTGTGTCATAAAGCTGCAGCTCAATTAAACAGGCCCAGCCACTTTAACCACCAGTCTGCAGTCACACTGTCTTCTCACACCTTTTTAATACTGATTTAAAAAATCCATGAAAACATTAAAACCTGCTCAAATGTACACATTTAAAACTAAGAGCCACTGTGTCAAAGTCTTGTGTGTGTCAGAATATTTGGGCAAAAACTCTGAAATCTGCTAAAACAAGTTAATTCATCAAATGTTGTTACCAGTGATTTTACATGTTTTAGACAATTTACAAAAGGTACAAAAGGACTTAAGGTACTTTATCCCACAGCCAACCACTTTCCTGCTGTGTTTTAAAAGTGTATTACACATTCATAGACTAAGAACAAAAACAACAGGGCAGAGATTAATGATTATACTCATTATTGATTAATATGCTGATTATCTTCTCTTTAATTGATTCATCGTTTTGTCTATAAAATGTCAGAAAATGTTAATAAATGGCTGCTATAATTTCTCACTGTCCACAGTGATACCTTCAAATGTCTTGTTTTGTCCAACCAGTACTTCAAACCAAAGACAGGGGTGTAAATATAGACAATGCAGGCAGCGCGACCTTAAAAATATGAAAGAATATGAAAAATACAAAGAAGAACTCTCATTAAATTCAAAACAGTGCCATTTGCTATATATGCCCTTGAAAAAGGCCAACCTATCTCTGTTATGTTTATTTTTCTTTTTTGTAAAATGGTCAGTAGCATCTATAACAAGATTATATGCTTATTTGATAACTATAAGTCAACAATCACAACTGTTGAATTAAATAAAAAATTAATTTCATATTTTCTCTGGTATTTTTTGTTATATACAGATATGCACGATAATTGTTGGGTAACACATATGTTAGTGTTATCCAATGTCAAGTTTCTGATGATGCGATGAGGTGATATGTGCATGACAGCGTGCACTAGGGCCCAAAGATATTCACTTTACTATTGTGTAGGAAGAGCATCAAATCGTGCACATTTGAGAATGTTACCATTTGTTCTATAAAAGTTAGTATCACAATTTTTCGACTATCTAACTTCAATCAAACATCTAACTTGTCAATCAATGTTCTATCAATGTTGCAGCTCTCCACCTGGCAAATATAAGTTCAATATTCATTCTCTTTTTAGCCTCATTTTGGTCTCCTCCAGCATCTCTCTCAGGGGCTAAACTCACCACTGTGTTAACCACGTAGTAGCTAACTGTGTCTGTCTGCTGTTTGGTGCAGGGCATGTAGGACACAGTGGGTTTTTATGGCTTTTACACTAAAAATAGTCGCCTGCTGAGAGAAGAGAGAGTGAACAAGAACAGTAAAGTTGTTTGCTATGTATCCAAAACAATGAGCTGAAAGATGCCAAAGTACTCGGATGATAATTCTGTATGACTTTGACAATATTAACCACGGTTTTCATATTGTACATAGTAGTTTAATATATTGTTTATACAAAAATGCAACGCAATCACCAGAAAAAGTGTTGGCATTGTACATTTCTACAAACTATGGGTATGTTACATTTGCACAATACTGTGGTTGATGTGTGGCTATGTTTTGGCACAATAAGCATTTGGTTATGTTAAAGAAAAAGATCATGTTTGAGCTTTTTGGTGGAACAATCATGACTGGAGAAGCCATCGATGTTGCAGTCAAAAACAACCACTTTTCTGGCACTATCCCGCCAGTAAACACAGCAACTTCTGAGCAAAAAAAACTGTTTTTCTTGGCACTTTCCCGGCAGGAAAACCAGTAATGCATCAATTAAAAACAATCGCTTTTAGTGGCACCATCCTGGCAGGAAATAAAATGATGTCTCAGTAAAAAACAACCGTCTTTTGTGTCACTTTCAATGCTGGAAAACAGCGATGGGTTGCTTAAAAAACATCCACATTTGGTGGCTAAATTTCTGCTGGAAACACAGTAGTGACTTGTTAAAATTAGCTGGTGATGGTCTTGAATAGTGGTCTGCAGCTTGGCAGGCGTCTTGCCCAGTTGTCATGACATCCACCGTTCCCTGTGCCTCCAGATGACAAAGTCAGCTCACATACATGTCACAGTAGAAATGATGATATGATACATATGAAATGTACAAATGTAATGTATCCATGGTTTGCACAAACAATACAATCCCGACATTTTCTTCTGGTGACTGGGCTGAAAAATACTGATTATAACAGGTTTATTGTGACTAATTAAACATATCAAAAATCTGTTAATTGTCAGCTTTATTAAAGGAAACCGGTGACCGTTTGCAACCATTCGAGAAATACTTCTAAAAAGCATTAAAAAACGATCTGTGAAATCTGAGAGGCACATGATTTTTGGTTAGGGAGCTAAAAGATGCAAACACACTGCTGTGGAGCTTGAAAATCTGTTAGAGGTTTAAACACACTGCCTGCCAACATACTGTAGTAATAACACACTCCAGAAATGCCACAAGTTGTTAATAAAACGGATCATCTTTACCATTATATAATGTTAATTGTGGCAACGGTCTCCAAGCTCTCCTCCTGTAGGTGTAATATTTTGGCAACTAGGTCACTTCCCTGTCCTACCAACCAGTGTTTATACTATAGAGAGAAATACAGTAGGTCATGAGTGAGAAAGCAGGCCCCACCCTCTGGTCTGCACACATAAACACTTAGACTTGCACGCAGTCACACACTCAACCGCCCATTTGGCCTCGGGCAGAGGCAGCGTAAGTATAATCATACATAACACAGTCACCATAGCGACCAGTCGGGTACAGACCTGAAGTCATGTTTGAATGTTTTCTTTGCTTAAGAGCCGCTCAGCTTATAGAAGTCTCATATAACGTGTGTTTAAAGTGCAAACTGGGGTGAGATTCAGTCTGATTTTACTCTTGCAAAATGTGCCAGTAAGAAAAGATCAGTTTATATCACAAGTTCTCCTTTAATGCCAAATATGATGAGTGGAGCAGACAGCGAATACATGAGGGTTGAGCATAAATGCTCCTTTCAAGTGTTGGTTGCATGATTTCCTCATGGCAAAAATGACATTTCTGATTAAAGCTCAACTATCTATATTCACTATTTCTGATTTATATTATATATATTATATATTTTGTGAGATCATGATGCATTGCAATGCAGAGTTGATGTATTTAGTTTTGCAATTAAGTATAAAACTTCAAAGTTGGAATCTGAACTTCAAAGCTGTTATATTTTTACATGCTTTTCAAAGTATTCCTGGTCAGTAGGTCACATTTCTCTCAACAGTAATCTTCATTATATGCAGCGTTTTCCTTTTTCAAACACCACTGCAGCCTGTTGCTGTCAACCAGATTGTGACATCTTGATATAATTGCTGCTCAGGCATTTGGTAGTCATTATGGTGTTAGTGTTTCTGATGCCACATTCACATCATGCGGGAAGGAGAAAAAGAAGTGATGGGAAAGGTTTCCATGGATACGGCTTGTGTGTTTTTACAGCATCTGACAACTCGGGGTGGTGACTGTCAGTGTTACTGATAACAAGTGTAATTTACACACTGAATGAACAGTTCCAGCTATGAGTTAGACTTGTAACAAGCGGAGTTAGTCATGTGGGTGTTAAAAGGGCTCGTGATCAAAATGTCATCTTTTTTGGCTTTGAATTGTGGAATTTGGCTAATTTAAGCCCTCTGTGTTATTTTTACACAACTCCATATGCTGTTTTTAACCACAAAGTGAGATTTCTTTTCCTGTCTCGAATTTCAACTTATATTGTCATGTTGAGTATTTGTAGGCCTAATAATAATAATAATAATAATAATAATAATAATAAAATAGAAAATACAGATGTAGATACTTCAAAACTTCCATGTGTTGCATGGGGGATATGTAAATCACATTACATACATGCTTGATGTCCCTTTTCTACTGTATTTAAAAAAATAAAAATAAAAAATAATTGAAGATCCCCAGGAGGGAAATGTAGAATTATATTATATAACAAACAACAAAATAAAATTAAAAAATATAAAATATATAAATATATAAAATATTAATTAATTAATTAATAAAATAAAATGACATAACATAAAATAAATAAATAGATATATAAATATAGTTCTGGTAAGTGGGGGAAAAGACATAAATTAATTTACTGGATATGTCTATTATTCTATTCTATTTCTATTTCTGTTTGTTTTTAAAATCTGGCTGGGTACAGATGAAAATGGGCATTTCATTCAAGCTAACTGTGGCTTATTTACAATTTTTTATTATTTTTTTTTTTAGCAGCAATGAACTGTCCATAAAATAAAAAAGAAAACTGATAAAATAAAATAAAGCAAATGAATAGTGAATAAACAATAAAAAGTTAGGTTTATATCTGCGTGCAAAATCAAAGAATGTGGAAAAACAATTGTGCAATTGTGTTTATCACTCTTCTATTTTAAATATGGTAAAGATTTATTGGGTTTTAAATATTCCACATTGAAAGGACAAAACATCGATAGTCTGTGTCTGTCTGCAGACTGCGCTCCTTTGTTTGGCTGTCAATGTAAAATCATTACATTTCCAACGGCACATGAAAGCACCATCATGGTGCTCGGGGCTGACAGCCGCCTGCTGCCGTTTGACCTCAGCCGCGCGGCTGCTTAAGTAACCTAATTTACACCGGTGACAACTCCATATATGGTGCAGAGATGACGCCAGCACCGCTGTGCTCGGGTACGCGGGAAGGGGAGGGGGGGCTGCGGTTGCGCGTTCGCGTCATGGCTTTTCCACTGTGCGCGTCCCCACGGGGCTTTACTACCGGATGGACCATATATGGAGGCTGAGAGTGCGAGTGAGTGACGTGGTGTGTATCTGTGTGTGTGAGAGAGAGGCAGAGAGAGAGAGAGAGAGAGAGAGAGAGAGAGAGAGAGGCAGAGCAGAAACTCCCGTGAAATTGGAGACACGTTTCCTTCTCCCACGTAAATTCTTCGAACTGCTGCTGGCCGGGTTTTTACCAGAATGTAAACAGACTGACATAATCTCACTCACCACGTTCCTGCTTCTGCTGACAGCTCCTTCTCATATTCATCAACAGTCACTGTCATACCACACATTAAAAACACTTCCTCAAACACTGCGCTTCCTGCTGTTGATGTGAAGATCGATTTCAAGACACATATTTAACTTGATTGTATAAAATCTCTCATATAAACTTAGGCTATATTTTACAAAATAAAATGCATTATTTTAAAGAAACGTCATTTTGCAGAATATTAATCGTTAAAAGAGAATTTTCTACAGACAAATTTAACTTATCATCTCATCAGGTTATAGATACGATTATTTATTATTTATTTTTTAAACATTACGTGTGCACGTCATGCCTCTTCTGAAAAAAAAAAGCTGCATCTCTCCTGGAACAAAATGTGCTATATCAATATTTTTCCTGACCGCTTGCTCATGATTAACTTATTATTTCATGAAGGCATTTACAGTATGTTTTTGGAGAAGGATATTGATTTGAAAGATATCTAACCCCTAAAATAAAGAAACATAAAAAATAAAACATCTTCATTCATGTTTATAAAGAAGAAAAATGGAGCCTTTGTAATAAAAAATTAAAAAAAAATGTTTCTGGTTGGACTTTGTATCTGCAGTAGTCAGAGGTGTCTTGCAGCAGAAGCAGAAATCAAAGTAATAAAAAGAGATCAACCGTGAGAAAAACGGTAGACGGAACAGATGGTGTGTGTGTGTGTGTGTGTGTGTGTGTGTGTGTGTGCGGCTACAGCAGGTGTGGGCGGCGCCTGTTTGTCACTTACTGAGGAATGAAGTCCACGTTACGTCAAAGAGGAAATAAAACGCCACCCTGCTACATGTACTCTCTCACTTCTCTGAGTACAACAACTGGTGAACAGCTGAGGTCCGAGCTTAGACAGATTAGAAACTAGAAACTAAAGTCTAACTCAGGACAGATAAAGCTCGTCTGTTTTGTTGAGCCTTTTTGGTGAAAGTGCCAAATCGACCGTGCGTAATTACGCATAACAACAAAGAAAGAACAATGAGTGCCACAGCCGCTATGGAAGTGAACGCCGAAGCCAGACGGATCCTGGCCGTGTCGATAAGCAAGCTGTACGCGTCCAGGACCCAGAGGGGAGGACTGAGACTCCACCGGAGCCTCCTGCTCTCCCTGGTCATGAGGTCTGCCCGGGACATCTATCACTCCTCCCGGGAGATCGAGGGGCCAAGCGGCGCGCAGCCAACATCGGAGGAGCCGATGGATACCAGCTCCAGCCCGGAGGAACATACTGTGCTCCCCGAGCCTCAGTCTGAGCCCCAGCCGGCACTGAACTCATCCGAGCCGCCCGCAGAGGAGCCGGACAGCGCGGACGAAGGGTGTGATAGTGATATCACAGAGGACAAAGAGAACATGAGCCCGACGAGGCAGTCCAGGAAACGCCGGGGCAAGGCGTCGGCGGCGCCTGACTTCCTTCCCAGCAAGAGGGCGAGGCTGGAGCCCGGGGAGGAGAGGTATGCGGCCCCGCTGGGCAGCTGTCGCGCCGGGGCCGGGGAGTCCCTCACTGCTTTGTCTCTAAATCGGGTTATACCTGCCTTCTGAACAGATGGAGGGAGAAAATAGCCTCCAATGGGACTTTGGAGTGATTCTGAACTCCTCGTTAACCTGATAAGGGCGGTTTGACCCCCCCTTTGCGCACCAAGGCGCTGACCTACATCGGCGGCCCCGGGACAGAGGGATTACCGGGGCCATGGTGCGAGCTCTCCGGTCGATCTGAGCGTGCCTGCTGGGCCGGTGGAGCCCATTTCAACAAGCAGAAAAGGAGGAGAAGAAGAAGAAGAAGAAGAAGCAGGCCTGAGGGAGCTACGGGCCGGAAAGTTTGAGGAACAAACTGAAGGGGAACTGGTTGCGTTACTTTTTGTTTCCCGGTGAATCACCTTCAGTAAAATGAGTCCAAACAAGTGACTGGCGCTGACTCAAAGTGTGTGTATGTGTGAATCAGCAGAGAGTGACATGAGTCAGTCAGAGAAGAAGTGAAGTGGTAAACGGTTGACCACAAAACAGCGCGCACACACACACACACTCTCTCTCTCACACACACAGAGGCAGGACTTCAGGGGAATTTCCTGCCTTTATACCGGGACTTGAAAGAGGAAGGACAGTTGGGGCAGACTCACTGCCACACAAACACACATTCAACTGCTGCTGTGGACTTTGATAAATCAATACTACTGCTAGGGGACTTTCCTGTAAACTGTTCACATGGTGCTTTGAGAAAAAAAAACAGGCTGGTATTGGATGCCATTTAAACCTTGTGTTTTTATGTCACTAAAATGCTTCATGTCAAACCTGTGAAAAAAATATTACCTCACATTCCAAGCTGCTTATTTAATCTGTGTGATTAAATTAATGGTGTAAATATTTGTAATAAAAAGCTGAAAGCATACTCAGTTGTCCTGCTGTCTTTGTCCTGAGGTTACTCAAGTTTTAGGGTTGCTGATTAACACACACACAAACATCTTATTTCCAAATTAAAGGGCCACTGGTCTATATTGGGCCACAGTTCACAGGGTCAATCCTTTATAAGAGGGAGGATGTTGGTACAACCCAGCGCCAGTCTGGCTTGTTGCTGCTAATCTCAAGCTTACAGCCAGGCACACATTCAAACAAACAAACAAACTCACATACACACACACAGGAGCAGCTTCCAGGGTCGCACCGTTTCCTGAGGATTATAACAGAATTCTGAATCACATCCTTCCTTCCCAACATGACCTGACGCTGAATCAGAGAGGGATAATAAAAGAGTTAGGCAACGTCGTCACAGCAGCTGGGGCCAAACTCCGCTGGCGAGTAACACAGAGAGCAGCAGGTAGTGTTTATAGCCAGAGGGCCTCTTCATCATCATCATCATTATCCTCATTACAAAAAGCAGCAGCTTCCTGGCAGATGACTGGAAGTTAACACCCAGAAACTTAGTAATGGTTGTGTTGATCTGGTTGTTCTGGTTGCTCAGGTTTTTGTCACCATCCCTGTGTTTATTGTTGAGATTCCAGTCATCGACATCATCGACATCATCATCCCCACTTCTTTGTTCCTACATATTAATGCAGCATCTGAGTCAAAAAGTGGAAGAAAACAAAAAGGATGAAGAATGATGATGATGTGATGATGAAGAACTGAGGAATGATGATGATTTCATCCCTAAAAGGTCAGGTGACATGCTCTGTAGTCTCCCTAAAGGCTAATTTTATCTTTATTACATCTTGGGTCTTGTTTTATGGTTGTGATCAACATTTCTCTCAGTCATAATAACACTGTCCTCACCAAACTCACTCCTGGGATCTGGGAACACGGCGACCTCGGAGCTACAAAGTCTTGCAAGAAACAAGTGATCACATAAGCAACCAGGTTGTAAACAAGTCAACAGTTTGTTTACATGTTACAGAGAACCTGAACAACAGTTACAAGCAAAGTATTCATAAAACCATACTGTCCTCACAGGGAGGTGGATGTCAAAGGGTTAAGAAAACAGTCATTGTCGTCATCACTACCTTCTTCCTCTTGCCCTCCTTTAATAATGAGGAGAAAGAATGTGGAAAAAAGTTGATGCTGCTGGGAGAAGTTTGCCCAGAGGGCTTTTATGCCATAAAGGGACTTCTTGGTTAAGGTTAGTGGAAAAGAAATCGTGGTTTGGGTTTAAGTGAATCGATTCCTGCCAGAAAGAGCTTTTTCTGACAAAAAAAGAAAGCTCTTGAGGCAGTTCTCCCATGTGCTGACTGTGATGATGCTGTTGCTATTTTGGCCATCATCTTTATCATCATAGTGAGGGGAAAGTGGGATTGATTACTCAGGGCCCCAATGGGAAGGGGGTTGTTGAAAAGCCTGGAATGAAAAGTTTGGTTTTGTTTGCAGCATTTTATTTCTAAGTAATTAGTGCCATAACTGAATAAAAATTGGCAGAATAAATCGTCTGAAAGACTGAACTTCGGATTAAGAAATAGTGGAGGCTGTCTGAGGCCCCTCTCACCCCTTAAAGGTGCAAAATGGTTTAGTCCGCCCTTGCACTGGATTCGTCTCTATGGTCAAGGCGGGAACATCATGCCGTTATGCCGCCTCACCACTCTGAAGAAAGGGTATAATCACAGAATGGGGGGACAGAGTTGTTTCGCCTCTGAGTCGCAAACAGAGGTAGCAACAGCTCCGAAACAATGTCCACACAAACGGGACAGCCAGCATGGCGGGGTCATGGGTGTGATGTTTTGACAGTGTGTTGTGCGTGTGACCCACTGCGGGGAATTCAATTCTAAAACCCCTTTTACACTGCCAGGTTTTCGGCGAATGTTGGGCCATTTTTCCAGCAAGCTGCGAGCATTTAGACACACAGAGCCGGATTGGCGAGTTGATCTGAGGTGCCCAATTTTCCTCCTCGTAGGGTAGACATATTGGCCAAACCTTTTTAGTTTAAAAACAACGAGGCGGCCTTCCGCTACAGGAGGGGTTGTTGAAGACTTGTGGGAGGAGCTGTTGATGACGCCACACATGCGACCCACTGGAGGTGGATAAACAGGAAACAGCTGATAGCAGGAATTAGTGAGCAGCTAGTAGCAAGAGGGAAACACAAACCTGACAGACACTGTAAAGATGAGCAACAGAGGAGACAAGGAATTGCGCGCCCTCCTTGTCCTTGCAAACAAAGAGGCCATTAACCGTCAGATGACGGGGACGGTGAAGAACAGGCCAACTTACGAGAGAATCGCCGAAGGACTGACCTGCCACTGCTTCCCTCCCACGTCACTGTTTACGTCACACACTGAGCTACATGTTTGTTACTTGCTCACGCCCCCCATTGCCCCGAAAAAGGTGCATTCTGTATAAACAAAAGTAGGTAGGCAGCATTTTGCTGCACTCCCTGATTTTGTTTTTATACAAGACTGATTGGACTTTCCTGCAAATTTGCACAATTTTTATTTAAAAAGGGCTAAATTCACACGAGAGGATGTCAGCGGAGACAGTCTACCCTTCTTGAACTGTGCAGTACACATTGAAGAGGACAGAAGCCTAAACATCGAGGTGTACTGAAAACCTACACACACAGACCTGCTGTCTGACTCTCACCACCCACTGAAGCACAAGCTGGGAGTCATCAGGACACTGAGCCGTCAAGCTGAAAACGTGCCCACGAGGACAGAGGGGAAGGTGAAGGAAACGAAACACATTAGGGAAGCACTTTAAACCCTGTGGTTACCCTAACTGAGCCTTTGCAAAAACCTCAGATAGACCAAGAATGGCCAGAGAGGAAGAGACATAAAAACGAAACAACAGCGTCACTCCTTATGTCGCAGGAGTGTCTGAGAAACTCTGAAGGATCTTCAACAAACACCACATCCCTGTGCACTTCAAACCCAGTAACACTAAGGACAAAACACCCAGGCATAAGCAGAGTAATGTAGTGTATACAGATCAGTGCAGCCAGGAATGCACAGACTTGTACAGTGATGAAACAAAACAACCACTCCACAAGTGCATGACACAACACAGGAGTCTGCTCGTCAGGTCAGCCAGGTTTAAGATGTAGCACTTATGATTACCATGACCTGGATGACTGAGAATCTTCACCGACAGCTAGCAGCTAAGTCAAAGAGGAAGAACAGTGGCTGAAAATGCCCGCAAATTAGGAAA
The DNA here is from genome assembly GCF_041903045.1 of Epinephelus lanceolatus. Lineage (NCBI taxonomy): Eukaryota > Metazoa > Chordata > Actinopteri > Perciformes > Serranidae > Epinephelus > Epinephelus lanceolatus. The sequence continues at coordinate 44,365,298 of NC_135736.1, forward strand.
ACAATGAGGTCCAGAAGCTCCTTACCCTCTGAGCAAAGCACCAACGTCCACTATCACGTCTTTCCCCAAGAGAGGGCATTTAGGGTTCCAAAAAGAAGAGAAAGAAAAAAGGGAAAGGGATAGAAAGTAAATGGACATTGTAAGGAAAAAAATCAAAAGGTGCACGACAGAGACGTGGATCTGGTGAGGAAGGGCAGGGGGCCACAGAGACTGCTCATGCATAGGGTTCTGAATGTGGTGCTACGCCCCTGTCCATCATCATAATCATCATACTTCTCTTCCTAATTATAATGACTTTCACTTTCTTCCCTTTTCAGCTATTTACACCATCATCATCATCATCATCATCATCATCCTTGATCACTGGCCTTAATTCTTTCTCTTGGGAAAAAACAGTGTGACAAAACAATTCCATCTCAAGGTTACTGACCAACTCGGACAAGAAGTCCCTACAAAAGCTATTAATGACATCATAACAACTGCCGAGCCTGTGTGTCAACAGAACATCTCCATGGCAACTGAGCAAATGCTGTCCGCTGATAAGGCTGTGTGATACAACACTGGAAAAAAGCAAAGTAAACGGAGGCTGGTTTGTTAAATAATCATCGTCCTTCTTTGTAAATGAATGGAAATTGTAACCCTGAGGTCGTGGCTTCCTAACTTTAGGAACTCTTGAGGTCTATGAACCTTACAATTTGCCTTTGATTAGTTAAATTCATTTTTATTTAATTTTATTTTTTAATTTATTTAATTTATTTTTATGAAACTATTTTTTGTTTATAGTGTTACACCCGTTGCTTCTGTCCTTTATGGTGAAGAACTGTGTGACATCTAAATGAGAAAGGTTCTTCATATTAGCCTTATTTAATGGTCTATCTTTCTTTTCATTTTCAGGGCAGTGACATGCCATTATTGTTATCATTAGTGAGTCTGCAGATTCATTTTCCAATCAATCAATGAATTATTTATTCTATGAAATGTCAAAAACATTGGTAAAAAATGCTTATTACAACTTCCCAGAGCCTAAGCTGATGGCTTTAAATGTTCTGTTTAGTCTGGCAAAGAATCCAGAACACAAAGATAATTAATTTACACTGACAGACAACAAAAACAGGCCTCAGATCCTCTCATTTAAAGAGCTGGAACCAGAAAATGTTATCTGTGTCATCTTCCCACAGGATTTTCCTGAAAAACGCCTGAAACTATTAATGGATTATCAAAAAAAGTTGTCAGTTATTTTGCATTTTTATCTCTCTTTTTCTCCTTCTAATTGTCACCTTCTTGTTTATTGTTTTTAAACCATTTCCACCATTTTTGTAATCACCACCCTTAATACAAGGGAATGTCATTGAGACTCGTCATAGCTGTGAGGTTCATCCAAAAAGTGATTTCTCTCTTAATCTGAAGGGTGTTTAGAGGACTGAAGGGGTGAAATAATGCAGTGTTTCACAAGAGCAAAAGCAAACTTTTGAGAAAAGTCAGAAAAATAGACAAAAATTTGGGTAACAAAGTCTTTATTTTGTCTTAACTGATCTGGAGACCTGCTCAGATTATTCTATGGATAATTCCAACCCCCAAAATGGAAACCACTGATGTAAAACACATCATGTTTTTGTTATGACACGTATGTTCACTGATGTTGTTTTCATACATCAGAGGCTCAGCTGCACTGTCACACCATGAGTGTTAATACCACCTAATATCCACCCAGCATATGAACGTACACATAAACCCCCAGATGAGAGTTTCACCATAGTGACCCTGATCTGCCTACATCACAAGCTTATCATGAAAAGATCTGGGTCATATGGGGGCTTTCGTTTTTAAAGTTCTATATAAATCCCCTTTAAGCAGCAATAATTATTTAGCTGTAATCGTGTTTATCAGTTTGCTGAAGGACCTAAGTCACGCAGTGTCCTTAAAAAAAAGCACAGTAATTGGTTTTACTAACAAAGACAATGCCACTTATATATGCAGATGAGTTTAGTGAACATATCATTAGACTGATGAATGAGGGCCAGGGAGGAAAAAAAGTAATTTGGGTGGAGAGAGACAGAATGAATGAAACCAGGATCACGAATTGGCACAACAAAACTTCTTTGCTCCTTAATAGTTATAAATACTCATTTTGTTTGTGTGTCCAACTCAGATGTATTGTACATTTCTGCAAACCATGGATACGTTTAATTTGTATGTTTCTTATATATCATCTCAACGTGTCTAAAGTGAAGTAGATCTGATTACATTTGTATAAGCTGACTTTGTCATCAGGAGGATGGCATGACACCATGGCTGCCAAGTTGCAGACCACTGCAGAGCACTATTCAAGACCAACAAACAGAAAAGCCAGTTGATTTTTAGTGACACATCGCAGCATTTCAAGCCACAGTTGTGTCAGCCGAACTGGGTGTTTTTAGCAAGACACTGAAGGCATTTCCAGCCATTATTGTGTTACTAAAAGCAGGCATTTTTTAGCAAGATACCTGCAGTATTTCCAGCTCTGATTGTGCCGCCAAAAGAGGGTGTTTTTAAGAAAGACATTGGCGAGATTTCCAGCCACAACTGTGCCACCAAATCTGGGTGTTTTTCAGCAAGACACCAACTGCATTTCTAGCTGTGATTGTGCCACCAGAACTGTGTGTTTTTAGCAAGACATCAAAGGCATTTCCAGATGTTATTGTGTCACTAAAAGCAGGCATTTTTTAGGGAGACATTGGCGAGATTTCCAGCCACAACTGTGCCACCAAATCTGGGTGTTTTTTAGCGAGACATCAACTGCATTTCTAGCTTGTGCCAAGTCTGGGTGTTACTCAGCGAGATATAAGCGGCATTTCCAGCCATGATTGTGCCACCACAACTGGATGTTTTTTAAGCAAGAAATCAAAGGCATTTCTAGCGGCTATTGTGTCACCAAATCTGGGTGTTTTTTAGCAAGACATTGAATGTATTTGCAGGCATGATTGTGCCACCACAGGGAGGTGTTTTTCAGCAAGACATTGGCAGGATTTCCAGCCGCAATTGTGCCACCAGAACTGGGTGTTTTTAATAAGATATCAAAGGCATTTCTAGATGTTATTGTGCCACTAAAAGCAATCGTTTTTTTAGCAAGACATTGGCAGGATTTCCAGCCATGATTGTGCCACCAAAACTGTGTTTTTAATAAGACATCAATAAGACATCAAAGGCATTTCCAGCCACCAGAGCTGGATATTTTTTTCAAGCAAGACATCGAATGCATTTCTTTTCACTATTGTGCTACCAAATCTGGGTGTTTTTCAGTGAGACATCAGCAGCATTTCCAGCTGCCCTGTGCCACCAGAGCTGGATATTTTTAAGCAACACATCAGTGGCATTTCCAGCTACAATTGTGCCACAAAAAATGAATGTTTTAATCCAAAACATGATATTGTCTTAACATAATCTGATGTGTTTGTGCCTAAACATAACCACACTTTAGCACAGCATTGTTGAAATGTAAATAAAGGTAGAGTTTCAACATATCTGCGTCATCATATTGTACAAATGTAACATATCTGTGGTTTGCAGAGGTGTACAATGTCATCCTTTATTCGGGCAGTTGGGTTCATAAGTCATATTAATCAGACTCGACTTTCATTGCTGAATAGTTGAAAGTTTGAGCAGAGGCAGGAAAGTGAGTTTTGAATGGCAGAAATCTTTTTGATTGAGTCATCACAGAGTCATCGGCATCGATCATCATCCCCCTCATATTTAGGTCATTCTGTGGTATGTATATATAACTACACACAGTTTTCAAGGACTTCTGTGAGCCTCAGATGAATCACATTAATGCTCCGCATGATTTAGATCGATTACATCTACGACTTAACTGCTCAGAAGAGATTCAAAGCTGAGTCTCAGCGGCTGCTTGTCTGAGAGCTGCAAGTTATCCACAGACGGGCACAGCGGCAGTGGTACATAATGTTCCACACAGCCACTTGGAATAAGAATACAATGTCCTTGGAAAGCACATGTGCTCAAATCAAACAGTATTACAAACATATTTTTAACAGAAACTCATTCTGGCTCAGATGTCCGACTTGCTACTTAGAGCGTGTAGCTCAGGGACATGGGGGTTTTGGTATTATTATTCTGAATTTCAATTTGCAGGCTTGTGATGTTAATGCTGTGCTGAGAGGGGCTTTAATGGAACCAAAGGTGCAAATCTTCCTTTCAAGGACACTGATGGGGTGATTTTGTTGTTCTTTTTATTTCTCAGTGTTTTGCAGCTTTACTAAGAAAAGCTGCTGCTCTAATGCATCCTCCACTGAAAAACAAACAAAAACTGTTTCTACAGCAAATAAGCAAGTCGGGCATGATCTCAAGCACCAGTGATTCTCTGTTCTTTTCAGCTGTCTACTCCTTGTCACTTGGTGTATCAGTGGATCCTAATGACAGTGATGGATTACAGTTATTACTGCTATAATACACTACTGCTCATGTCTGTGCTGTCTTAAGTATGAATGCTTTTATTGTTTTGGCCTTAAAACTGTCAAAAAGAATGAAGGCTAGTTCATAGTGTTTTTTTTTTATTCATGTCTGTAAGGGTCCCTGCAGTCGCCTGTGCGTGGAGCCCACCTTTTGTGGCCACACAAACTATACGCATGGCAAGCGCACTGACTGCACATGCTCATTTTACAAAATATAATTCCATGTTCCACACTTCAGTCCAGTCCAAAACACTGCGGTCAAGCCAGCCATGGGCGCTGCACTGCAGTGAAGTTAGTTTTATGTTATCAGACAGACATTACCTCTGGACCCAGGAGTGACTTCCTAATTTCAGTTTCACCTGATGTTGGCAATAGGGCTTTGGTAAGCTCACCTCTAAGCCCTCCCGTCGGAAACGGATGCACAAAAAGCACAAATCGGTGAATACAAATTCACCAGTCGGCAGGAAATTAAATGTTTGATGCTCAAACTTTTCTGGCGGAGGACCCCAGAACCCTGTTCATGTGTCTTCACCAAACTTAAAACAAAACCTGTGCCCCTGCTATGAATGGGACCGTGTGCGTGTCTGCGTGACAGCAGCTGTCCGCGGATGTTCAATGTTGAAAGTATGTCCGAGCCTTAAGACTGCTAAGCTAGTACCTCTGTGAGACAGAGGGGCTTTGAGCTGAATGTTAACGACGGCATGCTGACATGCTCAAAACAACAAAGCTTGTATGCTGATGTCTGGCAGGTATAATGTTTAGCATGTTCAAAATCTTTGTTTTTTTTTTTTTTTTTAGATTATTTTTTTGGGCTTTTTTGCCTTTAATGTATAGGACAGAGTGAAATGGGGTGAGAGAGAGAGTGGGGGGTGACATGCAATAAATGATTGCAAGCCAGACTCGAACCTGCAACCACTGCATCGAGGCATTGCTTCTGTACATGGGGTGCCGGCACTATCCACTACGCTACCGACGCCTCAGCATGTTCACAACCTTAAGGTGTGTCTCAAATCACATACTTCCGTCAGTACATTCCATGTAGTATAGCTACTATGTGCACTATGTACTCGTTGGTGTAGTGCGTGAATTTCGACAGGATAGTGTTGTCTCAAACCAAACACGGCAGTTGTGCACTCACTGGAAATGACTACCGCAAATTAGCTAGTTAGCAAACTAGCATTAGCATTAGCATTATCGTTCGCGGCACCAAATCATTACAGACTGCTAAATTAACCCAATAAACATACTGCTGGCTTATACCCGACAACAGTATAGTGGTGCTTAGTGCAAAAAAAACCCATGTATAACGACAATGCAGTGATGTTCACGGTTGCACAGTCCTCAGCTGCTATTTCCAGTTTGAAAAGTGGTCCCTCCCCTTCCGCTACGTAGCCAAGATGGCGACCATTGAGGGCGAGAAGTGTCCATAGTTCCACACTCAACTTCTTGACCGTTTTGAGTGCACCATACTTCTAAGTGTGAACGCACTTATGCTCTCAAAATATTAAGTCTAAGTACAGAAGTACGTGATTTGAGACACAGCATTTGTTTAGTGTGTTAGCATGCTAACATTAGCCAAAGTGCAGCCGGGATTGCAGCTGGTCATAAACTAGAATATTGGACAAATTTTGACTTGATGATGAAAAAGGAAGGGATCACCATACTGTTTAAATCTCGAGGACATGAATATCTTGAAATCCAAATAATACCTGCTGAGACATGTCTCACATGGTGACAGTACAAGAAAAGTCAGGAGATCACCAAAGTCAGCAGGCTTCATCCTCTGGAAACCATGAATGTCTGTAAAGAACGTCATGGTGATCTATTTAGTGGAGATATTTTAGTTCAGACCAAAGCGGTGAACTGACACCAACACTGCCATCTGTAGAACGATGCCACCAGCAATGGTTGCCAGTTCCAACCTCTCAAATGCTGGGATTTGCAACTGCTCTCAGTTTAATATCATTTTAAATTTCTTACATTGGGGTGTTTGAAATTTTGACCTTGGGCTCTGGAAAACAGCACATTTTACAATAATCTGTAAACTTAATTTTGAAATTGTATTTGGTGTATGTTGGGACTTGTTGGGGGACTATTGTCTGCTGCTGATTTAATCCATATTTGGTGCCTTGGTGAGTATTTCAGAATGATGTATGTGGGACTGAGTCAAAATAAACCACAGTTTATATGTGTTTATAAATTTTCAGACAGTACTGGAGCCCTGTGGCTCAGAGGAATAAGATATATCAGGCTTTGGAAACACACAGTTTTTGATAGTAGATCATTGCTGATGCTGGTCTTTTAATAGGATGTTATGACAAGAAGAAAAAAAACAGAATATTCCAAGTAAAAACAATAATCCTCTAACATTTCCTGCTGCACAAATACATTTTCTATCAAAACAAATACTGTTGCAACAGCAGCTATGCAAATTGCAGACACGTTTTCAGCGACAGCTTCCCTGGACCAATCCCGTACTGTTATGGCCATATATGTGGCAGCCTGATTAAGATGCAGAGTGCAGGGGCCAGACAGTCACAGTGACGAGGAGCTCTAACAGCTCAGAGCTAAAAAAAGAACAGCGCAGGAAATGTCTTCACACAGGATGCATGCATGCATCAACCGGCGCGCACCCGCCTGTGATGGAGGCAGATAAACTGAGGGACCAATCAGAGGGAGGGAGTCGTGTGCAGATGTGCGGGGGCCAGTACAGAGTCTTTGATCATATAGGCCTATGTCATGGTGTATACCATCATTATGATGTACTGAGGTTTGATTACGTATGTGTTTGGGAATTTACACCGTGAATTATCACTGCATTACACTGGTTGTGTTATTACACTGGATAAAATAACATATTTAAATAAGTGAGCATATATTTAACCTATATTAAGGGACTGTACAAACAAACTGACAATACTCACAATTAGTACAGATTTGGTCAAAGTGTTACACCATCAATAACTAAAGGCATAAATAATTTAAGATAGTATACTCTAATTTAAACCTTATTATATTTCAACAATAGCTACCAATGCAAACACTAGAAGCAGAGTTAAATCATTTCAAGTGTTACAAAATTGTAATTACTGCAGACACTCCATCATAAAGAGATACTAAATAAAAGACTAAACTTAAATTATAACATTATGTGACACTTTGGCCCAATCCAAGTACACACCCCCAGCCAATATTTGTATGTAGGTCCCACGTGGGTAGTAAATGGACTAAAAAATGGGCCCCCAATGGGACTGTCCACATATGGAACCCGATTGCCCACATGGATGGGTTTACCCAAGTTGGCCCTGCATGGGTTATACTAGTGCTACCTGGGTACCAAGAGAGTACGAGTCCAAAATGGCCGTCTTATCTGGGGCCCACTTGGATAACCCACCCATGTAGGCAAATGGCATGGGGTCAATATGGAACTCGTGAACAATCCCATTGGGGGACTTTTCTGTCTAACAAGCACAAATTATTGCTAGTATGCTGATGTCTCGGTAGCTGACTACAATAGTTATTGTTATTATTATTATCTCGGATTCGTACATGACAGTCCCGGACTTTGACTTTCTATGTCGTATTCCCTTCCTTGGATGACAAATGACGCCTGAAATCTACCTAAGGTTCAGCAGTGAATTTGCTGCACCTGTTACCACTCCTCTAATATCAGCACAGACTGGCAGAGAAGCAGCATTAGTTGCTAATGTTAGCCCACAGAGCACTGCTAGAGGCTGTTTGTTATTTATTTGCGCGGTCTCACTTTGAAGTCGTCGAAATCCGGCGCTTGGGCAGTGACTTGTAGCATCAGACACCAACGAAAAAAGGTGTCCTTCAGCGTCGGCATTATTCACAGTCGGTTGCCATTATAGTTTAACAGTGCCCAGCAGCGTTAGGGGGAAATGCAGCAGGACAAGGATGAAAGGTAACGCGGTGAAAGTCCAATGAGCGTGGGTGGGAGGGGAGGTGGATGGGTCCAAGAGACACAGACTTTTACCCGAGAAAGCGATGTTAGCATCCCGTAAGATTCTAAAGCCAAACCCTGTTCTTTTTCCCTAAACCCAACCATGTGTGTTTGTTGATGAAGGAAAAAAAAGCAATTTGTGATGTTGTACTGACGTAGTGCTTTTATTTTGAAAGAGACTGTATGTACATGTTAAATTTCCTGTGAAAACATAAGTGTATATTGAAAGAAGACAATGCATGTAACAGGCAGAACTTGACACGACGTCCCAGAACGTTAACCAACGCAGCCAGGGTACCTTGCACGTGGAATGTTGACATGGAAAATCCATAACCAAGCACGTCAATATGTGACGAGGTCGGAGTGAGAATGTGTTGCATTTATGAGGGGGGAGGGGTGGTGCTTACAAGGGGGAGGCCTGTCAAATAATTTTTTAAGCACTGACGAGGAACGAGGTGTTTTTATTTTTGGCTTAGGGGAGGGGCATACAGTTTTAAAGGGCTTTCTTTAACATATTTTTATCCATTTAGCCTCCAACAACCCATAATGATCCACTGAAGTGTGTGTCTGTGAGCTGGAGGTCATGCTCTGTTGTAATTTCGTTAGAAAGTGGCTCATGTGTTTCTCTGGAAAAGAAGAGGAAATCATTATGTGTTGTATCTGTGTGTGGAATCATTTGATGATCACATGTCAGGAGGCTGTGAACACATGACCTCATGCCTCTCACAGCGCCTATTGTGTGGCTGACTGAGATGTTTCATTACAACAGAGGGCCAACTATGAATGTGAATGAGTAAGAATGTGTGTGTGTGTGTGTGTGTGTGTGTATCTGTCAGCAGCAGCAGGGCTCGCAGAGACAGGAAGTGATGCATTGATGCCGGCGGGCGACAGAATGTGTAGGTGGAGTCTATTTTTAGACTCAGCTGCAGGAGGACAGAGCTCTCCAATACATCTGGCCTTCTGTGACTGGACGTGCGTGTGTGTGTATGTGTGCTCATGACTCAGTAGGCAGGCTAATGGCCAGAGGTGATGCTTTTAGTGCTTTAAAATGTCCTCAAAGCCCACAGATAATTGCATCTTGTCACAAAAATCAAATTAGGACATAATTGTTCTTGTGTTTTTAGCCTCTTAAGGTGTCAGTCGAATGCCACCCAGTGTGTGCGTGTGAGGAGGTGGGCGACAGACAGACAGACAGAAGGACAGGAGGAGGAAGCACAGATGTGAGGAGAAGGAGGGCTGCAGGAAGAGCAGGAGGCATTCAAAGAGAGGAAGGGGAAAGAGAGGAGGAGGAGGGATGCAAATAAAACGTGACCACACAGGGAGGGGGTAGTGTAGGACACAGCAAAAGGTTTAGTGAGTGTGTGGGTGTGCATGTGTGTGTGTCTTCCACAGCCCATATCAGTGACGTAGTGTCAGACGTAGACGGAGAGGAGGAGGAGGAGGAGGAGGAAGAAGAGGAAGGCTTTCTGAGGACGCTCGGTGAAGAGGCGTCTGATTTCAACACGTTTTAAATTCTCAAACAGAGGAGAGCGAAGCAGCCTGGTGTGTTTTGCAGGGTCGTCTCACCTGCGATGAGTTGGCCGCCTCTGAGCCTTTTTAACTCTCTGTAGGAACAAATGAAGCTCTGTTTCATTCACTGCTTCTCAGGCAGATGCACCTGTCTGCAGAAAGGACTGAGGAAAATACATTATTAGGGAATCTGCTCATGTAGATTTAAAACAACAATGAAATGGACACAATTAAATCCATTTCATTTCATCAATTTCTTTGCATTAAAAATCTGGAAACTATGACCAGTTTTAAGGATGATAACTTAAAAAATATATAAAGGTTGCAATATGCGCCATCAAAAAGGGTGACTTCCAGTAGTTATCATACAACATTCATCTATTCATTTTCTGTAATCGCTTATCCTGTTGGGGGTCGCTGGAGCCTATCCCAGACAACCATTCACACTCACATTCACACCTACAGACAATTTAGAGTCACCAATTAACCTGCATGTCTTTGGACTGTGGGAGGAAGCTGGAGCACCTGGAGGAAACCCACACTGACATGGGGAGAACATGCAAGTTCAGCATGGAGGTGCTCCCCCACGCTGGGTTTAAACCAGGAACTCTCTTGCCGTGAGATGACAATGCTAACATTTAGAACATTAATATAGCAGCAAACAACTATTAGTGGAGCATGGTGTTCTGAGCAGAGAATGTCACGCTCCCTCTGTGTGTCTAGGAATCGGAGCTTCTCTGTTCTTTGTCGTTGGTTGATGGTTTCGGCCGCCCGTGCATGAAAGAGCATGTGAGTCCCTGTGTGTGTATCCAGCTGGTCTTATTCTATTCCCAAGTGTGTTCCACCTGGTCAAAAAAAAAAAAACTTGGGAAAAATAAACTGTGCATCTCATTGGCGAGCTAATTGCCACCTTACCACTGTGAAAGTGCAACACCCAGGTTAACACTGTTAGCTCCTTTAGCACTGTTGTTGTTAGCGCTGTTAGCAACGTTAGCCGCTGGATGAGACACGTATAGACTTAATCATCGTTTGTTTGCAATAACTATCAAATAGAAAATTCTCATGTCACGTTCATAAAATGAAACAACGCTGAGCAAACTCTGCCTAAAAAAAAATCCACATCAGTTTAAGTGTAGGCTGTATTAAGAATATTTTCACCACTTTTTCACCAGGCTGTCAGACAGCCTTTTCTGGCAGGGGATTGAAGCCCTTTTGTCAATGTCACCACTCACTGACAAAAACAGTAATTTAACAGAAGCAGAACACTGAGTTCACACTTACACTTATTTTTTTTTTAGGTAGCTAAAATGTTTTCCTGCTGCCCCGTCCACAGCAGTTACATTGCTTGGCTTCTGTGTGACAATGTTGACAGTGTGACTACACAAAGCCTCAATTTGGTTTCGCCTATTACAACATAAGCACCATTTAAAATAAACTCTGAGGTCTTACAACTAGATTTTTGACACAGACAAGGCCACAGAAATAAGGCATGACTCACCTCTGTTGATACTGTTCCTCAGTGGTGCATGTTCCTACACAACTTTGCAATTAATCAAATCATGTACAGCCAGATAACACAGTGTGTGTGTGTGTGTGTGTGTGTGTGTGTGTGCTTTTGGCGCCTTTGAGGGTCATGCTTAGTAATTTGCCTCTGAAATGCAGGGGAAGAAAAGTAGACAGTTCCACAAAATAAAAACATTTAAAATATCTAAATTTGTACTTCGTTTAGTAGTTCAAAAAATGCTGGTGCCAGGAGACGGTTAGCTTACTTTAGCATGAAGACTGGAAAAGGGGGGAAGCAGCACCTTGAAAGCTCACTAATTAAAAGGTCACTGTGTAGCATTTCAGTCAGCAGAATTATAGTATAATAAGTTTTCTTTTGTGTATAATCACCTGAAAATAAGAACTGTTGTTTCGTTACCTTAGAATGAGCTATATTTACATAGGAGGTCCTTGGTCTATGGAGATCACCCAGGCCCCCAGGAAGAGACCTGGGCTTTGAAGCCAGCTTTCGGAGTGGCTAAAAAGACCCTAAAAGACCTTTTCCCATTGACTTACACTGGGAAAGAGACATCTGTGAATCAGTGGATACATTTATTTGACCGTCACAACCCCCCACGAAATGACTTGTTTCACTATGAAGACTTGACTCATTTGGTCCGATAACATTTGGAAGGTCTAGAAGAGCTGCAAGATTTAATCATTTATCTCCACTGGAGTTAGCATAGTACTAAAACAGAGGTAGCTGCCTTGGCTAGCAGAAGTGTCTTGGCGCCTGCTCTATGGACCCAATGGTGCTGAAATAGTGCCAATCATCCAGGAAATTTCATAAAGCTTTTTTGGCTTTGTGCACCACTGAGCAAATTTCATTGGAATGAACAGGGTCCTGCCTTCAATGTGGTATTTAGGTTTGTTAACACATCCATGATAATATCACGTTGCACTGCCATGTTTCTACAGGAGCCCAGAATGGACAAATCAAACACTGTTGGTGAAGATTCTCAGTCATCCAGAACCTTGTAATATCATTGGCAGCTGGACTTGCTTGAGTTTCTTGAATTCAATAACTCAAGCAAGTCCAGTTGCCAATGATATAGCACTTAGGAAACCAATGTGTGCACACATTAGCATGTGGGGCAGCGGCCCATCTACGACATTCTGAACAGTTGCAGAGAAACACTAATTTGTAACATGAAACTGCTTTATTCAGTGTTTCTTCCCATTTTAATCACCTGATCTGTTTTAGAGAGGAAGAGACCCCTGCAGATAATTGACCTATGGCTAAGCCCCGCCCTCAAACGTGATGAGCCAATCACAGTGCGTATAGCCATTCCCATACACTTGGACATTCTCCGCCTGGACATTCATTGAAATGCATTACAGAAAGTCAGTTTTTAGTTATGAGCTTTTTCAGAGATTTGAATTTTAAAAATGGTCAAACGGTGTGCATGGGGTACATGCAACTCCGACACAAGGTATCCTGAGAAGCTGGGCGACGAGGTGTATTTTTACCCTTTAAACCACATCTCAACCGAGAAAAGTGTCTCCTTTGGATAAAGTTGTGTGGTAACGTTAGACCACAACATCAACTCAACGTGAATAAGATTAACAATGATGTCTACATCTGTTCTAAGGTACGTCAACATTGTGTTTGAGGCAACATTTTGTCACTTTGCTGGAAGGAAATATAAAGTTATCTTTAACATCTCTAGCTAACGTTAGCTAAAGTTAGCCTAACGTTAGCTCCTAGCTGCATTGTTCATCATGTCACCTTGTTTGCTGGGAGTTCATTAGCCTATTTTGTTCTAGTTTTGTACTTTGGTGATCGTACATCATTGTTAGCTGTTGTCCAAAGGGCTCTAGTTAAGCTAACGTTAACTTCTGGAGCTTAGCTTCATTAACTTATCTGTAATCTCAGAGATAACAAAGGTTGGCAAACATTACGCTGAATGATTCAGTGTAAATACTGTAGCACCAAACTAACGGAGAGACACTCTTGGTAAAGATAGTAAAAAGGCCGTTATCCTTTTCTCATATTCTGAGCCAAAAACCTTAACTTCAGTGGCACTTTAACTTGTTGTCTTTGATGGTGACGGCAACGAGATGCGGTTCACAAGCGTACACTGTGACCTGTAAATTTTGGCTTGTAATTTAAGCTTTTCATCGACCTTCTCAACAATAAAATGATGAATATATCCCTCCAATGCGTAGTTTAGGCCCTTTTGGTTACTTCTCAATGACATCTTATCGTTATGTCTCCAAAAGTCATCAATTGCCTTCTGCGAAATGCCGTGTACTGTGACACCTGCCATAGCGCCGGTCACTGAATGTTGATAGTTTGTCCAGTGAGTGGAGGGGGGCGTGGCTTAGCCATAGGTCAATTCAGGTCCTGGTTGCAACCTCCTGAACAATGAAAACTGAAGAAATTCTAACTGGGAGAAGTTTCAGCTAGTTGCAATCTGCAATCTTCACCACTAGATGCCAAAATCACCCTAAATCTTACACCCTTTACCTTTAACACATGATGTTTAATCTACACAACAAAATACACTCTAGCCTAAGTCAGTCAGGAAGACAATACTTTTCATGCTCAAGCTGTACGTTTCTTTCTCACCCTGCCATTCACTCCTTGCATGGATGCTCACTCACGATCTCTAGGTGTCATTGTCTGGGTAGGTCAATTGAGTCATCGGCTGATTCATGATTAATCAATAGCCCAGCAACACACCTTCTCTGTCAGCCTATAATCTTACTGCTCCTCATTTTAATTCTAAACATGGTTCTTTCTCTGCTGTGGTTCTTTCTTGCTGCTGTACTTTGCACCCTCCATCTCCCCATCACCACCTAGTCTTTATGGATTCATCAGCCTCATATGCCTCATAAGCCTCAGACTCATCAGCCACCACCACCAGTGGTCTGGACTTAATGGGGGGATTTATCCTGCTGCCGATCAGATGTCCCTCAATCTCAAAATGTCTCCCTCTGGTGTCGAAGCACCAAAGAATTCTGTTAAATCTTAATCAGCGCAAATCATCTGTTAATCTGTACACTCATATTCTGTATTAAATATTATCTTTACTCCATTCTTCTGTCTCTCCTGATTTAAATCTAAGTTGTCTTTTTATCACTGTGAGGTTGTCAGTCAGTCTCCAAACTTTGTAGAAACATGACAGTGGTATCGTTCTACTCTTGTAAGAAAGTGAATACTGGTATTTTCTTAAATGTGTAACTTTTATTTTAAATAAACACTCTTGCATCTGTAATCAGACTAATGACGATGTAATCTGATTATGTGTAATCTCATTGAATTGTGGTGTAGGATCAATAAAGCAGACAAGAGGATGGGTAGAATGCATTCTCTCTGGTTTATTCAGGTTCTTTAGGAAGAGTTCTGTTTGAAATTACAAAATGCACTGGTAGAAACAGCAGAGATAGATAGAGAAAGAAACAGAGGGAGAGAAAGAGATGGTCGGAGAAAGAGAGAAAGAGAGAGGGAGAGAGAAAGAAGGGATTTCATAGCCGGAATAAACGGGAATAACATCACCAGATTCAGGTTCAGGCAGCTCTTTACTCTCAAAGGGATTGTTTTTCATCGAGGAAAAGTTTTGTATTCCTTCTCCCCCTTTTTTATAATCTTTTCTTTTTTTTGTACTGTTAGTTAAAGTGTTATCTATCCTTGCTCCCCCACGGTTTTTCCCCCGTGAAATAACTGGCAAATATAACAAACAAACATTCTTTGATTTCATCACCAAAGTCATTTCCATTTTTTTTTTTTTTTAATCAGGATGATTTTTTTTTTTTCATTTTTGTTTATTTTTTTGTCAGGTTTTTTTTATTTTTTTGTTTTTAAAAATAGAAGAAAAAAGAAACACATTGCTCTTAAAAACATCTATCTATATATATTTTTACATATATATACTTTTTTCTTTATATTTATTTTTTTTTAATTCCTGAAGTTGACTTGTTACCCCACATAGTGGCATGCACATTGCACATGCAAATCTGTAATTAAATACTTCTCTTTTATCTTAAATTGCCATGTATGTTTATTTTTTCTCTTTTTTCCCCAACTTGCTGAGTGAATCCTGTATGGTTTTCTACTGTGGCACTGGTTCGGTTTCTACTGGGTCGAGTGTCCGATGGTTTGCGTGGTGATGAGATGGATGGTTGGTAGTTGCTTCGGAGAGTTCCCCCAATGCATCTCTAAACCAACAGATCTTTATTCCTTAAATATTAGGATCCTTTAAACTATATTTAACCCTTTGTAGCTTGTTTATACCTTTGGATGGTGGCCAGCTTAGCATTTATTAGCATATTTGGAGCACTTTCCTTTTATTCCTTTAGGTTGGTTTGTTAAATGATTTAACCCAGACGTTGCCTAAGGAAGATACAGCTGTAACAAAGTTGCAGATAAGAAATATAAAGGTTATATTGTGATATTTCTAACTGTTCAGTGACACAAAGTAAACTATAGGGTAGAATATGGGTTTAAGTGGAACGAGTAAGAAGAGCAAAGAAGAAGGGACAGAAATGTCTCTAGTCTTTGGCTGAATTTTCCAGGATATAGATGAATTTTCTTTTTATACCTCAATCTTTACTTCTCATAAATGATAGATTACCAAAACTTTGTATAAAAAAAGGAGCTTAATTTTGGTCGGTGCAAACCTAAACAAATGAGACGCAAAAGACAAATTAATTAAAAATGTGTCAATTTTTGTTGAAATGAACTGTAGATGTGTCACTTTCCCCTGTTTGGTCCAAGGACCCCTGACTAATCACATTATGTAATTAATCTGACTAATCTGACTCATCGGAGAATAAACAAATCTGTGCTACAAAGGGTTAAAAAAAGACCCTGCTGATTTCCCCTTCTTATGTCACCTTGAGATGTTTTGGGAGAGCTCGGCCTCCAGCGTCAGGGAAGCTGACGTCAGGAGGTGAGAACCGATCTTCTGGAAGCAACTTGTCTCCACTGGGTGGGCTGATGGTGATGGAAACAAATGGAGAAGAGAGATGGATGGAAACAGAGAGAGGGACCTTGGGGGTTGCTATGGCGACAGCAGGAGACACTTCACCTGTGTCTCTGAGGAATCAATTTACTGTAAATCAGCACAGAGAGGTACTGAACCCGGCAGGTATCAGGGATGAAAGTTTTGATGGTGGGCACAAAAATGAATAAGTCATTCCTCGCCTTGAGATTAGCAATATTAGCAAGGAGCATTGGGAGTGTTAATGTCAGGCTAGCAGCTATGTTTCAGGATAGGGGTGTACGCAAATTACTTGCGAGTTATCACATTTAGCACATTAGTCCTGTTGATGCAGGAAATATAAATATAGATGATAGATTCCTTTCCCATTGCCAATAGACAAGTAATGAATTTGTTCCGGTGTATCACGTTCAATGTCTTGAATGTCCAAGTTAGTAGATTGTAGAAAGTAGGCTAGCATGGTGGACGCTAGTAAAAATGTTACTGTGGTTACTTCTTTTTGATATCTATTACCTATTAAGTCCCTCTTTCAAACTCAATGCCGAATAATTTAAAACGATGTTTGAGCGCTGCTGCTAGACAGAGACAGACAATGAAGATTTGCAGAATTCAACGAGCGTTGCGCCAGAAAAGGGGCGAAAACTAGCTTGTTCATCTGTGTGGATGTTTCCGACACTGACAGTCGGAGCTGGAGTGGATAAATACCCTTAACCACTGCGGAGTCATTTGTCCTGGGAATGAAAGCCGATTGTAACCTCTGCGTCTGAAGACAAAAGCCAGGTGTTTGTGGGTGTTCTTTGTCGAGTGGAAAAGGGGCTAAAGCTAGCTGGTGAACATCTAAAAACCAAATATTCTCTTAGGGAGGTGGTGTGGACCAAAACAGAGCTAAAAGGAGTGTGAATAATGGACTTCAATCCAAATTAATGCTAGCGTTGCTCTGTGTCTGTGTCAGTAGCTAACTGTTAGCTCACGCTTTAGCAATAAGCACTTCCTAAGGTGATAACATATCAGTTTTGTTATTCCTGCCCCCTCGTAATTGATTAGTGTATCTTAGGGGCCCTAACACACTAAGCCAATGGTGGGTCATTGGTCAGTCTCGGACTGTTGGTGAGCATCTGTCGCTGTAGTTTCTGCGGTGTGTCCCGCATTGGTTTGCACAAGTTGGCCCATGTTGCCCGTTATTTCGGATGATTACGCATCTTAAATGGGCAGTGGAGTTGGCTGAGCGTGTTGGTGAAAGAAATCACTCTGATTGGAGTTCAGTTAAGTGGAGGAGAACAGAAATGGAAGTGAGGAAAGCAATCAAATGACTAAAGCCTAGAGGGCGGAACAAATTTGTTGTCTTAAGCAGAAAAGGTTTGTAATTGTTTGTTATTGTTCGTGTGCGCACATTAACTATGCTTTGTTCTTTCAACATCGGATTGTGTTTTGCTAACTAGCGTCTGGAACCTGACCTGTCTGTCTCTAACACACTACCGCCACCTGCTGGTCAGGACAGTTGCTCCCTCGTGCAGGTACAGAATGTATGTGCTAGTTGGCTGTTGTGTTCAGGTGCAACTTTTTGGCTGAGACAGAGGTGACATGAGATGATGCATCAGTCGGCCTTTGTTGCCTCTGCTTGTTTGACGCCGGTTTAATGTGTCTGGGTGTGTTTTACAGTTTGTACACACTCTTCCTACAGGACAAATAAATGAATCTGAGTGAACAAAGTATTAATTCAAGAGAATTAATTATTGATTAATGTGCAGAAATCATAAAGATATTCAAATCTGATACCTGCTGGACTCCACAAAGAACTGGAGACGTATACAAAGACGCACACAGCACACAGGCTGCAGACAGACAAACACAACCACACACGTAAGCATGAACTCATTCAACCTACACAGCGCAGACGTACAGTACACCTCTCACAATGAGTGATAATGGTGAAAGCTCAACCCCACCACCTTGTGTTGAGAAATGGTACTACATGATGAACTAGGAAGAAGAAAGACAGGAACATGAAGTCAGTGTGAGGAAGAAAAGACGAATGAAACACAGAGAGAACATCAGATGATGAGTTTTTCAGAAAGTTTATGGATTATATACACAAGAATTACTGAGCCAAAATATACAATAGACGGTACAGGAGAGAATGGGTGAGAGAAATGACATAGTTATCTACTGACCCCTCCCACCCTCCACCCTCCACCCTGATGCCTCGCCCATCCAGGTTTGACTTAATGATCCCAGAGGAAGGTGAGGAGTGGGTGAGAGAGGGGAGGAGGGGGATGAAGATGCCGATGAGGACGTTAAAATCACACGTGTGTGCTGTGATTGTCTCAGAGGAAGAAGTCGTCGTGTCCTGTACAGTGTAAGGCACTGAGGGTGACCTACTGTAGCTGATGGTGTCAGGACACGTACACGCGTGCACACACACACATACACACACTCTCTCTCTCTCTCACACACACACACTCTGCAATAATAAACAAATACATGCAAGTCCACACACTCACATATCTTCCACTTACATGCACACACACACACACTTAGTGCTGAAATGATTAGTCAATTAATTGAAAAAAATAAAACAATAATGATCAACAAATTAAGTCATTTAATAACCAAAAACACCAAATATTCTCTGGTTCCAACAGGATTTCCTACTTTTTTGTCTCCATTTGATATCATTAAATATTTTTGGATTTTTTATTATCTGTCATTTGATTCTTGGGCTCTCAGCTTGTGATATTTATTGTTATTTATCTTTTTCTATAGAGGGGATAGTGCACATTAATGAACAATAATTTGCAAGCACTTTCATGGTAATATAGTGACATAGACGTACCTTTCTGTGCAGTATTGTCATTGCTTGTTACTTATATATATCAACTGTATCCTGCACTTTTTCACTCATCAGGCAACTTTTTTTTAACATTAATTTTCTTAGTTTTACTTACATTTTATTTGATATTAAAAGAAAAACTACAGCTGATGCAAATGTATATAACCCCAGAAAAGCTTAATAAATATAATAGTGCTAAACCTGATATATGTATCAAGTCTGGAGAAGAAAACTTTTTTTGGCAGTGTGCTCAAATAAAAAACGTCTGGGAAGCAGTGAGAGAGTATCCAGAACATATTATCCGTACAGATACCTCTAGACCCAAAGCTTTTTATGCTAAGTTTATATCTAGCTAATCACAACATTAGAAGAAGAAACCATTTTTTTAAATTTAGAAATGGCTAAAAGGTTTATTCTCTTTTACAGAAATAGGTTGGCAGGCAGAGTATAGGTAAGTAGATTTCTGAATTATTGACAACTCTGCGCTTGGAGAAAAAATACATATGCTATCAGGGGTAATCAATTACTCTTTCGTGACATCTGGGGTCCCTTCATGTGTGATCTGGAGAGGACAGACTTAGCCCACATGATAGAGGCACTGGGGATATGCTACAAGTTAATCTCTGCAATGTCCAAATCTGTCAAAGGTTTCTTTTTCTAATTTTCGTCAATATAAGATGTTCTTAAACCGAAGTGTATCACCCTAACACAATCCTCAACCTATAGTTTTTGATTTACTTTATTTCATGTCACTCATTTATTTTTTATTTCTACTTACTTATTTACACTTTTGGGATGGGGTGGATTACACGTGTTAAATCTTCGGTTGTTGCACCGAGATTTTGTTCAGGTGTCCAGCTTTTTGTGTATTTGTGGATACATATATGCACTTACTGCTATGTATGCTTGTCTTTGTTTATTGTTGCTAAAATCAATAAAGATTTTAAAAAAAGAAACACTATGTATATTGACGATAAAGTGCAGGGTTTAGCTCATCAGCTAATTTGCACCCACAATCCTAAAACAAAAAAAAATAAATTTAAAAAATGAGAAAATTCAAATTTTATAAACAATTATTTGAAATTTTATCGACAACATGACTAATTGTTTAACCCTAAATATAAAGTGCCAGATTAATCAATAATGAAGATAATCAGTTTCAGCCCTAAACACAGTCACACACCTGTCAAAACACCTGCACACACCAATACACACTCTTACACACTCATGCAGACACCAACACACAAACACACACAGTAAATGTCTCCCTGTCACAGCAGTGGCCCCGCCCCCCTCACCGTGGGACCAAGCGTGGACGGGTTGACGGTGACAAAATGGCTTCTGAGCATGAGGATGAGCCCGAAAAGTGGTCCAGTGCCATTGTGAAATTGTGTGTTAACATCACTACGACCTCTGCTGCTGCTGCTGCCCCCTCCCTCCCCCAAACTCCCCCCCTCCACCCTAAACAGGTCCCTTACATCATTAAAATCTCTCTCAGTGCCTTTTTACCCTCCCGCCCCTCCCTCCCTGCCTCGCTCTTGACCCCCTACACACACACACGCATGCACACATCTAGTGCTGTACAAAGGGGAGACCACGGCGTGGCTTCAGCTACATAAGCACAACTTTTGGCAGCACTACTGTACATTAAAACCCACTGTGTAGTTTTTTTTTTTAAAGAGAGCCCTTATTCGTGTTTTTGTCGACGCGTTGCCTCACGACTGACCCACTGACACAATTTCACAGCCGACTGGGTGGATGGGTTGGTGCGGTTAGTTTTTCCTTTGTCCCACAGCGAAGAAGAAAAGAAAAAAAAATAGTCTGAGGTTAAGACTGATGGGTGACAGAAGCCGGAGGTGAAGACACAGACAGCAGATGTGGGGAGAAGTGATGACTTAGCAAAAAACTTGGAATCCCCCCCCAACCCTCTAAAAAAATCAAAGAAAGCTCAGATGTTCACTTCTTCTTTTTTTTCCAAAGAATGGGATTTGTTCTCGGAAAAGCACACACACAACATGCTTTCACACAAGGGCAGTGTTGTGTGTCGGCCATTTTGGATCCGCTGTTACAATTCTGGACAAGCGAGTGGTGTTGTGGAGCCAAAATGGAGGTGGGTTTTTCCTGCCTGTCTGTCAACACGCTTGGCGGTGTGTTGGTGTTGGTGCGTCGGCAGGCTGCGGATGGGGACGTGAGGGGTCAGGGTGTTTAATGCAGGTTAGTGAAAGGAGAGGGGGGGGGGGGGGGGGGGGGGGGGGGGTGTCAACATTACAACGTCTTACGCCATGCCAGGTAAAACCATACAATAACTCAATCCGAGGCCTGCTTGTTTTGTAGCTGACTCTTCCCTACGTTGTCTAACTATCTAGCTACCTAACTCTAGAGGGACCTGAGAAGTAAGCAAACCGCTTTGCACCTCTGTAAACCTCTCACTACACCGCCTGAAACTGGACCCACAACATTGTTTGGGATGGACACAAAATGCCATGCCTAACAGCGAGGTGAAGCCAAGAGGGCTAGCTTGCTAGCAGCATCCGGTGTATCAACCATAGTGTTTTTAAACGTCAAAACCATGAGGCTCTGATTCAAGCTGTGTGGATCCCTTATGATTTTTGGCAACTACAAAAATCTGTGTATGTTTGAATGGGTTTTTTAAGCGATTCAGCCCATACCGGATGTGATATTGATTTCCTTACGTCAAGTCTAGCCTCTTGGCTATTTCCTCACCATGGCCCAGTCTCAAAATCACCGCTCTCCCTGTTTATATGCTAGCATGGGAGCCGGTGGGACGCGACTTTTAAGGCGTAGTGTGGTTGATCTCGATTACTACAGAGGGTAAGGGGGGGATGGGAGCTGCTAAGGGCGAGGAGAATGGGGGGTGACAAATGTGACTCTGATACAGAAGGCACTGTGGCTCTGTAGGGGGTTTTGGGGAAGCATCCCTGCCTGCCGTGACCTCACTTGATAGGAGGTGTGGGCAGAGGGGTTTGGGGTTTGCGCCCCTCGACTCCCGCCAAACAAACAATCAACAAAAAACAAAACCCCCCTATCCCCATCTTTACTACGCAATGCTCAACTACTAGGCCTGGAGGCAACACGTTTAGGGAGAGGAGAGAAAGATGGGGAGGGGAAAGGGATCAGCTGGAAGAGGGAGGGCGACAAACATACATGAAAGGGAAGGGGTTTCACTGTGTGTGATGTCAAGAGACGTGTGCAAACGTGGTGTTGATCTTCACATTTTCTCAGATCCGCGTGCTCCTGTTTTATGAATCCGTTTTTACAGTACCACAGCGTTGCAGTTTCTCCTCCGAAATAATACGATGAGGATGCTTATGAGGTCTGCATAGAGTCAAAACACGTGGACTGGGGTTTGTTTTCTGGCTTCTGCGACTGCGAAGAAAACAGTGCGAGGTTTTCAAGAGTAGCTAGATCGTCAACCGTGTCATGAGCATGAACGGTATGCAAAATAAATAAATATCTGAAACTCTAATTATATTCTGTTATCTATAACTACACCTACTGTATTATATCTAGATTTATATGTAGTTTATCATCTATATTTATCTATACTTTATCATCTTGTCCTAGAGTTATTGAATATTCAATAATTGTTGTCCCTCATAACAATAAGGATGAAATTATTAGTTCTAAGTGTTTCTGTCCTGTAATGCCTTTTTGTGTCTTCAGTGTCGCTCTCTGGCAAGCTGAAAGAACAGATGTCAAAGCAAATGGACAGAAAAAAGAAAGATGAGGAAAGAGAGGTTGGTGGATACTGAAGTGGGTTTTGGCAGAGAAGGTTTCAGCTTTGCTACAACCTCATATATGATTTGTTCGATGATTTGGTGACTGTTCTCTGGTTATCCAGACCTGAGAGAAGGGATTGGAAAAGGAGGGGCCATCAGCATTGGCACAGACAGGCAGACAGAAGGACGGGCCGACAAACGGACAGATATGGCGTCTCTCGGGCTACATCCATGTTTCCGACTAGGACTGGACTTCATCTTTGTATCTTACAAAGACATATAAGAGACAAATGGAGGTTTCACTCCCGGTCTGGAAAACAGGATGTGGCCTGGAGGCTGTCCTGTAGAGGGGGAAGGCAGGGCGGATAATGTGCACTGATAACTTCCCCCTGGTGGCAAAAAAAAGAGAACACCACCACCTAATACTGACTGACACCAACACTGTACCACCAATACTGTGCTGTCACTGCCGGCAACTGATTGCACTACAAAACTACAGAGCCAGACAGAGGGAAAAGATTGAGATTCGTAGTTTTTTTTGGCTGCAAGTGGAAGAATTCAACCTTTGTAGAACTTTAACCTCGGCAAAACAGGCTTGTTTGAAACCTCTGCAGTGTAAAATGCAGACGAACTCTTCCACATCCTCAATGATCTGGTCTACCCCACCCTCTGAACATGAATTCTTGATCTTTGGGTTGGCTTGACAAGAGTACTGACCCCGTGAATCATTGCAAGTCAGGTACTGAAGCTCCCCTGACCTCTTCCTCCACCATTCTGAAGAGAGAGTGTATCTTAAGAGTTGCGTTACAACACGCAACACTGCTAAGTGAATGTTCCCAAGCCATCATTGCCCCGAAACGTTGCAGGAAGGCATCAGGAACCCGGTAAACGTCATTGAACGGGGGGATAAAAACATAACGGATGTAAACAAGATGGACATAGCATACTCAAACTCCAAATAACATGACAACAAATCTACAGCAACAGTTCCATCAATCAATCAATCAATCAATCATCAGTATTATCATCATTGTCATCGTCATTTTGCATTGACATTGATATCATTATTCATAAGACTATCATCATTAACAATAATAAATCAAGTGTGGTAGAAGTCCGCTTCTCTCCACTCTTTCTCCCTCTTGTTTCTCAAGCACAACAGGGAACGTCAATGTGATCCTGCAGTGTTTCCTGTCTTTTAACAGGTTGTAGAAACGTAGCTTTTGAACCGCATCGGCAGAGACAAACAAAACAGCCGACTGTCAAAACCTGTTTCGAGTAAAAACTAAAAATTACATTTGAGATGTAAGAGAGAGAAAGAGAGAGTCTGAAAGAAGAGAACTTCTTTTGTAAACCTAAATGCAAAGTTTCCTATAAAGCCCCCAGGTCCCACCCACACCAGTTAGATTTCCTCTCTAGTATGTATTTAATCAATCATGCAGGTTTCCATCAAATTTTGGACTCCGAAAAAGATCAAAGGAGGCTGAGCGAATGCAACAGAAGAACCAAGCTCCAATGTCCGAAGAAGAACAAGAAGGAGAAGTAATTGATAGAAGAAATACTGAAGAAATTAGTCTTTTTCCCCATCCCTCCTTTCCTCTCCTCCGCCCCATTCAATTGTGTGATGTCATTTCCTGTCAGGTCATCCTGCGCCTTGCGCTGGGTCGAGTAACCGAGGAGGAGGGGGCTTGACGAAGTGTCCGACTCCCTTCTCAAGTTATCTGAGCCCACTGCCCCCCCCGTAGCGTACTCGAACAGGAAGTGAGTGCACACGTGCCCTGCCCCCCTGCACTACCACCACCGCCAGACAGGAAGTGATTTCACACCAGTTCCGTCAGCATTAAGTGAGTCTTTAACAGTAAACAGAGATGATAAAACTCATCAAATATCAGCCAGCGCTGTGATTGGCTGGTTTTTGCAGTATAGGCGGAGCTTCCTGGTTCTGTCCCTTGGAAAGGAAAAAGGTTAAAGATAAAGTGGTTGTTCTCCCTTTTTTTTCTTTTCATTGTTTGTCATGTAAAGTTTCATTTTGTTCTTCATTGTTCAAGTTTGATTTTCTGGAGGCATAGCTTGGCATGTAAGGGTTAGGGGGTCCTGGCTTTTTGTTAATTTATTTTTCTTTTAACATATCTGTTCGAGGAGCAGAGTCAAAGCAGTGGACTCTGTCTTCCAGCTCATTTTCAGGCTTTTACATCAGCAGACTGGCCAGCGACAGATAGGACACATCTGACCAAATGTAACCAATCACGCGACAGTCTGGGAGAAGTGCTTTTAGGCCTTGTAAACTGCGATCATCCCTGGCAATTTTACATGCTCCTCCCTTGTTTTTTTGTTCCCACAACTCTCTCTTCCTCCTGCAGCCTGGCCTTGCTGGTCAAGCATAGAATTCTGGGAAGTGTAGTTCTGAGACTGAGAGAGGCAGAGGTAAACTGTGCCCGGGCCTTGCCCTAGTTGTCTTGGCTGTCTCTTTTTCATGTTATCCAAGTGCTGCTCTGTCACTGATTTGAGTCTTACACGAAATCTGTAAAAGGCGATTTGCAGCACCTTCATCCCCCTCCCCTCTGCCCTTTCCTCTCATTTAGAGTTCGAGGGGTGAAGGTGGAAGGTTTGGAGGGCGTCCAACCCCACAAAACATTTTCACCACTTCTGCTTTGTTAAAAGTCTACATATCCAAGGCCAGAGCACTGGAGGCTGCTCTTCTTCTCCTCTCCTGCCCTTATCCCTCGCTCCCTGTGGTTGCTAGCACCAGTCATCCTCATCCGTCTCACTATAAGGTTCGTGCAGGCCCTTGCGGGGCCCTCGGACATGGGGGGGGCGGTGATGTGGATGGGGGGGGACCCCAGGTGGCCCCCGCCGATGTGGCGAAGGTGAGGATGAGCGGTAGCCATTGGGCACCCTACGTGGATGCGGGTGAGGGGGCGGAGGGGGCCCGTGGCGGGCAGTCCTAGGTGAGCGTGGGTGTGGGTGAGGATTTCCCCCATGTGGGTGTGGGTTGCCATGGGAAAGGCTTTGCTCATAGGCAGGGGGCTCATGGTGTCGCTCATACTCGTAGTCACGCTCGTAGAAAGGCCCGTCTCCCTCCAGGCTGTCCCCAGGCGGAGGCCCGCTCCAGCGGCCTCGGTGAGGGGACCTGGGTGAGCCGTGGAGGGGTGAGCGTGGGGACTGGTGCCTAGGGGAGCGCGGTGAACCGTGCCGGGACGAGGATCCCCCGTGGTGGGGAGAAGCTTGGCGTGACGGGGGTCGGTGGTGGTAGCCTCTGTCATGGTCTGGTGGGGAGAAGTGTCGGGGAGAGGGCGAGCGCAGTCGGCCCGGCCCTGGGGGGCCGTAGCTGGGCTTGCGGACAGCGGGGGAGTAGGTGACATGTGGACGGGGGACAGCAGGGGTCTGGGGCAGCTGGCGACGGCCTCTCCGCGGAGTGCTGGTCCCCGAGGTGGAGGGGACCGGGCTGCCGCTCACCGAACTACTGCCCTACAGCAAAATGTAAACAAGGAAAATCAAAACGCACCACAACAACAACAACAGAGACCAGAATAAAGCAGAGTGGTGGTAGATAGATAGATAGATAGATAGATAGATAGATAGATAGATAGATAGATAGGAGATAAACACCATTGAAAATCATTCAAAAACATAGTGATGAGGCAAAAAATTGACACCAAGAAGCCACACATCACATTGAAGAAAAATGGACAGAGAGAGAAACAGTGATAAAGAAAAAAGCATAACACAAAAAAGAGAGAGTGATATCCATAAGTAGGTGTATGACTTTGTGTGAACTCTTACTGGATTAAAGAACAGCTGTTGTGGTGGGTGGAAAAATGGCAGGATCACTTCATAAATAATAAAGAATTCACCTCTGCGCTCAGCTCCTAGCAACAGGTATACTGGGATTTAAAAATGTTGATCTACCGTACGACATAAACAGCTCATTTTGTATCTCTAAAGTATAAAACCTAAGAAAGCTTAATGTGACTACAAGATTGAGTTTAATGTAATGTCATGTGGCATGATGTAAAGTACAATCAGCACTGAAGTATCCATACTGACAGTACAGAACATCCTCAAGGCTGTAAGTGCTTTTAAATCCAACCTGTATTGTGCAAAAAGCTTTATATAATGTAACCTACATATATGGAAATTAAGGAGACAGAACAGGAGTGACAGCATCGGACAGTTTTGAGAAGCTGTCCTCAATCTTGGCATTAATCTCGGTGTCTTTGGAGCCCACCTGTCTGTGTCCTCGTCCATCAGGCCCCTCACTGGGTGAGCGGGACCAGTGGCGGTCGTGGGGATGCCTGTGGGGGTAGTCGTGCCTGTCGGGGCCGTAGCGCTCCTTGTCCATGGAGCTGTGATGGTGATGGTGGTGATGGTGGTGACGACGGTCCTTGGTCCGGCCGCGGTCCCGCTCGCGCTCCTTAGGTGGAAGGTCGCCCGACTGCGTGGTGGTGCTAAGGTCTGTGCCCAGGCCTAGCAAGGAGATGTCTCAGTTTACATTTGCAAAAACAAGGCTGCTCGTTATTTTGTCAGGACTTGAGCTAGAAATTAAGATTACAGTATCATCCACAAATAGTGGATATAGTGGATAAAAGTGTGGGAAAAGCAAGTCAAAAGTGTTTTAAATGAAATCGCAAACAAGCCTAAAGGGACAGTTCACCCCAAAAGCAAAAATACAAATTTTTGCTCTTACCTGTAGTGCTATTTATCAATCTAGATCGTTTTGGTGTGAGGTACTGAGTGTTGGAGATATCGGCCATAGAAATGTCTGCCTTCTCTCCAATATAATGGAACTAGACAGGACTTGGCTTGTGGTGCTCAAAGTGCAAAAAAAACCCACGTTTGAACAACTCAACAGCAATGTCTCTTTCCAGAAATCATGGACCTATTAACCACCCCTCCCGGCTGCCCCAGTCGGACTCTCGCTGCTTTAACTTTTGTCCTTGTCCCACTGCATTTCCCCCTGATGCCGCTGGGCGCCCCTAAACTATAACAACAACCAGCCGTGTATCATGCAGCCGTTAAAGGACGCCTTTTTCGTTGGTTTCTGATGCTGCAAGTCACTGCCCAAGCACTGGATTTTGACGACTTTGGAGTGAAACCGGGCTCACTGAAAGAATTAATCAATTATTAAAATAGTTGGTGATTATTTTCTTCTGATCAACGAAACAATTGATCGACTAATCGTTGCAGGACTATCAAGCATGAGCCTCTCGTCTGTGAGTAGAAGCACACTTCCTTCTACAGTGTTGTGGTTGGTGGGTGTAGTTTTGTAGAAAGAAAATAGTTCCTACATGGAACTGCAAACAACAACATCTGTGGATTATCTTGAGTAGCTGGGTCATGATTTCTGGAAAGAGACATTTTTGTTTAGTTTTTCAAATGTAATTTTAGCGCTTTGACCACCACAACTCGAGTGCCATGTCGTTTCACTATACTGGAGGGAAGGCAGACATCTCTACGGCTGATATCTCCAACACTCAGCAACTCACACCAAAACCATCTAGGCTGATAAATAGCACTACAGGTAAGAGGACACATATGTATTCTTGATTTGTGGCTGAACTGTCGCTACAAAAGATCAAAATCTGGCACCAGATTTTAAAGAAATGTACATTAAACAGAAAATAAAAGAAAAAAAATGAAATGCCTATGCACGCAGGAATCCACTACATATGTGCAGTGAAATATGGAGTAAAGAAAACTAATTTGAAACACCATCATTAGCACCAGCTCCGGGAAGCAGAGGAGAGTCCTCTCCATCAGATTGGAGAGCTCTCCAATTATAAAGAGGATTTAGAGTTTAACTGTGCCAGCCTTGTTGCATTCGTTTTACAGCTGAAGCGTGCAATTTGCACTCGCAATTAGTGATGAAGTGGGCAATGTTCTTTTCAAGGGCTTCTTTGTAACTTGACTTGCATAAAATTTAGTGACAATGATGACAACTCTGCTCTCTTAGCTCACTAAATGCACAGATTGCTCTTAATTGCCTCAACAACTGCCACTGAGGTGCCCTTGACTCTGAAGTAACACTGCGTACTGCAACTATGTCAATGTTGCATCATCACTAGATGTCTAATACCACCACCAAACAGGGCTCATAGGAAAATGTTAGAATGATCAATTCTTCCTCAAACCAGCTAAAAGGCTTGCCCAGAAATGTGCCTTGTTTCTAAAACACTAAGTAAGTAACATTTACGGCCCCTGTGAAGTATCTAAATGCATTTTGGCAGGGAGCAATACTTGACACTTAAGTATCTAAGGAAAGGCCACGTTGTTTAACGTTTGTATGGTGTCCATTTTAGGACATTTCTCACTCAGTTTATCTCTTCTTATCTTGCTTAGCCCAAACAGTATTTGAGCCTGTTAACATATGTGCGGTAATCTTGTTAATATGCTAAAGTTTAGCATGTGAATGTGCATGTTCTTAGTGTTTGAGAAAACTAGCCATCCTAAGTATGCTTTACTATACTATATAGCATCTGACATTGAAGTGCCAGCATTTTAAAGTGCTACCACTGCTCTCAGGCTAGTATAGTTTCTTTAGCATTAGCAGTAGATATATGTGCACAGCTAGCACGCTAACAGTGATTCCTCGATTGACTTTTAAGACATTGTGTTATAGATTAAAGGAATACTTCATCCCCCAAATGACCCTTTGTATATCGGGTACTCATCCTGTCTTACGTTGAATTTGGAAAGAAAGCTTTTTCTCGCTTGCCTCCATTAAACAAAGACTCCAAAAACTGAGAAAAATTCTTGATGAACTGAAGTCATAGGCGACCACATTTAACAACAGCAAAACTATATCAAGACATCCATTTACAAATTCTTACACAACTCATGTAGTACAATCAAAGTCCCATTTATCTAGCTGTATGCTCAGTACTTCCTAAACAGACAGCCCTCTCTGACGGGGAATTGAATTCAAAGTGAAACGACTCCATTGACAAAAACAGTATTTTTACCTTGCTGAACATGGGAGCTGCTGGTGTACCGTTGCCTTGAGTTTTTGTGTGACTTTGGTGTTTTAAACCGTTGGTTTGGATTCACCAAAATCACTCAACACACAAACTAAATGATCACTGCAGCGGTGGACCAGCAGTTCTTATGTTCGGTGATGTAAAATTATTGTTTTTGTCAATGAAGTCTGGCTTTGAAGAGAGAATAGATAAGTTTCACTTTGAGCTCAGTTAAGAAGTACTGAGCATACAACTGGATAAATGAAACTTGGATTATGCTGTATGAGTTGTATGAAAGTTTGTAAATGGATGTTAGCTTTGCTGTTGTAAAGCGTGGACCCCTATGGCTTCAATTCATCAAGATTTTATTTTTATTTTTTGGATTCTTAGTTCACCACGGAGGCACAAAAAACCCCAAGATTTTCTTCACAAATTCAACGTAACATGAGATGAGTAATTGATACGCAAATGGTCATTTTTGGGGGGAAGTATTCCTTTAAAGTGTTGAACAAGTGGAAACTTTGACCCTACTAGGAATCTATACAACACTGTAGCTGTTCAGATTTTACTATGTTCCCAATCGTTGAATTAACAGAGAGGACGTTACCATTCAGCCACACTAAATATCTGTTTAAGAGCTACCCCAACAGAGACTGCTGCTCTTGGAGATTCATGACTTCTCTACTGTAAAGCTTTAGATGTGCAGATGCTTGCCAGATGTAATGTAGACATTAAGCGTAGTATATACTGTAGATGTCCACTATGAGTGACTCACCCGTGTCAGCGTCGGTGTATCTGGTCAGGGAGCGCTGCGAGGCCCGGTGACTCCTGTCCCTGTGTCTGCGTCCTCCTCCGTGTCTCCCCTCCTCAGACACCACCCTCTCTAGGGAGTAGTCGTCCAGCCTCACGCCTCGGCCCGTACGCCCGTGGACCAGGCTGGAGGTGGAGCGTCGCATCGGACTGGTGTCGGTGATGGTCTGTGAGAATGAAGGAGAGAGCAGAGACGGAGATACCGGAAGGCAGAGGGACAGAGAAATAGGGAGAACATAGGGTAGGAGAGGATGTGACAAGATGAGGAGAAAAGAGGTAAAAATAGCGGGAGGAAGAGAAAGAAAGAGAGGAGAGGAAGATAAGTGAGATTTAATGCATCATGACTGGTGGAGTCCATCCTCGGCAGTGAGAAGGACGACACTCTCAACACTCACTTTGCTGACCTTTAATGAGTGTACGACACTACTGCAGAGCTGCGTGTGGTTGAATGTCTGTCAGATTGTGCATTCCTTTGTGTATACTGAATGAAAATATCTGACTTGGGTCAAACAGCAGAACCAAGGTGAGTTAGGTGGGTGGTGGTTAGCCACACAAGGACAGATCAGGTTTCCACAGGTTGCATTTTGTTTTGATTATATGAACACGTTTGGCTTGTGCTGTCCTGTGTGGCGACCTGCACCCATCTGATCTGAAACAATTTGACCCATCTTAAATCATGTATCAGCTCACTGTCTTTGCATTCAAATAGCTTGACCCAAAGCACCTGGAATCCCTAAAACTACTAAGCCTTCGACAAGCACATGTAATACCATGCTTCTTCACCAAAACATGGAGGAATGGAACAAACAAGATAAAACAAGGAACTGACAGGAAGAGAAGAAAAAGGGGCAGAGAGACAGAGAGCAAGCATGAAGGAGGGCCATAGAAACCATGCCTCACATGCACCTACTGGACTTTCCAAATGGCAGCCATACTTCATTTAGATCATAGACAGGTTGGAAAGCCTTTTATTGTTCCACTTTTTAAAGTTTGTACAATATTAGACAGCAAACATCAGGTGTTTGATGCTGGTCGGAAGAGTGACAAGATATTTTTTCATTCAAATAAATAAATTAGAATAAAATAATGGTCTCAGTCTAAGCTCCAGCAGGTTAATACTGGTTTTAATGCACAAAATGACATAAACTTAGACATCTGACAAAATTTTAATACCTTGAATGAATAAGCACATTGCTGCATTACCAACATTACAGAAGCTTGTTCAGTCCCTCCAGGATTTTGTGGGCTGTTTTTGGGGTTGTTGTGGCCTGAAATGTCACAGCAGCTTTTCTGAAAAATTGCGATGCAAGCTGCAATGTTTATATTTGCTATGAAACTGTGGGGGCAGGTGATCATTGCAAAAATAGTTGTGATGCTATCACTGATTCGGAGCTTATTACTGTGAGCATTCAATATTTCCCACAGTCTGTTTGTGATGGGCGGTGGGGTGGGGGGCAGCAACAGCAGATTGCCGCCAATCAGCTGTTACTGCTGTTCCATGCTGTCTCCAAGAGCAGCTCTTCTCCTGCTCTCTCTGCCTGGTTAACATGAGCTTACGTAGCACAATGTAATCTCATCCCTACTCTTCATATTTTGCAGCTTCATTCGGTCCTTGCATAACCAAGAGAGCTATGTCTGCAAACACATTCTCAGTGGGTGTTGGCCTCTGCCAGGGCTGTCCCTTGGCTCTGATTCTGTTCATGATATTCATGGACAGGATCTCAAGGCGCATCTGAGGGGAGGAAGGGGTTTGTTTTGAGGACCTCAGAATTATATCTCTGCTTTTTTGCCGATGATGTGGTTCTTTTTGGTTCACCACACCGTGACCTCCAGCATGCACTGGTGTGGTTTGCAGCACCTCAAAGTCTGAGGCCATGGTTCTCTGCTGGAAAACGGTGGATTGCCCCCTCTGGTTTGGGAGAAGGTTACTGCCCCCAAGCGAAGGAGTTCAAGTATCTCGGGGTATTGGTCATGAGTGAGGGTAGAATGGAGATGGATCAGTGGTTTGGCATGGCATCCACGGTGATGCGGTGTGCCGGACTGACGTGGTGAAGAGAGAGCTGAGCCGGAAGGCGAAGCTTTCGATTTACTGGTCCATCTACGTCCCAGACCTCACCTATGGTCATGAGCTCTGGGTAATGACTCAAAGAATGAGAGCTGCAGAAAAGAGTTTCCTCCGTGGGGTGTCTGGGCTCAGCCTTAGAGATAGGGGGAGGAGCTCGGACATCCTGTGGGAGCTCGGAGTAGAGTCGCTGCTCCTTTGCATCAAAAGGGGTCAGTTGAGGTGGTTCGGGCATCTGATCAGGATGCCTCCTGGGCACCTATGGCAGACCCAGAACATGCTGGAGGGATTATGCCTCGGGGTCCTCCAGGTGGAGCTGGAAACGTTACTGGGGAGAGGGACATCTGAAATGCTTTGCCCCTGCAACCTGGCTTCAGATAAGTGGTTGAAAACGGATGGATGGGCCGAAGCCCCCCAGCAGTGGTTAACATCTGACACTGAGCCGTAAATCTCAAACAGACACCGAATCGGCTTGACTGTGCTGTTAAACCTGTTAATAAACTTTGGGTAACGTTAGCTTTGTGATGCTAACAGTTAGTCCTGCCATAGACACTGCAAATTTGCGGTAAAGTTGCAGTGATTGGACAAAATTGCAAAGTTCCACAAAGTAAATGGAGACTGGCTGAATTTGGGTTAATGGCTGCGACTGCAACATCCTGGAGGGACTGCTTCTTATAGCTGATTAGTAGAATAATTAAATCTCTGGTTTGGAGGGAAACATCTGGCGTAATGTAAACTCATGCATTAACATAATCGTTCTCCATTTTCTACTTGAATTCATTAGATACTTGTAGTTATTTCAACTTTAATCTGCTCATCACAAAAATACCAAATTTAGAGAATATATATTTTTGCCCAAAGAGTGCTTGTCTTGGTCATTACCTCTCATCCAGGTTTTGTTTCCCAACACAGTGTACAACAGTGTGACATAAATCAAATATGGCAGCCACATGAAGAAGGCAAACTGACATTCGACAACCGTAGAGCCTGGTCAAAATGCTCTGCAGGAACCCAACAGAAAAATCCTACAGGACTGATTGCTGTATTTCAAAATGATTTTAACACAAGGGTTGCATGTTAAAATCATATCTGTTAACTCAAAGTTAGGATCATGATGGTGATCTTAGTGCTGCTGGCCTACATTCATTTGTTTCACTGATGGCCTTAAAAAGTAGCTTCCTGTTCTACAGAGGAGAAATCTACTTGAACCTGCCTATTGCTGCATGTGTGTATGTATAGAAATCTAATGCACTAAAATAATGCACTTGCTCAAAACATTAATCTTTAACCCACTTGTGGCCATATTTTTGCATCATGACACTTCAGAGATGACATGGCAATAAATGTATTCTAGAACCAGTCTTGATTTTCCTGCTGGGTTCATGATTAGACTCGTGTGACCAGGACTGGACCCTGCTGACACTCTGAACCCCTTAGAAAGCCTCACATCACCCTGATGATAAAGCACACGTCAGTCTGCAAGCAGCAGGCCGGACAAAGACTCAGACGAACACGAGAGGATTCAACCACCGTCCTGAGAGGAGCTGCGCCACACACAGACAGCGGTCTGTACACTCTCCGAGCAGCCTTACACAAGCCATGCACGCCCTCTGGGTAGCCGGCAGCACAGTGCCACACATGTGCATACACTTAATACGTAAACACACACACACACACACACACACACACACAGCTATAGAGATGCAGTAACGTTTCACAGCACATTATCTTGTCAAAGCAATCATTGACTTCTTTAAGACAGCATATTAGGGCCATTGTAGGTAAAAAGATTAAAATTAAAAATTTATTTTTTAGAGATTTTTTATTTTTATTCTTTTGTCAAGGGACCATCGCCATCAACACTGTAGATCAACAAGGTTTTTATTTATTTATGTAAGACATTTATTAGTGTTTATATTTGGGTGTGTAAACCTCCCTCCCTTGTGACCCTCCCAGAATTATTAATAGGTGTGTGAGCCTCCTGGGAACTCTTTTGCCTGAACACTCTGGGAGATGAAGAACAGACAGATGCATGCAATGTGCAAATTAAGAAAAAGCATGTTGCTCTATTTTGTTCATTTTAAGCCAATATCAGCCGGTACCAATGACGTGCTGATATTATCGTGCATCCCTAAATTTACCCGTTACAGTTAGCTTTGCATGAGTCTTACATGATGTTCCTCAGTTCACAAATATTTTGCGTATCTTAAGTCATAAATTAATGCACATTGTATGATAATTCTCAGGCGAACAAACAAGGTGAAGACTAGACTCGAGCAAACTCCAATATTTAATAAATCAATCAATAAATAAATTAATAAATACATTTGTCATAATAGCACCTGTTTATTATTTTAACATTATTGTACTAATATATGCAAATCTGTGCAGTGAGTAGCCATTTTCATCTAGTACATCTATTAACTAGAGATCTTGTAACGGCGACGTGACATTACTCCAATACAGCTTTATTATGTGTTTTGGGTTAGACATGTTGTTTTTTTTGTTAATATGTGACTGTAATCTCAGACAATTTTCTGAGTTTTTTCCCCCCCAAATTTACGACTTTTTAATCTCAGAGTATATTTGCGTTTTTAATTGTAAATTTCTGAGTCTTTTCTTGTAAATTTACTTAATTTATTTATTTTTTTTAGAGTTTGTTTTTTTATTGGACTGTTACCGCCCTTCCCCAGCTCCTTTTTTTAACTTGCTTTTTTCACTTACAATGGCCCTAATACGCCGTCACACTACCTGATTGTCAGTGCTGTCATGACATTTTCAGTCTGCTGTGTGACTTCCATATTGCATTTCAGTCCATTAATTACATTTATTTGAACTAAACTTAATTATAAAGCACCTTTTATGCAAGAAATTCAAAATGCATCAGTAACTGAAGAACTGAACACAAGTTAAAAAGCAAAAACAGATCATTTAAACCATTTAAATTGTTTAAAAAAAGGAAGGAAGAAGGAAGTTAAATTACTACTGTTAGGCACACAGCTGTGTCTCTTCGCAGTATTTTTCCAGACAAATAGCTGCTGTTTCGATGTATGTTTATCTTATTTAGGGATTAGTTTTACATTAAACACATAAAAGACTAAAAAAAAAAAAAAAAAGACATTCCTAAACATCACTGTAACATTACGATTCTGGTAACTTGTGTGTCTAAATAAACTGAATTAATTTTTACAAAACACCCCTGGTTGTAAGAAATTCTGTGCTGAAGAATTACGAACAATGAAGTCATCCAACCTAAGACAGATAGAAGTGCCGACACAGCCACTCTGTCTCACTAAATAACAGCCTTTGGCTTCAGCAACACTTTCCCTTGTTGGTACATCACTTCCTCTCCTTCACATCCACGGCGAGACTCAGCTCTGCCACATCATGCACGACTAATGACATGCCGGCACGCTGCCAATCCCCCATACAGGCCAACAGTCGCACATCAGGCCAGTCCATGCGTTCGTCATACACTGTTGACCCGTTCTGCAGCAATGCGACAGACTGCAACGCACATGTAACACACACAGAGGAACACACACGCACACGCTGCATACAAGCAAAACTCCAGTGAAACTCATCACAGAGAACAAACAATGGAGAGCAGAGCGACCTCAACACGAGCAGACACGGGACAGAGAGGAAGAAAGAGAGACGGGGACAGCTCAAAGAAAAGCTGACAGGATAGATAGAAAAGGGGAGAGGTGATCAAAGTAGATCTGAACAGTGACAATTAGGCCACAGTTGATTTAAAGAGCTTGGAGCACCAGGTGGGTGGGGTTCACTGCATCAACACAGATGGTGTCTCTTTTTAGATGCAGAAAATAGGAAATTGACTCCCGAGCTGTTTCATGACTGTCAAAACAGGCTACGCAAACCATAAAATATTATGCAAATATTTGATCCGAGAGACAAAGAAAGAACATATAAAATATGAACATTTGTCTCCTGCAATAATTGTGACAAGGCACCATCCAAAATTTGAGAGATGGCTCATTTACTCCCTCCAGTATTTGGTGCTAACAAGACTGTACACATACTGACTGTGTAGTGTTCAGTGCTGCAGATACGCTCGCAGGAAAGAATTGAGTGTGCTCGTATTGTCTCAGGTGCTGTGTGTGTTTCACTCATAGACCATATGAAAGAAGTGGATTTAGCTTCCGGGCTGAAAAGTGAAGCGTAAGTACCTTATACCTGCATTCTTTCTAATGGCCAGCAGGGGGCAGCTCCAATGGTTGGACAAAGAAGTCAGATTGTAAAGAAGTCAATACGCCCTGTTTGAAACATCCACCTATGGTCTAAAGTGCATGGCGCAAATGCATTTAGGTCGTGTCCAAATCCACTTTTGCTAGTTAAACGGAGCATAATCTGGGCGCAAAGTAAGATGCTATGGTCAGAGGGGTTGTATTTAACCCCTGAATGAATCATAGGTATGTTTTGGGCGTAACATGAATTCAACCACTTAGTTTAATCTCCCTTTCCCTTTAAAAACAAGTTGCGCCTGCACTTGGTGCGCTGCTATTTGACAGATTGGGGAAGCTAGCAGTTTTCTGCTCAGAGTCATTCAGTAAGAGATGTAATGTCACTGCAGCAAATTCCATGTGGAAATACTGTAATGTATGAAGTTATGCTGCTCCTTGTGCATAAATGGGCACAGCGTCTCTCGTAATGAGGTGTCAGACAGCAGCTCTGCTCTGATCTCTGCTATGTTCACATTTTAGAAAATTAAGTCAATATTTTCCTCATTAATACAGTATGTATCATTCCACCCACCTGCAACCCATCAGCACGTCCCTGTGTGGGTAACAAAAAGAGTGTACTTGCATCACGAACACGCCTATGTCGGTGCATCTTTCTATCTGAATAATGACAGGAAAATACTGTGCCATTATGACTTAAGACCATATTTTTGCTGGTCAATGGTGCAATTGCTTTCTGCTGCCTCAAAATTGCATTCCACCAATAATGCACGTGACCACGCCTCATCTTAAGACCTACACTCCCATGGGTGCACAGAAGGGTACAAGTGCTCTTACTACACAGCATGTACACTGGCTGTGATAATGATGACTATGTCGGTCTGAAACTAGCAATGATGAGAGAGTGCTGTGCGCTGCTTTGCGCCAGGTGTAAGACAGATTTATAACCTCAGTAAAAACTTTCCTAAAGAGTTTATAGTCTCAGGTTCTCAGTACTTTTTTACAATACAGCATGATGTTCATTTTGTAACACTGGTTGGTTGGTTTAGTGTTAAATAGACAATAAAGCAGGGTAGGCTTTAGAGTGTGGCTCACTTATGATTGACAAGTCACTACCACAGAGCTTCCCTTTCGCCCAAATATGACTTCTGGCTCCAAAGTGCCAAGATGGTGATGGCCAAAATGCCATAATCGAGGCTTCAAAATGAAAGTCCACAAACCAATGGGTGACATCATCTTCTTTCGTACAGTCTATGGTTTAACGATACGTCCAGTACTGTTTCTGAGTGTTGTGAATGTGCACAGGAAAAGAGGCACGACTGAGAATACAGAGAGAAACTGTTTACAAAACCTGAGCTGATACAGACCTTGCAAGTGTGTGCACATCATAAAAATTAAAGCCTAACTGACCGGTGAGGAAATTGCTCACCAAACCCATCAATCCACTTGATCTCCCCAAAATTTCAGCCTCAAGACTTTTCTCTTGGCAATTACACAATTCAAATAAACTGAATGGCTATTGATGAAAGAAGAGTAGAGCAAAAAGAGTATTAAAAATTGTAACTTTAAGCTGCCCTTATTGTATGTGGTACTGAATAAACTGTGACAGCACCTGACCCGCCCAACTATCATCACCCTTACTGATATTCACACCCACCCATACGGCGCCTCCTGTAGGCCAAAACTACATTTTGGTGCAGATCCAGTTTGAAAAATGACTGACAGAGAGAATCAAGAGGGAAGGGAGGAAGAGAGAGAGCGATAGATAGAGAGGTACATACACTGAGGTTATTTCCGCGAGGCCTGTGTCTCCTCCGCTGCAGAGCAGGCAAACACAGAGATGATACGTAGAGCAGAGCAGTGTAGCACACACACACACACACACACGCACGCACACACGCGCACAGAGCATAGGCCCGACATAGCATAGCCGCCAGGACCGAAAGAATAGAGGCAGAAAGACAGAAATGAATAAATGGATGGAAAAAAAGAGAAACAGTGGCAGAGATGTGAGGAGGAGAAGAGGGATAAGGAGATTATTTTGAGGGGATAAATATGTTTTGGAAGGGGAACGGAGAGAGAAATAGAAGGAGAGGGATGTAGGACATGTAAAAATGGAAGGAGAAGATGAAGGGAAGGATGAAAAAGACAGTACAGAGGTGAAAATTAAGAAAAGTATACAAATTAAAGTGAAAAGGGGGGACAGAGAGAGGAGAAAGAGACAGAGAGAACCCGGTTAATTTAAAAAAAAGGCCAGTGCACACACATAAGAGCAAGGTGGCCAGTGAGCGAAAGAGGACAGAGGACAATATAAGATACATGTCGATCCACACACACTCACACACACACTTACCGAAACAGCATGAGCTCTCTGTAAGGCAGAGCAGTGTTAGAAGGCAGTAAGTAACAGTGTACAGACACACACATATATACTGTATACACAACACACACAGACACACACACACATGTAGGACATTTATCCCACAGCAGTCTTCCTTTGTTGATGTTGTGCTTCCATCTCATTTTGTTAATACATTTAATTATTTTAAAGAAGTGTCTAATTATATGACTTTTTGTAATTGTAATATTTTCACCGTATGTTTCCGGACTGTTACCAGAGGAATAACCAGGCAGCAAACCTGGGTCGGGTTGTGTTTGTTGTAATGAGCGTGGAGTACGACTGTATAAAAGAAGCGGTCTGAAAAGTGAAGCCAATGCAAGTGCCTCATACCTGCATCCTTTCTATTGGCCAGCAGGAGGCGACTCCACAGGTAGCATAAAGAAGTCTGACTGTATACAAGTCTGTGAGAAAATGACTCTACTTCCTACTTGATTTATTACCTCACTAAACATTTTCCAAACAGGTTTATGGTCTCAATTGTTAGTTTCAAGTCGTCTTCAGTACACCATGATGTTAATTTTGTAAATTATGGTCTCAATACAATAAAGCAGGGTATGTTTTATGTCATGGCTACCTTGTGGTTGACAAGTCACTACCATCGCGCAACACATTCTCACTGCGACCTCGCCACATATCGCCGCTTGGTTGTGGACTTTCCATGTTGACATATGACGCGCAAGGTAACCTGTTTGCGTGTGTTGTTGACATTCTGGGACGCCATGTCAACTTTAGCCTATATGCATTGTGTCTTTTCAAAATACACTTCTGCTTTCACAGGAGATGTACAGATTGCATACAGTCTCTTTCAAAATAAACACACTATGTCAGTAAAATACCACAAACTCACATTTTTTTTCTTTAACCCTAACCCTAACAACAAACGCATGTGGTTACATTTAGCCAACACAGGCACATGGCTGGGTTTAGGCAACAAAGGCATGTGGTTAGGTTTACAAAGACAGAACAGGGTTTGGCTTGAAATCATGTGGGAAGCAAACACCGGCCTCCTGGGTGAAAGTCAGTAATTGTTGGACCCATCCACTGCCCCTCCTGGCCGCCCTACTCAGACATTTCGCCCTCTTAACTGACATTGTTGTCTGGTTGCTCTTCCCCGTATCATTGTTGGGCACCATTACACACTGATGGCGCCCAGCTGTGTGTCATGCCAATGTTAAAGAACGGCTTCTTTCAGTGGTGTCTAACGCGGAAGTCACTGCCCTAGTGCCAGTATTCGATGACTTCAGAATGAGACCAGGTTGCACGACGACTTATTAATCGGGACAGAAGCGTAACAATGAGTATCCATGGCACTGTGTACATTTAAATTACCGTGAACTTGTTTGGGTGTTTCCCTCTTTTCGTCCTGAGCTGCTTTCACACTGCACTGCAATAACTCGGCACCTTCAGTCATAACAATGGTGGTTGAAGGGAAGTGGTTTCCAACATGGCGGTAGGAGTATGAAGTAGCTGCCGCCCATGTGCTTGCGCACAGATTTTGTTCACCATGTTGAAGGTCTTATACCTCTTGTTCAGCGTTCAGTTGTACTGAAAAGAGTCGGCTGTTCATTTTTTCCAGTGGGCTATGTACATTTTGTTTTGAGCCTGTTTTTCTCTAGCCAAAGCAACCCAGTCTATATTATGGTAAACATGAGTTACGGATTGCTCGTATTGCACTTTGCTAACCAAGCTATCTAGCAAGCACTAGTGCTAGCCGACAGAGTCAGATCTACCTCTCCTTTTCGACCAGATCCACCCTATTGTCCAATAATGGTCACTTTTGGCTGAAAACAAAACAAAACAAACAAAAAACAAGATGGCCATGGCCAAAATGCAAAACTCGAGGCTTCAAAACACTGGTCCACAAACCAATGAGTAACATCTTGGTGGCTATGTTCACTTCTTTTATACAGTCTGTGCTCTATACTCCATTTAACTGGATTTGAAATGAAACAATGAGTGTTTACATCTGCATTATATGAACTGGGTAGGAACTGTGACCTTTTTTTATTTGCAGTATATTTGAGATTGTTTATAGGAGTAACAAGAAAGACTAAGTAAGATGAGGTAAGTGAAAGTAAGACTAAGTAACACCCTAATATTTACTAATCTGTACACAACTGTCCTCACTAACAAAGGAAAAATTTACACTCTTATCGAAATACTCTCTTCCCATCTTATCAACTAGAAACTTAAAACACTAAGAATGAGTGGAGATGTTACTGACACTTTCTGTACTTTCTTCACACACCTCTGTTTATCCTCTAAATGCTCATACAGAAACACTCTATGGGGTAACCAACATACCAGAGTGAGAGCAACATGACTGGATGCAGTGACATGTATGGGATGGGTGTGTGAGTGTGTGTGCAACTGCAGCCAGAGGCTTCATGGTAAAATCCAAATGGAAAATATTTTCTGTGCATCATTAATATAAATTTCACTTACAAACGTACTGTCGTTCTATTGTAAAAATGTAATTACTGACAAATATATAGACAAAGCACAAAAAGCTGAGCAGTAATCAATGTGCAGCAGCATGTAGAGCACGTTTTTGGAACAATTTGCCCATAGGATGTGAGAGGTGGGCGGTGGACAGGCTATGTCCCTGTATCACCCACCAGATTTTTATTTGGATAAATGAGTTCAGAGCCATAACACAGCCATCACCCTAATAACCATATATGGATACTTCCCGGTAAAGTTAACCAGTTATTGTCATTAAGAGCCCCCTTGCAGTCTGATGGCGTGTTCACACCATACGTAGAGCGAACATTACATATAAAGTCAATGCAAAGATGCGTATAGATGCAAATTCGCACTGGGAGATGCGAATGATGCGAATGATGCTACGTTAAGTTGTTGAAAATTTAGCATTTGGGCAGTGACTTCCAGCATCAGACACGGACAAACAAAGCTGTCCTGTCCTGTGTGGCATGATATGTGGCCAAATGCTGTTATAGTTTAACTGTGCTTGGCGGCATTGGGGAAAATGAGGTGGGACAAAGAATGAAATTTAAGGTGACGAAAATCTGAGTGGGGCAGGAGGTGTGTTGGATGAATCCAAAAAACACTGACTTTCACCCGGGAGAGCGGTGTTTGTGTCCCGTAAGATAATAAAGTCAAACCCTGTTCTTGTTTCCTAAACCCAGCCACGTGTTTTTGTTGTTTTGTACCGACGTAGTGCGTTTATTGTGAAAGAGACTGTATGTAAATTTCCTGTGAAAACGAAGTGTATTTTGAAAGAAGACAATGCATTTAACAGGCAGAACTTGACAAGGCGTCCTAGAACGTCAACGCACCCAGGGTACCTTGAACATTGTATCTGGACGTGGAAAGTCCGTGACCAAGCATGGATATGTGACTCAGTCGGAGTGAAAATGTGTTAAAAATGGATGTACTTTTGAGTCGACATGAGTTCTTTGAACACTAGCATATTTCCAAGGTGGCGATCTGAATCGCTCACAAGGGCCCGATTTCCACCCAACACTTTGTTACAAGGCCCACCTCACCCCATGCAACCACACTGCTTACACTGTTTATGTTTACACCCCTGGTGTGCAAATAATCAGGATTAAACACTTAAAATTTGGTTTGCACCGATCTTTCTGGGCCTGAGCTCAACCTAACTTGCACAATACATGTAGCTTAAATTTTCTTTGCTCTTACTAAATAGTTTTGTAGTTAATAAACTGGTATCTCAGCATAAGATCATCTATAGTAGCTTCTACCACACCCCTCTGTCTCTCACACATCCAAGAAGTCAAAAAAGTGTCAGTGTGATGAAACCAATGATGCAGTTGCCCCCACTGAGATCAATGTGCCGGTAAAGAATTGGCAACCTACTGCTTCTGTGCCTTTGGCCAACATGTGGTTGTATTGGCCTTAAATGATTAGAACTCATCACAGTAAATGAGTACTTTCTCATTTTCTTTTCTTAAGTGAGACACTAACTCTGGCCACAGTTTACACAGGACAGACACACCAAGGATATAATGGAAATGGATTAGGGAACAGGATACGGTTAGAGGTGACAATATACTCTATAATATAGGTATTCTAGATATATATTTGTATACATATCTAGACCACTTATCCAGCCCTCCGACCCCTTTTGCTTGCTGCTCTGATGTTAATATGCAACTTGGCTGTACTGCCCAGAGAGGAGCTCTGTGGTGGGTCGGCTGCTGGATGAGTGGAGGCTTAAGAGTGAGGGAGGTGAAGGGATGGTGGCAGGAAGGGAGGAAGGAGAAGGCCAGACAGAGGGAGGTGAATTTACGAAAGTCTCACTGCTTCTTTGCATCCTAGCAAAACATTTTGTAGGAAGTGAACTATGTTTCCCATGCAGAGAACTTGAGCCATGATAAAAAATAAAATAACAATTAAAAGTACTTTGTTGAAGTTATTTTATTAAAGATATCAAATTAGTTCTTTTTTTTCCTTCAGAAATGTGAAGACAAAAAATACCAAAACAAATCAACAGATCATATGTCTTTTTATTTTAAACATATCTGTATATATTTGTTTGGTATTTTAATAAAGAGGGGTTTGGGTCATGACAGACTCAGTTCTCTTCTCTGTTTAGGATGCAAGTTGAGACTTCTTAAATTCACTTCAGCTGTCCTCACTGCTAACAGGTATATTAATGAGGAATGATAATGACGATGGTGGTGGTGGTGATGGTGGGATGAAGGTGCTCACTTGGTTGTCTGCCGAGAGGCGGGGCATGGAGAGGGTCCGCCCATGCCCATCCATTAGGTGATAGGGCTCAGTGTCGGAGTACCCGTCCCGCCCCATCTCCCTCATCTCTACCGTCTGTAAAACACAACGAGAGGGGGCGTGACCACTGTCTGCTGAGGGAGGGGACTCTGACAGGGGGAGGTGGGTGGCATCGAATAAACGCGGGAGGTGCTAACTGAGATGGGAGGGTCAAGAAGCAAATTCTATGATCTTTGTTTCTTCCTTTGTTTTCAGCTTCAGGAAT
The DNA here is from genome assembly GCF_041903045.1 of Epinephelus lanceolatus. Lineage (NCBI taxonomy): Eukaryota > Metazoa > Chordata > Actinopteri > Perciformes > Serranidae > Epinephelus > Epinephelus lanceolatus. The sequence continues at coordinate 44,409,689 of NC_135736.1, forward strand.
AAAATACTTAAATTCTATCATTTATGCAACATGTTGTTGCATAAGTTAACTGTTGCAACTTGTGGCCTGTTCCATGTGTACACAGGTATTTTGAAAACAGGGCCTTTTTTCTCCTTCGCTTTTAAAATAAATAAATAAATAAATAAATAAATAAACTGTAGGCACTGTTTTAAAAAAAATCTCTGTCCAAATGAAAACCAAAAAGACAAATGAAGCGCTGCTAAACCAACAGGCAATGGTATAACGCTAACCCTGAAGCCACGTTGGGCAGTCATTCAAAGAAGATCATGTTAGTCGAACAGACACCTGAAAAAAAAAAAAAAACACAAAAATTGGAAGGCTATCTGGCTGCAATTTACATCTGTGTTTAAACATGTAAAGAGTTAGCAAGGTTAGCCAGCACTATTTTGGTCATGTCCGCCATTGCCCGAAATGTTACTTCATTTGTAATGCCTCACAAAGAAGATGTCAGCACACATTCTGCCGTCACAAGCCACAAAATTTGTTTTACCTGTCTACACATTAACACTGAAAACAGTTCCTCAAAATCTTCACTCTAAAAGAACTTTTACAAAAGGTTTGCTTGCACTGACCTTAAACCAAGTGGCCACCTCCACGACTGAAAAATGTAGCCAACGCCAAAATGGCAAAAACTGCAGTTCTCTGAACGGCCACTTGAGGCTGGCTCCAGGAACGAGGCAATCCCCATGGACCCCGATGTTAAAATGCCCAAATTTACAGCAAAATAAACATATTTACAGCCAGGTTTTGGTCTCCATAGCTGATTCACAGGTGATGACAACTGTACAAGGGGTGAAATTTTACATAACTCACCAGTTTAAATGTCATTAAGGCTTAAAGTTATGCATAATTAAGGGCGTGGCGCTTTGAGTGACACCTGGGTGCCATCTGTTGACGAGTCACTACCACGGCGACAATGCTGATTAGGTAACATAACCATGGCCCTGGAGTATAGACGTAGCCATAGCTTCTGCGATTTTAGTGTGTTTTCATCTCTTTTAGACAACCAAAACGTTACAGTACATGAAAATTAACTGTAAAGTTTTGGTTGTTTAAGAAAGTCTTTGTCAGCATTTGGTTGTACTAAAAGATCCTCAAAGAAGTCGGATATTCAATTTTTCTGGCGAGTACATTTTGGTTTATTTAAAAAATGGTTTTAATGGCTTTAAGGCTGTCTGTGCTAGTTTAGCATTTATTATTATGACAGTTAACCGTAGCTATAAACGTCTGTGCTAATGGTTGGAACAGCTGGCTTTAAGGTTATCTCACCCCTCTTGTTCAAGTATGGTCAATTCTAGCTTAAAGAAATCCAAGATAGTGATAGCCGAAATGGCAAATTCGAGGCTTCAAATCAGGAGTCCACAATCTAATGGCTGATGTTACAGTGCCTAAAATGCGGTTTACATGTGGACAAAAGGCCAAAATGCATTAAAAAAAAAGCTCTGTTTTAACAAATACCTATGTATGTGTGTACCAGGCCTTTGTTGTATTAAGAAACTCCACAACATTTAAATGAGGTGGGTACCGATCAGATTAGCTCAGTTTATGAACTTGAAAAGCACATAGCCAGATTCTGTGTTAATGCCTAATGCTCTGACCATTGGGAAAAGCTTCTTTGGGAACCCTGGGACCTTTTTGGCATAAATCTGCCAACCCAAGGTTAGGTTTTGTTTTTAAATTTTGTCCTTTTCTTTCCAAAGATTACATCGCACAATTCCTGGTCTACATTCACCTTTGTATGTTAGTCATGGGGTTGAAGAGAGAGATGAGGGGCTGGGGAGTAGGGACGTCCCAACAGACAAGTAAAAGTAAGGGGCAGTGAGGAGGAGAAGATGTACATCACAAAAACACATCTACCAACTCCTAGCCATTGACTCAAGAGGAGGTTGAAGAGTGAACAGAAAAACTCAGGGATTAGGAAGATGATAAGACTGAGAGATTACGGGAGATGTGGACTTCGAGCAAAGAGATGAAGAGAGAAAAGAGAAGAGCTCAGAGGACAGAGAGAGTCTTGTACGCTGAGGTAATTACAGCAACATCCTGCACTTCAGATACTGAAAAGATCTAAACTCTGAACTAATTCACCGGAGGTTGCAAAGAACTCGGCGTCAGAGATGACGGAGTAGATTTAGGACTAATAGTTCTCAATCACTTTTACAACGAAGTCACTCAAACAGGGCATTAAGGTGGAGCTCTTAAATCCCTTTGCAGCTGTGTCAAATCTCTTAATATCAGAGACAGGAAACTGGATTTAGGTCTGACAATTCCTCAAGATTTTATCATGAGAGACTCCAATTACAAAGACATTATGCCCCATGGATCCTCATCAATCATGTATTATCCCTGAAATTCCCATCTATCCAGGTTAGATATGAATGAGAGAGGATAATGTGAAATGAAGTACTTACCTGAAGGGGCAAAGAAATATGGGTTTTTACTTTCCACTCAGTCACTTGCCTTAAAACAGTGGCTTAAATTTGTCTTTTTTTGTCCATAGAAAGGCTGTGCTTTTGCGTTAAAGCTCTGACTCTTGGTATATTCAGAGGGCTAAGAGTATTGACATCTACAGGTTTAGGTTGTTCATACTTTTATCTAAGGATGGGCGTTGGGGTGGGTGAGGCTCTCAAAAATTTATGGATTGAATGGACAAAAAGTTTTATGCTTTAAATACAGGAGAAATTATATTGGTTGCGTCAATAAGTTCCAAAAGTGGGACTCATTTTTGCACCTGCAGTTTCAGGTCATTCAACAAGTCACCATTAAGTATATAAGATCACGTCAGGTTTTGTGACTGTGTGAAAAATGTGATGCTCTAGAGAGGTTTTCAATATCTGCATCTCAGCAGCAGGATTCCTTAGAAAAGTTTCCCATTAGCATCTAATACTTCCTGCCCATCGATTAGTTACTAGAACGTATCCGCCGTGGATGGACACAAACTGACTGTGTGAGCTCAGAGGTGCTTGGGCTTGAATTGGTGTGTTACCATGGTGACGACATGACGTGTTTGCGCTCAGCCTACCTGCGGGTTGTGACGGTTGTCATGGAGATCATCGGGATAGGGTCTGTCGGGGCTCCAGTTACCCGTCTTTTGGAACATTTCCTGGGCTTTGGCCGTCACCCAGGATTGGCTCTCAGTCATGCCACCTTCGGGAGGTCTGGCACCCACACATACACACAAGTCAGCAGATTACACATCAGGGAACCAAAATAAATATACCCACTATGAGTAGTTGTGCAATATCTTTGACCAATCAAGTAGCTGATTCAATAAAAAAAAATCTTCACACTGTTTCCTGAATATTTTCTTAAATCTCTCTGCATATTAATTTTGTTATGACAAAAAAATCTCTTAAAATGTGGTGTGTCTTAAAAATCAAGGCATATTTATGAATATCACTGTGATGACAGGGATGATATTTTCACATGTTAGTAAACGCCTACTGAATAATATCTTATTACCATAATTAACAGCGTACTCTGCACAGCGGCCATTTTAGGACATCTCAAACACAGTTTGTCAGGTTTACATTGTAACTGTACGTGGCTCAACTTTCATCAGTCTAACCTAGTGGTTCCCAACTGGTGGGTCACGGATCAATTCTGAATGGACTGCAGGTGATCTGCAAACATGTCATGTTTGTAAAAAATGCACTTAATTTTTAAGTACACTGAATTCTGGGCACAGAGCTTTTATTTTGAAGTGCCATTTCCTGCTGTATAGTGAGTGACTAACAGACAGCTGCATGAGAGAGACAGCACACTAGCTCGCCGACACGGCCAAACACAAGTATGATGCTGAATATATTAAACTGTGTGGACTTTGAACCAATGACTAGGGGGAAAACTGGACCCTGTGGCTGGACCAGTACTGGTCTAACAACAATTTCAGACAATAACACACACTTACACACTCTCATACACGCACATTGAAAGATGTGCAAATTTGTAAAATTCGGCTCAATCTCAGCACCATAAACAGGACTTGTACTATTTCCAAAGGATATTTTTTGCACACATAACTAATGCTTACACACCGCTGAGGAAATGGACAACAGAAAACCACACACACACATATACATACACACTACGACACACAAGAGAAAAGACAATTGGAAAAAAAGGTTAAAGTAAACCACAGCCAGGGAGGATAAAACAAGAAGACAACTACATCACAGAGATGCAGAGTGTGTACTGTACTGTGTGTATGTATAAATAAGAATTTTAATAATTTTTATTGCCAGTTAACAAAATTTTTACTTTAGATGTGAACTTGAAATCTATGTATTCACAGCAAAGGTTTTTAGTTCTAGGGAAGAGAAATGTAGGGTTTTTACAAGAAGTCAAACTAAACGTTCAGCCTGAGACACAGTGGGAAACGTCTCCTGCAACACAAAAACCACTACATCTACAAAAGATGAAAGTGCAGAGTTAGCTGGTAATATAAAACATTTCTGATTCAGAAATACTGTCCTTAAAAAGAAGCATGATGCCCCTAAAAGTGTGACCAAGGGAATAATACACACAATATATACATGCATAGATAACTATGAATGTGTGAGTGTGTTGGTGCTAGTATAAATATATTTTCTGCTGTCTCATGCACTGCATGTAGGTCCCCTCCCCTGTCCAGTCTACTCACATGCTGTTGAGGTTATCTGGCTGGGTGCTGGGGAGGCCGTTGAGGCCTTGACCCCCCTGGCCATCCATGCCCCCTCCCTCAGAGGGCGGCTCCATGCGCTGAAACATTAATGGCGTTCGGTTCTGTGTGAGATACACGACATGGCCTGCAGGCTGGCATCAGGCACACTCAGGGGGCAGACACAGGACACAAACACAGGATGCACTCGCAGCATGCACCCACACAGGGGCGCCATCGGCAAACACATGGCTGTGGGTATCCAAGGTAAAGTTCCCTGCCAGACTACTGATCTAGGATCTGCTAACCACACTGAATGAGTGTTTAAAGGGACACTGCTGACTTTAGGATTTGACTTATTTCTTTATATCAGTTTGGGCTGATATTCAGGGTTGAAAAGCTGATCTCAGATCTGTGTCAGAGGGGAACTTGTACCTTAGGCATTTGAGGTAAGATTGCTCTTAAATCACAGGTCTTGGACCAGATTACCATACTCATGAAACACATCATCAAAAAAAGACATTTTACTCAAAAATCATAGTGTGACAATCTGTGTGATCCTTCTGCACAGATCTTTTGAGTAATATGCCATTTTGTGGGAAGTGGACATCTGAACCTGATCAAAAAACTTCTGCTTCCATCAGGTCAGAGGTCAAGCAGCTTTCCCCCCAGGGGATCCTGGGTAATGGAGTCCTCTCAGGAGTGGCTTAAAAGGCGACGGTTCATGACTGCTACAGCCTCTGTCATGTCCCTCCACAGCCTGGAAGCTAAGGGCTGAATGCTAAATGAGTGCAGATGGATCGAGGCCAGTTCAGAAACAGATACACGTCCAAACCTCCTCTGACACATCAGGCTGATCTGCTGGACAGGATGTTTGTCGGGCTACAATGTGCATTAAAAGTTATGATAAGATACTTATAGTTTTACCAGTCAAACAGATCTTTAGAAACACTGGTTATGCAACTGGTGAATGTGGTAATAGAGGCTTTGCAGTTGCTCCCAAAACTTAAGTAGCACATGTATCTATTGTCGTCATGGTGGTGCAGATATCTGCAAAGGACTGCTATAATTTTGGTGATGATCTTCTAAGGGCTTATTTATGCTCAACGTTAGATATGGAGATAGAGATGGAGACGGATAGAGCCTTTTGTCTGCACTTTGCCTTCATTTCATCCATATTTGTGCATCTGAGAGCTTGCAGATACGGCAAAACTGAGCACCGGAGACTGTGGGGGCAGCGCAACGTACTTTCAAACGACATGTTACCATAGGAGATGATGAAGAAATTTAAATAATGGAGGAATGGAACTTATCTGTAATATATAATAATATCTAGTAACATATAGGGAATATAGTGAAAAGAATTCTCTGGTCACATGTCGGCATGTAATGTAAAAATGGCCGCACAGACCAAAACCGTCTACAACGCTGCCTCTGTTTAAAGGTACAATAATACAACCTCCTCCTCTGGCACCTCAGTTGTTGTTTAAAAACCTGTGACTCTGCCCTCTAGTGCCATCTGGCCGTATCTACGCCAATGTAATGGACGCATGGAAGCATGAGGGCAGTGATGTTTACAAGTCTCGTGGACAACGAAGTAGCGTGCATTTTAACAAATGTGCTTTTGAACCCTGCTCAAGCGAGGCTAATACGCACATGCGTGCTCATGCATGCAAAGGGTGCGCTACTCGTAGTCTGAAGTGTTTTATATCGTAAGGCTTTTACCATAAATGCAGGTGTTTGGGAAGTGCTGAGTATACTACTGGATAAATGAGACTTTGACAACTTGTTTGAGCGTTTGTCAACGGATGTTTTTGCAAGTTATGGCCCACTTCGGTTAGCTAGCTAAAATTAGCTTTGCACAAAAACAATTTGGTGGCTGGTATGAGTGTATGAAATATCAATTCCTGTTCAAAAGTGCTCAAAAATTCACTTAATTTCTGTTGAGGTCTTAAACTTGTTTGTTTAGACATTTAGTCATCCAATATGGCTGCCAATGTGGGACATTATTGGAAAACCACAGCTTTAAAAGTTCTGCTTTCTTTGGTCTAATCCTGTCCAGTGGTCACCGTCTGTGTCACAGGGGTAAATGGCTCACGTTCGTCTCCGGACGATCTGGTTTGGCACTGGCTAGCTCTATTGAGAAAATCCATGGTACAAACATTTAGATGGATTATAGTGAAAAACATGAACAGCAAACACTTAACACAGATATCGGCTTCAATGGAGTATGTCTCAGCGGTGGCATATATGTATCAATGAATGGTCCCGGGATTGACTGATTACATACGGAGCCACTGGTCACAGGAACCTCCACTCAACATCCCACCAACCATCACGGCAGACAGACAGGCAAACAGACAGATTCATGAACACACAGACTGGAGAGAATGGGTCTTGGTTAGAGTGCACAATCAACGTGGATTGACCAAGTAGGGAGAGCTTGATAAGTCAAGGTCTCATCTCTTCCTGGAAGGATAAAGGGAGAGCATCAGAAGGACAGATACGACGTGGAAGACAAGGAATGAGGGACAACAGACTCCAAAACAGAGCGAAGAAAGGCAAGAGGATGACAGACAGCAGACAATATATAACACAACAACAGGTCAACAAACACTGAAAAGGACAGTTGAGACGAGGCTGGAGTAATACACAGAGGGAGGTGGAGAGACAAGAACGAGATAGTGGAGTTAAAGAAAAAATCCACCCGCTGGCTTCCTTACACTGTTACATGAGACCACCAAAGCAATCCTTTCCTTCAGTTAGAAGATGCAAATATGAAAAAATTCATACCACAATTTCCATTGCCAAAACTAACGTGGAAAAAATAAAATATGAAATGAATATGTCAATTGCTTTTATTATCTTCACCAGCATCTCAATTGTAAGGGAAAAAGAAGGGACAATTCCACTGGGCGCAGCTGCACCCATTCTTGTTCCGTCCACCACGTGGCGTCATGCCACACGTGGAGCATTTCAGATGCAAGTGTTTTGCCTGCCTGATTTTGTTGAAAAGCAGATTTTCTTGATTTGGTCATTATTCCTTGATATTTGTACTTCTGCCCCAAAGAAAGTAGGCAGCACAATTAAATCATTTCTTTTTTTAAAATCTATTTTAATTATGTTTATTGTTATGTCATACTTCGCTGTGTCGTAGTTATTGCTCCATTGTATTTTGGTCTTATGGGGGTACTTTGGATCTTCATCTATTGTAATAAGGATTTTCTCTGTATGATTAAAGTTACCCTTGATACTTAATCCTAAGGGGAAACGACATCTCATATTTGCGTTAACCAAGAAATATCCTGCCATTGAACTCCACTGTAGTTGTGCTGTAATATCTCAACTTGACAAGACACTGACTATGATTTGTGTTAGTCGAAGAAAAAAAAGAATAACAGATCACGAAACAGCAAAACTTTTATAACAGTGTTATTTTTAGGTGGATTCTTCCTTTAAAACAATACGCCAATAAAGAAACAAAGACCACAGTGAAAGGAGAGATGGAGCATGAAGTGAGATACTGTAGAGATGGCGGGACACACTGACAGACACACTGACTGGTTAAAGTCCTTGTGTACTGCTGATGTTGAGAGAGCCTGTGTGGACCTGTCCATTCAGTCCAATGGGATGGCTGCATTCAGGAACATACCAATACATATTGTATTTGCACTGTTCGAAAGGAAAAAAACACTAACATACTCTCCATCCACCAATGCACTCCTTTGTTCTGTGAAATGGAAATCCCATTTGAAGATAGAGGCTGTGTCTCAGGCAATATAGAGCAGGCTGACCGCACTCCATGACTTTGTTGTACCATGTCAAATTTATGATCAATTGCTGTAACAACTGGACGACTTGCTTGAGGGAACAGGATGTATTACATGAGTGGAGAGATGTTTCCACACATCCGCAGTGTGGACTTATAATACAGACAGCGGGAGCGAGTGCATCTCAAAGGCATTCATCGACAAGAGGGGAAGAGCACTGACAGGGTACAAAAAGTAAGGCCATGTGGTATCATCATCATCATCGCTCAGAACATTAACCAACAGCAAATACCATTTGTTATGAATTGGTAAACCCTTGTAATCTTCCTCACCATGTTCAAACAGGCTGTGGTGAAAGGGGGTGGGGGGGCAGTGGGAAAGGGAGAAGTTGCTTCATAGCGAGAGAACGTAAAACAGCTTGATAGCTCTGTTAGCAAGCATGGTAAAAGGAACAAGGCTGGCCGAGGGAGCAACAAGGTGCTAGAAAAAGGACGCATATTTCCAGGGAGCATGCTAATAAAGGGTACAGCACAGGCTGAGAGGGAGGTCAGGTTTGGGTAAACAGGTGATGAAAAGAAAACCTGGGGAAGAGGGGTTTGTTTGGAAGTGTAGCTTGGAGCATATATAGGATTTAAATGTATAAGACATGGTTCTTATGCTTTTAAATCCATATTCGGTAGAAGAAAGGCAAAATTAAATCCAAGGGCGAGTAGAAGCGGCATCAAAAAAAGAGAGCCAGTGGGAGGTGGAAGAGAAAAAGGAAACAGAATTCTTTTGCGTTCGGGGAATTTCTCTGGGGTGGAGTCTACCTGTTCCTCTCGCAGGGCCTGCAGCTTTTTCGTCTTGCTCTGCCGGTAGTATTCCATGATCATCATGGCTGCGTAGATTTTGCCCACCGTCAAGTCTGTGGCTGCTGAAAAAATGACAAGTTACCCTGCAAGATTAGACCTGAGTGAGATGGGACCCTGAGCCGTGGGGGGGATGGGAGTGGGGGACGAGACACACAGATTGCAACCAAATCACTGACACAGAGAAGTTCACAATAACATGCAGAATACACCAGCAGTTGGGACAATTCTGTTCCATGTCAATCCATGTAGACCTGAGCTTAAAAATTAAGACTTCAAATAAAAATGTTCTGTTCCCAAATGTGGTAGGTTTAGGAGCGTCAATCTTCAGTTGTTGGAGGTAAATTCAGCAAATATTTGGTCAGTGGTGACCAATAATTGACCCTTCCTTAGTCTTGCCCCGTTTCAGTCTATGCTCCAATAATTGAGCAAGCTTGGTATCTGGCAGAACCTTGGTCAGCTGTCCTTTTTCTGGTTTTGATATGCTATGCGCTAGGCTCGTCTATGCTGACAAGAAAACCAAATTTTGAAGATGGTTACGGTTCCCATAACCAAAAACAAATCATGTCCGTTGTAACGAGCAGATTAGGCTGTGCAGTAGACCATCAGCCGAACATCAACACCATCACTAAGAACACCTAGATCCAACGTTAACATTACAATGCAAAGTCACACTACATTGGATCCACAATCTCCACGGACATATAACATTGTATGTAGTCACATCTTCAGTTAGCTATTGTTAGCCAAAAGCTTACTAACTAGCTAGCTAATTTTAAGCGACATCAAGAGGAGTTAGCTTACTGTCAGATAACCAGCGTCAGCCAGGATTGCTTCCTACGTTTTTCTGTGGTAACGTTAAAGACATTTAGAAAAGGACAGATAGGTTGGTCACTGACATATTTCGAAGATTTCATTAATTATTGTTAGCTAGAAAAGGACAAGGTTAATGTTCCTTTGTTCATAATATCTCCGTAAAGCCACGTGCCGCTCCGAAACTTTTTGTGGTATTTATTTGCATATACATGATGTCTAGCATCCCATCATCAATATATCCTTTCATTGCATACTTTAGTCCTTTTTTATATTTCTTTTTGTCAAGCTTGTCCAACTTAGCAGCAGTAACTAATGGGGGCGAGACTTTTGTCTGGAGCAAAAAGCAAAGTGAACTGTTTTCTAATGTCGCATCCTCTTCCCCGCTCACAGAGAGGGACAAACATGGGCTTTTAAGTTTTTACTTTAGGTCTTATTATAATTTGCATGAAAACATGCTTACTTGCATGCTTGTGTGTACCCTTTGGGTCACAAAACCACATTCTCACAGGCTAATATATTTTCCCAACACAGGGTTTAAGCTAATTTAATGCATTGATGAACTTTGTGTATGAAGTTAAACTAATCTAAAAAGCTCATGCGGCAAACAATCTAGTTTAATAAGCTAATGATATTATGCAAAACTATATGTATAATAAGGCAAGATAAAGGAAAAGGTCTGTTTTTTGCTGATGATGTGTTTCTAAGCGCTTTAAGTGCAGCAGGCAGATTTATGATTTACCTCCAAGAAAATATGGAAATGGCCAAATTTCGGGGGTGAAATGAGGCATTAGAACTGCACAATATAAAGGGACAAATATCACTTGGTAAAATACTAATTGTATCAGAAGCTAATATGCTCTTTTGTTGTCTTGAAGGAACGGTAGCAACCACACCTCCACTGAAACAGAGCTGAGCTCACTTGCTGGTGCACAACAGACAAATACAATATTACAACACTGTACAACCATTAACACAAAAAGCCAATAGTCTTTTCACAGGCAGATGCTGTACCTAAAAAATTGAACATTCCCTTAATACTTAATGATCATCTATGTATCATCCATCTTTATCCAAACTTGAGTGTATTTAATCTTTAATCTTAATATTAAGGCTGAGGACCAGGTAGCCACCTCACTAAGAAACATGACACCTCAGTCAAATGATCCCTGGGAAAACAGGAGCTCAATTTTTTTCTAAAAACTCCGGACATGTATCCCCAGAGTTTGGATGGAACACGTAAACATTTAAAATCAGAAAAATATTGAGCTTTGTTTTGGTCGTCAAATAACTTTATGTACATTTTTTTTACTGAATGAGTGGTGCCCTTTTCAAAGTGGCATGACTACAAGTCTTGCAGCATTAAATTTATATTATCATATGACCACACATATCTCATACTTATGTGTGTAATACACCTTATTAACTGCCATGCATTTAGCCAAACAACTTGATGCTTTTGCTAAACATGCATCATTATGCTAGTTTCTTCATCACAATCGTTTCATATAACCTTATTAGCCTATTTTACTGGTTTATTTGCTGGTTAACTTTTCCTGTAGTGAAAAGACTTCTATAGAGGATCTTCTATAGCAGGCACCCCCTGATACCAGGACTGTGAGTGGGTGGAAAGATCAGTGTGGGTGTATGTGCTACTGTGTCCACTCTGATGTGATCTATGTGTCTGTGTACACATATGTGCTGATGTGGCTATAGAACGTGTATGGTATGGTGGAGAGCCTGAACTCGAACCATGCTGTGAGCGACGTCGCAGAAATGAAAAGTCACCACAAGCAACTTTTTGTGAGGGCTTTTTAGTGCGATCCATGACATAATCGTATATTGTTTCATCCCTGCTCTGGATCAAGGTATTGGTAGGATGTTTGGATGTACAGAATGTATACTGGTATATGTATGTGTGTATGTATGTACATTATGTGTTTATGCTGTAGTAGCCTGATCAGGAGATGCAAAGCAGTGAATGACACTGGCTGGTAGAAGCTGTCCTCTTGGTGAGTTGGTGATTGTAGACACATATACATACCACTATGCGCTTTTTTCTGTAACTTACCCTTGTGCGGTGTAACCAGCAGGTCCAGCGTCTTCTGCGATAAGTTTGGCCAAATGGCCATCATCTCCTTTCTCAGCTCAGCATCCATCTGGTGCTTGTCTGCACCGCCTGAGTGGCCCCACAAACCAGTGCCCACACACACGCGCATCAAACATTTGCACACACAGACAGCACACATGCATTCATTCATACATATGCAAACACGCCACACACATTAACACAGGGCAAAGAAGGTACAGACCAAAAGGAAGGCACAATGGCACAAAATCCCAAAAGAAATATATTTAGCCATTCATGCGTGCACACATTCACCCAAAACAAAAAGGTTATTCGTTAGTGTCAGAATTGGCAGAGTTTGGTTATATTAACTAAAATAATCTGAAGCATTCTTGTTGAAGAGAAACCATAGACTGTACAGTAAAGATGGACGACATGAGAGCTTCCCAAAAGTGAAGCCAAAACATCTCTATCGCCTCCTGGTGGCTGGCTGCAGAATAGGTCATAATTCCACCCCCTACACGTTAGTGGATGGGACATGGGCCAAACTAAAAAAAAATTGAAGTTAACACCAAGTACATTTTTCCTAAAGATGGTTTGTGTCATTTTAGGTAGTTCTATCATGCTGTTATATGTTCAAGTGTTTATTTTCCCAATAAGTTTGGTTTTAATTAGTTATTTGGTGCCATAAAAAGGGGGTTTGACATCATGATTGACAGTTGTGTATGCTAACCGGTGTCAGATGGCGGGAACTCGACAGAGCTTAGATCGCTACCTCCCAGACTCTGGCTCCAAATGATATCACAGGTGCAAGATGGCAGCATCTTTAGCCTGAATATTTTGGCTTTACTTTTGCAGTGGGAAGAAGTGGAGACACATTGTCCATCTTTATGTACAGTCATTGAGAGAAGCAGACAGAAACATAGAGGTGAGAGTAACTGAGATGACCAGATAGAGTAAAGGGATTATAGCACTTTAGGGCCGTACCCTTGGCAATCTTTATATCCAGTGCTGTCCTGATCAGAGCCATGAGAGTGGAGTTAAAATGCACCGTGTTGTCATCAGCAACCGGCAGATCCATGCGCAGCAGCCTCTGTGGAGAGCCAGTCAGGATGAGAGGATGAGAAAGGGACGTGTCCTTGCTAAAGAGTGATGTGCCTGAACCTCCAGGAAGGGGAGGGGGTGAGGGGTTAGGGTCGGGGTTGAGAGAGCTCCATAGACAACAGCCAATTAAAGCTGGACAGGATTCGTCCACGTTTTATTCGATGGTCCCTGAGACACATTAGGGGCTAAAGCAATGTTGACTATGTGTCACTGTAATTCTTTCAGATCTGATTAATGTGAGCTTTTAAGCCAACTTGAGGCACTTGAGTTTTAGAAGTCCTCTGATAACTAATGTGTGCTATACTGACTGTTGAGCATTCACGTGTTAAGTCTGCTGCACAGTTTTGTTCGTTTTATTATCGCATGCATTTGCAAGTGCAAGAGCATTTGCTTGAGGAAAGAAACTTGAATAGGCGAGTCTCTGCGTCTCCTGTGTTTCCAGTGATACTCTACGAAACAGCACAGCTATCCAATGAGGGCCATCTGCTGCTAAGCAACTGTGAGAGCCGAGAACCACAAGGAAGAACAATCGGAGCCAAAATGGCCTCCGACCCAACCTGTGCCCATGTTCCCTAAATGTGTGAATGCACTGGCGCATTTACACATCTCTGTTGTTACACACATGTAGATATATATGAAACAGTACACATACACCAACCCCACACCCCCCCTCCAACCCCAGCATCCCTCCCCACCCACTTACACACAATTATTTTCACAGACTGCAATTAAGGGCGCTTAATTGGAGTCCTTTGAAGACAAAATAGGCTGACTGGAGAACAATAACAGTATCACTGGTGTAATTCTGCTATTTTTCAGGAGACTGCTTTAGTTTTATTTAACTGAGGCATCTGCTATAGAGCTCCCCCCACCTGTAAGGAGGTTCCCTGTCTTAACAAGTCTATATTGTACCAGGTAAAACCAATGGAGAAACCTGCAGATAGAACGAAACAAGCTGGGCCAGCTAGGGCCGCTTGCCGTTCCTATCCCAACCAGTTGGCATCCATTGGATTTACCTACGAACATGAGCGTTGGGCACTCACGATGGCAAGCACGGTAGTACGATGGCTGTGGGGTTGTGTACATGCTCGTGTGTTCCTGAGTGTGTGCGATTGTCAGGCATGCCCAAAGCCAAGTGTGCGGCAGGCGGAGGGCATCGGCCAACATCCACAGCGCTCGGCAGGCAGCAGGCAAGACAGGCTCAATGTCGCCCATAGCCATGCGACAGAGAGTGCGAGGATTGCATGCAACACAACACCCCCCTAGAAAAATCCCACAAACCCGGACACACAAAGCATGCAACATGCCTTTACTTCACTCCCATTATCTAAGCCCCAACTCTTCCCACCTACCCAGCCCACTACCTCCCCCTGACTGCCCTCAAAACCCACTTTCACAATACAAGTAGCCGTGCATCCGCACAAAGAGAGTATCCTCAATCCAACTGGATTGATCCTACAGATTGACAGATCCATTTCTTATTTTATAATGCTCTCTACAATTTTGCATTCATGGGTTCCTTAATCAATCAAATTGACAGCGATGATTTCATATAAAGTCAAGATCTCTCTCAATGCCAAACGGGTGCAGTGTCTTAAGGGGGTGTCAGAGTTAGAGAGGATTAGAGTTGTGGCATTCCCTGAAAGAAGAAAAAATCATAGAGAAGATCAAAAAGAGATGATTGACGTTCTTTCTGTTTTTGTTTTGGACCAACCAGACTTTATAGTAGTAGGGTAAGGGGACGGGGTCTATCAAAGGGGACACATGGTAGGGACAGCAGTTAGTTGAGTTAAACTAGGCGGCTCTAAGCTTGGTCATGAGATGTAGTTACAGATAAAAAGGGAAGGGCGAGAATGAGGAGGGAGAGGAGGACCGTGAAAACACTGAAAGAGTAAAAGAGGAATCAAGAGAACGTGGGTCAGTTGGAAATAACAGAGAGGAGTGTGTGTGTGTAGATAGAAAGGAAAGAAGAGAGAGGCTGAAAATTACAGAACAAGACAAGAGATAAAGACGAGGACTAAAAACAACACTGACATAAGTTTTCTGAGAAGAGGTCAGTAGCGATACACAGATATCAGAACTGTTGGCCTAGTGTCCAGTAAAGGGAAGATCATGAACTTTCCCTAAGCATTAAGAGATCAGTGTCAAAAGGTTCAAGATGTCTAACCTTCCCATCTCCGATCTAACAAGAAACATCGAGGACTTTCTGATCTCAAAATGTCCTTTAATGGACTTTTTTTCTGTGAGATTGTATCAATGAATACTGGAAGGCTTTGATGGCTGAAGTATGTGATGGGGACCACTGCAGATACAGGTTGACATTCTGAGAGAAAGAAGGAGAACAGAAAGGACAGGTAAGGTAGAGACAGAGCGGGCTTGGATGGACAGAGGGATGCTATGAAGGAATGAAGATGGATGCTGTTTGCTGACAGACGTGTGGACGTAGAGGAAGAAGGACAGAAGGACAGAAAGAGAGAAAATTGACAGGTAGGAAAAACGAGAAGAAACAAAAATGAGAAGAAAGGACAGGGACAGAGAAAGAAGAAAGTAAAAGACAAAAGTGAGAAAAGCTAGAGAGAGACAGTTAATGGGGTACTGACAGCCAGATTTAATAAAAAGTTCAGCACAATGGAGAGTTTGCGATATTTAATCAAAGCCATCCTGTTCACAGAACAGTGAAGAATAGTTAATGTAGTTAAAAGTTCATTTTACTTTATGGAATTTTATGGATGCTATGTTTACTATTGTCAAGTATGGATGCAAATATGTTAGCGCACTGGTTTCCAAACTATGGTATGAGCACCACTGGTGGTACGCAAGCTCCCTCTAGTGGTACATGGAGGAATCTCTGAATTTTTTAATATAAACTAATTAATTTAAATTTATATATATTATGTAAAATTTCTAATGAAAATAGAGACCTCTGTGGAAAATTTGGCTCCTGGTTAAAACCTCCTGAACAATGAACACTGAAGGAATTTTAACTATGAAAATTTTCAGCTGGTCGCAATCTGCAATCTTCACCACTATCTGCCACTAAATCCCCCTAAATCTTACATCCTGGACCTTTAAATTATGAGATCCTTGAAATATAAAAGTAAGTTTTGCCTTTCCTGTCATATTTTTTGTTTTGATATATGTTGCGTAGTCTTGTTCATGAACGTGGCGCACACATGTCCATGAACACTTATGTGCTAAGCTGTAATAGCAAGATAGAAAGTGGTGGTAAAATAAATGGTTAAAAAACACTGCAATCATGCCTCCAAATGGGAGCTATGAGGAAGACAAGTGTGGAACAGGGGGAGAATATTTCGAACAGCCATGTTGATAAGGAAGTAGACGACAATCAAGCAAGTGCAAGTGCTAGTAGCTACTTAAGCAGCGCCAGTGAAGTCTCAACAGCACCTGATGACGTATGAAAGTCGTGTGGAAGAGTTTAAAACACATGGCTGTGGCTACATTGTAGAAAGGACTCAACAATAAACAATTTTACGATTAGGGAATAAACCTGCCTCCTGCTTAAGCTGTCCAAAGCTGAATAGGGTGGGCCTTGGCCCTTGTATTGTAACATCGGTAATATTAGTGGTACTTGGATTAGTAATATTTTCTGAGCTGCTACACAGTGTAAAAATGTTTTTTTGAACCATTGCGCTAGCATATAGGTAGATTAGCTTTACAGCTGATACACACACACATCACTGTTAACTGATAATGACAGGATATTTGCCTTGGTGGTGCTACCTTTCTGAGCTTCTTTGCGCCACAAGCAATCAGAAAAATAAGGGCCTCTTTGCTGAGGCACCACTTCATCTTTTCAACACTTTTTTGAGGAATCTGGATGTCAATAAGAAAGAGAGTGAAAGAGAAAATAGACAGAGTAGGGCTCTACTGAAGTGGAGAGAAAGAGTGGACAACAAGACAGCGAGGCAGCAGATGCTGAAATGTGCGACCCATATCTTTACCCTGGTGGTCTGAGGCACAAAGAGAAGCCAAAGACGTTTCCTTTGGGTGTCAAGAAAAAAATCATCTTGAAAAAAAGATAAAAAACTAGAAGGGCCAGAACTTTTCCTACTCATTTTATTATGCATTATTATTATTTGTATGTGCACAGTGTTTATGTGTGTGGCACAGTAACGTGGGCATATTTGTGTGTGCACTATTGTGCCATCCACAGGAATAAGAGACGCAGAGAACTGAAGACAGACACCCTTGCCGGTCCTTCTGTACCCGCATCGTAAGCAAATAGGTGCACCTTATATGGCTGTTTGTTGGATTCTACACTAAAGATTTTCACATGAACAAATTATGTTTCTAATTGTGAAAAAATACAACGTGTACATATTTCCATATATATGCTCATAAATAATATTAGCATTAAAATTAAATTAATTTAAATGTACTGCAAACAATAATAGCTGTAACACATGATGAGAAAAAGTGGTTGAAAAATGTATTTATACATTTTTTTGCCTTAAGTCTCAACAATGGTTGAACAAAACAGCCTGTTGTGACAGGCATACTGTACAAGCTTACATCATATTTCATTTCTGTATTCTGCAAGATTCAGTATGGTAAAATATGCAAAAATCAATTTAAAACTATCAACAGGAGTTTTCTTTCTTTTTAAAGTTCCTTAATTTGTGATGGAAAAAAGGAAGTCTTTCTCAGATCTGTGCTCTTTCTATGATTTTCTGGCAGGATTTTGGTGTGTGCATGCGTCCGTGCAGGTTGCAGAAGGACTGGCAAAGCCTCCTCCGTTCCCTTACTCCTGCGGCCTGACGGGAGGAAATAAAAGAAAGAGGATTGACTACCACTCCACTATCACTTCACTTCACTGCACGACAAAAGCCCATCCCTCCATCCCCGCGGTCGGAGAGAGAGAAGAGAGGACAGCGCTCACCACCACCACAACCACCACTAACAGACAATGAGGAGAACACCGCTGGGAGGAGGTAGGGAAGGAGGGAGGTGGAGGAGAGGGGGAGAGGAGGAGAAGGTCAGAAAGGGACGGGGGAGGTTTCAACAGATGAGAGAGGTGGGGGATCTCCTCCCCAGCGATGGGGAGGTTTCGAAGGGGAGGTTTAAGGACGGAGATGGGAGGGGTAAAGGAGGGAAGAAAAGAATGGTGGGAGAAGGGAAGGAGAGAAGGAGGTGGGGTGGTGGTTGAGGGGGGTGGAGGGGTAAGGTGGGGGGCGAGTCTACCTTATAGGCGACCCGGGCGGGACACCTCTTCCCGAGGCCTAGCGGCGGACACATGTGTCTTAGCATCTGATACATGTCTGTGTAACTGATCCGGCCGCTGGAGTGGCCACAAACACACACACACACACACACACACACACCACATGCATTCACCCGCACACCAACACACACACACACACACACACACACACACACGACAGACAGAACAAACAAAGACGGACGACGTAAAAACGAAAAAAAGGAAAATGATGAGGGGTAGGGAGAGGGAGGATGATGGGGGGGGAGGACGCGGACACACACAGGTGTGTTTGGAGGAGGAGACATGAGGAGAAAAAAGAAAGAAACCGACAAAGGAAAGGAAGAGGGGGGGAAACAAATACACAGAGGTTATTGTTTGATCGCTGTGGATATGTGGTTGCTGTGGTGAGAGAAGAGAGAAAGAAAGAGAAAGAGCGAGAACGAGGGAGTGTGTTACGTGGCTTCTAGTCTGGTTTATCATAAAGTAGGGGAGAGGAGAGAGAGGGAGGGAGGGAGGAAGGGAGGGAGAAAGGCTGGGGAAGGAGGGGGGGATTGGAGGAGGAGGAGGAAGAGGAGGTGTTATTTAGTTTAGTTAGTTGTTGAGATACCGTTCTATGCGAGGTGAAAAGGGGATTTGGGAACTTTTTTTTTTTGGTCTTTGCCCTCTTTCGCCGCTCGTATAGAACTGGCAGCGGGGCTTCTAGCAGGCAAGGAAAAGCACCGCTGCAGAGATCGGAGTGAGTCACAATGACAAGTCAATGCAGTCTGTTACTGAGGCTGCGCGTCCACCGGGAACCTCTGCTCACAGCCGCGCCTTCAGATGTTCATGGGAGCCCTCCGTGGTGATGACAGTGTTAACAGCTAGGTCTTGGCTATTAGAAGGTCAGTTCACCCTCATCACCGAATGTTTCGTCACTTACCTCTTGTGGCGTCCAGCTATGCAGATAGTTTCGGTTTCATGTGCCGTGTGTTTGAGACGACTCTGAGAATTCTGTCTCCACTTTCAGGACTAAAGTTCAGTAGGGTCCTACTTTAATCGTGGTACGTCTTCAAGTGTCCAAGCGCATCTGCTACTTTGGTTGATGCAGGTCAGGGGTCAGCAACCTTTACTATCAAAAAAGCCATTTCTGACCAAAAATGATAAAAACAAAATCTGTCTGGAGCCACAAAACATATTTTAGCCTTATAATGGAGGTAACACAGTCTAAATTAGCCGTTACTAGCGGGTCTAAATGAGCATTTATGAATATGTTTTACCACTAGGTGGCCATTCTGCAGTGGGCAACTTATTATTTGGAACTTTAACTTTGCAGAGCTGGCGGTAAAAGCAAATGAAGCTGTCCACACACTTTTAAATTCTCTATTCTCCTCTGAAACTCTACTTTTTTGAATTCAAAATCCATAGATAGCCTACCTAGGTTGCCACCGCTTTTGAGGTTTGGCAAAATTTGGCGAAAAAGGCTTCAGGCCAATGACGTTTGAAGCACAATTTTGTTGAAATATTTAAATGTTTAAACATTTCATTTATTTGGTGCATAGGTGCATATTTCCATTTTTCATTTCCATATGATTTTTTGTATTTTCTGGAATGATATTTGTTAATAAATAATAAAATCAACAAAGCATCTGAGCTCAGTTGAACCATTGACTAGGGCCTCTAAATGGCCTCCTGCAGTACAGAGTGTCTCAGAACATCAGCATATGCAACTGAAACCATGTGCATGGCTTGATATCACAGGGGCTAAGATGTGAAATATATTGTTGATCATGATTTGGGTGAACTGACTCTTTAATCATTTTTTACGTCAAAGCCAAACACTGCAGCACCTTAAAAAGATCCCGACAGTCAGCAAACACAGATGTCATGACCAACAGTTCTTCCCACAAGCATCTGTCGACACTGGAAGTTAAGAGGTACCTGGTGGACACAAGACCTTTTGATGTCCAGAGTCCCTGCCCCAAACCACACACACACCCTGCCCCTTTCCTTCTTTCCCCGTACACCAGAGCCACAAACAGAGCAGGTTTGGCCATACCTTTATAGTATTTCAGGTAGCAGTGAATGTAAACTGTTACCATGAGGCCTGTTACAGTCTCCACTCAAGGTGTGCCAACACAAGCATGTGGGATACACAAGCTCTCTGCTTACACAACAAATGCGCGTACGGAAAGTAATGTTGATGGGATCTGGGACTGTGGTATGTACCGAAAAACGTCCAAAGAAACGGAGTAGATGGTTTTATTTTACACAAAAGAATACTCTGTAAAGATACAGTACTGCAGATCAATGTAGGTTGAGGATGCAAGAGAATAACTTCTTCACTGATAGTCGCTTGTTTTAGTAGTTTGATAGTGCTGCAAGTTTTTGCAAATCTTAAACTATTTCATTATGCAATGAACACCCCATGCATTGCTCTTTGCACTGTTGTGTGCATTCTTCCTGAGGAGTGTGTAACAGGCCTTACATTCATTTTGATTTTTGAACCTTTAAAGCCACTATGTGTAGGATTTTAGAACTCTGACATTCAGTACACATACTGGCTTTAAAATTTAAACTTAAATAGTAAAGGCTGCTTACGCACAGTGGTTCACAAACACATGTCATGGAGGCACAGGAATCTGTAGTTCTGTATTCCAACTAACCAAAACAGCAGCTGATATCAGCTGCTTTAAAGGTATATTATGCAGGATTTTCCTAAAAAGAAAAACAATGGATGGATTAATACAAAAGAAATCCCTTTCAATCGTAACTTTTGACCCATCAGAGGTGTGTTGGGGTGTATTTATCTGCAGAGACTTTGACCTCTGCCAGTACTTTCTTATTATGTCTCTGCACCAGCGACGGCTGTGGCCAGGGGCATCATGTTTTCAGGTTGTCTGTCTGTTTGTTTCATTCCCTTGTACACAAAATCTCAAGAACGGGTTAAGGGATTTTTTTTAAATTTGGCACAAACATCCACTTGGACTCAAAGATGAACTGATTCAATTTTGGTGGTCAAGGTTGACGGTCAAGGTCACTGTGACCTTGTCTGTCTCATTCTTGTAAATATGCTATCCCAATTCCGTCTTGAGGGAATTTCTTAAGACTTTTAATATCTGGCAAATGTTCTCTTTGACTCAACAATGAACTGATTAGATTTTGGTGGTAAAGGTCACTGTGACCTTGCATCCATCTCATTCTTGTAAACACCATATTTCAAAAACACCTTGAGGGAATTTCTTAAAATTGGGCAAAACTCTTCACTTGGACTCACCAATGAACTGATTAGATTTTGGTGGTCAAAGGTCAAGGTCACTGTGACCTTGCGTCCATCTCATTCCCTTATACACAATATCTCAAGAACAGGTTAAGGGAATTTTTTAAATTTGGCACAAATGTCCACTTGGACTCAAAGATGAACTGATTCGATTGTGGTGGTCAAGGTTGATGGTCAAGGTCACTGTGACCTTGTCTGTCTCATTCTTGTAAACATGCTATCCCCTTTTTCTTTTAAGGGAATTTCTTAAAAGTGGACACAAATGTCCACTTGGGCTCAATGATAAATTGATTAGACTTTAGAGGTCAAAGGTTAACATCAATGTGACCTCACAACATGTGTTTGGCCATAACTTAAGAACTTACACACTTACCATGATGACATTTTATATCCAAAAGGTTAAAGGTCAACTTCACTGTGACATCATAATGTTTTCTGGCCATTATTCAATGCCGTAACTCAGGAACAGAAGGGAAGACATTTGGTGAGATACTGAACTGGTGACACTAATCTTGGGTCTCCAACTTGAATCAGTGATTATATAGAAACATTGTCTACTGTTGAGTCTGGACAGACATGGATGTAAACTGTAAATTGACTTGTTGGCAGAGGCATATAACCCCAAAGTGGTAATTCTAGTTTTTGTCTTATTTTATTGTGTTTGGGATGTTCCTGGGCACAGCGCGTAGGTGAGTTAAGGACTTTATAAAAAGGTGGTGACCAGGTGCCAGACTGCAAAGAACACCCATCAAAGGAGAAGCTACAAGCACAGCCCTGAAAAAAACACATGTAATATGAAACAAAACGGCTATCTGGGCTTGGTTTTCACTTTCACTTTCCCCGGTGATATTGTTAAACAGTAACCAACAATTCCTGCGCAGTATACCTTTAATTTGTTGAATTATCTACGAGAGTGACTATAAACAAAACCCACAGACTCCTGAGCCTTGATGATACATGGCTGGAAAACACTGGCCTAGCTGACAGCTATCAAGGTTAGCATGGTGGAGACAGTATTCAGACCAAGCCCTCTCTGCATAAGTCTCTGTACTAATGTAACCCCGCCGCCTCCCTCACCCGAACCCCAACTCAAACAAGAACAATGCACATTGCTCGACCATTTTCTGCCCAGGCAAAAATTAGACAGCAAGCAGAAATAAAAGACAATGGCTGACTGGAGTCTAGACTCTAGTGTTGATATCATACTCAAGTAAAAGGTGAACACATCAGTGTCATTTTCCCAGCGTTCAATCAGAAGACAATAGCAAGTGCAGTGCACCACCTCATGCTTCACACACCGCTATCGATGTATGTGTGTGTGAGTGTGTACAAGAGTGTGTGTGTGCATTTCTGCATTGTCCCAAACATTCTCATTGTCATGTCAGAATGCATATACAACAGAACCCCCCTCCAAAAAAGAAATGATTCAATGGTGAAATGAGATTAAAACAACTGAATAATGCAAACCCAAAAAGAAAAACCAAACCAAATGAAAGAAAATGCTGAAGTTGGAAAGAATTTGTTTTAAAAGTGATAAAGAGCGACATTCATTCCAGTCTCTTAAAGGCGAGCAGGTTGCATTTAAGTTTGTGCTTTAGGGGTTTGGTCCAAACCTTGCAGGCCACCCTATGTGGGCATTTCTTGCCAAGGCCCAGGGGAGGGGAGATAACTCTCAATAAACTGTACATATCCTTATAATGTATGCGCCCGCTGCAAGAAAAATACAAGGAGGGGAGGTTAGGTGAGGGAACACACAGAATGCAGAGAGAGAGAAGGAAAGAGAGAAAGAAAAAGATGATAGAGAAGAAGAAAAGGGAAAGGGAGAAGAGGAGAGAACATTCATTTACACTGAGAAAAAGAGGTGCAAGACACCTTCCTCACATGCACGCCCACAGAAACTTCTTTCAAAGGGCAGAAGAGGAAGAGGAGGGTTACATTCATCTCCACTGTGCACTTATTGTGCAATTTGAGAACGAAGGCAGAAAAGTTTAGAGAGAAAGGGAGAGAGAGTGACAGACAGAAATGTAGAAAGGAAAACTCAGGCAGGCCAGCTTTAACCGACCCACTTTTAACCGCTATCATCACATGATGTAGAACCTGTTTCAGCATTACACTTCCTGGGTGAGATCATGACTCCTGTCTTTTCCCCCGTTTGGGACAGGAGAGAAAGCCAAGGGTTAACAGTTACGTTACATTCAGAATAAGACTGTCGAAGTGTTTGTAGACACATCTGATGTTTGCTAACTTTCACGTTACACATGTGTCTATAATAGCATTTGCCTGTCTGTGTATTTGCTACTTCATGTGTGTGTTTCTGTCTATGATTTGTTTTGTGTGACTTCTACAGTGTGCGTGCATGAGTGTGTGTGTGTGTGCCACTCACCAGGCGGCGGCGTCGTACTCGGCCCATATCCTTACATACTCGTCCAGGTGATGAGGCCCCAGGATAGAGGAGTCTCTGGTCAGGTACTCAAAGTTGTCCATGATGACAGCCACAAAGAGATTCAGCATCTGGAACAAGGACGAGGGAAACGAGCTCACTGCAAAACCTCTTCTTGCTAAGTTTTAATAATACCTAATAAAAATCAGGGATCTTTAGATATCGGGCTGCCTGCTAATAGCTGACCAAGTGTTAGGCGACCAGGCAGGTCGTTAGTCGGCAAGATTTCATTGGTCTTAGTTGCAGAAAAAAAACAAAAAACATAAGTGAGTGTTGATTTAAGCGCACCTCTAGCAATGAGAAGTAATTGGATTTATTAAAGGGACATTCTGTGTGTTTTCTCTCACCAGGAAAGAGCAGAGGAAGATGAAGGAGACAAAGTAGGTGTAGGCAAAGGTGCTGCCACATTCAGGTTCTGTGTTCCCTGAGTCCGGGTCGCATTCCTTACCACCCAGGCAAGCCAACATGATGTCATGCCACGCCTCACCCGTAGCACTCCTGCGTGACGGGGGGACACATTGCAAAACATGAAAGAGTGAACACAAACAGTAAAGCATTAAATTGATGATAACATGCAAGAGGCAACAACTGTCAGCATCTACTCAAGATGTGGTTTGAGTGTGTGATGGTAATTAATTAAGCATCACAGATGAATAGCTCCTTCTGAGGGTTTGAATTTTACATTACAAGAGAGAGGAGGCCGTTGTGATGTGTAAAAGCGAAGCTAAAAGACTCACCTAAACAGCAGCATTAGGGCCATGATGAAGGTTCTGAAGTTATTGTGCTCGTCGATGGCAGTCTCTTTTTTGTCATCTAGTGCCAAATTCCCAAACAGCTGCACGAACAAACAGTGGAACAAGAAAGCAACCCCAACATTACTGCATATTCTCCACTTTGATGGTGATGTTTAAACAATCCAGTGACAACAGGAAAAGCAGTGTTGTTGATTTTAAAATGCTCAAAGTAATTATATATCATTTTGAGCTATTTCACTTGAGCTTCAGCAAATTTATGTTGCTGCACTTCTAGTTTCTTATATTTCTGAGGCCAATATTGTACTTTTATTCCAGCATGTTTAATTGACAGCTTTAGTTACTCTGCTGATTCAGATTACTTTAAAATGACTCTGCAGTACCTAAAATATGAAAGCTCTCTCCAAAACCTGCTACAAAACATTCAAATGGGCAGATAAGACACACTCACCTGCATGCCAATGATGGCATAGATGAAGAAGAGCATGGCAATGAGGAGGCACACGTATGGCAGAGCCTACAAGAGAAGACGAAGAGACAGGAAGTACTTGTCAGAGCTGTGACATGTGTTGTGACTACGCGTGCATTATGCGTGTTATCTGTTATAGACTGAATACCTTAAAGGACTGGACGAAGGTCCACAGAAGGATGCGGATGGTCTCTCCCTGTCTCAGCAGCTTGATGAGGCGAGCTGCTCTGAACAACCTCAGGAAGCTCAAGTTGATGAAATTATTCTACAGCACAAAGGGAGAACAGTGTCAGTGTCACCGAACACGTGACACCTGCACAACCTCCCTCTACAAAACACAAAAACCAAAAACAACAGCGGGAGAAAGAGAGGTCAAAGAGAGAGACAGAGAGAGGGGGAGGGGATCAAACCCAACAAAACATAACCAACTGCAAACATAATGGCTCGTAGTAGATACAAGTATAAATGGGAGAAAGACAGAGAAAAGGTCAAAAGACAAAGAAAAGAGAGAAAATAAAGAAAATCATAATTCAAAGAGTCTAAAGGTCATCATCCAATCTGGTACAGCAGAAGGCTTTTTTTTTTTAAAGAACCAAATGCACTGATCTCTGGGGGGCAAGCAGGCCACACAAGATGGAGCACAGTGCACTGTGCCTGTCAACCACACACTCACACACATACACGCACACACTTTTCTGTGGCCCACGGAGCATGGCTTTGGGTTGTGTGACACCGAACTCTTTAAAATTTGGGAGGAGCTGGGGAGTTTTATTTGAAAAATCTGTCCAAATCTATAGTCTCATCTCCAGACAATAGCAGTCATTGTGTAGTTGGATAAACTCTGTGCATTTTCACACTTGGGTTGAAGCTTGGACTTTTTTTCCCCTGGTCTTTGATGAGGAAAGTATTGGTATGGAATTCAGCCCAGAAGTCTGGTTTCAGGTCCCCCACAAAGAGTGTCTGAAATTTGCTACCAGCATGCTCTGGTGCTGTTCATCAGAGCGCACACCAAACTTTATTCTGTACAGTATCATAATCTCCTACTCGTGTTTAATTCTTCTACCGCAGTTGTTTTTCCAGTTTAGCGCTAGCTGACCTAGCTGATGCTGTAAACAAGCGGCAACCTCCAGACCTGAAAAATGAAGCCAATGCAGAAGTGCCAAAACCTGCAGTTCCTCACATGGCCACTTGAGGCTGGATCCAAGAGTGAGTCAACCCCCATAGATGGCCATGTTAAAATGCCCGAATATACAGCAGAAATAAACACTTGCAGGCGGGTACAAAAATGTTTTTGGTCTCTGTAGCTTATTTCAACATTTGTGACAACTGTACAGGGGGTGGATTTAAATTTTATTAAGGCTTACAGTTATTCATATTTAAGGACGGGGCCATTTGAGTGAAAGGCTTTCTGCAAAGGGTCGCTGCAGTCTATGAGTCAGATCAACCCCTCGCTCTCAAACAGCTCCAACCTCTTGTCTAAATACGGTCACTTTCAGCACCAAAAAAAAAACCAAGATAGCGATGACCTAAATCCCAAACTCAAGGCTTCAAAACAGTAGTCCACAAACCAATGGGTGACGTCATGGTAGCTGCGTCTATTTTTCATGCAGTCTATGGCTGTAAACAATGAATGACTCCAGGAACATTTAGCAGCTACACTGCGGCGATTGGCTTGTTTTATCGTGCCACATCCATCAGTCATCAGTGCGTGGGAAGATGACTAATGAAGTCTTGACTAAAGTATCGGCATTAAAATCACAAAGGAAAGCATATACTTTTCTCGATGTTTGCAAAACTTGCTAAAAGCTCAACTGGGTTTGACGTATGTGACGGATACTGTTGTTGAGCATAAATCTATCAAAGGTTTGGACTGACTCGTGCATGTGTGAAAACAGTCCTGCAGTAATGACTCACTTTGCCAGAAGACTGAAGAAACAAACCTAAGTACAGAATAGGGTATCTAGACCAAGTGTGAAAATGCCCTTAATCGACATGGATCCAGTCCAATGAATTGTTGACTTTTCTTGGTGGTTCTTTACAGTGTCACAGAGAGAATAATGTGATGTAACAGCCAAACTCCCTGGTGAGGCCCTGGTACTCTGTGGTTGACAGGCAAGGCAGGAAGAGGGGCATGAAGAGGAAGAGGAGGGGAGAGGAATAAGGAGGGACTAGCGAGCAGCCTCAGTGCAGGCATGGTTTGGCATGGCAGCATACTTTGTGAGGAAAGAACCGGCCTACATGCATACCAGTAGGGGCCAGTGGGGCCGAGCACATCCTGAGCTCTGATTCACACATTCACCTATTTAGTTGCACTAAGAGTGTGAGATTTTATCTTTTAAGTTTGCATCAGATTGTGTTCAAAAATTGACATTTAACCAAGCACTGGTAGATTCTAGCTGCTAATGTTGTCATGATGGCACAAACTGGGACTATATACTGATTATTAAATGTTGCAGTTTAATTAAATGTGATCTCTGAGATCATCTGCACCATCTTACACAATACTGTAAGCAAAAAAATATCAGCTGAAAGATGACAGCATCATCAAACAGTCAACTACACTTGAACCAGATCCCAGTATAGCTAATGTGGTGCACAAAACTGTTGCCAAATATAGAAGTATTGTTTGCATTCTCGGGCGGCCTGTATGCAGGTAAAGTTTGCAGCATCTATTCTTTATCACTAATCTACCTGGATGGAAAATTAATTAAGCAGTGACTTCTGGGATAAACTAAAGGAACACTTTGCCTCCCAAATGACTGTGTACATCAACGACTTACCCCTTGTTACATTGAATTCCTGAGGACAACTTCGTTTTGCTCGTATGCCTCAACAGTGAACAAGGTATCAAAAAAATTGAGAAAATTCTTGATGAATTAAAGTAAATGTAGTAGAGTTGTCTTGCTTTGGTCTGATTCAGGGACTAATTCATTACAAAGTTGTATAATTGCCTAGAGTTGCTTCGTGTTCTCACGGCAGCATTTACAAGAGGACCAGATCAAATGTCTTGAGCGAGAAAGCTGCTCTTGATTGGTCCGAATGTCCGTGCGGGAAAAAAACAGGAAGTAAAGCAAACGTTGAAGAAGAGTACACTTGCAAGATAAATGTGACACTTTCTAATGTCACAATGGAGGGGCAACTACGCAGGTTGATTTTAGCGCTCCTCATCGTGGACTATATTGCTGTCATTGTTCATTTTAGTCAAGCCATACAGTTTGAAAACGAGGCGCGGCTCCAACTAGAAAACAATGTTTTGATGCATTGGATGTGCTGAATGTGCATATTAAGGCAGTACAGGAGGAGGTGCACATTAATAATCCTCCAGGACTGTAACATGCTCATGTTTAACCCAAACAATGTGTCATGTGACAGCAGTTGGTTCACATCCAGGTCGGAACACGTTCTCACACGTTTCTGGATTCTTTGTTCACTGTGAAGGCATACGAGTAAAATGAAGCTTACTTTACAAATTCAATGTAATCTGAGGTGAGTAACTGATATACAAATAATCAGTTTGGGGCTGAAGTATTAATTTAAGCACTGTGACCAGGAAGAGGTTTTTTCCTGTGTACAGATCAAAAGAGGAGTAAACTGAATATTATACAGCACTTCTTGTGCAAAACCTAACATGGTTTCTAGGGAACTGAATATACATCTAAGTACATGTAAAAATGGATTACATTGATAATGACCCTCTGTATGTCATCAGGTACAAAGAGTTTTAACGGACATCATCCAGGAAGCGCATGCACTGGGGTCAGAGGTTAAGACTGGTCATGGGGGAGCGGGTGATTGGGGGTAAGGAATGGGTCAGGGGTACACATGACCAATGAGGATGCAGCAGAAAGCTTTGAGAGATAAATTGCAAACCAACCGCAATCTACATGTGCCAAGATGTAGAAAGATGAATGGGGAGGGAGTTTTTTTTATTTAATTTTTTTGGTAAGTTGTAGCACATTGTGAGTGGGTGACAGACATTTTTGTGGGGGGGCAGGTGGGGTTGGTCGTGTGTTTTATTCGGCAGGGGCGAAACACCATCACCATCATTATCATCATCATCATCATCATCATCATCATCATCACAGCACCACCACCACATGTCATGGCGCAGCACGGATGGAGAACACGATGAAGGATTTCATAGTGCATTTTGATTGGATGGATTTTATCAGAGGAGGAGGAAGTGGGAGGGGCGTAGGGCGCCAACAAAGTAGAGAGGTTTAAAGAAAGCATGTAAAGAGATAGAAGAGGAAGACGGAATCATTATGGGTGTCATTAAAAAGGCAGTGAAACACAACTTCAAGTCAACAACAACAGTTAGAGAGTGATTTGATATACAGTATGTTCAGCCCCTCTTTGATGCCAGCTTATTCGCTCAGCTTTAGCATTGGATTACGAGCAGCTTGTTCCAAACAGGTCCATAAAGGCATTCTGGTTCACCTACAAAATGTGTGGTCATCTAATTTTGCAAGTTGAATGTATTTTAAGTTAAGTCATTAACCTTTAAGTATTCCAGCATTTGCAATGTTTGTGCAATACTTCCTCCCATTCCACTAACAAGTATTTAAATTGTCATTTTGATTGCCCGATTTTTTTCTGTGTTGATTTATCCTCAGTTATTGTGATATTTGTGGTTGAAGAGTTTGTTGTGTTCTATTTTTTTGGAAATAAGGGGCTCAAAAGTGAACTGCATTCCCTGTACTTATAAGACACAAACTGTGCTCTGGTATGTCCTTACAAGCTTAAAGGCCTGACACACCAAGCGGTCAAAGGTGGGCTGTTGGTGAGCATCTGCTGCACTCTTGGTGTGGTGTGTCCCACACTGTTGGCCCTAATTAGCTTTTTTTCTTCAGATTTGGCGTATTGAAACGGCATTGTGTGAAGGCCGTCTGCGAATTAAATCACTCTGATTGGCAGTTCAGCTCACAGCACAATAAGAGGAATGGAAGTGAGGAAAGTAAACAAAGAGCTAAAGTCAAGAGGGAGAGAGACCAAAACAATCTTATATGAAGTAAGATTATTTTTTTGCCACTGAGCTCTATAGCAGAGACATTTCTTGATGTTTTATGCTATTGTTCACTGGTGCACAATGAATATGCTTTGTTATTTCAACAATGGATTGTGTTGTTAATGTGCTAACTGGCTAATTAGCATCAAAATGGTCGTTCAGTTTTCCTTTATAAATGACGATTACAGACGACTGCCATCAGCTGGTATGAAAGGTATGTCCTCTCACACAGACACAGAAAATTTGTGCTTGTTGGCCGTCAGTTTGGTGTGTTCATGTGCAACTTTTGGCTGAGACAAGGCGACGTGAGGCAACACAGCGGGGGCCCTCATCGCTACTAGTTCTCTAAAGTCGGTTTGGTGTGTCTGGGCACTTAAGATAAGATCTAGGATCAGCATAAACAAAACAAAAAATAATACAACAGGGTTCCCGTATGTATTTATGGGCAAAATTTCAAAACTTTTTCATGACTTTTTAAGGACCCACACTAAATTTCTTTCTTGCCCCATTTGCCTGGCGTTTGTCAGATTTAAACTACTCAAACATAATTTTAGCTAGCTGGCATACGTATAGGCAGAGACGGAAAATGAAGAAAATGTAGCCTATGTGATGTGATGGTAAACAAAATGTCACACATCATGGCATATTAGAGCTACATTACGTCATCAGCTACAGAAAATAAAACTGCCATTATATTTCATTATGGAAGATCACTGTGACAATTTCATGACACTGAATAAAATTCAAAGACTTTTCCAAAACTTTCAAACTTATTCCATGACTTTTCTAGGTCTGGAAAATTTGATTGTCAAGTTTCATGACTTTTCCAGGTTTTCCATGACCATAGGAGCCCTGATCAAACTATCAATATTTTTTTCAATACCACATGTTTAAAATGATTTAATAGTATTGAAAGTACGAAGGTGAAACAAATAAACAAACAAAAAACATGTCTCAGAGACATGCTATTTGGATTTTCATCCCAAGGCTGCACAGATATTAACATGATCAGATATGTATTGGTATATTATAATTCTGGTATTGTGACAACCTTATTATATTAAGGTGTATATGTTGGTTTAAAGTGATTGACTGGTGAAACTGAATCCCCCCCACAGAAGTCAATTCGAGTGAAGGCAATGTCAGACAGAAAATGGAAACAGACCATTACGTGTTGACAATTCTGTTTGATATCAGGCAAAACTATGCCACCACGCAACCTGCCAGCTGGTGTTTACCAGCTGATACTAAGACTAGCTTTAACTTGACGTGCAAATATCAGATGTGCTCAACCAGCAATTTCGCTGCTACAAACTGACAGAGAATCAATGGGATGTCTGAGATGATCAGTTCACCGTTGAAAACACCACTGATGTCAATTACTGTCAGCTCAGACAGCTAACGTGCAAATTTAACACCTTCAACGTGGCCAGAGGGTGTCTTTCATCATCTGAAGACACAGTTATTTTGCAGCAATTAGCTCATTTACTCTTAATCAAGTCAGTGTGAATGAGAGGAAGACTGAAGTAAGTTCATGACTGAAACCCAGGCACAAAATTCAAATCACCGTTCGGTGTGAGGTGAATAATATACAGAAACTGAACAACAGAGAGGGGCTGAAGCTGCTAGTGAATTCCACAAACATTGCAGAGTCTTACATCTATATTAATATTACTATGTATAGAATAAACAACAGACATGCTGGTAGACAAGCAAACAACACAATCACAGTTAACAGTGAGCTAAAGATGACTGTGTCTGCATATGACAACACATTATAGGCACAACCTGTGAATTTGAAGGATTTGGGGTGAAAATATTGTCACAAAAAGAAGCACAGACCAGAAAAATATCACCACAGATTTTAGAGTGAAGCTTTTCATAGACTAATGTACACACATCATATAGACACACACGGATTATTGGTAGTTGCATCTGCTTGTGCCATTTAGTCTGACACACAACTATATCAAAATGAGCGGCTTTAAAGGAACAGTGTGTAAGATTAAGGAAGATTTAGTGGTGTCTAGTTGTGAGGTGAAGCTGAAACTTCTCCTGGTTAGAATTCCCTCAGTGTATATTGGTCAGGAGGTTTTCACCAGGACTGCAACCCATTCCAACACTGTTTAGCATGTCGGAGACAGGCCATTAGCCAAACACCTGCTAATGTGTGCTCACCTTTTCTCTCTGTTAACTTAAGATCCAGATGTTCAGGAGGTTTTCACTGGAAGGCGAATTATCCAAAGAGGTCTTTTCCTCTCCAAAACAAACACACCAGGTGATTAAAACTGTTTTTTTAGCGACGATGGTGGCAAATGCAATGATGTGAATGGCCCTATCTAGCGCCAGTATTACCTTTGTCAGTTCTGGGCTGCCGTAAAAACACGGCAGTGCAACATGGTGATCTCCATGGACAAGGACCCACTCCTTACGTGGATATAAATGGCTCATTCTAAGGAAACCAAAACACTACTACTACTAGAGTCTTATTTTCAGGTGATTATACACTAAAGAAAACATACTTATTATTTTATATTCAGTTTCTGTCAATATATTCCCCTAAATCTTACACACTGGACCTTAAACACCATGACACAGAAACAAAAATGTACAAAAGAATATTTTACTGTTTTGGGAAATACATTTTTTGCTTTCTCTCCAAGATATAGAAAAGAACACCACTCTCATGTCCATACGGTAAATATGACACTACCACAGTAGCTGGTTAGCAAAGCTTAGCATAAAGAAAAGAAATAGGGGGACACAGTTAGACAGGTTCTATCCAAAGTTTACATAATCCGCCTACCAGCTCACTGTTTGCCTTGTTATAGCTTGTATGTTTAATCTAAAGTGTAAAACTGACACAATGTGGTGTGTGCTGGACTGTTTCTCAACCAGGTTCAGTGACTTCCTGGAGTCTTGTTTTCACTGTGAGGCTGCCTCCCCTACTTTCAGCCCCACCTCTGTGTGTGTGTCTACATGGTGTGGTGACAATTAAAGCTCCACAACAACAATTACATCAAATGACTTCTCTAATTAATTAATTAATTAAAAATGTTTTTTGTTTTTTTTTACTGTAAAGAGACAAAGGAAACCAAATAAAACCAAGATCTAGCAGAAGACTGGTTTAGACACTGATAATAAGGAGAGATTATTCCTTTGAGTCCATCGAACCTGTTTCATAATATGACAGATAATCAATAATGTTCAGCTGCAACCATTATTTCGTCCAAACACTCCACAGCACTTACCCCTAGTTCTGTCACTAATATGTCAGTGATGCTCCCAATCACGGAGACAAAATCAAAAATGTTCCAGGCATCTCTGAAGAAATTCTGTGGAGAGAAAAGTGGGAGACCTTAACCCAATGAAAAGACAGAGAGATGGCAAAGGTAGCCAGTCGCACTTTTCCGGAACTGCAGCCAGGGGGCGATAAGGGACACGACCCTGGCCAGTGGTGGTGTTGTTACCGTGGAGACAGGCTGTAAGGAGGCTGATAGCGTGACTGCTGTGCGACACGGTATGTTCTGGGTTTTTCAGGGACAGGAAGAACATGCTCTAGATCTGTCTACCAAAATAACCCTCTTTATAAATGAATAATAGGATGAAACACTCAAGCATATAGACCGGGTTAACCTAGATAAGTAATGTGTGTATATGTGTAGGTGCTGCGTGTAAAGGGATCTTTTCTCAGTCCTACCAGAGGGCCGAAAGCGATGATCTTGAGGACTGACTCCAAGAAGAAGAAGGAGGTAAACACAATGTTGAGGTTCTGCAGTACCTTATCGTACGTTTTTGATGCACCGTCAAACTGAAGACACAAAAAGGAAAAAGAATGAGGACATTATAAGTAAATTCAAACATAGAAATTTAAAGCAGCATTCTTTTTTTGTCATAATATGATAAACCTTGCACACATTTGACACATTATGGCCTTGTAAAGTTGATACAGCTAACAAGTTAGCAAAACAGTAATTTTAGCTCTGTTTTGGTCTCCACCAACTCCTGAAGGAAATATTTACTGCTAAATGCCACACCAGCTGCGTCTATTGTTTTTCCAACCCACTCAAAATGAAACCACGCCCACTTCCACGTAACAAAAAAGCTGCCAGAGCCTGATAATTGGCTGCCAGCCTACTGCTAGCCAGCGCCATTAAAAGAGACTGCTGCTAGCTTGCTAGCTACCCCACCCCACGGTCCCTCCGCCTCACCGCCAGATGCTTGGAGACTATGGACTGAGATCAAGCACCCGACCGTGAGGTTTGCTCTAGTGTACAGTGTGGCTAATAAAAGTGAACTACAAAATTAAAATTGGGAGCCATATCTGAGAGTATTACATCACAGCAGTGTTGTTGTTAAATGCTTTTCCTGTGATTACACCAACTCTGAAATAACTTTGTGCTACAGTATACAACATGTGCCGAGCACAGATGCTCCACAGGCTTGTACCTTCATCATAAGGACGATGGTGTTGAGCGCAATCAGAGCCATGATGCTGTACTCGAAGGGTGGAGACACCACAAACTGCCACATGCGATACTGGAAGCTCAGTTTATTCTTCGGCATGTGGCGAGTCAGAGGCCTGGCGTTGATGGCGAAATCTATACAAGCTCTCTGTAGGAGGACAGGAAAGGAGGGAAGAGTTACAGTTATATTACTTTTTACTCTTTAGGAAGCTTTAAAAAAAAAAAGACTGTATCTGACTCAGAGACCTCTGAATCGCTCCTCACCTCATTCTTTTCTAAGCTGTAGTCCTCCATCATCTTATCCCCCTGTTCCTGGAAGGTGATGATGATGAGAGCCACAAAGATGTTTACGAAGAAGAAGGGGAAGACAACGAAGTACACCACGTAAAAGATGGACATTTCCATCCTATAGCCCGGGCTAGGGCCCTGATTCTCATAGGTGGAGTCCACTGAGTGCTTTAACACCCTGCGAGAGGAAGAGTATAAAAAATGAGTTATGGGTTTGGGGAAGTTTGTGGTCACAACAGCTTAAATCTATGCATTGGTATTTTGTGTGTGTTTTGATTAACATTTCTACTTTTTATTTGACTATTAAATAACATGACATTCCAATCAGATTTATGTAAATGTGATGCTTTCGCCTGCATCAAGTACATATTGGTGTATAAATGTATAGAATTTACAAAACAAGTAACAACAGTAATTATGTCATTAATCCACAGGCTTCACGGTTATAGTTTAAATGAATCTCTTTGATGAGATATTTCTCAGTATTTCAACTGTAATCATGACTGACAATGTCTCTAAATTTGCTGCACAACATTACATTAACAGCTAGACGTTTTGGGTTACAGCAGTTGTTTCTAATTACTTTTTCAAGACTACTGCTACGCTTCTACTCCATGATTAATAAATGTAGAGGCCAAAACTCATAGAATATGTGGTTACACATAATCAGGGTGTCTACGGGTGTCAGACACTTAAATTAAATGCATTTTAAGACCTTTCTGAGATCAATTTAAACAACGTTTAAGACTGTAAGACTGGGGGTAAGTAAAGAGTAAGTCGTAGTGAGTTAGGGTAATCTAGTTACAGGTAAGTGCAAGTGTCAAGTTCAGTTTTAGGTTAAGTTTAAGGTTGTTTAATATGTTTTTTTTTACACAGAAAAGCTTGACTCATTTTTACAAAAAGAAATTAAAGGATAGAAAAATGAAATCAGATTAAATGTTTATAGCAAGGCCTCCCTAATTCAAATTTAAGACACTTTTAAAGGTAAAGCGTGTAAGATTTAGGGAGAATTAGAGGCGTCGCAGATTGCGATCAACTAAAACTTCTCCCGACTAGAATTCGGGTCTGCCCATTGGTCCGACCATATTAAACCCATTGTTCCGAAGTCCCGTTGTTCGGAAATCATCATGATGCCCTGTGGTTAAGGTCTGGTTGGGTTTAGGCACAAAAACCACTTGGTTAGGGTCAGGAAAAGATCATGGTGTGGGTTAAAATGAAAAAGAAAGTGGCAAACACATAAGCTGTGAGCCTGCTTCGCCTCAAGCCTTTCCCAGCTGACCCAGAGCCGGTCGCGACGCACCATCAAGGCAGAAATATGCCCGCCGGGAGCTGTTCAGCACCGCGGAGAGCTCCCCACACAACCCGGACCCCAGAGTTAATAACAGGAGGTTATGGTGTTTCATTCTCTCCTCTCTATGACACTTGTATCTCGACCAGTAGCCTACTTTTGTTGCGTTTGCTGATCCTCTATGGTACACAAATACAGTATAACCTAGTATAATCACATATCGGAACAACGGGGCGTCGGACTAATGAGAGGTCGGAACAATGAGAGGTCTGAACAATGCTACGGCACCCTAGAATTCCTCCAGGATTCATTGTTTGGGAGGTTTTTACCTCCTGTTTTTCCACAGAGATCTCTTCCTCTTCAAAACAAACAGACCAGGTGAATAAAACCAGTAAAAACACTGAACAAAGCAGTTTTACATTAATATGGCCCTCTCTAGAGCCAGTGTTTGGTTTGTCCATTGTGGGCTACTGTAGAAAAATGGTGGTGAACATGGCCATCTTAATGAGCAAGGACCTGCTCCCTATGTAGATATAAACCGCTCATTCTTAGGTTACAAAAGTAGAACAATTCTTATTTTCAGGTACATTAAAGAAAACATACTGAAACATGTGGCTGCTCCTGTGACCCGGCCACGGGTAAGCGGATCCTCCTAAATTTTACACACTGGACCTTTATGGCCTAATATTTATAAAATTCAATACATTCTAAGACTTTTTAAGGACCTGCAGACACCCTGCACACATTTCCGCAGCCACATGACAAGTTGTGTGAAGGATCTCTGTTGGAGAGTGCATCATGAACAAGTTAAGTGATGCGTGTGTGTGTGTGTGTGTGTGTTGATGAGTGCATCCCACTCACTGTGGCCACCCCTCTCCAGTGGAGACAGTGAACAGGGTGAGCAGGGCCCAAGCCACGTTGTCGTAGTGGAAATCGTACTTTTTCCACTCCCGCTTCTGAGCTTTAACCTCATCTCCATTATACACCAAGAACTCGCCCCTGAAGGAACACACACACAGGATTTATGATGAAAACACAATACAAGTATCAATCAGTAAAAACAGCTTTAAATAGGCATGCAGAAAAGCACCAGGATTACCATACGGTCTTTGTTTATATCTGACATGATGAGACGTTAGGGTTAAGGTGGGTTCAGTGACTGTTTCTCATTGTAATACACAATTTATTGAACCTTCCAGCAAACTCCTCTAGGTGGCAGCATCTGCATATCTAATACAAATGACCAAGAGACTGAGCAATTTATATTTTTCTCATAACAAAAGTTGCTTTGCTGTGTTTTCTCACAAGTATCTGTGGCACTACATGAGCACCAGCTTTGGTGGTCATTTTAAAGCATGGCACTGAGAGTACCAATCTGTGCCGAAAGACAGTGCTGTCTGTGTTACAAGTACTAACGATGCATAATTAATGGTAGAACATGATGGTCTGGAGTTGAAACATTTTCTCTTAATAAATTAGAAGTACTTGGTACAGATGGTAGAAACCAGAAAATAGTTTGAAAATATAAATATAATGAAATGAAAAATGCTTTCGTTCCTGAGTGAAACTTTTAAATAGTTAAATAGTCTTTGTACTCAAATTTATGTGACAAAATCACTTGCTGCTGCTTGCTCCTGCTGTATTATAATTTTTTTTAACTAAAAATTGGACGAAGATCCTCTGTGAACATTTTTCTGAACCAAAGAGTCTGTTGGGTGAATTCACAACAGCACTGAGGTTTTTGCGACAGCTAAACCTGCACAAAAAGTACAAAAAGGTACCATGTAATTCTCAAAGCAGCTGCAAAAGGTGAAATACACCCCTGACTGCACTGCCAAGCAATTAACATTTCAGTGCTCCTGTGCTATTTGCATGGATTCAAATAAGGTAATATACACATTTGATACAGGCCATTTCTATGCCTCATTACAAATACAGACCAGTTTACAAAGATCAGTGCTAACAGTCACACACAGTTACAGTGAAATTGGTATTTTCAGAGAGTTGGTAGTAACCAAAGCACACTTATAGAGTGGGATATTAAATCCCAAATATAATTTCTCATCGTCACATTCAAATTCTTGCCTGAAGTCTTGAGGAATGCCTCTGCACCTTGCCAGTCAGAACCTGTAGCTCAGTCTGAAAATATCAGTTTTGTTTGTCTCTCTGCCATTGTTCTGCCAAGTGTGTTCTTGTCACAGAGGCAACATTTATACTTTGCCAAATGTATAATGGCAATCAGAAAAAAACGCTCTAACAGCTGCAAAACTTTATGGGCATGTTTGCACTGTAATATCATTTCTGCAATACCTTTGTGAATTGGAACTTAAAACAGGGCAGATAGTGGTTGCGAGTTATGTGCAATTCATAGCTTGTGTTTCCGAACCAACCTGCAGTCACGCTCAAACTCTTTGGATTCATCCGTGCAGTAGAAGAAGCGGCCTTTGAAGAGCTGCACGGCCACCACAGCGAAGATGAACATGAATAGCATGTAAACAATCAAGATGTTCAGCACATTCTTCAGAGAGTTGACCACACAGTCAAACACAGCCTGCAAGGAAGAGAAAGAGACATTAACAAACACATATAAGTTGTATTTGTCGGCTGATTTACCAGTGTGACTCTGCAGTGGGTAGCCGTTGACCTCATATATCACAAAATACTGAACGCAAAGGTCAGTGGTCAGTGCTGTCGTACTCTGATGACATTCATGTAACCCTTCATGATCTTTTAAAATACTGTACAACTGATAGTAATGGCGATAGACTCAGCCTATGATTACATTTGATAAAACTGTTTCACCCAGGTCCAGTGTGAAGGATTTAGTGGCGGTAAGGTTGTCGAACTGCATCTTCTTCCATGTGCCAAGCATGTACAGGAACTATGGTGGCCGACTCAAAAATGCAAAAACGCAAATGGTCCTATCTAGAGGCAGTGTTTGCTTTGTCCATTCTGGGCTACTGTAGAACAAAATGGTGGATGCTGTAGAGAAGGACCTGCTCCGTATGCAGATATAAACGGCACATTCTGAGGTAAAGGAAACACACCGATTATAAGTTTCAGATGATTATAAACACACATCGTCATTATAAATACATCGTTATGAATATCATATTCCATTTCTAACAGTAGACGCACCTAAATTCTACACATTGGACCTTTAAGGGCAAATCCACCCTTATGGTTACAATACATACAAATATAATACATTTGAGACATCGAGTTACATTTTGCCCACTTTGTCAAGGCCTGCCTTGTTTACTTCAGCTACTACTGATACCTGGAATTCTTTTAATCTACCTACAGTGAAACTGTGTTCTCTGTGCTGAAGATTTAAGAAAACTGCACTTTAGATCAACCAGGAAGTTGGTCTGTAAACACCACTAAATTTTTACAACACACAACGACAGTTTGAGTGAAAATTTAAGCCTACCATTCGCCTTTGTTTTCTCTCTTCTTAATGAATTTGGCTAATGGGGAGGTCTGTTTATAATGCGTCAAACTAGGGATGTTAGTTTCAGTTAATTTTGCTTTTGATACCCCATCACCCATTCACTGGTAAGTAAACAGTTTATTTTTAAGAGAGAGAGAAAAAAAAGAAATATTACGTAGTTCTGTGCTCCATTGACTCAGTGAGCTTTAGCGCTGCTTTTCAAAGCACTATCCATTCAGAGGTGTTGAAATTTTAACGTTTTGTGTTGTAAATGTTTTGCATTTTATTTCATTTTCTGCTGGCTTTACTGATATACAGTCGGCTAGTCACCTTAATATGCTGAAACATGGTTAGCTTTGATTGCTTGGCAGTGCCCACCACCCACGTCAGATGGGAGCTAAGTAAGCTAGCAGTGCTGCTAATTTGCGATTACCACAGGTAACACTGTCTCTGTGATGGGACGATGTTGCTGCAAGATATAGTGGCCACCCTCCAGCCATGGTGAGTAAGCTACTTCACTTTGAGCCGCAACCCCCCTTTAGCAATGTTAACTATTTTAGCACCGCTAGCTGTGCAGACACTGCCAAGGGTGCTAACAACAGTGTTTAAGGGCGTTTGCAGCTCAAAATTGAGCCCGTTACCGCCCCGGGCAACTTGGAGGGAGACAAAGCATGAAAACAATGTTTCAACAGCAACGCTGTTTGGTTGGGACAGCGTTACTAGCAGTTATTGCTGAATGAACAGCGCCACTACCTAGCCACCCCAAAGTCGGTAGCAGAGCGGTCAAGGCTAGCTAACTGGTGGAGATCGCACAAGTGGCCAGTGAGCACTATGTTTCCACATGTTAATGCTGTCTGTGTCCCTACAGACCCAGTCGGCATGCGGTGCGTTGTACTAAAGAGAGGCAGAATTTACCTATAGACCGACATGCGTAACTGGTCAAAACCTTCGACATCTCTAGACCGTCTTATGGTTTGAGTTTTTTGACCTGTTGGATCCAGTTTCAGCAACGTTGCCACATTTTGGGATCTAAGGAATTACTTTGGTGGGTGCAATGTTGTCACGAGGAATAAAACCAGTGACAAACGGCACAAAAATATGTTTAGACATAAAAGAGAGAATTCGTCATTGTTCCAATAATTATTAAACTGTTGCACACACAATAGATAAGCTGTAAGCCATGTCCCACTTCAGGGGCTGCATCTGCAAAGAAATAAAATGAATTATGATACTCGGACAACTGCAAATGATACACCTGTTGTGTCCTCTTGCAAAAGAAGGATGTCTTTGCTGCAGTCTTTGAAATAAACTTCATGTATGTAGCCCCTGAAGTGAGATGCACCAACAGGCCTGCTGCGCCCTACCTTTAACTTGGGGAGTCGTTTGATGGTCTTCAAAGGACGCAGCACCCTCAGCACACGAAGGGACTTGATTGTACTGATGTCTTTGCCTTTGCTGCTCCCCCTAGAGTTCAGCCAATGAACAACAACAATGTTAGATGAGAATTACATAGCAGACTAGAGGAATAAAGAGATGGAGCAATCATCAAAGGGCTCTTACTGCACCCTCTAACATAATGAAATATTTATCTTAACAATAACCTCTATAGTGACAATCTAAGTGACAGCAACACATGATATAACACTTGCAGTAGTCTTGTATAAAAAAGTACACTGCATCAGTGTGGACAATCAAAGCTCTTACAGTCTCTTCTTCTGCAGAAAAAAAGAAACTTTTAAGTGCACGTCAAACATGAAACCCGTGGGAGGGGAAGCGATCAGTTGCCTGACCGTTTGGTTTCATGGACATCAAGAAGCAGTATCATCATTGTTTGTTATAGTTGTCAATACAATAGACATTCACTCATTCCATATCGACAGGCATCTCCCGGCAGAGTGCCCAGCCAAACCTCTTTCTTTCTTTTTCAGTGAAACACGCTGTTCGGTTCTTCGGAAGTAATGGGAGTTTTAGATGTGAAAACATGAAACGTTAAGTACTACATGGCTAGGATTATGTTGATATAATCCTGAATTTGGCAACACTAAATGGACTGATTCTGGTATGTTTCACATAGCCTCCTTCCATTTGAATCCAGATTTCAGAAAAAAGATTTAGCATTCTTCTTCGGGTCAGGACTGCAACCTGAATCGAGGGACACAAGTGCAGGACAGGGAGGCTATGTGAGACTCTCGGGACATGTGATGCCGCTTGCGGAACACGCCATCACATGTCATAACACAAACAAACATGTTGCACCAATGGCGTCAAACGAGCCATGAGAGCGACCGGAGGAAACTGTTTAGGGCCGAAAGACAAACTCCTTCATTCGTGTGTTTTAATTCGCTTGTGAACCCCATAACTGAGCATTCTGCTCATGATTTGTGCACCCATAAACCAATATCACTGAGGAAAAATTGTGGTGTCAAGAGAGTAAATAGCCAAGTTGATCTTTACTGTAAGTGGATGGGCCATTTTCAAAAAAACAAGGCAGGAGGCGCCTGGATGCCTGCCAAGCCTGAGCAGAGGAGAGGTCGTCCATCAAGGCTCGCTCTTTAACTATGAACTCAGTTCCCGTGGCAGAAAACGTAAGACAATTCAATTCAAGGCTGATTGATTGAGTCTGAGCCTTGGAAGTTCTATGTGTATGCATGTGGGGGTTTGTGTGTGTGTGTGCGTGTGCGAGAGAGTGAGACTCAATCGATAATCAATAGGCCTTCCTCCTTTAAAGTTGAGTAGGACTGAGGTCTCTCTATCAGAGCAGCTTGAGAGTATTAGAGTAAAGCCCAGTAAGGCCATAGGTGTTAGAAATTGAAAACATCCTGACACACACACACACACACACACACACACACACACACTAGCATAATGATAAGGGCAACAGCTCTGTTAAGTCTCACAACTGCTGTATGTGTAGTACTGTATGGTGTGTTTGCCAAAATTACAGTGTTTCTTCAATAGAAAATTAAGGTGATACTCCACAAACAAAATCTATGTTTTGCACATCAAGCACTCAACACCTGTAGGTCTGAAAGGTGGCTGTAAAAGATTTCTATACTCTCTTCCTTCACAGAGCGAAGCAGCTGTTGAACGCTTGGAATCATGTCTACAATGAATGCCAACAGTGGAGGCTTTATGGTGGAAAAAAGTCTACAGAAACGTCAAACTGCTCCTGCAGCACGCTGCCTCATAACCTTTTCTACTGATCATCTATATGAGTATGTCCCAAAAGTATATGATGTAGCATGTCCCTAAATTCTCTCCATTTGTGTATCAATTACTCACCCTGTGTTACCTTGAAATCATGAAAAAAATGAATAAAATTCTCACATGCCGTCATGGTGAAGGGAGAATCCAAAATCAGAAGGAATTCATGATGAATTGAAGTCACAGCGGTCCATGTTTAACAAGAGCAAAACTATATTCAAACATCCATTTAAAGCCCAAGACTCATTTATCCAGTGGTATGCTCAGTACTTCCCTAACAGAGACAGACAGAGAGTCCTGTAGGATGGGGAACTGAACCCAAAGTGAAACTAAACTATGCTCTTTTCAAAGCCAGACTCCATTGACAAAAACAGTAATTTTACCTTGGTTAAGACAGGAGCTGCAGGTCTACTGCTGCCTTGATCAGTTAGTTTGTTTGTGTAATTGTGTGACTCCAGTGTGTCTGAACTAACTGTCTTAAACACCAAAGTCACACAATAACACAAACAAACAACCCATCGAGGCAGTGGTAGACCAGCAGCTCCTGTGTTCAGTGAGGTAAAATTAATGTTTTTGTCAATGGAGTCTGGCTTTGAAAAGAGCACAGAAAAGTTTCACTTCCACTTCAACTTTAAATAGTAAAGTTTTAGCGAAAATGCATGTGTGTGGGAAGTACCGACCATACGACTGGATATATGAGACTTGGATCGCATTGCATGAGTTGTGTGTGAGCGTTTGTAAACTGATGTTTTGAGATAGTTTTGCTGTTGTTAAATGTGGA
The DNA here is from genome assembly GCF_041903045.1 of Epinephelus lanceolatus. NCBI lineage: Eukaryota > Metazoa > Chordata > Actinopteri > Perciformes > Serranidae > Epinephelus > Epinephelus lanceolatus. The sequence goes on from NC_135736.1 coordinate 44,453,555, forward strand.
CCCCTATGACTTCAATTTATTAAGAATTTTCGCAGTTCTTGGATTCTTCGTTCACCGTAGGCATACAAAGAAAACAGCCTTTTCATCCCAAATTTAACGTGACATGGGGTGAACTATTCCTTTAAGGCAGACCCCTCTTTCAATTTGGTGTGACACAAAATTGAACCTGGCTCAACTTAACACAATGCAAAGTCCTCAGGCAACACACTGCGTTGGCCAATCAAATATGCACATATGAGTATATGTGTACATTTTAGTAGATTACTGTACTTTACAATGTGACGGGTGTAAATTTACAGTTTCCCTCGCAACTTTAAAGACAGAGGATAAAATGAACACAGATGTGAGAACTTTCTAAAGTTGTAAAATCCTGCCTTATTAATGCATTTACTTGATTTTAGTAACGTCACCATGCCTGATTTAGCCAAAAGGTTAATCTCCATCTGCAGCGATGTGGGTGTAACATTAGCCTGGGCAGGCTGATGTGAAGCAATAGTAATATAAACAGTCTTTTTGGCATCTGATAAGCCTTCAGACTCATAGTCGTATTACTTGACTACTTTACTTCCTGGACTGTAGTTCATCTTCTCATGTGGAAACACACCCACACTGATGCAACCCTTTGCATTTTTTTTTTAACAAGCAGAACTATTTTTGGTCAGAATGAGACTTAAGACTCCAGACAACCAGTTTTCCTGACCAACAGAAGAGCAACAGGTAGGCACGAATTGAAGCTGACCACTGCCCCTAACATGTATGACAGGCCAAAACTACAACGTTCTTACAGCCATCTTTTAAACCCTGATAGTGTTACAGTTTGATAACCAAAAGATAGACTGTGGGTGGAGTATTGCTTCTTTAATGTGTGCATTATTAACCATCTGCAGAAGTGGAATAATTTCTAAAAAAACCTGTGGACATCAAATCAAACCATTTAAATCAAACCCATCGACGAGACCATAGCGGTGTTTGAATGACTTCCTGTGGCATGTGGTTAAGGTGGTGAAGAATAAGACAGGCTACGATACGGCGAGAATGAGCACGAACGACCAGAAGAACAAAGAAAGAAAGAGAGAGAAGCCAATTTGATCGGGTGGTGGAGAGCAGGGGACAGAGCGGAGGAGGAGGAGGATGAGGACAGAGGAAGAACTTTACCGGGTGCTGCTCCTGTCGAGTTTCACCGAAGGTGGAGACAGCAAGAGTCAGTGACAGTGACAGAAAGAAAGACAGGGACAGAGACAGAAGAAGAAGAGGAGGAGGAGGCAGAGGGGATAACACATAGAAAGACAGACAGACACACACACAGAGACATACATTGATAGAGAAAGACCGACAAAGACAGACACAAGACAAGAGAGAGGGGGTTTGGTAGAAACAGGGAAAAATACATCCATATGAGAGACAGACAAAGAAGGAAGGACAGCAAGATGGCCATATTTGCTGAGAAACCCCCTCCTGCTAACACCCATACTGTATGCACACATAACTCTGTCTCACTCTACCTCCCCCTCCCACACCCATCTCTTGTCTCCATGACAACTGGATGGGATGTCTACATACCTGTCTCCTAAATTTGAGATAAGATAGTGTATTATAGCATATACTACACCATTTCTTAGTTGAACAAAGCATTGATTTAAAAGAAAATCTCAATATAATTATAGAAAGTACGGATATTTTATGTGAAGTTGTATTGCTGTGTATTTTCTGTATCTTGCATTCTAATTTTATGAGTCTATAGTTTAATGGTTTGTCTTAGTTTTGGTGGATTTTATAAGGCTTCATGATACGTAAGAAAAAGGAAAATGTACTAATAACATCATATTTCCCTGTATCTAACAGCAAGCTAGCTAACAGTAGCTAGCAATTTAGCTTTCTGCGTCTGTCACGTCAGGTACCGCCCACATTCAGCACAACTTTTGACTTAGTAGGCCATGGTCATTCACGTGCATTTTCTAATGTGACTAATTAAAAAATTATATTGTTACTTGCATCAGCGACGCTGTCTAGTGTGCCAATAGAGTGTGCCAGTAAACCCAGAACTCCGTTAGCGCTTTTAGCACTTCCGGTTCTCTCGTCTAAAAGTCAATACGTTTTTTGAATGGGATTTTGGTAAAATGCCTCAAATAAGGTCTGTGGTTAACAAAAGCTTAAGCGAGTTTCAGGTTTTGCTCTACGACATAAAACACGTCAGTAAATACTTGTGAATTTTGAAGCTTTTACGTGTCGTAAAAAAGGCAGTTGCTAACAAGTTGCTCAATACGACTACAAACCCTGTCGGGGACATTAAACGTCATCACCCCCGAACAGGCGAGAGTGCTGGCAGTCCGCCATTACAGCTTCTTATTTAGCTTAAACAGTCCGATTTCCCCATTATACAATGTTTTTAAAATAAAGCGGCCGAAATCAGTTGAAAGCTTAGTGGCGGTGACGTCAAGAGTCATGCAACTGTGGAGTAGTCATGTAGTCCATTAAAGCCTAACGTTAGCTTTTTACTTCTGGAGATCGCATTTAAGCTTCAAATGCGGTATGAAAGGTGTTCATATGTGAAGATTATCTCGCTGAAAGTAAGTAAGTATCATAAACTTGTGTTAGCCACAGAGCTTATTTTCTGACATAATCCAAAACGCAATGCAAAAATCACATTCACTTTCTCTTCCGGGAACCAGCGCGATGCTAAACTTCCGGGTTTTGACGTCAGCCCTGGCACACTCTATGGAGAGTCTTTTCAGCCTGATCAGTCCGTGCTGACTGACTGACGATTTGACAGAATTTTCCTTAGGTGATAGAACCGCTGCTTTAATGATAAACACGTCATCTAATGGTGTTAGGAAGGCAAGTCTCTTATATTATTTTATTTAGTGATATATCATTTTTGGGCAATTAGTATTTATACTAGGTGGTGTTAAAATTGCCAACCTCTTTGAGCCAGTTATAGAGCTTTGTTTTGTGCTGATATGTGGGCGTATCTGAAGTTTAATGGTAAATTATTATTAAAGTGACAGTTTGAATCTTTGGAAGTGAGGTTGTATGAGGTTCTTATCCATAGTCATTATATTACATATAGATGTCAGCTGGCACACCCCCAGTGTGGAGAAGCAGGCTGGAGTATGCAATAAAAAACTTATTTTAGCCACCAAAACAATATCATTTTAAATGTAGGCTGTAATTCAAATACTCTCACTGCTTTACCTAACCGCCAGACAGCATTTTCGACTGCGAACTGAAGCAATTATATCGCTCTCTTCAAAGCCAGACTCCACTGGGAAAAACAATGATTGAACATCATTGAACACAGGAGCTGCTGATCTACTGCTGCCTTGATTACGTATTTTGTTTGTGTTATTGTGTGACTTTGGCGCTTAAAACAATTAGTTCAGATTCACCAAAGTCACTTGATAACACAAACTAACAGTCATTTTTGCTCGCTGAACGCAAGAGCAGCTGGTCTACTGCTATCTCGATCAGTTAGAGGGGTGGCTGTCGTGCAGAGGTAGGGCGATCGCCCACCAATCAAATGATCAGCGGTTCGATCCTCCAGTCTGCATGTCAAAATATCCTTGAGCATGGTAAATGGACCTGCAATTGTATAGCGCCTTTCAAGTCATCCCACCACTCAAAGCGCTTTTTACACTACGAGTCACATTCACCCATTCGCACACACATTCATACACTGGTGGCCGAGGCTGCCATACAAGGTGCAACCTGCTACTCAGTTTTAACACACACACACACCCATGGAACAGCCATCGGGAGCGATTTGGGGTTCAGTATCTTGCTCACAGATACTTCGACATGCAGACTGGAGGAGCCGGGGATCGGCCGCTGATATTCCAATTGGTGGACGACCCGCTCTACCTCTGAGCCACAGCTGCCCTTCTAACTGATCGAGATAGCGGTAGACTAACAGGTAGACCAGCTGCTCTCGTGTTCAGTGAGCCAAAATGACTGTTTTGTCAATGGAGACTTCCCTGTTGGAGCAGTCTGACGAAAAGATAAAGTGGTAAAAATATTCTCAATATAGTGTACTCTTAAACTAATACTTATTTTTTTAGGTGGCTAAAATATATTTCTTTTTGACACATCCCTCCACTGCAGTACATTGCTTAGATTCCATGTCAGACTCAAGCCTGCTTCTCCAAACTGGGGCCATGCCGACAGACATCTACTGTAATACAATGACGATGGGTGAGTACCACATACAACTCTACTTCAAAAAATCCAAACCATCCCTTGAGATGGCAATCATGTGACAGGGCATCTCAAGCGACGTTACGCAAAACTAATGCAATGACTCTTGTAATGAAGTACTTTCTACATGGAGTAATTAAGTCAAGCACTACACTACTTTTTGAGTATGACCCCAACACTAGAGATCTATGATAAGAGTACTTGGGTGAATCTGGCCCCTGGCTGAGACTCTGGATGTGCAAACCCTCCTTGCCTCCTGGCTGTCTTCTGCTGTGGCCTGCTGTGCTACCAGCTCTATGAAGAATTACCTTCACGGTTGGAAGAGGAAACTCGATTGCTGCATCCATTTACACCGATCCTTATCTTATCACACCATAATGATCAATTAGACCAGGCCTACAGCACAAATTGCCCTCATTAGATTTGCAATCATCTAGTGGGATTTTATCAAAGCTCTTTGCATGCACATCTGCACTGGGGGGGAAAAAGGCGTTAGATCTTTACAAGTGGCCGGTTCCAGGTTTTCTTGACATTAGAGCACATACACTCAGGACAGCCATCGTGAGTGGAGATTCAAGAAACCAGGATTTGTGTGTATTGTCCCATACACGCACACCGTCAATAGAAACAAAAGGCATTCTCACAGACTACTGTGACGGCATGCAGTTCTGAGTCAGTGGTTCATTCAGCATTTATTTGGAGGATGAAGGGAGCCAGAAGCGCAAGTGTTGTGTCTGATACCTCTAGAAATATGAAGCCATTGCACTCTGACCATGCTAAATCTCCTCTCTGTACAATGGTTCTGTGATGTATCTGCTTTGAAACAATGTCATGCGTCAAAGTGAGATTTCAAAGGTGTGTTTGAAGACTTTGCCCCGTTATGCAAAACTGTACTGTAGCTCAGCCCTGGAGCAGATGGTGGGAGCGCGGAGACAGAGGGGGAGAGATGGTGGACAGAGACGAAGGGTGGAGAGAAGAGGCAAAGATGAGGGGGACACTGATGGGAGAGCATCCTAAAAGGGAACGGAAAGGGCGATTAATAAAAGTGAGAGGGCTGAAAGGAGGGGAGGAGAGAGAGGAAGGGAAGGGGACCAGTGAAGGAGGGGAGGAGGCATCCTTATTTTGGCAGGGAGTCATGCTGTGGAGGGTGCAGCGGTGGAGCGATATTCAACTTGTTTTGTGCAGTTGCTGCTTGGCTTTTTCTGCCAATGTGATATTTAACTTTGATTGAAAAGCTACACTTTTTGCTGTGTTTGTATGGAGTTCGTGGCTGGTGTTGCTTTGAATTCGTAATTTTACTTTATGTCAAAAATTGCATTCAGATAATTAAAAGGTCCAGTGTGTACGTTTTAGGGAGACTTAGTGGCTTCTAGTGGTGAGGATTGCAGATTGCTACCAGCTGCAACTTCTCCAGATTAGAATTCCTTCAGTGTTCTTTGTTCAAGAGGTTTTTAAAGGAAGCCGAATTATCCACAGAGGTCTCCTCCTCTCCGAAACCAACTGACCCAGTGATTTTAACCAGTAAAAACACAGAATAAGGCAGTCTCACGTTACAAATTAGTGTTTCTCCGACACTGTTTGGCATGTCGGAGACTGCTAATGTGTGCTTGAATTTTTCCATGATACCTCAAGACCCAGACTTTCAGGAGGTTTTTATTGAGAGTTGAAAACAAACACACCCAGTGATTTAAACTGGCATAATCATTGAATACACCTTACACACGTCGTGATTTTTGCGCCCTCAAGTCTGCTGTTTTCGATGTAGACAAGCAACATGCGCACGCAAACGACAGAGCGATGCCGGACAGAAGCCTGAGTGACATGAATGCGTCTCTGAGTGACTATTTTTCAGGGCACGACGGCTGAACCCTGAGATAAGCAGAGTTCAACTTTTGGATCACTGCAGCCGCATGTGCTGAGGAACGACCAATCACAGCCGACAGATATTTTTCCCATCTTCCATAAATATCAATCTGTGATAAATATGGAGAAGAAGTGAATCATTTTAGTGCAAGGCTATCTAGAGTTTCACATCTGTCACATGGACAGAATTCTAGGCCTACACAATTAAAAAACCACGCCTGGAAGAAGTTCAGCTCTGCACTCAGGATTTCAGGTAAGTAGATTATGATACGGTGCTTGTTAACGTTGCTTAGCGACCTCAGATGCAGCCTGCCTCTGGGGCCCTTAAAAGTTGGCATGGAATAAGCACAAGAGTTGCACTCTGGCCTGACCTTGGGGGTTAAAGACACAGCACGTGTACAATTAACCCTAACCCTACTAAAGCAGTTTCACTTTAAAAAATCTGTGTTTTTCAGACACTGCTAGTCATGGAGGGGCTGCTAACGACAGTGGCTGACACGGAAATTTGAAAATGCAAATGGCTCGATTTAGAGTCAGTGTTTAGTTTGTCTGTTTTGGGCTACTGTAGAAACATGGCGGAGCAACATGGCGGTCTCCGTAGACAAGGACCCGCTCCCTATGTCGATATAAAGGGCTCATTCTAAGGTGACCAAAAAAAAAAAAAATCTTATTTTTAGGTGATTTCACACTATAGAAAACATGCTTATTATATCATGTTCAATTTCTGCCCATATACTCCCCTAAAGCCTACACACTAGACCTTTATATAAATAAATATTTACATATATGTATAGATAATCATTCCAATTTTCCATTTCTTCTTGTTCAGAGTTATTAGTTGTGGTGCTATTGGTAGATCTGATACAGTCAGAGTGGAAGTTCATCGCTCTTGAACTTTGACGCAGGTGTGAAATGTTTACTCAAAGTAGAATATCACTTTCAATTCATACCACCTGTCTTCTGAAAGCTTCTTCTTAAAAAAAAACCTGTATGTGCACCTTCCTCATCCTGCTTCCTGCTTCATTTACTTTCACTGCTGTCGGTTTCCTTGAACTCTGCTCACTCTGCATTCAGGTTACGAGCAACTTTTTTGTTTTAATACTGTCCAACAGCCAGCACAAGTTTGCTTTTCTTCATTTAGAACGAGAGGCTGTAAATGATCTCGTTGGACAAAGTTATAGGTGAAAAACAGTTTTTCTGATTATCAAGAAAGCAAGTTGTTACCACTGGCTGAGGTTTCAAGTTGCCGGCAGTGTGAATGCATAGTGACAGTGACATTGAGAACAGGACTATAACTTATACATGTTACTAAAAACAGAGGAGTCATGTGTTCAGACTGAGTGCGAAGTGAAGTCATTAACACCGCTGGCTGTGGTGCGGTGTGAGATGTCTTCTTCTATTCTTTTTATGTGACATGTAAGTCGAATGCTTTTCAAGGCATTGTGGGATAACAGGCAGAAGAAGAAACTGACCTGAAATGTGAGAAGGTAAAGCTTTAGAATTTTTTTTTAACTAACTTTGCCAGAAGTGGCAGAGGTGGTGTTGCATCCATAGCCGTCCCTAGCTGGACGCATACGCACTGATTCCAGCTTGAACTGAGGCTGATCTCAAAGTTTTACCAGGAACCCCAGGTCCAACAGTTTCTTACCTTTTTCTTCTGGTCTCTGTACATTTAAGTGGAGAACACAACCAACTTTGAGATTCCTTTTGCTCAAGGTAAAATATAAGATCGCAATTTTCTATATATTTTTCTTACTGTCAAAAAAAAAAAAAAAATCCCATAGAAAGACCAAAGCCAAAAACACATTGATCAAACTAACCTACTGTTGCACTAGATAACATATTTTTTTATACAATGAACATACTCACTATAGTTTATTTTAGGGATGCACAGATTTATTGGCCGCACATTGGTATCAGCACATATTCACCTTGTTGACTGCCGTCTGCTTGGTGCCAAATAAGATGACATTCACCAATGGGAGTGGACAATTTTTTTCATTTTGCGCAGGGCATGAAACTAAGGGCGTCCTGTCATCCCGTGGACAAAGAAAACATGTTTATGATGAACAGAGATCTTTTCCCAGGATGCCTTTGGGGAAAAAAGGATGCAGCAAACTCACTATCGACGCATCAAGGGACCATATTGTTCCCCTGATAATGCTGCACTGTGAATAACAAATCCATGGCATCTAGTTAATTTTAGCTGTTGGCAGCCAGTCGCAGGAAGTAACTGCTGGCAGAGTTTGAACTGAGTTACATTTTGATGCTTTCAAGCTGTATTCAGTAAAAGTGAGTATTGGGTGATGATAAATTGTAACGTTCTCACGATGTGTTCAATGTAGTGGGGAAGTGTAGGTTTAACTAGAAAGATGAATAGATACAGTTGTTTGAAGGAGCAATGTGTTGTTAAAATAGATGCAGTCAGGTCCATAATTATTTGGACAATGATACAGTTGTCATCATTTTGGCTCTGTACACCACCACAATGGGTTTTTAATGAAACAATGAATACCTGCTTAAAGTGCAGACTCTCAGCTTTCATTTAAGGCTTTTTTCAAAAATGTAGTATGAACCGTGTAGGAATTACAACCATTTCTTCACACAGTCCCCCGACTTTAAGGGCTCATAAGTATTTGGACAAATTAACATAATCATCAATTAAACAGTCAGTTTTAATACTTGGTTGCAAATCCTTTACAGTCAATGACTGCCTGAAGTGTTGGACACATAGACATCACCAGATGCTGGGTTTCTTCCCTGGTGATGCTCTGCCAGCCCTTTACTGCAGCCGTCTGCACTTCCTGCTTGTGTTTTGGGTGTTTTGCCCTCAGTTTTGGCTTCAGCAAGAGAAACGCATGCTCAGTTGGATTCAGGTCAGATGATATGACTTGGCCGTTGCAGAACATTCCACTTCTTTGCCTTAAAAATGACTTTGGTTGCTTTTGCAGTATGCTTCAGGTCATTGTCCAACTGCACTGTGAAGCATCGTCCAATGAGTTTTGAAGCATTTGGTTGAATCTGAGCAGATAATGTAGCCCCAACACTTCAGCTTTCATCCTGCTGCTCTTGTCAGCAGTCACATCATCAATAAATACAAGAGAACCAGTTCCACTGGCAGCCATACATGGCCATGACATAACAGTACCTCCACCATGCTTCACTGATGAGGTGGTGTGCTTTGGATCATGAGCAGTTCCTTCCCTTCTTCCTTCTCTTGTCTTCCCATCATTCTGGTAGTTGGTCTTTGTTTTATCTGTCCATAATATGCTGTTCCACAACTGTACAGGCTTTTTAGATGGTTTTTGACAAACTCTAATCTGGCCTTCCATTTTTAAGGCTAACCAATGGTTTACATCTTGTGATAAACCCTCTGTATTTATTCTAGTGAAGTCTTGTCTTGCTTACAAGAGCAGCAGGATGAAAGCTGAAGTGTTTGGGGCACCATTATCTGCTCAGATTCAACCAAATGCTTCAAAACTCATTGGACGATGCTTCACAGTGCAGATGGACAATGACCTGAAGCATACTGCAAAAGCAACCAAAGTCATTTTTAAGGCAAAGAAGTGGAATGTTCTGCAATGGCCAAGTCATATCATCTGACCTGAATCCAACTGAGCATGCGTTTCTCTTGCTGAAGCCAAAACTGAGGGCAAAACACCCAAAACACAAGCAGGAAGTGCAGACGGCTGCAGTAAAGGGCTGGCAGAGCATCACCAGGGAAGAAACCCAGCATCTGATGATGCCTATGTGTCCAACACTTCAGGCAGTCATTGACTGTAAAGGATTTGCAACCAAGTATTAAAACTGACTGTTTAATTGATGATTATGTTAGTTTGTCCAAATACTTATGAGCCCTTAAAGTTGGGGGACTGTGTGAAGAAATGGTTGTCATTCCTACACGGTTCATACTACATTTTTGAAAAAAGCCTTAAATGAAAGCTGAGAGTCTGTACTTTAAGCAGGTATTCATTGTTTCATTTAAAACCCATTGTGGTGGTGTACAGAGCCAAAATGATGACAACTGTATCATTGTCCAAATAATTATGGACCTGACTGTATTATATAGTAAAAAGGCCTTTGAAGCAAAAACGTTTTTCACGTGAAAGGAATCTATGTTAAAGGCTGTTTCAGGCAGTGTAAGACAGTGTAATAAAGGGCCGAATAACTTCAAAACAGTTCAGTTATTTTTTATAGTGAAGGTTTCTTTGTTTCCCTGGCACATAAGGGGGAATAAATAACAGAAAAAACACAAAAGCAACAGCAAGAAAAACATTGGTATCGGTACCTGCATCGGTATCGGCATCGGTATCGGTATCGGCATCGCTATTGTCTATCAGTAGCGATCTCAGTCCAGAATTTCACAATAAATGCATCCCTAGTTTAATTCGAGTCATGTCAAGGCGATCTTATTTATATAGCACAATATTATAAATCATAAATATCTGTCAGAGGGTGTTACAACCTATACAGCGTACCAAAACATGTGTCCTAAGACCCTGAAAATCTCCCCATAAAACTTTTAAGGGAGGGAGGAAATAATGAATGAATCCTCGGGAGGGGTCTCTCTTCTAGGATGGACCAACATGCATGATCCCGTGTACACCGTACTGCTGCCTTAGAAGTTCCCTTGAGCACTGAAGGTGTTTTAATTTGGGGCTGAAACTAGCTCCCAACAAATCCACTGTTTACTCCTGTTTGAGTCAAGTTTGTTTAAAACAACAATGCCCAGTTGTTTTTAAGAATTCACTAGCTGTAATTAAAGAAAAAAAAAACAACAATATATGAAATTATATATGTAACACATTGCGAAAGATTTACCTCTTAAGCAGAAACTAATGTGCCAAAGACAGCGTAGGAATATCAGAACAAACTGAGAAATACACATTTGTTATAGTTTGTTTTGGTCTTTTCATGGAACTTGTTGACAGTAAGAAAGATTGTAGATAACACCAGAACAATTTCAACTTGCACATTTTGATCTCCGTTCATGCCACCTCAAGCAAAAACCGCATCAGTTTGAGTCTCTTGTGTATCTCCATTAGCTTTCCAGGTAATGGCGCCACCTCTAAAAGTTGTTTTGCATTCAATCTGAACAGACTTTGACAGGAGCTATGAGCTCTAAGATTCACAGAACATATTTAAGCACATTCTTTGCCAGTGACTGACCGAACATCATTAACCTAATTCTAAGTGATGCAGTCTGCTGCATCTCAGGTTGTGTTCAGGTTCATGCAGTCACCAAGGCAGACATGCACTGGACATCCACAGAGCTGAGGAGGATGCACACACAAGCTTCTTTCTCTCTCACTCACTCTTCTATTTTTTTTTTCCAAAGACAAACACATATTCAGTCCCTCCAGTTGCATATATCATACATATTTAATTCATATGTATTTATCTATACACTGCCTCAGCATGATAACAAATCATTCCACCCACCACACCCTGCCCCAGCATGCCTCCCTCCTTCCCTCCCACGTTCAGTCTGACTTCCCTGGGTCGTGCAGAGGAAGGAGAGTTAAATACCTGAGCCTCCGGGTACGTTAACATGGTCAGAACGACGGATGAGTATGTGTGTTTGAGTGTGTGTGGGTAAAGGAAAGAGAGGTGGACAAGGCGATGAGCCATGGTGGTGTTCCTCCCCTTGGCGAACAGATAGCCTGGGCACTTAAAGGGTTAAAGGTGTCTGGGGCGCCCTCACCCCCACGAAATGACCATCAGGGACCTCCAGCCCGGAGGACGGGGGGAAGATGAAGAGGTGGGAGGCAGGGGTGTGGTTGGGTTGGAGGCAGGATGTTGGCTTTAATGGTTGTTGAAGAGGTGGGGTTGAAGGGTGTGTGTGGTGGAGTGTGGAAGGGCAGAAGGCTTAAATATGGACTATAGGGATATATTCAGACAAAGGTGGAGGCTGGGTTTGGGTGGGGATAAAGGCAAGCTAGGGAGCAATGGGTGACACTTGTTCCTAACACACAGCACACAAATTCAAGGAAAGACTGCGTAACAACTTGTCCTGATATAAACTGTCAAGATGTGGTGAGAGAAGCAACTTTGCACCTTTTCTCCTTTTGATTATTAAATTTAATTAAATCAAAATTTAGCAGAAAAGAAGACAGATAAACTGAAAACTGCTTGCTTCTCCAGTTTGCCGAATTCCCCATGTTAATAGCAATGTGCCAGGTGTGGGCACACCCGGCTTTTAAAGGATATGGGAGATGACTCTAAACTCTAAAGGTTGAATTCATGCTATGCCCAAAACACACATATGGTTAACTAAGCGACTAAATACAACCCCTTTGCTCGTTAAACCTTACTTTGCACCCACATTATGCACCATTTAACTAGTTTAATTGGTTGGACACACCCTAAATGCACTTCACAAAGCACTTTAGACCATGTGGTTTAATTTAAATAGGGCCCTTAGTCTTTTTTTCTTCTGAAGAATCGTGTCGTTTTATGATGATAAGAGGGGTGTTCTGGTAGGAAGGACTGGACTGACCATGAGGTATAAATTCTGCATGACCAGCTTGGAGTTGGGGTAAGTTAACAAAATGTAGTCAAAATAGAAAAGCCAATGCATTTTGAAAGAAGTAAAACTTCACTTTGTGTTTGCCAAAGCATAAAGGTTGTCTGGAGAGTTTTTGGAGCACTGAAAATGATTCAATATCCCCTTGTTCACTCTCTTTGCTGTATGTTAGGAATAAAAATGGTGTAAGGGGGACGAGGTAGGGAAATCTAGTAGATGCGCGAAATGTCATGATGATAGGCGAAAAGCTCTTATGAAAGAGGGTGTTGAAAGGTATCTGGAAAGAGGTGAAGGCATCAGCAGGAACCAAAGCTGTGGAGGGCCTGGGGGAAGTGTTGGTAAGCAAAGGTTTGGGGGATTAAAGTGTGGTATTTAGATGCAAGAAAAGAGGAAGGGATGACTCACGGCCTGGTTGGTGCAATTATCAGAGCGGCATGGATTGGGAAATAGGCAACACAAGGGAACAGGAGCAAGGAAGATTGGGAAGATTGGGGAAAAGAAAATGTTGAGAAGGAGCAGGTGGTGGTTTATCATATATTAGGTCAGACAGAAAAGGGGAATGATGTTTGGGATTAGTTTTGAGGTAACTGTTTCAGGCAAGGTTTGGGGTTTGTGGGGAGTGAAAGGTGGGTGAAGAGACAGTGTAACTACACTCTAAAAATTGATTAAGTACTTTAGGGTTCCTCACTATCCAAAAGCTTCAGACACTTATGACAGTACTGTGACACTGGTTTCAAAGGAGTACCTCAGGGTACCCTCTGAGGTTCTCCAACAATTGCAGCATTAAAAAGAGTTAAATGTTATGAGGAGCCCTTTTTGTGTTTTAGAGTGTAGGTGATGATCATCCAGGACATTAGGAAAGGAATTTAGTTAAGGATCATGGCTGGTTGTCCAGATGAAGATGAAGATGAAACGTAGAGAAAGACCTGCTGATATGATGCAGCATGTGATGATGACCAGTGAAGAGATAGATGTGGAAATGGTGAAAGGGTAGACTGCAGAAGGGAGGGACATGAGGATACAATGACAAGACTGCAGAAAAAAGTTTAAGAAAGAAGGAAAGAGAGGACGAGGACGGACAGAAAACAATAAACAAAGAAAAGAACAAGGCTAGAGTAGAGAGAAACAGTGGAAGAAGAACAAAGAAGAACAAGGGAGAATGCATTATAAGAAAAAAGGAGAGTTTAAAGCCACGAAGGAGAAACAGGGACAGAGTGAGAAGACAGAAAGAGCAGATAAAAGAAAGACCAGGACAGGAAGTGATGAATTCTGAAGTACAGCACGCTGAGAAAATAGGAACAAAAGATCAGCATTGCCTGGTGTATCGGACGCACGAGGCTGGGCGACAAGGGTCTTTCTGTGGATGGTGGAATATGTGTGTGTGTGTGTGTGTGTGTGGGTGGGGGTGGTGGTGGTGATGATGAAGAGGAGGGTAGGGGGGGTACACTTACGTGAAGGCGAAGGCCACAAGAGCACCACTAACCACTATAAAGTCCAGAATGTTCCACAAGTCGCGGAAGTAGGAACCCTGGTGGAGAAACAAGCCCAGCACCACCATCTGGAAGACACACAGCAAACTCAGTACAACACACACAGTACAACACACACACACACACACACACACACACACACACTTATACAACACACTTACAGAAACCAGAAGAAAATGCTGACAATGAAAATTTTTGCAAACCTTAAAAGCGCAAACCTTTCAACTGTATCATACCAACATTTCTAACACGACCTAGTATATGAGCTGACTCTGAAGGTGGAGGGAATGGTGGATGGTGTGACACCTAGGGGCCACTGTTTGAGACCAACAAACAACAAAAACGGTTGTTTTTAGTGAGGCATTGCTTTGTTTCCAGTGGCCTTTTAGCCACCAAATATGAGTGGTTTTTAACAACCCGTTGCTGTTTTTCCAGTGGGGATAGTGTCACGAAAAGCGATTGTTTTTACCAAGACATCGCTGTGTTCCCTGCCAATATAGTGCCACAAAAAGCTGTTGTTTTTTACCAAGACGTTCCTGCATTTCCTGCTGGGGGTGTGCCATAAAAAGCGGTTGTTTTTACCAAAACATTTCTGCTTTCCCTGCAGGGATATTGCAACAAAAAGTGATTGTTTTTCTACCAAGACGTAGCTGTGTTTCCTGACGGAATAGTGCCACAAAAAGCTATCGTTTTACAGGGACATTACTGTGTTCCCTGTAAGAATACTGCAAAGAAAAGTGGTTGTTTTTTTACCAGGACGTCACTACATTTCCAGCCAGGATAGTGCCACAAAAAGCAGTTGTTTTTTTATTGAGACATCCCTGCATTTCCTGCCGAGATTGTGCCACCAAAACCAGTGGCCTGTATCACGAAGCAAGATCAACCTTTCCTGGGTTACCCAGACCTATCCTGGGTCGACTAACCCTAACAATGGCAATCAGGATAATCGGTATCACAATGCTGGATATCAACTCGGTAACTCAACCCAGCGTTGCTTTATCAAGAGCCGTGAACGCGCACGCAGCGGACCAATCACAATAATGAGAGAAGCACAGCGTCACTGAGCGTCCTCACAGAGTGCCGTATGTGAGGAAAAAAAGTATTTCTCATGTGAGGATCAGAGATTAATTCTACTAAAATATGAGGAGGAGGAAAGCAACATTACAGAAAAGGCCAACACCGTGGCAGCTGCAGGAGGAGGAAACATGTGTGGCAACGCATAACGGGATGAATAATGTTAATTTTAGTTTAGATTAGTTTATTTGCGCATAATGTTAAAAACAGACAGTATAAAATTTACAAGATTAAAAAAAGAAAAGTGCCGGAGAGGTTAGAAGCCACTAAAAGCTTATCAAAGAAATTCCCCTGTCAAAACATCAATGAAATCACATAATAGAGAAGAAAAAAAAACAGGTCAGGAAAGAAGAAATAGAGGAGGAGAGAGGGAAAAATCAAGACAAAACAAGGTAGCAAATAAAATGATGTGTAGGTTAAATTACTCATCACTGGTTCAAGTAGCTACAGTACCTGTACCTGTACGTCTGACACTGATCACACCCTTGAATCCCATGAAATCAATGCTGCGCAGATGAATTGCGTGTATTACAATTATTGTCTAACATCATTGCGTCTGATAAATTGGTCTTCTCTGTCATAATGTTATATATGCTACAATAAAGCTTAAAGCTGACGCCACAATTAAATCATATCAACACCAAACTGAATAAAGTCATCCTGATATTGAGCTGTGTTTGAAATTAACAGCTGCGCAAAAATATACCTAGTCTCCCTCTTTAAAAAACAAAAAGGAAAATCCCTCAAACACCATGAAGTGTAGACATGATAGGCTACTTTCCACATTTCCAGCAGCAAAGCTGTCAATTAGGACCATTATCTTTAACAGGGATCATTTCCTCCAACAACAAAAACATGTTGGCACTAATTAATGGTGCTATTAAGTGTCCGCAAATGATCAGTTTCTTTCTTATGAAGGGGTGGGATGAAATTTTGACTTCTTTCCACTCCTTTTTGGACAATCTTTTCATTGTCTGTTGTTGTTGCGTTCTTTTCTTTTTTAATGTTCAAAATAAACTTTCAAATCAAAATCAATCAAATGAATTAAACTTCCCGTCATGACTGGGCTGCATTTCTGTCAGCGGAGTCATTTATTTCCGAACAGCTGATTGGCCAGTGGGTGGTGCTTTTTATAGGATCAGATTCAACCCTGAACTTACCCTGCTCCGGAGCAGGATAGCCGTTCAGAGTAAGTTACCATGGTGATCTACCCCGATAAGAACTGAATCGGCTTTGTGAGACGGAAAACCCAGGGTTAACCCTGAAGTTACCTCGCTAAGACATTAATCCTGCTTCGTGATACAGGCCCCAGGTATGCTAAGCCAAAACATGATCTTTTTCTAACCATAGCCGAGTGGTTTTTGTGCCTAAACATAACCATACATTAAATATGGCATCATTAAAAAATAAAGCTACATAATGACTACGAATGCAGCATATCCAAGGTTTGCAGAAAGGTACAATGCCAACATTTTTTCTGGTGATTGGGTTCCTCACAGACACACAACACAAATAAACAAAATACACTCATGGACACAAAACCACAAACATCAATAATAACATAAACAGAAAAAAGAAAGACACGCAAAAAGCACAATCATACAATTATACAAAAGCAAAGGCGTTAAACACACATACACGCATGCACGAACACACACACACACACACACACAGTGATACTTTGTTACCTTGATCAACATTTCAAATGTGAAGACGCCTGTGAAAACGTAGTCAAAATAACGCAGCACCTGCAGAGCCAACAACACCATGAAATATAATTATCATACGAGTGGAGGGAGACAAAGAGAGAAGCAGAAGATGAATCAGTAAAAGAGAAAAAAAGAAGAAACACAGCCGGAGAGATTAACAAAGAGAGAAAGAGGCAAACAATCAGACACCAAGCAGAGCCTAATCCTAATCTTAATCCTGCTTTCAGTTTCTATTTTCAGACTGCCATTTCACTATATCTATTTGTCATATCCAATTTCCTTTTTTAGTCTCTCTCTCATTAATATAAGAATAAAATCATAATTTATTTATCATTTTCTTTTTTGAATTTTCATTTTTCCCGTCTTTTTTTCTGTCTAAAACTATAAAACTACCCTCAGTAAGCATGACCAGTGATGACCACCGTTGACAAAAGGGGTCGACTGAGTAGACTGAGAATTATGGTCACTTTGAAAACCTGCATGCCTGTGCTATGCTGATCCATGGCCTGTTGTCGTTTGCCTAGTCTGGCTCAAGGATAGACTGTGGGTATAAATCAAACGGCAACCTCTGAGGCTGAAAAATGAAGCCAATGGGAAGTGCCAAAAAACTGTAGTTCATCGAATGGCCACTTGAGGCTGGCTCCAAAACAAAGTCATTCCCCATAGACCCCCATGTAAAAATGCCCAACTTTATGGCAAAAATAACCATGTTTACAGCCTTGTGATAAAAATGGCTCCAGTCTCAACAGCTAGTTTCAATACTCATGACAACTGTACGGGTGGTGAATTATTTATATCTCACCTGTTTGCTTTTTATTAAGGCCAAAAGTTACGCATATTTAAGGGCGGGTTCACTTGAGTAACAGGCTGTCTGGAGGCATTGCTACAGTCTTTGAGATCCACCCCTCACTCCTCCACAGCTCCAACCCCCTTGTCCAAATTTGGTCACGTCTGGCTCCACAAAAACAAGTTGGCAAGAGCCAAAAGGCCAGACTCGAAGCTTTAAAACAGGATTCCAAAAACCAGCGGGTGACGTCAAGGTAGCTACATCCATTATTTAATACAGTCTATAGTAATAAAGCCTGTCATTGGATGCCTATCTCAGACAGTAAAATGATTCCTGCATGTTACTATTCTTTAAATCCCTGTTGCTATGTGAAAATTCTCTTATATAGCCAGACCTATCTCCACACTTCTTTTTAGTGCTGCCTATGAAACGACAACAACCTCTGAGCTGGCACCTTACACATTAAAAGGTCTTTTAATATCTGTATCTCAATTCAGGGGCTGAAGCCTTTGGAGGACGCTGCCTTCTTGGTCTACGTCAGCCATGTCCTTTGAAGACCATCAGACAAACTGAACGGTCTCTGAAATCCGACAGTCTGGTCTGCGGAGGATTTCCTGGTTGCATCACCAGTTGTTCTCACACCGACCTGTTGGCGCTCCTGTTCCTAAACAATTAGCTACCCTTGACAAAAGAAGGAGTAAGCTAGTAAGTTAGTTAGCCCTAAATCATGGACCCAGAGATTGTTATTAATACTTGAGGAGATGATTCACGGCTGGAGACACCGCCATTTGATATATTTCAGGCTGATGGACTGTTTTCAGGTAAACATACGCTGTGGGATTTTAGCTAATAGTAATGTTAAGAACAGTTAGCCAATAGCTAGTTAATAACTGTTTGTTAACTTGACATATACTCGTCACTGGCGAGCAATGCATCTTGGGACAGGCTGGGCCACGAAGGATTCATCTGTTGCATCCTCCAAATTCTGCAGAAGGAGGCTGCAATTCTCAGCCGCATTTGAAGGAGCCTTCGAAATGGGACAGCCTTGGTCGCGCTGATGTGACGCAATCTTCAAATGCAGCCTTGAACTGAGACACAGCTAATGTTTTATGTATTCTGATTGGTTTATAGAAACACAAACAACCCAGAGCTTTTTTTTTACCCTTAGTATGGAATTATGATGTGCTCAGCACTGGCTCTATTTGAGATAGGTCTGGATATGTGAGACTATAGTTTGCCTTCATCTTGTGAAAAAACTTTTTTCTGGCATAGGTCACTCAGGTCATGTCCCAAAACAGGTGGTTTTCATATATCATCCAGCATGAAGCCGAGGAACTGCCAAATGATGCCATCTGTGATGCCATAAAAAAAGAAAATACTGTGAAAATGCCTTTGATTACTAACAGACACGTTCTCTCGAAAATATATGTTTAAAATGTGAGGCTGCCATACATACTGCAAAACTTATTATATATCCTGTATAACTGGCAGTTTTAACACTTATTTTAATCATAAAGATGATATCCTGATCATTTTCAAATATGCTGTTGTATAACCAGAACCAGAATCCTGCCCAGCCTTAGAGCAAGATTAAAAAAACTGTCATTGTCATTATTACCATTACGAACCCCTCACTAATGTGATCCCATGTGAAACTCATCAAAGCTAATTTTACTTTAAGAATTCTACACCAACCTCTGTACAAGAGAAATTAGTTTTTCTCATCTTTGTATCCTTCAGAGACATTTTATTTTTAAAAGGCTGTAGACGCACACACATTCACAGACGGACAGAGACACACACAGAGCAATGTCTCACATTGTTTCGCGGTGACTCAGGCCAGACGGGGTCCTCTGCGGCGAGGGCGATGCTGCTCATAGCGATGACAGACAGGATGCTGAACTCAAAATACTTCAGAGTCAGGATGTAGTGACAGCACTTTCGAAACCTGGTGCAAACACACAGACGCATTCACGTGTTGACACAAAAAAATAAGCACACAAAACAAACTGTTTAAATATTTCTAGGCCCAGAGAGAAGAATGTTCATATTCAGTAACTTTTCCATCACAAGACAATGTTTTACAACAGTGTTTGGCCAAGTTTGAACACACACACACACACACACACACACACACACACACATAAATACTCACGGGTTTGTGGTGGACATTATGAAGCAGGAGCTATAGGGAGGCATAGGTTTGGGGCCGTCTTCATCTCCTCCCTCGTCTTCCTCCTCCTTCTTCTCTTCATTCTTTTTCTGGTCAGTGTTGGCATTCTTGTTCACTGAACAAAACAATGCGAGAGAACAGAGGCAGACAGACAGATAGACAGACGGACAGACAGACAGATGGAAAGAGGTCAGCTTCACCAGATAGCAAGACAGTGAACACATGAAACACATCCTCCAGCATTGTTTCAAGAAGAGAACTGAATGAGACTGGATTTACACCAGTGTCAGCCAGTAAAGCAGTGTTTTTTAAAGGGGCCACCCCACTGATTTTACTACTTTTATTTTACTGATTTCACTTGCCAAAGTTAATTTACTCTTCATGGGGAGCACTGCTCAGTGTGTGAATACAGTTGTGACGTCTGCTGCGGAGCAGCTTTGTCAAGTCAGGAAATTACTCAAGTGACACTGCCCATGTATCTTTGAAAGATGTGGACATAGAGCTGGGTGATATGGCCTCAAAAATAATATCGCAATATTTTTAGGCCATATCGTGATTAGAGCTGCCTAATAAAGTCATTTTATCCCCATTCATGTTAGCAGAGCGCTAAAACAGAAGCTAAGCCAACGATGCGGAAGATCCAGGTAATTTTACATCCGGGAAGTCAAACTTTTTTGGTTTCATGTGTCACTACGCAACTTTCATAGGAATGAACAGGGACCTGACTCCAATGCTGTATTCAGCATGCACAAATCATGTAACGATCGCAGTGAGAAGTAAAGCCAAAGTGTTGGGACAAGACCTTACTCTCAGAGCACCATACCTCTGCCCAACATGATGCATATTGAGAGGAGTTCTGGTCATTAACTGTGCATAGCCAATCCTCTACTTTCACAATATCAAAGGCTTTGTGACGCACTTCAAACGTTTATATACCTACGTATACCCTGCTTTACACATGACTGATCCTCCCAGATGCTCACCTTGCAGGATGGCGTTGGTGGAGGGGTAGGGGTAGACGGGTGGCATGTCTATCTTTGTGTACTCAGGTTTGGCCATGCTGGTCAGGATCAGGCTGTCCATGCTGTGGAGCAGGGTGTGGGTGTCTGCGTCACGGCAGTTCAGCAGGTTGTTGACGTGGTCAGGATGGTCAGGGTGATCTGGTGGGAGGGCGTAAGGGTGTTCATGGGCACTGGCCAGCTTGCTGTTGTTGCGGAAGTTGTCAAGGTCCTCGTTGTACTGCTGTATGGGGCGAGTGGTGGAGAGGCTGGGCCCAGTGCTGTGGTGCTCCCTGATGAGGGACGGTGGGGAGGGATGGAGAGAAAAAATGAATCAAAGGGCAGAAGAGAAGAACAAAGATTAAGGATTAGATGATGGAGAGAGCATTTTATCTAGAACCGACACATACAAAAAACACTGTTTAAGTATTGATTAATTCACATAGACAGTATCTCACATTTCTGGATCACCTGGCACATCATACCTATCACCTGACTCAGGCTTGGTATTGGTACTCAATACTTTTGAGGCATCAACTGAAATAACCCAGCACCAAGTGGTATCAAAACTTCTCTGGCCGAATGGGTACTTGCATTAAATCCCTTTTGTACCTTGATCTAGAAAAAACTGCTAACTTGTATGGTTTTGCTCACAGCCAATCACCGCAAGTGTTCTTCCATTTAAGGCAGCATGTAATTGCCCCACTACCACAACAGCTAGAATCCATACAATTGGTGGTGTGGTGTGGTGAAGTCGAGCACAATGTATTTGGCAGAGCGGGCAGTTCAGTGTGCCGAGATGCCACCAAGACGTCAGGTCACTTCCTCTTTTCTTAGAGATAAACTTAAGTGCCTTTTTAAACACTTGTCAGGTTGTAATTTAAGACATACACACAGAGAAAATAAACCCTTGTTTCACTCACTTTCTGGTGCGATGTCCTCTGCTCCTCTCCTGGTTGCCGTGGCGATGCCTTCTCGTCTTCCGTCCTTCCCCTTCCTCGCCTTTCTCCCCCTCTCCCTCTGTTCCCCTGGATCTGTGTCTCCTGCCTTCCTCCCCCTCCCTGGCTGCTCTGCGGTGCTGCCGGGATCTTCTGTGTTCGTTGTTCCCCTCAACCCCCTCGCTATGGTGGGGAGACACGCTGCGAGCCTCCCTGCATTCCCTGTTCCTGCACCGGTGGCTCCTGTGGCTCCTGTGGCTGTGCCTCTCCTCCCCCTGTTGGCCTTCTACATTGCCCAGGGACGTGCAGCTGAAGCCGTGCTCCATGCGGGTCTCAGCCGGTTGACCTGTCTCTCCATTGTCCGGCCCAACAACTTTCTGATGATGGTGGTGGTAGTGATAGTGGTGGGCGGCTCTGCGGTAGTGGTCCATATCCTGACGCCGGTACTCCTGCTCCAGAGGCACCTCCCCAGGTTGGGTCTTGTTGGTGTTGTTGTTGCGGTTGTCCTGGGGGTTGACCACCAGTGGCCGGTCCAGGTGGGTCTTCATATCACCACGTCCTTTTCGTGGGTAGGACATCTGGATTTGGGTAATAGGTAGCAGATAGGATGGGTGGGTGCTGCTAAAACTTCAGATACATCTTAAAGGCTACCACCCAAAATCACAAAAAGATATATTTTCTTACTTACCTCTAGTGTTACCATGTCATGCATATAAATTTAGGTTGAATTTGTTTCTGGTTTTGAGACATTGGCCTCTAAAGCCTCTGCTGCTGCACAAATACATGGGAGTTGAAGGAAATTTAATTTGTGGCGCTCAAAGTATTTAAAAAATTTTTTACCGTTCACCATCTCATCTCTGAATTATCCACTGTAACACGACATTGTTTATGTTTCTAATAAAACTAAAAAAACTCTTTGAGCACCATGTATAAATTTCGACTGACCTTCATTCTACTGAGGTGGCAGCAGAAATTTCAGAGACTGCAAATGTCCAAACCTGAGCATATGAAACTTAACTGTACGGTAACTGCAATATATTTCTTGATGATTTTGGTGAACTGACCCTTAAAAGCTAGTATTGATTGGTGGAAAATGTAACACCAACTCCGCATTCAAATAAACTGCTATGAGGCTGAGCCATGTAGCTATAGATTTGGATGTTTCTTGTTAGCAATTTCAGCTTTAAAGGGTTAGGTCAGATTTTTTTAAGTGGGGCGTATGGGGTACTTATCCATAGACAATATATTACATATGATAGATGTCAGTCGGCATGCCCCCAGTTAGGAGAAGCAGGCTGGAGTCCGACATGGAAGCTAAGCAATGCACTGCTGTGGAGTGGTTAGCAACAAAATGTTTTTTAGCTATGTAAAAAAAGTCCAACCTAAAAAAATCAATATAAGTTCAATTGTATGCTATATTTGGAATATTTTCACTGCTTTACCTGAATGTCAGACAGTGATTTCTAACTGTAATATGAGGCCGTTACATCAGCCTTATATGACCCTTATATGAAGCCAGACTCCATTGAGAAAAACAGTGATTTAACAGTACTGAACACAGGAGCTGCCACTGCCTCAAACAGTCATTTTGTTTGTGTCATTATGTGACTTTGGCATATAAAAGGGTTAGTCTGGATCCCCCAAAGTCACACAATAACACAAACTAACTGATGGAAGCAGTGGTAGATCAGCAGCTCTGGTGTTCAGCGAGGTAAAATTACTGTTTTTCTCAATGGAGACTGGTGGTTTTGACGAGAGCATAGATGGAGGAACTTAAGCCGTTAACAGCTTCCCCATTGGAACAGGCTGGCTAGCACGTAGGACTCTAGCCTTCTTTTTCAAACCGGGGGTTTGCCGACTGACATCTACCTTAAGTAATACACTGACTATTGTTAAGTACCCCATATGATCCCACATGAAATTTTAACTTTACCTTTAATTCATTTTTTTGCCCAGAATATCCAATCATTCACTAACCGTCAGCTGTATACATTTCTTTTTTTTCTCTTTAGATCAGCCAGTTTCAGAGATGATGAGTACACAGTTTAAGTAAAGGCGGTTTGTGAGATGGCAGGAATATTTGGATGAAGCCCTAATGTAAAGGTGGACTACAATGCGTAGGTATAATATTTACTTTGGTTATACATTTTAAATCTGTTAGAACCACTGATTGATCAACAAAGCAATTTAAGAAATGCATATTTTTAAACCATATATCTCGAACAATGACTGTCGTTCATATTAGTATCTCTGTAGCCCGGTTGTAACAGCAGAGCAGAGGCTCATCAAAGTCAGCAAAATATTTAACTATTGCATTTACATGGTCATTAGGTTGCAGTAGCAGTTTACTTCAACACTGGCACAAAGCACACAGTGCAGGCCAGCTATGACCTTCATTCAAGAAGCTTATACTTAACATATACAGTATCTCAGTTTACCCAGAATAAACCCATAATTTGCAACACTTGCACAAATTTCCCACCAACCCAGTTCCCTCCCCTGAGCCACAGATATACACAGTTCCCCATTTTTGGCTCCACATGAACAATTTAAAATCAAAATTGTCATGTTTTTTTTCCAGAGCCACAAAATGGCAAACAGCTCCAGCTGTGAATACGCAGTTTGCCGAGCCATATCCAGTCGACTCCTGATCATCTTTGTGATTTCTTTGTTTTGAAGTGCGTTACACTTTGCCCCGCTCCAATTTTCTGAGTCCGCTGCCTTCTTTGGGTACAGCGCTGGATTTCTCTGCATGCCCCACTTTAATAATGCATCGCTCCCAAGCATGCAGCTTCAAGCCGTCCCATATAGCAGCGGCTAGCGCAATAATAACACTCTTTTACAGGCTTAAAGGGACATTACACCCTGTAATCAGAACTTCTGTGTAGTGCAGCATGACCCAGAATACACAGTGGTTAAAAAGCAGGTCAGGCCCTTCAGTGTTTCCACTGTAGATCACAACACATTACACACAGATGAACTGAAATGTAATGGCATTAAAGAGGAGTGATCTAACACCAGGCTGAAAAGCCATGTTCAACTACTCTTATTAGTTGAAACTTTCAAGTCTGTTTCATCTCTGTCCACACCCAGCATCGCCCCCGGATGTGGTTGGTAATGTCACGGTGCACTTACACACCCTGGAGTACTTCTGCATCATTGCAGCAATGTGAGAAGTTGGAGGTCAGCATACACAAGATTTCCATCTGATGTTTAATTGCTCTTTGTAAACAGATTTTTTCAAATGATGTGATGTCAACTGTTAAAATTAATCAGTTAACCACTGAGAATATTTATGACCAGTTACACATCAGTCCAGGTTGATTTTGCTACTCTTCAGTTTACTGTGGGTGTGGCGTGGTGGAAGCAAGCAGTTATTCAGCGATTACTGCTAGTAATGCTATCTTGACCCAACAGTGCTGCTTTGGAAACATCATGCCCACCCTCCAGTCTCTCCCCAGGTTGCCCTGAGCAGCTCAAAATTGAGCCGTATACCCCCTTTAGCATTGTTACCTATCCCTGTTAGCTGGCATGGCTAGTGGCGCTAACATACAGTGATTTAACAATACTAAAGGGGTTTTGTGGCTCAAAATGAAGGCACTTACTCACTACTTGCCTGGTAGAGGAGACTGGAGGGTGGCCACAATGTTTCTGCAGCAATGATGTCCTGTGGCGCCCTTAGCTAGCTAGCTCCCACCAGATCAGATGGTTCTAAGTGCAGAGCAGCCATGGCTAACATTTGCTGACCAGTGTAGACCAGAGGGTGGGCAGTAAGCCCCCGCTTTGGAAAGCAGAGGTAAATGGTAAACAAACATGGCACCACAGCGGTAAGATAAGACAACACGTTTACATGTCGTTTTCTATTATGTTATCTGACATTTATCCTAACGATATGAGGCGGTCTTTGTGGAAAAAAAGCTTGTTTAGTGGACTAACTTTGCACTTGAAGTATGCCCGTTCACTTACGTTTTAACAGGTCTGACGCTACTATGCGCCCCGGCTGTATCTAGGCTAACGGCTAACATGCTAATAATTATTTCTATGTCACTAGTCACTTGAAACAAATTTAGGACGATAGGAGACAGGTTGAAATAAATTGAAATTTCCCTTTAATGTGTGTCTGCTATCAAAAGCAAAATTAACCAAAACTGACATCCCAAGATGGTTCACAACGACATAGCAAAGCAGTGGTAACATGGCAAGTGACCAGTTTTCTAATACAGGCCTGTGAAAAGTATCTTTAGAAAAGCAGAGAAATGCATTACAATGACTGGTCCCCTGCCATGTTGATAGGAGCTTTCTTACAATGATACTTGAATGTCACTGTCAATACCATTTATTATGGGCCACATGTTTAGGTTATTTTTTGGACTCAAATGGCAAGAAATCAGAATTTCCTGATTTTTGATCTCACATGTGTATCCATTTTTCAGTTTGATACTTTTCAGTTGACATCCAAGGGTCGTTCATGCGCTGAGAAAGTTGGGTGAAATGATCTGAGCCCGACCTGAACATGGATGATAATGTCCCTTTAAGTGGTTCAAATATTCATATCACTCTGCACACATTACAACAAATATCCACCATATATATCAGGAGTAGACTGCATATATATGTGTATATGTGTGTCTTTTTTAGGGGCGGGAATCCTCACCTCCTCCCCTTCACCTCCCACCTTCCAATCATCCTGCTCTAGCTCGTTGTAGAGCGCCTCACGACTCGTCATCAGGTTCTGTCTGCGGATTTCACTCGTTCTCTGCTCCCACACTGACTTGTTGCCCTTGGTGTGGTTCTTCTGCTGCTCCTTACTGTTGGGGGTCATTGGTAAGGGCAAGAGGAAGAGGAAAAAGGGATAGAGGGTAGATGTTGAAGAAGGGGAAAGGGGTTGATGGTGATGGCGTACAGCGGAAAGAAGGCAGAAGAAGAGCACATTAAGGAGGGTGAGATAAACAGAAGGAAGTATTTCAAATTTTAATATGGAACTTTAAAATCCCTGCAGGAAATTAGCAGCCACAGGAAGCTGAACCTTGGAATACTACAACCACAAAGTGACCATTTATGTTACAACGATGCCTTACCTAGAATTTGTGAAGAAAACTGTTTTTCTCACATGCCTTCATGTTGAACTCAAATGCATGTGCCTGGGCACACTCAGGGTGCACTACTCGTAGGTGGAAGTGCTTTATATTTAGTGAAAATTCATATGTTTGGAAAGC
Source organism: Epinephelus lanceolatus (assembly GCF_041903045.1). Lineage (NCBI taxonomy): Eukaryota > Metazoa > Chordata > Actinopteri > Perciformes > Serranidae > Epinephelus > Epinephelus lanceolatus. The sequence goes on from NC_135736.1 coordinate 44,480,520, forward strand.
TCTGAGCATACGACTGGATAAAGGAGACTTGGATTATATTGAACAGGTTGTGTGAGAGTTTGTAAAGGATGGTTTAATATAGTTGTGCTGTTGTTACGTGTGGACCCTGTTTGTGTTTACTTAAATTTATTTTGGATTGTCCGTTCATTGTGGAGGTGTGTGAGAAAACAAAGTTTATAGGTGAACATTCTTTTAAAAAGAACAGAAAGAACTTCAGAACAAAAATGAATAAACCAAATGTGGCTATAAAAGTACACTCAAGCTAAAGTTTCAACACGAGGCCATTTAACAGTAAGTACGATGTGTGAATGAAGAAAACAGGAACTGAGAAATTGAACAATGATATCCACAGAGCTCCAGTCTCACTAGCAGTGCACAAAACATGCAGTGTTTTCACATTGAATATGAATTACACCGTCCCCTAATTAAAAGTGTTTGTAAGTTCAGGATGATATGTTTTATTTTTCTTCCAGAAATTACATTTGGAAAAGAAGGATCCAGCTTATATCAGTGGACTATATATTTACACATATATCAATAATCTACCCCCTTTGATATATTTTTCAGCCAAGAACCCCCTGACCAATGCAAATTTTCTTGGTAGACACACATAGTAAAGAAATGTAAATGTGAATGTTATTGTGTTTCTTGCAGCAGTTGCAATGAAGATAGAATAAAGAAATATAGTTTAAAGAACTTACATTTACTTTTTTTATTAAACTAAAGTATAATTCTTTTAGGAATTATGCATCAATGATATTTTCTAAATAAAAATGAACCTCATGTACCCCCTGTAGTACTCCACAGTACCCCTAGGGGTAGCAGTACCTATTTGGGAAAACTGATTTGAGGGAACTGGAAATTGCGCCTCCAGGTTGTCCCAGTGGCCAATGGTGGTACTGCATTAAAAAAATTTCCCTGCAACCCAACAATCTTTTTTTCCATAAGCCACCATTATATAAGAATTTTCTGTACCACTGTTGAAAAGATGCCCCCTTTATGAAGTATACACCATCAAACCATGGAGGTTTTTATATCTGCAAAAACTTCTTAGAGATCAATTAATTCTATGGGCTGAACAGGCAGGGCAAAGGGGAGAAACACTAATGTGCACGTGCGTGTGCCATACAATGTGGAAGCAAACCAGAATGTGAGAAAACTTTTAACTTATGTGCTGTGTGAACAAATTTCAATCAAACAATCAGAGGTCATGTTGGAGTCCATTTTAACTCCAGCAGTGTTCTGTTGCCGTCTGAGGCAAATTGTGGTTTGTGATACTGGCATTTAAATAATATTGAATTGAACTGAATTGAACTGAATTGGGCGGCACGGTTGTGTAGTGGTTAGCACTGTCGCCTCACAGCAAGAGGGTTTGCATGTTCTGCCTGTGTCAGCGTGGGTTTTCTCCAGGTACTCCAGCTTCCTCCCACAGTCCAAAGACATGCAGGTTAACTGGTGACTCTAAATTGTCCGTAGGTGTGAATGTGAGTGTGAATGGTTGTCTGTCTCTATGTGTCAGCCCTGTGATGGTCTGGTGACGTGTCCAGGATGTACACTGCCTCTCGCCCAATGTCAGCTGGGATAGGCTCCAGCCCCCTGCGATCCTGAAGAGGATGAGCGGTTATGAAAATGGATGGATGAATTGAATTGAATTGAATTGAATTGAATCGTTCAGCTATTGTTTCACCACAACCAAGAAGCAACCTCCAAGGCTGAAAAAACCCCAACAACGCTTAAGTGCCTAAAACTGCAGTTCTTTAAACAGCCACTTGAGGCTGGCTCCAGAGGCAAGTCAGTCCCCATAGACTCCCATATTATAATGCCCAACTGTACAGCAGAAATAAACATGTTTACAGCCTAGCACAAAAAACGGTTCTATAGCTAATTTCAACATTCATGACAACTGGACAGGGGGTACATTTTTTTATATAACTCACCTTGCCACATTTTTAAGGCTTAAATTTACTCATATTTTATTTAGATTTACTCATATTTAAGGGTGGAGCCACTTTAAGTCAGATCCACCCTTCACTCCTCCACAGCTCCATCATCTGGTTCACATATGGAAACTTCTGGCTCTATAAAAACAAGATGGCGACTGCCAAAATGCCAGACTTGGGGCTTCAAATTGGCAGTCAACAATTGGTGATGTAACGTAGCTACATCTATTATTTTATATTGTCTATAGTCGCATTGGAGAGATTTATCTACAAAAGAACAGAAACATGTGGAATGCATCTTTTGATAAGTCAGACTGGGGACGGAGTCTGTCAAGAAGCCATGAAGAAATGAACCATCTTCAAATGTTTTAGAAGATGATGAGCCAAAAGTATAAAGTCAGAATGATAAATGTTCACAGATCTTTTAACTAGTTCCAAAATCAACTGATGCCAAGCTCTTGACGAAGAGTTTGGTGTTTGGAGGGTCACTATGTTGAGTTCAGTGATTGAAAGGAAGCTAATGAGCTCATTTCCAGGCTTAAAAACACACTAGCTAGATTCTTTGACTTACAGAAATCTTTCACACCCATGTTACAGTAAATGAGTGACAAGTTAGTATCTAATTGACAAGCAAAACTGTAGCACAAAACCACCAGCTTCTAATCTTGCCATCAAAGGCTCGCTGCAGCGACTGAAGAGTCCGGTGACTTCTAAAGGAGCAGCAGGGTTTTTGTGAGCATCATTTTTGAAGTGTCCTATTGTCAGCGTTTCTGCTGCCAGGAGCAGATTTTACAGACTGTCCGCCTCTCGCTCTTCTTCACTTCACAAAGCCCTGAATCTGTTCCTTTCACTCTCAGAACAATCGCTTAATCATATTTTAGAGGATGAGAATGCGGGGAGAGTGTGATGGTGGGTGTTTGTGTATGTGTGTGTGTGAGTGTGTGCAACGTGTACATGAATGCCTGCCAATCAGAAATGTTAGGGGAGACAGATTTGAGAAAGGAACTGTGCTTTCTCTCTGTGTGTGCAATTTTGCTAAAGAGTGAGAAAGGGACACTTTTGCCAGGAGTTTGTGTGTAAGATGCAGTTTTGTACATCTGTGTGTGCCTGTGCGTTTTGTGTTTGTCACAGTATAAAGTTTAGCTTTCTATGTACTTATGTTCCACCTGAGTGTGTGCACGTGCTCAGTAGGTGAATGCCAGTGTCTGTACTCACGCAGCAATAGACAGGTTGGCTGCTGACAGCGGGCTGACTTCTGCCACCTCCTTGGCCTTCTGCAGTGCCGTCTTCTGATTGGCTGCTTCCTCCTGTTCTTCCTCGTCCTATTGGATACAAAGAGAATCATCTCAGTCACTTGATCGTAGTTTAAAGGTCCAGTGTGTTGGATTTAGGGGGATATATTGGCAGAAATGAAATTTAATATGCAAGTTTTCTTTAGAGTTTAATCACCTAAAAATAAGAATGATTGTGTTTTTGTAACCTTTGGATGAGCCGTTTATATCTACATAGGGAGTGAGTCCTCATACATGGAGTCCTCCATTTTGCACCACCATGTTTCTACCCTAACCCTAACCCTACAACAAGCAGCATCGCAAAAACACTTACTTTTTTAAATATAGAACTGCTTTAAACAGTGCTTTTACAGCTTTGAATCAACGGGTATGTTTGCTTGAGAGAGGAAGAGACCTCTGAAGATAATTCGGCTCCTGGTAAAAACCTCCTGGACGTCTGGATCTTAAGTTATCACAGAAAAAAAGATTAGCGCACATTAGCTGATTTTTAATGTGAAACTGCTTTATCCAGTGTTTTTATGAGTTTAATCACCAGGTCTGTTTCTTTTGGAGAGAAAGAGACCTCTGTGGATAATTCGGCCCCTGGTACAAACCTCCTGAACAATGAACACTGAAGGAATTCTAACCGGGAGAAGTTTCAGCTTCACACATCATAGAGGTCAACTATAGACATACTCTAAGACTGTGTCTCAAATCATGTACTTCTGTACTTACACTTAATATTTTGAGTGCATAAGTGCGCTCACACTGAGAAGTATGGAAAAATGCATGCATATGAGTACCCAGATGGTGCACTCAAAACGGTCAAGAAGTTGAGTGTGGAACTATGGACACTTCTCGCCCTCAATGGATGCCATCTTGGCTACGTAGCAGCCAAGATGGCTGTGCCTAAACCTAACCAGACCTTAACCACAGGGCATCATGATGATTTCGGAACGGACTTCGGAACAATGGGTTTAATATGGTCGGAACAATGGGATGTCGAACCAATGGGCTGTCGGACCAATGGGCAGTTCCCAACGATAACGCTAATGCTAATGCTAGTTTGCTAACTAGCTAATTTGCAGTCGTCATTTCCGGTGAGTGCACAACGGCCGTATGTGGTTTGAGACAACACTACCATGTTGAAATTTGCGCACTACGCCAATGAGTACATAGTGCACATAGTATACTACATGGAAGTGTACTAACGGAGGTACGTGATTTGAGACGCACCATAAGACATAATACACATACTCATTTGTATAACGGGAGGAGGGGCGTACCAGGCCAGCTTTCTTAAAAGGAAGGAGTGGCCACAGTACATAGGGGATAAGGTGCTAGTGCATTACCTTTTTAAACACTTCATGGCTTGTTAAAAACCACAAAAATTTAGATCTATTTTTAGTGAACAGAGGGGCGCAATATCATCACCTAAATAGCAGCAGTTTAAATGAGGAGGCAAAGGGTTCCACTGGTCACCCACAATGTTGTTTGCCGTCTTCATCATTCTGTCTCTGTATATGCATTGCATACTTGGTAAAGTGATCCCTAGCTGTTTGCTGGCTGTTGTTACAGTTCCTCTGACAGTGTTTATCTTTGCCTCAATGGCATTGCCAAACCAGCAGATGATGCTGGAGAATAAAACACTTTCAATAAAAGCAAAGTAAAGTATTCGGCACATTTTTTTTGTGGACACTCAAAGATAGCAGTTTCTTCAGAAAGTATATTCTTTTATTTGTTGTGTAGTGCTCATGAGGTCAGTCCACAGGTCCCATTTTCAATTCACAGGCACATAAAATAGTGCATATATTAAAAGTAACATAAACAGCGACCAAGAGCAAAAGACGAGTGAGTTCAAGTGTGTTTCGTAAACATAATCATAATCTAACTTCCTGCTATTTTCATCATTTTACAGACCCATCAAGGCTCAGAAGACATATTTCATAGGTTATAATATATTAAATGTTTCCTTTTTTTCTTAAATGTATTTCTTCTGGCTTGATAATGTACCTTGGTGAGCTCCTGGGCGTTAGCCAGATTGTCGACAGCGATGGCCAAGAAGACGTTAAGCAGAGTGTCTGTGGTGGCAGAAGTTAAGGAGGAACATTGATGCGGGGACAACTGGTGATGAAGTTGATGGTTTCTCAAGAACCAAACAGAGTGGAGAGAGAAAGAGACATGTTGGGCTGCACAAAAGCTAAAGGGAAGAGAGGAAGCGGAACTGTGTTCTTAAAATTGGCGGAGCTCAAATGGACAGGGGAAAAGGAAGTCATCATCGTATTCACGGTTGCAGGCTAAACTCGTCATGTATTTTCATTTGGTATATTAACATACATTTCTATATGTGCATAATTTACACATTTGTGTACAGTACAGGCCAAAAGTTTGGACACACCTTCTCATTCAATGCGTTTTCTTTATTTTCATGACTATTTACATTGTAGATTCTCACTGAAGGCATCAAAACTATGAATGAACACATGTGGAGTTATGTACTTAACAAAAAAAGGTGAAATAACTGAAAACATGTTTTATATTCTAGTTTCTTCAAAATAGCCACCCTTTGCTCTGATTACTGCTTTGCACACTCTTGGCATTCTCTCCATGAGCTTCAAGAGGTAGTCACCTGAAATGGTTTCCACTTCACAGGTGTGCCTTATCAGGGTTAATTAGTGGAATTTCTTGCTTTATCAATGGGGTTGGGACCATCAGTTGTGTTGTGCAGAAGTCAGGTTAATACACAGCCGACAGCCCTATTGGACAACTGTTAAAATTCATATTATGGCAAGAACCAATCAGCTAATTAAAGAAAAACGAGTGGCCATCATTACTTTAAGAAATGAAGGTCAGTCAGTCCGGAAAATTGCAAAAACTTTAAATGTGTCCCCAAGTGGAGTCGCAAAAACCATCAAGCGCTACAACCAAACTGGCACACATGAGGACCGACCCAGGAAAGGAAGACCAAGAGTCACCTCTGCTTCTGAGGATAAGTTCATCCGAGTCACCAGCCTCAGAAATCGCAAGTTAACAGCAGCTCAGATCAGAGACAAGATGAATGCCACACAGAGTTCTAGCAGCAGACCCATCTCTAGAACAACTGTTAAGAGGAGACTGCGCCAATCAGGCCTTCATGGTCAAATAGCTGCTAGGAAACCACTGCTAAGGAGAGGCAACAAGCAGAAGAGATTTGTTTGGGCCAAGAAACACAAGGAATGGACATTAGACCAGTGGAAATCTGTGCTTTGGTCTGATGAGTCCAAATTTGAGATCTTTGGTTCCAACCGCCGTGTCTTTGTGAGACGCAGAAAAGGTGAACAGATGGATTCCACATGCCTGGTTCCCACTGTGAAGCATGGAGGAGGAGGTGTGATGGTGTGGGGGTGTTTTGCTGGTGACACTGTTGGGGATTTATTCAAAATTGAAGGCACACTGAACCAGCATGGCTACCACAGCATCCTGCAGCGACATGCCATCCCATCCGGTTTGCGTTTAGTTGGACGATCATTTATTTTTCAACAGGACAATGACCCCAAACACACCTCCAGGCTGTGTAAGGGCTATTTGACCAAGAAGGAGAGTGATGGAGTGCTGCGGCAGATGACCTGGCCTCCACAGTCACCGGACCTGAACCCAATCGAGATGGTTTGGGGTGAGCTGGACCGCAGAGTGAAGGCAAAGGGGCCAACAAGTGCTAAACACCTCTGGGAACTCCTTCAAGACTGTTGGAAAACCATTTCAGGTGACTACCTCTTGAAGCTCATGGAGAGAATGCCAAGAGTGTGCAAAGCAGTAATCAGAGCAAAGGGTGGCTATTTTGAAGAAACTAGAATATAAAACATGTTTTCAGTTATTTCACCTTTTTTTGTTAAGTACATAACTCCACATGTGTTCATTCATAGTTTTGATGCCTTCAGTGAGAATCTACAATGTAAATAGTCATGAAAATAAAGAAAACGCATTGAATGAGAAGGTGTGTCCAAACTTTTGGCCTGTACTGTATATGTGCACACTTAGGATACAGTTGCCAAAAAGTGTGAGGACGATGAAGTAGATGGAGAACACCATCCCTTTGTCGTTCACTCCTCCTTGGGACTCAATTCCATCGTACATCACCATGTTCCAGTCTTCTCCTGTCAGGATCTACAGAGAGATGAAATTATGTAAGTGACAGAAAATAAGGAAACGCACAATAAATCACCTTTATTGTCAAAATGAAAATTGGTTAAATGCATTCAATTTCTATTTTTCTAATTATCTTGATGGGAGAACCAGACAAACTAAAGGCATCATCATATTACATATTGAAAATGAAGCTGTGTTATGTGTGTTACACTGAAATAAAAATAAAGTGATGTGAGTAGAATCTGACTGAAAATAACTGATGGGATAATAAGGAGGCAAAATTTCACACACTGATTTTAAACTGCCCCGAGCCCAAAGATACTGACACATGAGCATCAACATGCACAAACTCAGAACACACACAAACACAGCTGGCCTCTGAGTCACTCAGAGACAACAGAGCAACACAAGTGGCTCCTCACAAAAGCCGTCTCTTTATCTGAGCAGAGAGAACACAGAAACACGGAGACTGCAGTCAGGACAACCGAACAAGTCATCTGACAAACTGATGACAAGACAACAATGGACATCATTAAATTTCACTCCTGAAAAGAGCTTCAGCCGCCCAGAAAATGTATACGAGTGTGTGTGTCATGTTAGGAAGATACAGTACATCACTAGTGCGTAACTTTCAATCACACTGGTAATATATATAAAACCAAAGATAATTATATTCTCTGAGACATAGTAGTAGTATCACAGGGTCAATGCGCTCCACATCATACTTATTATTTATTACTTTAGGTACAGGACCTTAAAAGTATCTATAAGTCTGTCTTTCCTACCTGAAACACTGTCATGATCGCTGCTGCAAAAGTGTCAAAGTTAGTGGGCGGGGTCCCCTCTTCAAAGTTGAATCTGAGAGGAAGAAAAAGTGGAACACCATCACAATCATACTCACAGAGAGAGAGAGAGAGAGAGAGAGAGAGAGAGAGAGAGAGAGAGACAGAAACATGAAGATAAAACAGAGAAGTGAGCTTGTTTTTAAGTTTGTGTTGATACTGACTGTCCTCCAAACAGCTGCATCCCCAACAAGGCAAAGACCACAATGAAGAGGAAGAGGAGGAACAGCAAACTGACGATGGACTTCATGGAGTTGAGCAAGGAAACCACCAAGTTTCGAAGAGGGGCCCAGTACCTGAGGAGGAGGAGGAGGATTGATAGAGTGTTAAAGGTAAGACAGAAATGAGAGATGAGGAAAACACGCACAAAAAAACAGGGAGGAAAGAAATGAAAGAAAAATTGAGTAAAGGGAGAAAACAGGCCTTTACACATGAGGGTGTGACGAATAAATGACATTAAAATGTGAAACAATATGCATCAAAACTGTTACATACTGGCAGCGATACGCCATGTCGTGACATTAGTTTGATGTCCATCCAAACATATCAAAAATTTTAACCAAATTTTCAGAAAACCTGTGAAGTAATGGGCTTTTCCATCCACTGCTGCTATGTTGACATATTATTGATCAACCAACTTCACTACTTCCTCCAAGCATAAAACCTTTGTGCGACATTTTAAGATTTTTCCATGGGCATTTTTATGCATGAATTAAAACTGCAGGATGGAAGCAAACCTATTTTGACGTCCAAATTTTATTAAAATGATATAAGTATTATATTCTAATCCCTCTGCTAGGGTTGTCACAGCTGGGCACCTTTCCGATCTTTTCAGTATATGTCGTGGTTCTAGACAGGGATGCCCAGCATCTCCTTCCATCTTGAATTTGTCACTCGAACCATTAGCACAATATATACGGCAAAGCACATTAGTTGCCCCAATTAAAATAGGATCTACATCACATTTCATTTCTATGTACGCTGATGATACACTTGTTTACCTCTCTGATTTACGACGGTCCCTTCCGAATGTACTGAAAATCACAGAACACTTTGGTACATTGTCTGGCTACAAGACCAACTACTCCAAGTCGATTTTGCTGCTGTTGAACACAGATCTGAAGAAACTGAATATCCAATCCTGCATACCGGTGGCGGGTAGGGATGTGTTCTATAGTTGTATGTGTAGTGTATGTTTGCAATATTAATGTTGAATGCAATTATTGAAATGAATGCAATTATTGAAATGAATGTAACTATTGAAATGTTGCAAACTGAATAAAAAAAAGAAAGTTGATTGCAAAAAAAAAAAAAAAACTATTTTGACGTGACGTCTGTTCCGCACAGTGTAATTAATTGATGCTTTTCTGCGTGGCGCAAAAGCTCAGATAAATCAAATCAAAATCAAATGAAATTTATTTAAATAGCACATTTAAAAACAACTGCAGTTGAGCAAAGTGCTGTACAAAATGAAAGAATGACGCACATATATGTAGGAATATAACAAGTACACAAATACAAAACAGAATAAAAGCGGTATGAAAAAATACTAAAAAGTGCTAAAATATTAAAACCACTACAAACAACCAAAGGCCACTGAAAACACGTAGCCTACGTTTTAAGATTTTGCTTAATTGCATCAATAGAGGGGGAGCATTTAATTGAGAGTGGAAGGCTATTCCGAAGGAAGAAGGCAGCTACCACAAAGGCACAATCTTCTTTACCCACCAGCCTCGATGGTGGGACAGTTAAAAGACGTTGTTCGGAGGATCTGGGATCTGAGAGGTCAGGAGCTGGTATGGGGCAATATACTGAAGTACAAGCCCATGTATGGCTTTTAAAACAAATAAAATAACCTTAAAGTCAATCCTGTATTTGAAAGGTAGCCGGTGCACGGATGCTAGCTAGCATTGGTGTAATGTGGTCTCTTTCGACCTCTTTCTGGAAAAATAAATGGTTGCTTTTTTGCTACGTAAAATTTGTGTTCTGTGTGAAAATACTCTTGCCAAAAACAATGCTGTAAAAACATAGAAAGGTGCAAATTAAATGTATCAAAAAACGCCTTTGGTGTGTAAAGGCCTTAATCATTGGACACTATTTTGATCTTGTTTATGAAATTTACAACATGCAAAACTGTGTTAATTTTTTAGAACAATGTCCAGTGTATTTAAATTTTCATATTTATTATTATTTCAGATATTTAAACCATTGTACAATCCATCTGTAGTACAGTAGAGTTTTGATCAGCCCCACAAACTTGAAGCCAATCCTTCCTCAAACCAACATCAGTTCATCACAGAGCAGAGCCTGGCTGCATCTGGCCTGGGCCGAGAGTCGAAGATCTAATTAAAAGACAGTAACAATAACACTCATGTATTGTCCTGCTCTAACTCTGTGGGGAACTGCCCCTTAAACTGTGCTGGCAATCACCTCAGAGATTTAGTTTAATGATTTCAAGCCCGCTGCGGGTAAAAGACTCATTTTCAAGTGAGATTCGTCCAAATGATCAGCGTCGTGACAAGCAGGGAAGCTCCACACAAACAAACAGAACAATATGCATGAGCCAAAATCCAATTAAAACTTCTCCTGAAGGGAGCGTCAAAGAAGTGTCGAAGTGCCAAAACCCAAGAAGTGTTTAGATGTTACAAAAAAAAAAACATCGTATTAAAACACCAAAATCTCTTTCATGTCAACACCACAACCGCAGTTTGTCATCAGGATGCTTATTATCATCATTGTCTCGTTTGTGCATGCTGATGGACAAGCATGTATTATGTAACAGTGTGTGTGTGTGTGTGTGTGTGTGAGTGAGTGACAGAGAGAAAGAGAAGCTTACTTGGTGACTTTGAAGATGCGGAGCAGTCGCAGAGCTCGTAACACACTGATCCCAAAGGATGTTCCTGGTTTGATGGTGGCCCACACCACCTCGAAGATACTGCCCACAATGACCTGCACGTGCAAGATGCAATTTTAAAAACGAACACTGATAAATTCATTTATAAACTTGTTTATTGGAAAGTCAAGAGGAGATGATTTCTTCTGCTGGTACGTATGTTTAGGCTAATTATTGCCTGTCACTGTGTGTTAGAGCTGCACGACTCTGGCCAAAATGATAATCAGTTATTTTGATCAATATTAAGATCAAGATTATTCATTGTTTTTAGGAGCAAAATATTTTATTGCACTTTCACATTTAAATAAAGAGAACACCGTTTTCTTATTTTTTACAGCGGTAGCCAGACAAAGACGGAGATTCAGTGAAGTAATATTAGTGACGTTGTTTAACATTTTCTTCAGGCTTTCCACTTCTGGACTAAGGAGTGAAGGGGGCTGATTGTGGACTAATGGTGGGTGAGTCATGCAGCTAGTGGGCGGGTCACATAGCTGCTCTTGCCGCAGCTATACCTACTCCTGTTTTTTTTTTTTTTGTTAATATTTGGTAAATACTCATTAAAGTCAACCAAACACAAACAAATAGAAAAGCACTTTATAGCTAAGACAACTGCACAAATGCAATTAGAATCTCCAACTCCATCTGCTACCTGACTGCTGACTGCACACAGTATTGTACGCTGTCACTCTACCATGTACAGTATACCAGCATAGAACATGAACTAAACGTTCCAATAAGCCTCTGCGACAATGACAAATTAATGTGCAGTTATTGCACGTGTATTTGTGACAAGCGCGGCGCTGAATCTGCTCATTGTTCATTTTGACGCAGGGCAACATGAGAAAAATCTATTTCTGAAATCTGCTGATTAAATGGAGTGTTGGATTTGTCATCAAAACATGATCGTTATGGGCGCAATTTGTTAGTTACAGTGTGTGTGTGTGTGTGTGTGTGTGTGCACTCACCACACAGTCAAAGCAGTTGAATGAGGAGTGGAAGTAGGGCTGTATGCCCAGACCATACATCTTGATCAGCATCTCAGACATGAACAAACCAAGGAAGATAAACTCTGCATAGACTGGAGGGAGGAAGGAGAGGGAGAAGGAGAAGAGGGAGGGCAGGTAAGAGGAGACAGAAGGAGAGAGTGGGTTAAACGGGGGACAGAGGAAGGTGAAAATGAAAGAAGATGAGGTCATGCAGAGATAGAGTGGGTTGAAAAAAGGCCGGAGAAAGAGGGATGTAGATGACGGAAATACCAAGAGGTGGAGAGGTAGGATAAAAAGACAGTGAGTGAGGAGAGGAGGGGAAGGAAACAAAAGAGAAGCAAGGGAAAAAGAGTGGCAGAATGAGACAGAAAGCGAGAGAGATAGAGAGAGAGAGAGAGAGAGAGAGAGTTAGATGAGTGGAAGTCAATAGTGGTGCGAGCCCAGCGGTGTATGACAGTCTGGTGATGAATGGACTCCATCAGCAGCTACAGCTTCATATGCTAATGACACTGGACACCGGCCAGGGACAACTCTGTGTGTCTTTGTGTGTGTGAGAGTGAGTGTGTGAGTCTGGTCATGTCAGCAGCAGCAGCTAGAACTAAAATGAAGAATGAAATAAGGTCAGTGTGACATATATCATTGATACAGGTGAGTGAGTAAAGTCTGTCTGTACTTAGTTAACAGTTATTCAAAAACGTTCAACAATGTGCAAAGCAAACATATTGGATTTCATTTGTAGTACAATCAAAGACAGCAGGGCAAAGATATGTCTTATACTTGAATACGTCAATGTATTACCTTAAAGTAGTCATGTTTTAGGCTGCCACCAGAATGAAAAAATATTTAAGTAGAAATCTCGCCTCATGGTTGTATGCCTCTGCAAACCACTCAAGTTTGTCTAATAGTTTACATCCACGTCTGTGAAAACATGCTCCACACACATCCTCCCTAAGGCAGTGCAAAAGATCTACACAATCAGCACAATTTCAAGGGGGACACCCAAAATTGACCGAATGTCTCCCTTGACCTTTGAACTTTTGGCTATAAAATGTCATCAATTTATCATTTTATTCTATCAGACATCTGTGTGAAAATTAGTCATAATTGGCATATAAATTCTTAAGTTATGGCCAAAAACATGTTGGTGAGGTCACAGTGACCTTGACCTTTGACCACCAAATTCTAATCCACTCACTCTTAAGTCCAAGAGAGCATTTGTGCCAAATTTGTGGAAATTCCCTCAAGGCCTCCTTGAGATATCATTTTCACAAGAATGAGATGGAGGCAAGGTCACAGCGATCTTCACCTTTGACCACCAAAATCTAATCAGGTCATCTTTAAGTCCAAGTGAACATTTGTGTTAAATTTGAAGCTGTTCTTGAGATATTACATTTACAAAAGGAGACAGAAGAGGTCACAGTGACCTTGACTTTTGACCTCCAAATTCTATTCTGTTCATCGTTGAGTCCAAGTGGACATTTGCGCCAAATTTGAAGATATTCCCTTGAGGAGTTCCTCAGATGTCACCTTCAAAAGAATGGGACAGACTTAATGACAACCCAAAAATATCAATCCCCCGGCCATGGCTATCACTGGCGTGAAGGCATAAAAAGCATTTTAAGTCCAAGAGACGGTATGTGCCAACTTTGAGGAATTTCCTTCAAGGCTTTCTTGAGATATCATTTTCACAAGAATGAGATGGAGGCAAGGTCACAGTGATCTTAACCTTTGACCACCAAATCTAATGAGTTCATTGTTAAGTCCAAGTGGACAATTGTGCCAAATTTTAAGATATTTCCTCACAAAGTTCTTAAGATATCACCTTCACAAGAATGGGACTGACTTAAAGACAACCTGAAAATATCATTATTCCGGCAATGGCTAGCACTGGCACGGAGGCATTAAAAGCATTTTCTTTCGCCCATCAACTATAATTATATCTGAGCAAGGATGACTAAAAAACAGAGGGAAGACTTTAAAAAAGGTGATGATGGACTAGATGCTGGTTAGCAGAGACAATGCAACATGTTTCTGCTATTTAAAGGAGTTAAAACTGTAACTGCTTTGTTTGCACGTGTGGGAGGAAATGGTCGATCTGAAGTGTAAAAAGATGATTCAGGTTGGGACGAGGTGTGTGTGGACAGCAGTGGTGACTAAACTGAAAAGTGTTCTGAGAGATAACTGTAAAATATTGTGGCTTCAGCTGTAGATCTGGCCATATTTGCCTTCAGTCCAGCAAAACATTCGTAAAGTTATGCTGCATTACAGACAGCTTGGAACTCCAAAACTCCCAATAGCCTACAAGGAAAAGTTCAATGAAACGCAACTCAAAGTCGGAGTTCATACTTCATGAAGAAGCAGTTGTCTGAGGCATGCAACAATGGCTGCACACACAGAAATGCACAATGATGATATATAAAATATATGACGTATTTGGAGACTACAGTATTTTGTATTAGGACAGTGAATGGAATATTTAGATGTGTTCTCAAGGATGCAAGTGCCATAAAATAAAATGCACAAATCTTTTATCTTCCTCTGTTTCGTTTGTATATGGAAGGATGAAGCACTGAAGCACTGCTGAGAGTTCAGGTGTGTGTACACTTGGCAATGTACCAACAGTTCGTCATGACCAACCATATTTTTTCTTAATGCTTGACATTCTTCGGCACCTGGAATGCTTGGAGGTCAGAAGTTGGAAATCTAAACTGGAAAATTCAGGCCTCCAACTTTGACTGGAATGCAGCATTTGTATCAAAGGGGGGTCTGATGTCAAGGGTCTGATGATGATGATGATAATAAAGAATGTGCGGACTGTGCAGACATAGTGGAATCATAGTGTCAAGCTACGTTGTAGAAATTGGGGGAGAGGTGTAATCTGCCTTTAGACTATTTTGCCTAGAGGAAAGCAGCTTTAGACAGACCTTCATTTAGCAACTGTAACAAGTCAAATTTAGCCTGCACAAACCCCATCAGCATGGGTCTGTACCGGGACCACTCTGACTCCTAGGGTTGGGAGGTAAGAGCAATACGATGACTTGCGATTCTCCCTTGAAAGATTATGTCTCAATGCAGGGAACAGCTAAACTTAAAAACCCAATTCTCAACATTATGATTGCCTGTAACAATTTTGTAAGACTGGGCTGCACGTTCTTACAACTGAACCAAATGGATGGTGAAAAAGTAATGGACGTAAAACATGTGTCATTGTGTCATGTTTACGTTCATGGGCTATGGAAGCATTTTGGCTTTTTATGGAGTTGAGGGGAAAATTAACCTGGACAAGAGTCACATTGTATCCAAGTTGCATCTAACGAGTTACTACTGTTATATAAATAAGAGATAATAGGAGTAAATTCATTTGTTTATTTTAATTATGGATCATTACAAATACGCTGGGTTGTAAAAGTAGCCATTAATCATACATGGATAAAAAAATAAATCATGTATAGAAATAAAAAAAGAAAAAATTGATGCATCACAAAGCACTGATAATGGTTTTATATTCGTATTGTAGCACTTTGAATTGAATTGTGAGGTACCTAGAGATTCCTGCCCCTACCGATTCTCTGCCGGATCTGCAAACTTTCTGTTGATGACTGTTACACGGGTTAGACCCGGCCACCAGCCTGTGATGAGGGTTTCCTCGGCTCTTTATAAAGTCCTAAAAGGCTGTGAATTAACCACCCCAAAAATAAGGTCTTGATTTGTAATAAACTATATTATTGTATAACTGTCGTATCCCCGGAAGACATGAGGAATTTCAAATTCGATGAAAATTGGCTATTTAACCAAGATTTTGCAGCATATCTTAAACCAGTACAAGGCCACGCATATGAGGCTGGTGTACTTTTTCAATGGGATTCAAGGTAGTGGAATCCCACATGCAGAGTGACAAACACAAAATTGCCAAGAAAACTCGCCAACAAATGCCAACTATTTCCAAGTTCTGTTCCACCCTCAACTCTGTCACGCGACAAAGTCATGTTTTGTGTTACAATTACCATTTGGGGCAAAATTTCTCCAAACCCTACAGAACTGGTCAAAGAAAGGCACTCTTGCGCTTCAGCCAAAAACACTGGATCGGTGCTCACAGCAGTTTGTTTGCACCTTATTAAAAGCTCTGCAATTTTATCGAGTGCTCCAGCCTCCTTTCATTTGGGTTCAGTCATTTTTTGAAGTGGCCCACTTGATTTAGTGTCTCCTACAGAAATGGTGTTGATTCATGTTTTTTTTTCTTCTCTTTTGGTTATTTTAAAATTGGCCTTAAATTTAATTCTGAGTGGCATTAAAAGGTCTTAACAGTCTTATATCTAACTCTCCTTAAGCTGCTGGAACCTTTGTGAGTGACTGACAGGAGGCAGCCAGCGTTACGGCACATTGCCACCACCTAGACTGAGGTTGCCGACCTGCTACAAAGATTTTAAGTAAATCCATTCACAGAAAAAATGAAACCCTGTGAAAACATAATGTAGTGTAGACCCATGTGGCTCAATTTAACCCTTGTCTGTCCCCAAATTGTTGCAGTCTCAAGGGTTGTGCTTGTTGGGTTAGCAACTTCTTGGGTGCCAGGAACTACAACCCAGGAACTAAAACTGGAGCCAAGTTCCTGGGTTGTAAAGCGCATAAAGTCCCGGAGGTTTTCAGAGGACTCCTGGAAGAGTTCCTGTAGTTGATGGTACCATGTAGTCTGCAGGAAACTTTGTTCGAATACTGTACAGCATGTGTAGCTCTGTGCATATTGAGTGCTTCATGTGTGGATATACTCACAGAGGAAGTCAGAGAGCAGCTCAGGCTGGTTGTAATGCACCACAGCCACACACATGGTGTTGAGGCCCACCAGGCAGAGCACAGTCCAATAAAAAGCCTGCGTCTTCACTATCTTGCGGATGAAGAATCGCATTCGCCGCTCCTTCTTACTGTAATTGCCATCCTTACCGCTCTTTATACTGGAGCGGGCAAAACCTGGGGGGACGGAGAGAGACATGACAGACTATAGTTGAGTTTAACTGATTTTATTTCTTTTTTTGGACCCACCCACTTTGGGGGATATAAGGCTCATCATTAACATAAGATTATATAAGGCTTATTAGGCTTTTTTGCCCACACTCTCTTACTACTTTCGCGCAGCAGATGTCGTCACATATAACAAACCAAAGCGCTGCAGTTTGCCTGCAAAAGAACAGGAACTTCTCACTGGAGCACCTAACAGTCCAGAGCTGAAATTACTGGAGTGAGTTTGCTTTGAAGAAAATTTTATCTTCACATGTCTCCATCCTCTGCATACACCTATCCATCCCTCTGTTTTTCTTACCTACTGCATCCCCCATGTTGTCCTCCCCTTCCTCAGGGTTCAGCAGCTCTGTCTTGTTATTTTTGGTTTTGATGGTTGGCCTCCGCCTCGAACCTGGCAAGGGGAAAAAAAAGGACTGTGTCTTCATCTGTATGTCTAAATGTCTTTGGAATTTTATCATCTTACCCCTCCCACAGTCTGTCACTTGCGGGTGTACTGTGTTAAACCCCACATTTACACATTTAACTGAGCAATTCTGTGTTTTCAGATTTATAGTCATATATCGTCCAATCAAGTCTTTTTCTTCAGCTAACAGGGATATTTTGCCAATATTCAACTGGCTTTGTGTCATAATAATGTGGGTCGTATGTGTAAATGAACTGTGATGAGCGTCCCTCGATCTTACCAGACCAAACTCAGATCAGACTGCAAAACTAGGCAGTGTTGATCGAGTATGAACCAATATTTTGTGACTGTATTGCCTATTTCCCACTTAAAATGTAATCAGAAACATATTTTGGTGCACTGTTTTCCTGTAATTCGAGAATTTGTGAATAAGAAGCTGGCTGAAAATACTCAAACTGTAAAACCAAACAGTGTTTATTGGTCCATTGCGGCGCAGCACATTCTGGTAGATAAAGGTTTTCTACCTCTTGAACAAAAGCAAATGCCCTAGCCCTTTTCCTCTGATTCCTCTGGTTATATGGCACCAATTTAAAAAGTATTTGTGTCTTTCTCTTGTATAGACTCTTCTAAGTTTCATGAAAAGACCATCTTTCCTGGAGTGACATAGTTCTTTCAACGTGGTTTGGTATTCTACAGCGTCTGGTATCCTTATTTATCCTCTGGGAACAAAAGTCACTTTGTAGCTCTGTCTTCATACTCTATTACTGCCTCTCCTACTGTCAATAGCCTGATGCTTTGTCTCAGTCACACTTACAGTATACAGAACACACATGCACAAAATTAAAGAAGAGAGGAAAAGGTTAGTTACCATCAAAGTTCCCTGTGCCGTCCTCCTCAGCCAAAATCACCTCCTCTGTACAAGAAAATAAGAAAGTAAGATGTCGGTTGGTTTACCCACATACAGTATGTCTGTAGATGGAAACGAGCAGTGTGTTTCAGTGTGTTTATCGGTGCGCACTGACCTGCTTTGCAGATCCACTCCAGGTATCCGTTGAGCTCCCTCTCAATCTGCTGCTGTCGCCTTAGCTTGAGGAACTCGCTTCTGTTCTCCACTCGCTCTCTCTCTTTGGCAAATTCACTGAGGGCACATTTGTCATTTTGCTTTATTTTATTGTGCTTACTTCAATAATAAACAAATCTGAATTTAAAGTATACAAAGCATTTAGAAGTATACAGTATTATATTTAAAACACATACCCTGAGAGTACACCCAGCACCAGGTTGAGCATGAAGAAGGAGCCGATGATGATGAGGGGGATGTAGTACATCCAGTTCCAGGCACTGCCCTCCACATCATTACTCTGCAGGAGAAAAAACAGAGACACAGACAGATGTGTTATTACTGGTCATCTGATATACAAAATGTTCTTTTACTCTCTTACTGTTTAAAGGCCCGAACATACTCGGGCGTACTATAAGCGGAACGGACTCCGCGAGGAATGTCCGCAGTCATTCGGGTTACCATAGTCGAGCGCACTTCCGCGTTGTAGTTTCCTGTAAAAATGTCCGTGAAAAATCCCCGTGATGTGAAAAATACATGCCGAGCAGTCACTGGTGCGGGGAGCGGAGTCCGCGCGGTCGTAAAATCTGAGCTTTGTGCGCACAGGCCTTGCGGACATTCACTTTGAGTCCGCGCGGACCTCCGCGGAGTCCGTTCCGCGTATGTTCCGCCCGAGTATGTTCGGGCCTTAAGACTGATGATGACCTGAAAGGTAAAAAAACGAAAAAAAAATGCACTTCTTTTCTTCTTTTGCACAGACTCTGGAACTACCTGATTCTCACCTGCTGACCGTATCACTGCACAGAAGGAAGCGTGCATCTACTGCTAGCTTGCTTAGCACCAATGAGCTTGCTAACGTTACAGTTCAGCTGAGGAGGACGCCATTAATGTTTTAATCTCTTGTTGTCACAACTACGAGCCACTCCATGAGTAGATGCACGTTTCCTTTTGCTCGGTGATTTGGTTTGTGGGGTTAGTTTGGTAGAAAGAAAATAGTTCCTACATGAAACTGCTCACAACAAGGTCTGTGGATTATCTTGAGTAATCAGGTCATCATTTCTGGAAAGACTTTTTCAAATGTATTTTTTGGCGTGTTGAGCACTACAAGCTGAGTGCCATTTAGTTCCATTATATTCAAGAGAAGGCAGACATCTCTACGGCCGGTATCTCCAACACTCTGCAACTCACACCAAATCAGTATAGATTGATAAATAGCACTATATGTAAGAGGAAAAATGTGCATTTTTGATTTTGGGGTGAACTGTCCCTTTAATCAAACAGGTTAATATCAGTACAGCTAACTGACTGAAGGTGCAACAATGGACTGATAGATGTTGGACTTTCTCTGGACTGCACAAGAGCCAAGGAGAGCTCAAGTATGTAAACTACGCTGGCTCAGAGACACGACTACAACTATTACATGCAGAAACGACAACATAGAGACACGCGCCATGCGCCGTGTTACGTTACAGCATCTCCTGCTTTCAAAAACATTGATTGCACTGAGGTGTCTGGTGAGCACATCAGCAGCGACAGAATTGCCTGACACTGTGTCACTTCCTTTTTTTCACTACACAAACACAGCTGACAATCAGTGGAATCAGGTTACTGGAGAATATTGTGTTTCTGTTACCCGTGTAATGCCTTTATGGGACTATCAGCTGATTATTATCTGCTGCTGAAGTGCTGTGTGCATGTGTTAGGTTTTATACTGCATGGTACAGTGCGAGCAGCCCATTCTCTATTAAACTTTCATTGGTTTCCTCCTGACTGCCTCTGTGAGTGTGGAAGTCAGCCTCCATCCATCAGAAAAGATGTTAAATATAGAGCGAGACGGACCAGAATAGAGAGTGGAAGAGAAGGAGGCGGAGAGGGAGGGAGAGCGACTCCGAAGGCAGGAAAAGGACAGATGAGAAGACGGATAAAGGAAGCCAAACAGAGAATGATAAAGAGAGAGGGGAATGGAAAATGGCTTTTGGACAAATAAATGGTGTTTTGAACCAAATCTCAAACTACTTTATGCCTCATTTAGCTAAATGAAATTCAAGCCAATCACCAACCCCCACACCCACCCTCCCCCGCGAGTCCTTCAGTTTGCTAAAAAACATACAGTACAAACCTAAGAGACTTCACAGTGAACAAAAAGAACATTGCAACTGTGAGTGGAGCGACAAGATTTGTGGTTGATGATGGCAGATTCTCTGTTGGCATGGATAGTGTAGCTAGCAACCAGTATCTGCAATAGGTTTGGCTTTTTTGTAGATAAAATATTATTTACAACACTGCGTTCAGACCAACAATAAAACTGCATCAAACACAGCCTACTCATATGTTTCAATGAGGCCACTGCGTTGGCACACTGGGGTCCCGATGCAGAGGGCCGAAAGCAGCCTAATTCAGGGATACTTAACTTGCTTTGCTAGGGGACCACTTTGCAAAATGACAGGAGGCCAGGGGCCAGACACAGCAGCCCTGCACAGGTCAGGTGTGTGCAAAGGCGTTTCCAAGAACTGAGGACATTTGGGGCATAGACCAGACCTCTGTCGGGGGGGTCTGGGGGTTCCTCTCCTGACAATTTTTTTTGATAAACAAGCTCTTTTTTGATGGTTTTTACACACTCTGGTATTGTATTTATATTAAAAGCACACACACACAAAAAAAATCCCCGTGTGAATCAATTTATTTTATTTTAAGCATCCTATCGGGGGCCAAGCTTGGCCTGCGGGCTATAAGTTCAGCATCACTAGACTGGTGCCGCTTTCTACAACGCCTGTCTGTTCTTGATTTAAGAGCACGGTCCCACTCCAAAGTTGTCGAAATCCGGCACTTGGGCAGAGACTTGCGGCGTCAGAAACCAATGAAAAAAGGCGTCCTTTAATGTCGGCATGATACGTGGCCAGTTGCTGTGATAGGTTGGTGGATCTGACTCATAGGCTGTAGTGACGGCTCGCAGACAGCCTGTCACTCAAAGCGGCCACGCCTTTAATAATGCGTAACTTTAAGCCTGTATAAAACTGAAATGGGTGAGCTATACAAAAATCCACCCTGCATACAGTTGTCACAAAGGTGGAAATTAGCTATAGGCTGTAAACATCCTAACTGCTTTATCGTAGGCAACTGGACTTGCTTGAGTTTCTTGAAGACGTTTCACCTCTCATCCAAGAGGCTTCTTCAGAGAGAGGTGAAATGTATTCTTTAGAAAGAAAGCAAGTCCAGTTGCCTACGATATAGCACTTAAGATTACCATGACCTGGATGATTGAGAATCTTCACCAACAGGCTGTCAACACATTTATTTCTGCAGTAAAGTTGGACATTTTAGCATGGAGGACAATGGGGACTGACTTGCTTTTGGAGCCAGCCTCAAGTGGCCTCTCAAGGAACTTGGCACTTCAATATTGGCTTCATTTTTCAGCTTTGGAGGTCGCTGCTTGATCAAAATCAACTGAGAAATTACAAATTAAGTTGTAATTGGTTGTGATTCAGGTTTTTTTTTTCCATGATGATATATAGGTCAAATCAATTCTATAAACAGCACAAATAAAATGTAAAAGGTAAAGATTTCTGATGGAAGCTTTAGCCAGCTTGCTGCTTTCTAATGCGAACACAGGACTTTATTGTTTATGTCAATAACAGGGCATTGTGGGTGGGGTTGAGACCTTTGGATGTTGTGCTGTGTACATGTTATTAAAAGTTAAAAGCAAAGTTTGGCTCACTGGACAGGCTGACTTACGTAGTAGAGCATGTCTGTCCATCCCTCCATGGTGATGCACTGGAAGACGGTGAGCACAGCAAACAGGATGTTGTCGAACTGGGTGATGCCGTAGTTGGGTCCAATCCAGCTACCTTCGCACACTGTGCCATTAG
Organism: Epinephelus lanceolatus; assembly: GCF_041903045.1. Lineage (NCBI taxonomy): Eukaryota > Metazoa > Chordata > Actinopteri > Perciformes > Serranidae > Epinephelus > Epinephelus lanceolatus. Next base: position 44,502,922 of record NC_135736.1, read on the forward strand.
GACACATCCGGGCCGACGGCGATGTGCCACATGGGCTATCGTCCACTTGCTCTCCTGGTCAAAGAGAGAAAGACAAATATTAAGTAACAGGAAACACAATTGTTTGTTACCAACAAAGAGGCTGGTGGTGTAGATAAACTGACCCACCTTTCTCACAGCAGACAGTTTGACTTACACACAGTAGGAAAGGCAAAGGTGTTACAGATAACATTAATGATGGCTCTGTTGGTAGGTTCCACGTGAACTGGGATTTCAAATTTCGAATTTCAAATGGAGTGCCCCTTGAACCTCACCAACCCTGACCTCAAACTTCAAAGCCTCTTTCACATGTGCACTGCAAACCAAAAATGATCTAGACATTACCTGGTGAAGCTGTATGTGAGAACGCAAATGTACAAATCAGTTGATTCGAACATTTAACAGTCTCAACTTAATGATTTTTACAAACATGTCTGACTTGCTTTACTACTGTGTGGCTGATGGCAACAATAGTACTCTTTTTTACTTACGTGTGACTTTGTCGTAGCAGGTAGTGTGGAACTTTCCCATGTAGAACTCCAGGCCGATGATGGCGAACATGAGGATGGCCACGAACAACAGCAGGCCAATCTGCAGCAGGGGGATCATAGCCTTCATAATGGACTTGAGCACCACCTGCAGGCCTGGAGGACACAATCAGAGAGGGAGCTTGTAGTATAATCAATCGTCAAAGCACACTGACATAGAAAAAAGACATAGACTGTTAAGCTGGAATGTTATTGTGAAATGATTTGAGGTCATTAATTTCAGGCCACTGCATTCAAATTGTTGAAGCATTCAAAGCAACTGTAGTTTCTTACTGACTGGTTTTGTTTTTTTTACAAAGGCATACATTTTTAGGGTTTGGTCACACATGAGTGAATGCAGGTCAGTGACTGCTGCCTGCTGAGGCAATGTTGGTGCTGAATATAGGCAGAGCCTGATGTGATGGACACAAAAAGCTTGCTTATGTTAGCTAGCTTGCTAATAAATACCATGAAGCAGTGAATACATTCCTGTTTCCTGACTGTCAGCAAGAAAGCATGTCTTACAGTATGTTGGGCAGTTTGTATTTTTCATGGCCAGTATTATACAGTATCAGCTGGTTAGACACGGCAACAATCAATGTTGGAGGCTGCGACTTCGCCAAAGTTGAACTCCACAGGAAGCCAAAATGTGACTTTGCTTTCCCAGTGGAAGTGAAGAGGAGGCGAATACTTGCCACTGTTAATTTCACTAATGTGTGACTGTACCCTTACGGTGCAGCCCCACTATATGCGACCAATGCGCATAAACTTGCATCTGCCCCGCCTCGCTGATTGCCTGTGGATGCTGCTGGATTGGCTGTTTTGATATGAGCATGGTTGTCACACCATCTCGTCGCACCACCATTTTGGTCTGCATCAAAGGTATCCCAGCATCCTTTGTGCAGTGAATCCATCACCACTAATGCAAAATTAATGGAAACGAATTTCTGGTTGCAAATAATGGGGCTGCATTGTCAATATTTGCTGCTGTCATTCTGGTTTTAGTAACTTGTGATGGTTTGTCAAATTTGCACTGTTTTAGGTCAAACATATGATGATATGATAATCATCCATCCATCCATCCATCCATCCATCCATCCATCCATTTTCAGCCGCTTCTCCGGGGCTGGGTCGTGGGGCAGCAGGCCAAGCAAAGCACCCCAAACATCCCTCTCCCAGAAACACTTTCTAGGACTGACCCAAAAAATTCAAAGCTTCAAAGCTTCATTCGATGCCACGGGATTCAATTGTGAAAAAAAAATTGAAGCTCCGGCTCTTTTTTTTTTCCGATTTTTTGGGGGAGGCCACAACACTAACCCCCACCAGTCCGATACTGACAACGACCGCACTCAGAGCTGGCAGACATCCAAGAGGTCATCAGATGTGTTAGGCCTATAAGAGTTCACGTTCCAGGTCCACTTTGTGTTTTTAATTGATTGATTGTTTTGGTTGATTGACAAATAAAGGCCGGCCCCAGTAGGCCGTGTAAAGGAGCCATCCGGCCTGATTTTTGCATGAATTGCCTTAAAATGTTTCACAGTAAATCAGAGAACGGGGATATTATTGCTACTGGTTATTTGAAATGGATAAAGGTATTTTTTTATTGGTGAGTTAAGAGAGAATAGCCTATATATCATGTAATTAAAAAAGAAAAAAATCTCTGACAAGGAAATAGAAAGCCCAACACACAATGGAGACCTGCTATTATCCCGCTTGAACACAGACGACTAAATTCTTTCAACAATGTGACTCAAAATAATGATAAAATAGATTTTATTGATGTAAAATATGCATTTTCCAGTTCCACCGGTCCGCTCTCTTCTGATGCTCTGAGTTGAGCATCTGTTTGATTGTGCTGCAGTGTGCGCCAAGGGTTTTAATTTAGTGTTCAATCAAAAGTTAAACACTACTTACCACCGACCATTAGTGTTTTTTCATTTGTGAATATTTTTATCTTAATTCTAGTGTTCACCATAATTTTTTTTTAAGTCCGAGCTCTCTCAGCATGTCCGAGGAGATCGGACATATGATAACCATGACAATGTAAAAAGCAAAAGGAGGCAAACAAAACAGCTTGTACACAAAGGAACACATAGCACAGCACTTACTGGGAATCCCAGACACCAGTTTCAGTGGTCGCAGCACTCTGACGGCTCGTAGTGTCCTCAGGTCAAACTGAGACCCCACTGACGACAAAATACTGCAGAGACACAGCAGGAGGGAGGGAGAGAAAAAGCAGGAAACAACATCAGTTTGACAGGTGATGTCTTTCAAATAATTCATTTTTTATAAACATGTCTCATCGCACTCTGTATCATTCGAATTATAGTCTCATTTTATTGTCGAGGACTGTACATGGGAGAAAAAGAAAACAAATAAAAACATTATCCACTGAGAACGGACAGAGCCCGAAAGATCGCACCATCAGTCAAATTTTCCAACTTTCTACAGTTCCACGGCAACTGAGGGAATTCAATCTGCTGATAATGACAATTATTATGAGTATGTGATGCAGTCAAAAGTTCCAGAATCAGTAGGAGTGGAGATGGCTTGCCAAATTCCCGAATCTTGTTGAAAAACTATCTTAAATTTGTGTTATAACTGAAAAAGGAAACATGATTCTGCAGCTCCATGGACGTACACTCTGTGGTCCCATCATGGCACATGAAAGCCACAAATTATAGGTTTCCACCAAATTTAAAATCTAACTTAAATGTGTCGCATGAAACTTGCGAGATGAAATTGACAGTTACAACAGAAATGAGTCAGTGATTGAGTCAGTGACTCAGTAACAGTATGATGGCTTTTGCCACTATACCACCTCATTCCCCGCCTTTGTCATGACTTGGCTTCAGAGACACGCCTCCTGTTCTGATGGCACTGTATGTGTCTATCGTGTGTGTGTGTGTGTGTGTGTGTTCTGATGGCACTGTATGTGTCTATCGTGTGTGTGTGTGTGTGTGTGTGTGTGTGTGTGTGTGTGTGTGTGTGTGTGTGCGTGTGTTAAGCCGTGGTGTAAAGTCAGCCAGAGACAGGTTGGAAAATTCCATGCTCTGTCTCGTACGGGGGCGGAAGGCAGGGTCTGTCCAACACGAGGGGGAGGGTGGAGTGTGGGGGCGTAGAGAAGGGATGCTCTGAAGAGGAGGAGGAGGAGGAGGAGAGAGAGAGAGAAACGAAGAGTAGGAGCACAATACATCAGCAGACTTTGGCCTTAAGTCAGACATCATTAGAAGACAAAACAATCACTGATAATAAAAAAGAGAGTATGTTCTGTAAAACAAATTGTTGCTTCTTTCCATTAAGCTGCATTTCAGTTCAGTATGTTGGCATCTCTTTGAAATTTAATACCAAGTAGTTTTCTGGAGGCGACATTAGCTTACTGCCGACAGCTTATTTGTCTTGCCTAATCAGGGGCCAGCTGCACAAGATTTTACTTAAGGTCCACAATGAGGCTTTCTTAAATTAAAATCAGTTGCACAAAACACATCTTCTCCTTTGGGCTTCCTTAAAATGTTCACTTACTGTAAGTATTTAAGGGTTTCTCCTTATCTTGGTTTTATACTTGCCTTAAAGTTAGTCAAACCATAGCACAAAAGGTATCACAAGCTTAAGCGCAAGCAAACAAGTGGTTGTCATGGAAACATGTCATGCAGTAAATGCCTCGACATTTTAAGTAAGTCCCTTAGGTTACAAAAAATTAAGTCTTAATTGTCATTCTTAAGGAGAAAACGTAAGGTGTTTTGTGCAACTGGCTCCAGATACTCATCTATATAAGATATCTGCACATGTATGCAGAACCTGTAGACAACAGGACAAGATTTTGGTATCAGAAGCATTCTGGTTTCTGTTTGTAGCGCGAGTAGTCTTGACCTGTCACGTTTACACAACAGTCTGTGTGGAGAGGTGGAATGCAAAGGCCGAAATGCAATCTCGGAACCCATCTATCATCTAACAACGATGTAGGAGTGAGTTTATGGAACAGTTGTAGTGAGGAACTGGAAACATGTCAAACATTTAAACAAAAGTTTAGAAATAATGTATTGATCAAAATGTGAAAATAAATGATCAGGCTGTAATACTGACGTAGAAGAACAGGGTACAGGAAGTTAAAGTGTGTCAGATGCCTTTTGTATGATGTTTTTTTTTGTGTGTTGAATTTTGTCTTTGTTGCTATTTTGCCTTGTTTGCCTGTTTCAGTTTGTGTTGTTGAGCTGTAGCTTCAGCCTACACTTTTTTTGGACTGCAGACGTGCCTAAGTTACATTGAATTACTTTATTGGAATGTTCTGCACTGAACTATGTAAGTATCTGCCATTTTCTGAGAGGCTGTGACTTTAATGACGAAAATGTCGCATGTCTCATGCCCCGTATGTCGTAGAGACATGAAACTTTGCACAGAGATGCCTCTCCTCATGAGGAACAAATTTGCCTCAAGAATCCATAACTTCCGCTTATATAGATTTTACACCATTTTGAATTTTTTGATAAACACTTCAAATGGATCTCTTCCTAGGAAGTTTGAGCGATCTGCATGAAACTGGGTGAACATAATCTAGGGACCAATATCTAAAGTTCCCTCTTGGCAAAAGTTGGAAAACTTACTAAAACTGAGCTTCTATAAGGCAATGAATATTGTGGAGGGCGTGGCTCATCACATAAAGGTGTATAACATCTCAAGGGTTTCACCCATCACCACGCAACTTTGTAGGCATATGACCACACATAATCTGAGGGGACCCCTCCATTATTGACCCCATCAAACAAAATGGGGGCGCTAGAGAGCTAAGTTCTTATCTAGGCCTAACCGCCATATGGATTTTTACTCAGCTTGGTAGATATGTAGAACAGGACGCCTCAAGGTGACTGGAGAAATTTAACTCTAATTGGCAACTGGGTGGCGCTATAACAACAGAAAAATGCTTAAACATGGCTAAAATGCGACCGATCGCTGTGGCTCCCCCTGTGGACCAATGTTGTTGTTTTTTTTTCTAATTTTGGGTATGACTAAGTCATGGTATGGTATGCTGTACTCAATGGGTATGGACTAGTTTACATTAATTTGTAGATTAATACATGATGTTCTTATTTCTATTTGCAGACCAAAATAAATTCTAATTCTTATTCTAGTTTCATTTATGGTTGCAGCAGTACACCATGAAACCGTATACCCTGGTATGAAAACTCACGTTATTATATCATGCACAATCGCTTACAGTATCTACGATAAAAGATGTGGCAGGATGGAGAATCTCACACCCACACGTCTCCTTTCCACCTTTCCACCAAAAAAACTTCTGTTTTCATTTTTAAGGGTCACTGTTTAATGTAAATTATAATATTGTGTAATACCAAACACTATGAAACCGTGATATTTTCAGATACAATTATCACTGTGTAAATCTCACCTAGCTTCATATTATCTTCTTTTCAAATCTATTTGAGTTGAAATGCAGATGTCTGTTTAAAGAGGTTACAAGAAATGACTTGTACACAGAAAGGAAAGGCTGAGCTTGGATATCCGCTGGCTGCACCGGATCTGCCGAAAATTGTCTGCTGCCACCAGAGGCTTAGAGTCGTCAGACAGATTGCAGATGGGTTCTGAGACTGATCAGACACCAAAGTGATTTTGATTGGTCATTTCCTGTGCTAAGAAAGGACTTCCTCGTGTCCATACTAGTAATTTGGTTAGTAGTGACAGGACATCTTTATTACTGCGTATATTCAATGCTTGACTTCATATACCTCTAAGCATATTCTGCAACCAAAAAAAAACAAAATTTTTTTTGCCACCAACACAACCTTTCTCTCTAATACTCCTGTGTTATGTGCATCTGCTCAGAATCTGTAATTAGTCACGCTCGTCATCATCACTTATCATAAGGCTTCACAACTTTGTGCAATCTGTCAGCCCTCAAATTAATTCACTATTATGAAAGAGGTGCACCTGAGATGCAAAGCAAACTGTACCTTCAGGCTTCTGCATGTGTTCACAGAGTAACCTTGGTGCCAAAGGGATTAGAAAATCTGTCCCACAGAAAGGAGAGCTGTCCCTTAAAACAAGGACTCCTGATAAAGAACTGTACATTCAAACCATGAAAAGCAAGAAAGCAGGAAGAAATACCATTTACGTAGCAACACTATATAACACAATGAGCTAAAGGACGACAGAAAAGTGAAACATATCAAGAGGGGCAGAGGAAGTGAAAATTAATTGAGCTAAATTTTTAAACTTTTGGCATCTCCTTCTCCCTCCATGCCCCTATCTGTCTTATCCTCCTTCGTCTTCGCCCCCACCCCCCCTCCTCCATCTCTCTCCAGGTTGGTGCTAATTCCAGTAAGAGGTCATTTATTAACAGACACGGTACCGGCAGCCAAGCCCCTCATTCCCTCAATGGCTTTTTAACTGCTACGGCTAAAGGCCACGCTGCAGACCTGAAAACACTGGACCTCAGCAAAAAAAGCAAACAGCCTCAGGCCCAGTAAAGATCTAACAGGACACGTGGACAGATTATAGTCCAGCATGGTCTCTGTGTAAATGAGGGGCACACAACAGAGTGACGACCAAATCTGCATGTGATCGACAGGTGTTTTAAAATCTGCTTTTTTTGTGAAACTCCTACACATTCTGATTTGTCTTTATATGTATTGCCAACACGATGTTATGTAACTTTTTGAAGACGTTTAATCCTCATTTGAAGTTTTACAGCTACATGTGATGTTCACTATTTTAACTGTATAGTTTTGGCTTTCATTATTCAACATGTTTCTAATTCTGACTCCATTGTTAATATATATTTTTTCCATTTCTGTCTCTTGTCACAATTTGCTGCTCCAACTGCGACTTCCCCATATAGGGGCCATGAAAGCATCAGATACGTTTCAGTTTAAGAGAGCTGGATTTATGCATGGGTGAGTAGATGGATGCAGCAAAAGAGCAAAGGGTTTGTTTTGATATCTTGAATCCAAATTGTGACTTCTCCTGCCTTCCTGTCTCTCTGTCATTCATTCTCTCTCCTTTTGCTCTCTGTTTATGTTTGTCCCATTTCACTGCTCCTTTTTTTTTTCTCCCGCACATCTCATTCGAGGGCGAAAGCAGAGCTTCAATATTCATCCGTGTGAGACGGCAACCATCCGCTTCTGCCAGACAACCCAAACCTCCAGGATGCAGTCACCCCTGGCAACGGCTGAACCTGCCCACAATGCGCCGAGGTGGCCAGTAGAGGGAGCAGTGACTGTGCAGCTGGTTGTGATGAGGATGGAGGGGGAGGGGTGTAGGGAGAGAGGGAAACAGTGGACCAACAACAGGAGTGTAAAGTAAGAAGAGGTAAGAGTTAGATAAAGGGAGAGGAAGAAACAGAGTAACAGAAAAGGAAAAATGGAAGGTGCAGGAGAAGGAGGCTAAATAAGGATATGAAATGACTTATTATTGTTATGACTACTCTTATTCTAGTTTATAAATTTCTTTTAATATAAAATGGCCTTTGCCTCCAAGATTGATGGTGTAGGCTATTATGACTGCAACAAAAATGAGGCAATAATCAAAGTTACTGCATTTATCAACAAATTCATTATCTTGAAAAGCCCAAAATGTAGGTTTTAAAGATTGTGGCTGCATGTATATCAACCTAGCCTGAAAATAAGGCAAGAGAAGCTGTCTCTCTCAAGCTATTACAGATATAATAATGGCTTTGTATGCTGATGTTGAAAAAAAACTCATCAACTGTTGATAATTGGGAACAGACATGATGTAATTTCGGTCATTATGTACATTTTGGACAAAGAGATTTAAAATATACGCTCTCGTTATCACTGAATAATAAGCACAATGAGATAAAAATGGGCAGGTTACAGTGTATTAAAGAGTACAGCTAACGTCGCTACTACACTAAGTTAAATTACGCTTTATTATTATTATTTTTTTTAAATCTCTTACTCTTCTCAATTACCATTAGTAATGTTATTAAGCTTTAACTATAGCCCTATTTAAACAGGAATTGTGCAAATTTGCAGGAAACCCCAATCAGTCTTCTTTCAGCATTGGCAATATAAAAACAAAATCGGGGAGTGCAGCAAAATGCCGCCTACCTACTTTTGTTTATACAGAATGTGCCTTTTTCGAGGCAATGGGGGGCGTGAGCAAGTAACAAAACGTGTAGCTCAGTGTGTGACGTAAACAGTGATGTGGGAGGGAAGCCGCGGCTGGTCAGTCCTTCGGCGATTCTCTCATAAGTCGGCCCGTCCTTCACCGTCCCCGTCATCTGACGGTTAATGGCCTCTTCGTTTGCGAGGGCAAGGAGGGCGCGCAATTCCTTGTCTCCCCAGTTGCTCATCTTTACAGTGTCTGTCGGGTTTGCATTTCCCTCTTGCTACTAGCTGCCCGCTAATTCCTGCTATCAGCTGTTTCCTGTTTATCCACTGCCAGTGGGTTGCACGTGCAGCGTCATCAACAGCTCCTCCCACAAGTCATCAACAGCCCCTCCCGTGGCAGAAGGCCGTCTCGTTCTTTTTAACCAAAAATTTTCCGCCAGTATTTCTACCCTACTAGGCAGAAAATTGGGCACCTCGGATCAACTCGCCATTCCGGCTCTGTGTGTCTAAACGCTCGCAGCTTGCCGGCAAAACGGACCAACATTCACCGAAAATCTGGCAGTGTAAAAGGGGCTTAAGTCTTTAGTGAAGGCTGTTTGACATTTACACCATCTAGCACTAATCAACACTGTAGCTAGTACCATTAGCATAGTAACTCTGGGACCTGTCAGAGGATGCATACTTGTCCTAAATAAAGCATGCAGTATGCATTATGCAAACAAAAGCAAAATAAACAGTCTGCCAAAAAAACACCTGGATGTAGCTCAGATTGGCAAAAAATCTACCTCACCTTTCGCACAGTGCAAACCTCTGGAGTGTTCACAACAACTAACATCTTTCCTGATTTGACCTTGTGTAAGGAGAACAATTCACAATGTGACTACAGGCTACAGCCTAACTGTAATGAACATATAACTACATTTGTCCTTCTACCTATAACAAAGCATGACTAAGCTAATGTTTGATATTAAGAAGATATGAACCGTAGCGAGCTGTCAATAAGAAAACAACACAACATACAATTGTTGGATTTTTTGGTGTAAAGCCAATCCTTGTCTCAAACTGCATCACATGTTTACCCTCTTTCCTCTGCTAATTAGTTACATTCAACTGTACACTGTACAACCAGTCCTTATTAAACCATTCCTTTAAGTGACAGACTCTACAAACACGTGGGAGATTTTCCCGTATTAGACCAGAGTCCCCGATGAAATAAAGACTTGGGGGGGAGAGCGAGAACATCCCTCGAGAGACAGAGAGTGAGAGAAGGAGTGAGCAGATTGATAGAGAGTGATAGTCCTGTGTGTCAAAAGTGTGAGATTCAGCTGCGGAGAGGGAGCAACCCCAAAGACAGAGAGAGACGGAGAGACTCCAGAGAGACAGACGGGGAGAGTTTTATCTGCAGAGGGAGAAGGTGTTTGGACAGCGATGACAGAAGCTCTCACTCCGGGGAAACACCTAACAATCAACCTGTAAAGCGCGCGCACACACATGCGCACACACAATATAGATTGTGCTATATTATGCAACTGTGCTACATTATGCTTAGTGTGTTCACCTTTACTGTGTTGCAGCTGAACCCTTCTATCTTGTCCTGTATCCTGCATATCAATTAAGCGGGGTTTCGTAATGAATTAAAAGTAATGAGCGAGGCTGAGATGAAGGATGTCATATGGTGAGGTGGAGAGGTGTTTCCTTGTCGAGTCCATCATTTTCTATATCACAAGACCTCAGAGTGCATTAACACGTTCATCCTTTGAGAACCCATTGTGCCATCTATGTACGATGAAGAACTTTTACAGACTATGAAAAGACACATGAGCATGAACATGTAATACATGAATTTATAGATGAGAAGCTCAGCCCTTCGGTCATTGTGGCCATTTTAAAAAGGAACACCCTGTGGCACCCAGTAGCTCAGTGGTTAGGGCAGGCATCCCATGTACAAAGGAACGGTTCGTGCAATTTCAGCCTGCAGCCATTTGCCTCATGTTCCCTCTCCCACTTTTCACTCTCCTGTTCTATCAAATAAAGGCAAAAGCAAAAAAAAAAAAAAAAAATCCTTTAAAAATCCTTTACCGTAACCACTTAATTGTTTAAATTTTTGTTTAAGTTTTCATAACTATTTATTGCAGATAAAGGTGCCCTAATTGATTTTGTTAAAGGCACAGCGTGTCAATTTTTACACATATTAATTGTTTTTCATTGCCGATGAGTGAACAGATTTCTCCGACTTTCTCGGTTGCCTGATGACTGACTTCTATGTAAAGGTCTTGGGTCAAATTTTGAGGGAAAATCCAAATTTATTCCAACATCGGCTGCATCTCTCTTCAGCTCTGCTACAGTGCTAAAACGTTAGAGTGTGCACCAGTAGCTAACATTAGAGAAGAAATGGAGTCCTCTACCGTCAATAAATAACCAGTGTTGTATCGAATAGTGTTTTCCTCCTCTTAATGTGTAGCGCCCCCTTCAGTGGTTGGGGTAGGGCCAAGGGTTTGGGTAAGGTTTAAGTAGGGACACACACACTTTGACGCAACAGCGGCATCCTCCACGACAGAATCCACACATGCTGTGTTTCCGTCAATACATTTTGCATTGGCAGCTCCAGAGATGGATCGCCAGTTAGTGGCTGTAACAGCTCAAATTCAGCCAACGTAAACCTCACTGGTAACTTACCGCAGATGTTTGTGTTGGCTGAATTCGAGCTCTTACAGCCACTGACTGAAGGTCCAGCTCCAGAGCCCCTGCTCGCTCTCCTCCAGGGGAAGGAATCTCTGAGTGGCAGGTGTGAAGCGGAAGGACATTAGGGTGTGCTCGCTAATTCAGTCAGTTTATCAAATTCAGTGCCCCACATCATAACTTCAGTGCTCTCTGGTGCTGAAAATAAATCCCAGAGGTGACACCAACATGGGAAATGTAATGTGATATTGTGGTTTTAGCGCACTAATATTAGTTAACATTGGCTTTTTTTCTAATGCGGACAAATTGCTAGCTAGCAACTAAAGCAAAATACTGTATTGAGTGGATAATGTCAGCTGTTTCATTCAGACTCCCAGGGCTGATTTGCAAATTATCTCATCAGCTCTGCAACCAATGCCAGATTCATGCAGCATAGCTAAGTTAATGTAGCCAACACCGAGCTGAGTGGCCAATGAACGTAACCTAACATAAGGTTAGCCAGCTAGCTGAAAAGGTACACTGCATTGATCTGCTGTGGGTTGCTTTGTAAGATCAGCTGATAAATTTGCAAATGGCAAGCTAGTTAGTATCATGGAGTCAGTCCAAATGGAATATGGGAACATACAGGTTGTAACGTGACTGTAAATTCATTTCTAGCATTCAATCAACATGATGCCGGTCAATCACGGCCAGTCTCTTGCTTGTCACTGTTGTAGGTGATGCAGGTGCTCGCTCATGGCTACAGAGGATTCTGACTGCAGATCATTTAACAGCTTCAGAGAGAGGTGTCACTAAAAACAAGGATTTTCTGAAGTCACATACAGAACCTTTCAATACAGCAGCCCCCTTAAATCCCCAAATTTCCTCCCATTTCACTGATATTAAGAGAATGAACTATAAACTGTGCTGATTTTCAAAATAAACACTGACAAATTTTACTAAACAGTCAACTATCAGAGAGATCTACAGACAGTGAAATGTGTGATGTCCTGTCTCCTCTGTCCCTGCAGAGGGACACCAGTGTGAGGATGATGATGGTAATGACCAGCCGCCCTGATGAGGAGGAAGATCTCGCAGGTCACTCGCCACCTTCACTTTGCCTGGTCTCTCCCCGTCCATGGCATTGCCATGGCAACCGGCGATTCCTCTCTTCGCCGAGTCTCCACGGTTACCGACCGGCTCTCATTCATAAGCGTTGCCAGGGCAACGCAGCCCTGGCTCATTGATGGAATCTCGGCATTGTCGCAGCAACGGGGATGGGAAGTGGGTCTCCTAACGATTGATTTTCAACCCCTCCAAACCCCCGCATCTCCCTCCCACCTACGCACACACACACAAACACACACACAAACACTCCACACATTATCCTTAACTACCCCCATAAACTCTCACACAACAGCAGCTCCTGTGCATGGTGCAAGTGTACAGTATGTGCACACAAGCGTAGCTTCCCTCGCATGTACACGCACACACACACACACACACACACACACACACACACACACAAACTAACCAAACGAGTGCATCCTTTTACCGCATACAAACACAGACACACTCTCATCAAATCTGTGTGCATGTGCTCACACTGCACACATACACAGATTTCATGACAGTGACGAATGCAGCGCAGTCCAGGTAGTATGGATGACCCACTTTCTCTGCTGCTGCTGGTGTGTTGAACACAAAAATTGTGTTTTGTAACATGTACACAAGGCACATCAACTATACACACACAAACGCACAGAATCAGATATAAGAGACCGATTCTTTATGGGCAGTTCTTGTAAAATCCTACACCTGTAATTTAGGGCTGCTGTTTGATCATGAACTTAAATCCAATTGACTCTGAGTGGTCAAATCAGACTGACTGTCAATAATGTTTAACCACTTTTTAAATACAGACAAAAGCCCCACAGTGCTCAGGTGAGGTCAGGGCTTTACAAATATGTAGCGACCAGCTGCCAGGCCGTAAGCAGCAAGCATCCAAAAGACACAGCGATGAAAAAAATGCAAATATAGCAAAAAGAAATCACAATATGTACTTTTACACTAGCTACCTGTGTGTTTTTGATTTTAAGATTTGCTAATCACCAGAAGGTTTCTATTTCTGAACTGCTAACCTCTTGTTTTGCACTTTGAGACCCTGAGACAGAGCAATCCCAGCAGTTCAGAGGTCCAGACTAAGACATAAGTAATTGTGCCTTTGACAAGAGGCCTCTGAGGTTTTGGGACGACCTGCTCGATGTGTAGGACTGCAAAAATATGGCTCAGGTTGTAATAAATCGGGGTGCACTTCTACAGTGCATACGTCTCCATTTATGTGATGCCAACTAACGTAAACTGGCACTAATCAACAGAGGATGGGTCACAACCGGCATTCCTATCATATAAATGAAAATGTAGACGTGTCATGGTGTAAGACTGTGTGTGTAGGGTGTGTTGGATGTAATGCATGCTATCACAGCGTGGTGTCTTTGGTAAAAATAGTAAAAACACACACAACATGCAAGAGACCAGGACAAGTTCCAGCCAGTGACATGTGCATGAGATGTGTGTGTGTGTGTGTGTGTGTGTGTGTGTGTGTGTGTGTGTGTGTGTGTGTGTGAGAATATGTGCACATGGATTATGTGTGTATTGTGTGGAAATAGTGTGGGAGTGCCATGTGTCATCACAGTGTGAACTCCTGTCCCCTTAGTGCCTCCCGCTGAGCCCTCACCCCTCACTCACACACACACATACGCACACACACACGCATGCACGCACACACACACACATGATGGACAATGTTCCAGCATGACACAGTGCACAGTTAAGGAATTGGAACAATCTGTTCAAGCATGCAAGAAATAAACAAGTGGCTTCATGTCAAAAATTTGAGAAATACTGGTTTTATCACGGCCATTATTATTAAGATATGTGTACAGGAAAAGTGCCCAATTAATAAATGTTAATAATAAATGCTCTAAGCTGACCGTCATTGACACATATGAACTTTTGCTCTGGCAGTTTATGATTCATGGTACAGTAAAGGAACTGTATGTCAGAGTCTTCCCTGCATGCATGGAGCAGAACATGGATACCGTTGCCCTTCAACACAACTCAAACCCAAAAAGCAGTGGCGTGAGCTCAGTTTGACAGAACTTAAGTAAAGGGACTGTTTTTTAAAAATGTCCCAAGCAGAAGTAAGATTACAGTGCTTGTGTTAAAATTGTTCCAGGATTCATGAAGCTTAAGGCAAGTTAACGTAAAGACTTTTTAAGACCTTTGAATGCCACTCAAAAGACCAATTCTACAATTACAAAAGTAGAGGGAAAAAACATAAGCCAACATCTACACTGTAGGGTCAATTTTGCCCAAATGTTCATTTTGTCAGGGGGCAGAAACGAGGATAGAACAGAAATTCAAATACCTGGCATTTGTTGGCACGTTTTCTCTGCATGTGCGATTCTACTACCTTGAATCTCATCGTGAGTTTGAAATACTTCTTGCATACAGTACACTGAGTCTATGCATTCCCTTGTACCGGTTTCAGCCATGCCATAAAATCTTGGTTAGATAGCCAATTTTCATTGAATTTCAAATTCCCCATGTCACCCAGCTGACAGCAACAGCTAGCTAGCTGACAGTGGATCCTCTGCTCTGAGCATCCTGGCCAGAAACTAATATGAGTGTTGTTGGTTCAGCTGTCCTCATCTGCATGACACTTATGTGAGAGGCATTCTGTCAACTAATAGGAATGATGACTTATACCATGACAACCCCAATATGACCCTTACATCGAACAACAAAGAATGTTATTTGTAACTGTGACCCGTGTAACTTGTGTTGGCAGAGAAAGGTAATTTGTCTGTGCCTTCCAATGCAGTTACACAGTTGAATAAATAATCAGATTTATGACTTGACAATGGTTAAAAGGATAGTTCGGATTTTTTAAACTGAGGTTGTATGAGGTAATTATCCATGGACATTATATTACATACAGTAGATGTCAGTCAGCACACCTCCAGTTTGGAGAAGCAGGCTGGAGTACGACATGGACGCTAAGTGATCTACTGCTGCTGATAGGGGTCAGCAACAAAATGTATTCTAGCCACCTAAAAAAATCATTATCAGTTGAAGTGACCACTATATTTAGGGTATTTTCACCACTCTGCCTTTCTGTCAGACAGCTCGTTCCAACGGGGAAGCTGTTAACGGCTAAAGCCACCAGACTCCATTGATAAAAACAGTAATTTTGGCTCACTGAACACTGGAGCTGCTGGTCTACTGCTGCTTCAGTTAGTCAGTTTTATTGTGTGGTTTCGGTGAATCTGAACTAACACTTTAAAATGTCAAAGTCACAAAATAATACAAACAAAATACCTGAGTAGACCAGCAGCTCCTGTGTTCAGCAATGTTCACTAAAAAAATCACTGTTTTTCTCAATGAAGTCTGGCTTTGAAAAGAGCGATAAAGCGGCTTCTTTTTCCAGCTGGAAATCAATGTCTAATATTAAGGTAAAGCAGTGAAGATATTCTAAATATAGCGTACACTTAAAGAGATATTAATTTTTTTAGGAGGGATTTTTTTTCAGGTGGCTGAAATAGGTTTTGTTGCCGACCCCTCCACAGCAGTAGATTGCTTGGCTTCCATGTTGGACTCTAACCTGGTTCTCCAAACTGAGGGCGTGCCGACCGACATCTACTGTATGTAATATACTGTCTATAGATAAGTAAAAAAAATAATCTGAACTGTCCCTTTAAGGTTCTCCAAACCCCTCACACCCATGCCATGCTCCCCCTCTGTCTCTCTCCTGTAGATACGGGACATTAAGCAGCACTTTATGACCATTATGTCACTGCTCACCCCCACCAAGGTGGTACGCCCCCAATCACTTTCTCTTATTGGGAGAGCCCATTTGTTTTGTGCAGAGGGGTTACGGGAGAGAAATGCTTGGTAGTGTTGGAGGTGAAGGGGGATATTATAATGGCTCCATCACCTCAGGGGTTGGGAATCTTTTCTACCAGCTCATGTCATCAGACTCCTCCTTCTCACTTCATCAAAGACACCGCTTTCTTTTCTTCTCTCCATCCAAACATCTCTTTTTATCTCTCATTGCATCCCTCTCTGCTTTCTCCCCCCCCCCCCCCAGTTCTCTTTACTGGCTGCTGGAGCTTTCATTGGCAGAGGCAGGATGTGAGCACTCTCATTCTGACCACATTCTCCATCCTCATCCCCCCTTCCTCTTCCTTTCCCTCTCTTCATCTTCTCGCTCTCACATTATTGCTGATCTCAGCAGAGTGCGTACACTCAGCTGATGGACTCCCTCTCTACCTCCACCCCCAACCAAACTCCCTTATTTCCCCTTCATTCCTCTCTTTCCCCACCTTTCCTTCTCTCTGTCTCTCACGTCTTCTAATTTAACTTCACGTACGAACAGGTGGAGGAAGGATGAAGGTGCTCTTTCATCTATGCCTTTACTCCAGCCATCCACCCTTCTGCCCTTTAATGACATATATGTTTATTAACCTTATTTATCTGGGGAAGGTTTGCTGAGTGTGCATGCTTTTCTGCAAACACACTCTGGCCACTGGACAGTTTTGGAGCTTAAGTCATTCACATAAAAGCACCTTGATGGCTGGTTTTAAAGCAGTCATGTGGAAATTGACATTTTTAAAACTGTGGAGACAGTTTTTTAATTAAATAAATAATGTCTTATTGCTCTTTTGAATTTGCTGTTGAGGACATTTGCCCTGAACTGTTCCTGTTAAAAGGTGCCTTGGTGGACAGCAGTAACAGAGCAAAAGGAAGTTCGATCTGCCTTCACTTTGTGTTGTCGGTTTGTCCCAGCTACTGTATAATTTCAAAGTTCTCTGGTGCAGTAGCTGTCTGTCAGTGCTGCTCCGTCCTTCCATCCATCCCTGTCCTTTAATTACATCGACCCTCATCTCTCTCCTGTTCACCCACGTCATTCTTTCCTGTGTCTCTAATCTTCCTCCAGTTTTTCCATTCACCTCTCCCCCTCGTTCTCTCTCTCTCTCTGCCGGGCCGGCTGATTGGCCCACCTGTCCCTCCGTCTCCTGCCAGCATGACTCTTGGACCTCATGAGGGCACGACGTCTGGACTTCTGTGTCCTTGTTTGCATGCGTCTTTCCTCTTAGGGTGTTGGTGGGTGTTTTCGGGCAGGCAACGTGACATGTAGTTGGATGTTTGTGTGTAGAGTATGTGGTGTTTTTAGGGCGGTAGTCGACCAAAGAATTTCTTGGTCGAGTTAAATTCTACCTACTCTTCAACCAACTGATAAAAGAATCTGCATGTTATCTGGATCGACTAAATCAGCCACTATCTGGTAGCGTTGCGTGTACACCAAAACATTTTATCCTGTATCCTATTTTTTGAATTCTTCGCAGCAGCAGCACTGTTTATTTGAGCCCCAAACACTTTCGGTATGGTACCTTTGGAACCAAAAGCAACCCTTCAGACATGGTACCTAGACCCTAGCGTTTCCACCGCAAACAGTACTCTTCAATGTGGGCGAGGTTGTTGTCACACTGCTTCATCCAGCACTCACTGGACACAGATGGACGTCTGCACCTCTTTTATCGTCCAGGGAACGGGGTTGCATGCCGACATTTTCAGAACAACGTAAAACAGGCTGCAGTGAGAGTCTCTCTCCATGGGATATTTAAAATTATTGTGCATTTAGTCCTTCTCAGGCAAGCTCATGTACGCTTCCTGCCCAGCACCAAACAGCAGACAGATAAAGGTAGCAATTAGCTGGTAAAGAAATTGTCTGGCAGCTTTAGAGCCATGTATTTTTCTCATGAGTTGGTGGAGACCAAAACAGAGTGACAAGTATAACAAATATTGGATTTAAATTCATCACTGGCAAAGAAAAATATCTTAAATTCAGCTTAAAGCAGATTAACTATTATGCAACAACAGTATAAATGAGGCTTAGCTGACTATAATTGACTTGTGGTGAAATGATTTACTGGACAAGAACAGCAAAAATTGTAAATGTGTACTGATTTCCATTGAGATAATCAAATTAGTATATTAAGAACACAGTTACTAATGGGTATGGCTGCCAGAGGGTGTGTTATGTCACCCGAAAGGTAAAATGTATTGATCCCCTGAAGGAGAAAACCTTATTATGGTATCATCCCTTCCTTCCTTCCTACCGGAGAGGTCAGAGGTCAGAGCTGATAGAGTGTCTTGTTAAAGGACACTTTAGCAGGACGAATGCTTGTCAACACTGTGGGTGTGATGATGAACTGGTCTTACGCCTAACTTAACCACCCTGCTGCCCTCACATTGTGTGTCTGTAGGTGTGTGTTTGTGTCTGTGACTCTATTTCTGTTCACAAGGGTGTGTGGGTGTGCATAAAGCACCACACACTGAAGCAGGCTTTTAGCAAAAATATTTTTTGTTTAAAAGGGATGTGTCACCTACTTCATTTAAACATTTTTGTTTCAAATGCCCCGTTTAAACTGAGCAGTACAGTACGCTGTTTTATTTCCACTGTGAAAAGTTGTGGATGGTACCAATGGAACCGTTCCGTATTGTCCCCATGTTTGGTCCCCCCTCTGTTGGGGTACCTAGCACACAGATCTGGTACTTTAAGGTGGAGCTGTGAACACTGCAGTCTGATTGGTCAGTAGAGGACGGTCACTCTGCTCAGGGCTGAGTTGTGTCTGGTTTTGAGGCTCATGTAACCACTGTTCATACCATGGAGAGTTTTATTAGGCTAGTAAACTGTAACTATAAAATAAAGGATGTTTTGCTGCCTCTGACAGCAGCTGGAGTCAGAGATAAAAATAATGTAATTCACTGGGCCGACTGCCGGCAACTTTTAAGGTGGAACGTTCACTTGTGATGTTATCCAATACATATGTTGAGGACAAGAATCCATCAGCAAACCTAAAATTTCAATATGACAACTCTGACCATTACTTACGTTTTTATTGTCTGTCTCTTTTGGTAATGAGTGTATCTTCAAGCGTTGAAAAAAAAATACCTTAATTTCAACCGGGCTATGCAAACTGCATGAATTCTAATCCTCACTTGGAGAGAAAAAAAAAAACGTTGCAGAGCATCATTCCTGTGGGCTACAGCAACACTAAACCCCTGAGCTTGCCTGAGAAGGACTAAATGCACAAACCCGCTATTTCTAAATATCCCATGGAGAGAGACTCTCACTGCAACCTGTTCTGAAAATGTCGGCGTGCAACCTCGTTCTGTGGTCGATAAACGAGGTGCAGACTGATGAAGGAAGAAGCGAGTGACACCAATCCCGCCCGCATAAAAGAGTATTGTTTGCCGTATGAACACCAAGTGGACCAAAAGTCTAGGTACCATGTCTGAAGGGTTACTGAAAGTGTTTGGTGGAAACGAGGGCTAAAATGGCAGGTTGATCTGTGGTGACAAATGACTACAGATTTTAATACAGCAAGTGTAAAAGCCAATGATCCCCATCCTCAAATACACCAGATAATCCAGGAACTTAACTGTGAAATGTGAACCAGACATTCAAATTCAAGATCAATTTTGTAGACAGTTACAAAAAAAGCAATGAGCACCAACGTCAGGTCCTCTTTTAACAGCCTACTTTTTTTTCGTTAGCTTGATATTACACTTTAAAGTGTCCTGATACAGAGATTAATGTACTAACCAGTTGTCTTCACGGTCTGCTGATCTCCACCTTGTATATTACTTTTGTATCTCAGTACAGCTCATTGAGTGTGATCAAACATACGGCTTTTACAATGCTTCTGCAACCTGACGCATCCTTTACATGAGTGGTGCGTTCATATGCAGCAGACAGACTGCAGGGCACAGAGTTGGAGGGTATAGGAGAACGTATAAGAGAGTGATGAGCCTGTAAATGACTGCAGAGCAATAATGATAATGGAAGTGATGGCAAAGGGACAATTTTCAGCCAGGTACTCTCCCCCTCTCTCCGAGTGACCTCATTTTTCTCTCCCTGCTGGACTTCATTTCCTCGCTCCAATGTTCATACAGTATTTTCTCAGAGGAGGCACTGTACTCACTGTAACACCTGTGTGTACCAATTCAGTTAATTTAAATTTAGATTTGGTGCTGGAGAGTGACCTGATTCACAACACAGTTCGCTGCTGTTTCATTCACAGTCAGAAGCTTGATATGTTTTGTCTTCAGCTATTTTTAGCGCAGAGTCGATACAGCTGGATGAATATCTTTATGAAGACCTGTTTCATTTAATCTGTCCTGTTTCTGACGCAAACCTGAGCTGTGAGGCGTCCCTGCAGTGAGTCACAGGCTCCTGTTTCCCCGTGTGTTGAGTTCTGATGTCATTTGGTATGTTTGCCAGATATACTTATGACTCAGTGTGCCATATTTCTTTTTTCGCCGAGATGAATCGAGATGTTTTCGTAAGTCTCTTGGGGTTTCTCTGTCTCACCTGCACAATTTGTTCTGTCTCTCCTTGAAGAGACAAAACAGACGTTTGCAGTCTTAAAAAAAAGGCATTTCCAGTCCCTAAACTCAATAAAGTGTGAACCACCAGTGACCACTTTAATATCAGGCCTGTTTCTGTCCATATTAGTGTCTGCGACAAGTAATTATACAGTTTATATAGTGTCAAAGTCAAATAACTTCATGATGTCTCGGTTTAATTTCACTTAATCTAACTGTGTGACATCATCAACATGTCGCCTGTCAATCTTTACATGCACAGTAGATCCCTTAGAGTCTTATTATGGTTTCGATAATATTCAGAATATGATGTTTACATTGCGCCTTCTAGGTAACCTAGGTAACGAACTCCCTGTGTTTTGATAATGGTATACTGGCCTCCTTATAACATTAGCCATTTAACCGTTCCTCAAGTTTAACTAAAAATAATTATAATTTTGGCATACACATTGAACAAAGACATTTGGAGTAGGAGCAAACCTGATAACCTGATAATAGTTAAACAAGTCTTTAAGGATTATGAAAATACTATCAAAACAGCAGAAACTGTCACCAAAGCGCCTCAGTTTTTCAAAAAAAATCAGGTCAGTCTTTCAGACTGTTGATCAGACTTTCACCTATGTATGTCCTAACCATGTATTTTACTCAAATAATCAATTTGTGTTAGTTATTTTGCTACAAAATAAAGCTCAAACTGCACATGGAGCCTTCGGTTGGTCTACATTAACACCAGTCAAGCAGTCTAGAGTCAGTATGATTGCATGTCTACAGACACTGCCTTCCAAGAAAGAGCCAACATTTTACAGCAGCCTTTCAAGTAATTAGGTTTACCATGTCAAGGCAGTAAATTACTTGTAAAAATTCCTATTAATAATCTTAAAGAGTGAGACAGACTCACCCATCATGGAAGATATACTGTTTAGAAATATGTAGTTCCTATGTGTGTGATGAGCGAGTCTATTCTCGAATACTGTGTCTGTGAACATCCATTAGAAGAGTCGTAGGGACGTCTATGGTGTCCTCTCATTGACTGACTGCCCCGGAGTCTACCATAAATGATTAGATTACTGTGTGACGTCACAGCACGGCACTGAAAATCAATGGACTGTCATCTCTGAATACTAAATACACTGGTCACTCTGTGTGTGTGTGTGTGTGTGTGTGTGTGTGTGTGTGTGTGTCCTCTCCTCTTTTTCCCCTCTCTCATTAATTCTTGTCCTCATCAAGTATCTCTCTCTCCAGTGTATTTGCCAAGAACGAAGTCAGCACACATGCATGCACACACACACACACACACACACTTCCATGCACACTTCCCAACACAGTGGCAGGAGCCTTCTCAGTCACGACTCGCACAGCACAAGCACAAACTCTCCCAGAAACCAAGAGAGGAGGGAAAAAGCGAGAAAGAAAGAGACCGACACTATTAACACGTAAAGTCAAACTGAACTAAAAGTCTGAAGCCTCTGTGGTGGCGTCTGGATGCTGCAGTGTTATAAAAGTGTTGGCCCAAGCTATGATCATTTGGATCTTCTCATCAGTGATGGGACCAAACATATAGTCTGTCCTAAAGATGCACTACAGGTAAGGTCATGGGGTCATTAGAATCATTTGGTTATCACTTTGGGATTATGAATGTGGGAGTGTCCTCCAATGTGAAGGTATTTCTAGCACAAAATTTAAACACTGGCCTGGTGGTGACACTGAGGAGAAAGTCGACAAAAGCATGAAGAGGAGAAGGTTCATTCTTTGGGGACCATGAATATCCACTGGAAATGTCTTGGAAATACACCTGTTTAAAAAGAGAAATGTGAGCCACAAGTGCACGTGGCTGTATTGATAGATTTGGTTATGGCATGGCAGAGTTGGCCTTGCAGCCAATTTATACCAGTGGGTGACCGCAGTACCGCAAATAGATAAATAGATAAATAAATAAAATAACCAGCACAGAATGACATCAAAATGGAGACGTTTGTACAAGTGCTGATTGGGAACTGTAAAAGCAGTTATTGTATCGTATTCTAAATTTTGGATCCATAAAAATGTAATTTGAAACAAATTTCTCAGAGCCTAAAATACTTATTTTTTAATACGTCATTTCAATTTGGGCTGCACAATGTGGAAGCAAACCTCTATTTTGGTGCATGCATTGGTTGAGCAACTTTCACTGAAATGAATGAGTGCCACCTAAGAGTTTATCATCCCGTTCTCAAAATACATCAATAGCAGTGCTGTGTATGAACATGCTCATATTTTTATATGTATCCATTTGCAGTTTGAGTTGAAACTGTTGCATGACGTAGACATGGACATTTCCAATCACCTCTCTGTCAGCTTCACTAAATTTACTCTAAACTTATGTCTATTTTACAAGTCTTGGCTGTGCTTTTTGTGATTGGCTGTGGCTGGTGGTGGCGTGTGAATACGGGTCACTCATTGGGATAAGAAAATCAACATACCAGTCTGTAAACTCTCCTTCTGCCGACTTCTGCTAGCTGGCCAGGTCGAGGTTTTCAAATGTAAACATCAGTAAACATTGAGAAACAATGGAGAAGATTGGCACCAGCTCAATTACCATCCTTGCCATTGTACAGGTGTTGGAAAATAAACTAGACGAACGCTGTGCTGCATCAGATTCCAAAGGGATCTCAGGAGCTGTAAAATCCTTTGATTCACCAACACTTTCACCTTTCAACCAGAAGGCTACCACAGAGGGTGGCGCTAAGCATTTTAACAAGAGGGAAACAACTGGCAATTCAGACTGCCAGCTAGCGGCAGGCCTAACATTGAAGCCAGTTTTTTAAGGAGGTTTAAAGAACTTTTATAAGCAAATCAGTACAGAGTCTCACGTTTTTATGCAAATTGCCACTGCCAGGTCTGAAAAAACAAGTCTGAATGTCAGCCACATGGGCAAGGATTGTGGCACACAAGTTGAAGCATCTGACAAGTCTGACAAGTGAACAGTGCGCCAAGATTTTATTTTATAAAAAAAAAATGAAGAAAATATTGTGAACAAGCTTATTTTTTTGGGACAGTATACTTAGTTCAAAATTCAAATGATCAACTATGAACATGAACTAGTTCATTTTAATCTGCGTAAACTGAACTGATGAGCTGATGAACTGAAGAGGCTACCTCTTGTGAACATGCACACTGATGGTGGCACCAACAGGTCTCTAAAGTCATGATTGTCAATTGGGTAACATGAATGATTAAACCAAATTTGATGGGACTCTCCCAGTGGTTGTCATGTGTTGGCTGGATGAAAAGACTAGCTGATGGACACCACCATCCTTCTTCGTTTGACTTTTTGAAATTAGGAACTTCTACACAAGGCAGCTAGGTAAACTAGGAAAGCAGTGAGTTTTCCTACACTGCAACAAAATATGCCACCATAAACCAAGTCTGAAGCCTTCGAAGAAGTTTCCAAAAATGTCTCCACTGTCAAGGTCTTAAATTGGTCCTCACATAAATAGGAACACACTCTCTCACACACACAGCAAGGAAACATGGTAAACATATGCTAGCTTCTTGCAGCATGTGTTCATACCAAGACTTTGCATTCAATTTAAAATGTTTTATATGAATATACATGAAGGTTTGAGATATGACTATAATAGGCAATATAGGCCATGCATAGTAATTGGGTGTATACACATACATTATCCAAATACAGAAATACAGTATGTGCGTGTGAGTGCAGCAGCCAAGTGTGTGTGTGTGTATGTGTGTGTGTGTGTGTGTGTGTGTGTGTGTTATATAGGCTGTGCTGAGTGATTGATCATAGGGAGCAGGGAAAAGCAGGTTACTGCAGCGCTCACACGTACACACTCATTCCCTCTCCGAGCGTGCTCCTTTCGGCGTTTGCTCTTTCTCATTTCCCTCTCTCTCCCTTCCCCCCTCCTTCCATCTCCATCTTTGCCTTCCCTCCTCCTCCCATCCTTCCTCCGAACCTCTCACTCTCTCCATACATCACTCTCACCTCCGCCCACCCCCCCCCCACCCCCACCCATCACTCTATTCTCCTTCCTGTGGTCTTCCTCCTCCAGCTCTACCTCCTCTCTGCTCTCCGTCCCTCTCACGCCTTCTTTAACAGCCAAACCCATCTTGTATTCCCTCTCTCTCTCTCTCTGTCCTGTTATCCAGAGCCCAGGGGAACGGAGAGACATTGTCACGTGTCCTCTCCTTCCACCTCCTCCTCCTTTTTCCTCCCTCTGTTATCTAGCTGCAGTAGTACAGCTCTACTCTACTGCTGCTCTGGCAAGGGGAGGCTTCATCTCTTATAGGGCTCCATCTATCTATCTATCTATCTATCTATCTATCTATCTATCTATCTACAAATGGGTGTCACATTATGGGATAAAACTCTTGATCTCTACCGGAGGGATGAACAAATAAGAAGAAATTTGGCGTTTCAATGATGGCGATGGAAAGTGCTGTCCCACGCATCCCACCAAATTCTCCCATAGGTGTTCAGTTAAGTTAAAGGTTCAGTGTATAATGCCACATGCTCCAAATCAATAGGGGGCAGCATTTTACCTCCAAGCCAACTACTAACTGACAGCAGGGCAACAATATGACTTAAGGTCATGGACTTGAACAGGTGGCGAACACAAAGCCTGCAAGCTAGCTTAGCTTAAGTGTATGCCAGCCTGAAGTGGCTGACTTAAAGGGATAGTGCACCCAAAAATGAAAATTCAGCCATTATCTACTCACCCATATGCAGATGGAGGCCCCGGTGAAGTTTTAGAGTCCTCACATCCCTTGCGGAGATCGGCGGGGGAGCAGCTAGCACACCTAACGGCAGATGGCGCCCCAGACTAACGTCCAAGAACACAAAATTGAATCCACAAAGTATCTCCATACTGCTCATCCGTAGTGATCCAAGTGTGCTGCAGCCCCGACAAAAAAAGTTGTTTCGAAAAACTCTGTTTTTAGCCTTACTGTAGCCTGTAGCTCTGACTGCTTCTCGGTGCTCCGAGCTTAGCGTGCGCGTGACCAGCGAAAGCATGAGCTTTGCTCACCCGTGTTTACATCACGTGACACGTGCACCGCAGGGGGAGACAACAGTAACCACAGAGCTAAAAGATAATTTGCTCTACGGTCTTTTAGCAAAGGACAGCCCAACATGTCTGAAGACTTTGAAATTGAAGAGGAACAGCATTTCTTTGTTGAGCCGTATTTGTTTGAGCCCGAGTATACGGACGGAACTCAGGCTACTGGACGAAGCAGCCGCTGCAGCTCATGAGCCTCAGCCAGCCACAGAATACCGGAGTCGAGCACTGGAAACCTGGTGGTGTAGTTGTTTCAAATGCAAAGCAATGCCAATGGATGAGGAAAGTCTTTGCTGCTCAGACTGGGAATTGGCGATGCCTGCACTTGAGAATCTGGACATCAGTACTGACGAGACTGCTGCTCTTCAGAGACCGTGCATCACCGATCACCCTGAGTGCGCGCACACGTGAGCGCAGAGCACAGAGAAGCAGTCAGAGCTACAGGCTACAGTGAGGCTAAAAAACAGAGTTCACATGACGTTTTTCGAAACAACTTTTTATGTCGGGGCTTCAGCACACTTGGATCACTACGGATGAGCAGTATGGAGATACTCTGTGGATTCAATTTTGTGTTCTTGGACGTTAGTCTGGGGCGCCGTCTGCCATTAGGTGTGCTAGCCGCTCCCCCCGCCGATCTCTGCAAGGGATGTGAGGACTCTAAAACTTCACCAGGACCTCCGTCGGCATATGGGTGAGTAGATAATGGCTGAATTTTCATTTTTGGGTGCACTATCCTTTTAACCGCACCAGTATTGTGGATTTCCGCCCCTTGGTTGTCTGAACTAAAATATTGGGCTCACCTGGATTGTCAACACAGACCTTGACCAAACGGGGCCTGGCCTGGTTGGCTTCGCTACACACAATCCTTGGTGTGTTGATGTAAACTTGGTTTCTACTCTCTGCAGACACTGTTTGGTGGACCATGTACACATTGCACTGAGCAAGCAAGATGAGACTAAAGAAGGTCGAGGGCACAAAAAGATCACTGAACTTTATGCCAGGAGAGATGGCAGCTATCTCAAAACTTATACTGGACTTGACTTCTTTGCCCTCTCAAGTTGGACTTAGGGCAGAGTGGACGCTACAGAGAATCACTACTGCCTCTTGAACAATATGACCATATAAAAACATGTTGAATTATCATGTGAGTCCATATAGTAAAGGCACTAACAATGCTTTTTACTGGCTTTTATTAGCTACAGCCACCAGCCTTCATTTGTTCCATTGATGAGGAAAACTATATACAGCGTTCCAAGATAGCACCCCTTTCATTTTTGAGTTGCTCACTGAGTGCATATGCCAAAAAAGTTTAGAAACAGGCTTTAATGTTTTGGGGCCCGACCATGTCCACTAGAGACCTCCTGGCCTCCTGGTGTGTGGCTTCCTACACACATACAATGGCATGAAATCGCATACTTTTAAAGCTCCTTGACTCAAATTTTACTCGACTGCATGAAACCCATTTCGGCAAAGAGTCATTACAGTGTGTTTCTGATGCTCAGGAAGATGATTTCATAGCTTTACAGCTGTTCTTTTGGTGTTGAATGTGTAAAGGGAGCCCAGTCCTGATCCTGGGGGTTTGTCAGTATGGTTGCAGGTTTTCTTTAGTTGGGATTTTAGGGTAGTCCAGGTTATCTAACCCCTCACTACTTTTTTATTCTCTGTCTTATACTTTACCTGATTGGACAGGACATAAAGCTCCTTTTATTTACTCTCAACAGGACCTGTGCCTCATCACTGATTGATGGGCATTTTACAACTAATCTTTAAGTGTGAATGCAGGAGAGTCCAACTGCAGACCTCCATTCTGAGGAGTGTGAGCCAAAGGAAAGAGAGTAGGGATCGCAAGGGTGGTGTATCACTTGCTTTAGTAATTAATTAGAATCCGTCTGTAGCGTGCCTGAAGCAGAGGTCCATAGAGATGGAGCGCAACGCGTCATACTCTGAAAACCACGCCCACTGGGGGGAAACTTACACCGCCATAATATGCAACTACGGGCTGAAACGCTAACAAAATGGCTGCAGCTTGCTAAAACTTCATAGCATGTCAAAAGATTGTTTTAGCACCTTATGTCTACCAGAGAGGAAAAGTTCTATTGTCCCCTCTTCATACTTTGCTTATCTTGATCCCACTGAATGCCAGTAGTGACATACTATGATATTTATAGCTGTTCAATCAAATCACCAGGTGAAATCACCATTTAAGCTTACAAAGATCAAAACCAGGCCTTGCAAAGCTTAGTTAGGTGCAACATCGACAGTTTGTCTGGCCAAATTAACAAAATGCTTGCTGCCCATGATATACTAAGTATCGGGATCCCACAGTTTTCCAATTCTCCCTGCTGATGCCTCATGCCTGTACCCACTTTTGTCCGCAGAAAAGCTCAGTTTTTTTCGGTCTGGCGGCTCATAAAAACTTAGATCTAGAGCTTAGATTTAGAGCTTTTAGACATCTTTATGTTGTTTGCTAGCAGATGGAAAAGACAAGGAGGCACCTTCATTCAATATAAAGTCAATGGAGAACGATTAATTGTTTGGGGCGGGACTTAAGATTTGGTGCCAGCTAGTGGCCAGAGTAGAAAAAACTGCTGGAAAGTATTCAGAATGGTCTAAAGTCTGACACTTTTGCTCACACAGATTTCTTTTACATGTGTTCACGTCACAGTATGACAGAAAATTAGGAAAAAAGTAATAGGTCATCTTCTAACATTCAGAGAATTTAAGGTTTACTTGAGTTCTTTGCGAGCTTTTGACCACTTGTGAAAGCTGAAAGCTCTGGAAAAAGCGTCTTAACACGCCTTGAAGTAATTTATTTCCAAGGCTAGTAATGACCCCTAAAGCTCAACATTCAGAGAGTATTTTTCCCCACACATTACTTTAAGTAGTGTTTAAATAATGTCACACTTTTGTGGAAGCTAAAGACACGCCTCCTTACGTCCTCAGAGCTCTGTTAACTCTCTTCTGTGATCCTGAGCACCTCACGTGTATTTCCCATGAGAAACTGCCACCTTTGTGTGTTTCCATGACAAAGGAGGTGAAAACATTACTACATGTGAAGCAAGGACGAGCTACATTTTTTGTCCACGTCTACAACACCATTATGGCAGTTAAAATCTCTTGAAGATTGACAGGACAAGGTGACTGATGGGATACAACGGTGGGGCTAAAAGTCACCGATTTCCATAGGAACAAAAGACTGGTGTTTTATCAGTGTATTTTCTAACAGTACTGAAATGTCCTTTACTGATTGTGTCAGTTATTGCTTTTGCATATCATTCTAATAATGTACCTTTAAGTTGAACAGAGAAAGTATACGAGAGAAAAAGAGAGAGGGATGAAGGAAACTCTGCTTCCACTCTCCCAGCTATCGCCATAACAACAAACTCGCTCCCCCATCTCTCGGAGAAGTGACATTTCACTTTGCCCTGGTTGCTGCTCCCTGCAGTGCTGCTCTGATCCAGCCTATGTGCGTGTGTGTGTGTGTGTGTTCATGTGTGTGTGTCCTCATTAAAGGAGGTCTGCGACTGAGGGGGAGTGGCCCTGATCACATGCGCACACCTTGTCAAACCAGACCTCTGCTGTGTCTGTGTGAGATCAGAAAAGAAGGGAAGTCATGCTACTACAAGACTGACACAGACTCACAAACACAGATTCAGAGTGAGGGTTAAAAATGTGAAAATGGGGATCTGTTATCATCTTACACCTTTTATAATAATGTTATTAGCTAATAAAACACACTTTTTGAATCTAACTGGTTTCACTGGAATGACTGTGCGTGTGTGTGTGTGTGTGTGTGTGTGTGTGTGTGTGTGTGTGTGTGCGTCTTTTCCCTTGACAAACACTATATCTTGTTACAATCTCCACCCATCCCCCCTTTCTTGCTCAGGCAGCCATATTTAAATCACACAACAAACACACAGTTACACCACTGTTCTTACCACCTGCACACACAAACACACTCAAAATTAAGTAGTAAGTTGGTAATACTCATTATTTTCAGTATGTACAGATTAACACTAAAAACCCAGATTGTTTAAAAGGATCTGTTTCACCCTGATTTGATGTCTCCATACATCACATTTTGTCTTCTGTCTCCTGCTGCCAGAGATCTCTGTTTAGCTCTATAGCAGACAGTAGTCCTCTCACGCTGAGGACAACTCAAATTGGTTTATTCAGTAACAAGTGAAGTAGAAAAAAATGGGTGGAACGACCAAAAAAAGCTGCTGACTGTGCAAAAAAGAAACCTCTGTGTGATTAAAAATAACAGGGACTGGGATTTGGGACTGCCAGCCCAAATCTGTTTTTGGGCAAATCCAGATTGATTTTTGAAAGTCTGGACAGATTTTAAAACAACAAATGAAATGTGATTTTTTTTTTTTTTGCAAATGGCCACTTGAGGCTGGCTCCAGAAAACCAGCTTAACAGCGAAAGTAAACTTGTTAACAGCCTGGTACAAAAACTGTTTTGGTCGCTAAAGCTAATTTCCCCCTTCATGACAACTGTACGGGTATATTTTTATATAACTCACCTGTTTATACTTTATTGAGTTTTAAAGTTATGCATAATTAAGGGCGGGCCACTTTGAGTGACAGGCTGTCTGCCGATTACATCCTCAGCTTCTCAGTCAGATCCACCCCTTGCTCCTTAATAGTGCCAGCCTCTCGCCAAATATGGTCACTTCTGGCTCCAAAAAGAGAGTCCACAAACTCACGGTGGCTACGTCCATTATTTTTTACAGCCTGAGGGTGTAACCCCTTCGCAATCACCAGTGTCTCAATAAGCATTTCTTTTATTTTTTGTCAGTAATTGTAACAGAAATGTAACTAAGAAACTCTGTCACATGCCACTTCTTCCTCCCCAGCACTGCCCATGCAGACAGGTTGGTGGTGACTGCACACACACACACCTGATCTGATCACTTGTAAATAATAGTGCAGGCAGTCTGTCGTTCTGATCTGTAGATCTGATCTGAGAAACTAATCTGATTTGCCTGCAGTCTCCAGGTCGCTTAATTGAATTAGGAATCTTTTTGTCAATTGTTCAGTAAAAGCACATGATTACCAAATATTTTTTGATGAATAAAAACAAAAAAATAAAAGACCCTAATGGCAGGCGAATGTGAGAGTATGAGTAAAATCTGATCATAGCCTACTTAAAATTCACAAATGCTGGTGGATACAAGTGGACTACTCAGTTCATGTGAACCTTTTGCTGTGTTAGTTTAACAAAAGTTCACTCCTGGTTGTGTTTAGCCACGTGATGTCATATCAAAAATGATTTAAGTCTACAGTCTGAGAGGAAATTTTAAAAGAGACTCAACCTGATTGACCAGCTAACCCCAGAACATGGTAACCATGGAAACACATCCTACACATTTCAGTATCCAGAGAAAAGGTGCACATTAGGCACCATGTGGACAACAACAACAAGAAGGAACATATGAATAAAAATAAAATGTAAAACTCATGTGAATAATTGATATAAGTTAAACAGAAAAATATTGTTTTTCCCAGAAGGAAAAAAGAAATAGAGAAAATATCTGCAAAAAGTAAAGTTGAAATAAAACTTAGAATAAGTTGTAAGGTTGTAAGAGATGTAACTGTGGACTCACCCGGTGAGCACGACCACGAAGTCCATGACATTCCAGCCGTTCCTCAGATAGGAGCCCTTATGTAACGCAAAACCAAGAGCCAGGATCTTTATCCCCGATTCAAAACAGAAGATGGCTATGAAGTAGGGCTCCGTCTCCTCCTGCAGGGCAGCAAAGCAGGGGAGAGGAGGAGAGGAGAGGAGAGGAGAGGAGAGGAGAGAAAGAGAGGAGGAATGTCGAGAGGAAGGATAACAGTAGAGAGGTCAGCGCAGGCAGATTGAGGGTCATGCTCTGTTCACACAGACTGTTGTTTGCACATGAAGGAATAATCACTGACTGTCTGATAGGAATGTCGGTTTTTATAGAATATAATACAAAATAAGACATTTTTGTGAAATAAAATCTCAGCCTCTTTGAGAACATATTGTCATGTGTGTGATTGTATACTGTGTGTTTATTTGTGCCTCTAGGTGCTTTGTGAATGTATTCATCCGTAGGCCGGTCAGAATAACCACCTTTGTTGGACGATATATTGTCCCATAAATAATTGTGTTGTGATAAACCATATTGTCATTTTGAGACCATTTTTGATATCATGATAGCCTAATAATGCAAATACACCCATTCAAAGTCCAATTGAATTATTAAGAATAGACAGGAGTAGGCCAGAATTACTCAGTTTGAGAGTATAAGTGAGAGCCCAAGTGAATGGGGTCAAATTTGTAACTTATTGCTATAACCATAAAACCTCTCCAGGTGATTACTTAGAGTATGACTAGTATTACAAGTTTTATGAAATTTTATGAGGTATTATCTAGAAAAATATGCACTGATTTACATTTCCAGAACAGAAATCTGAACGTTGGATGAAGTCAGGTTCAAAATTCTTGTCTCATTTTGTTGGCATATATTAGAGGCAAAGGTTTTTAGAGAGGGAATTATCACTCCATAAATCAGAAAATACTGTCAACAGCCATAAAAAAAATCCATGTTCGCCATGATTTTTTGGAACAAAATGGTCCATAAATCAGGCTATGAATGATATATGAACAAACCCCTTCTGTAAAAACCTTCAGAATATAGACACAAATAAACCTGGAAAGTTTGTTTGTTTGTTAGTGCTACTGAAGTTGAGTATTAAAAAAAACTCCAAACCAAAACTCTCATTTTGAAAAAATGGCCTATGAAAATATGTATTGCAAAATTACACACATTATTAGAAGAAAGATAAGACAGTAAGGTAAAAATTCTAACATAGACATCACCATGAAATTCCACGTTGATTATTATCATTAGTACTTTTTAAACAGGAATTCAGTCTTCTTTCAGCATTGGCAGTATAAAAGCAAAATGCCGCCTACCTACTTTTGTTTCTACAGAATGTGCCTTTTTCGGGGCAATGGGGGGCGTGAGCAAGTAACAAAACATGTAGCTCAGCGTGTGACGTAAACAGTGATGTGGGAGGGAAGCCACGGCTGGTCAGTCCTTCTGCGATTCTCTCGTAAGTCGGCCTGTTCTTCACCGTCCCCGTCGTCTGACGGTTAATGGCCTCTTCGTTTGCAAGAGCAAGGAGGGCGCGCAATTCCTTGTCTCCTCAGTTGCTCATCTTTACAGTGTCTGTCAGGATTGTGTTTCCTCTTGCTACCAGCTGCTCGCTAATTCCTGCTATCAGCTGTTTCCTGTTTATCCACCATCAGTGGCTCGCACGTACGGCATCATCAACAGCCCCTCCCGTGACGGAAGGCCGCCTCAGTCTTTTTAAACCAAAAAGGTTCCGCCAATATGTCTACCCTACGA
Source organism: Epinephelus lanceolatus (assembly GCF_041903045.1). Taxonomy (NCBI): domain Eukaryota; kingdom Metazoa; phylum Chordata; class Actinopteri; order Perciformes; family Serranidae; genus Epinephelus; species Epinephelus lanceolatus. The sequence goes on from NC_135736.1 coordinate 44,536,109, forward strand.
GGCGGAAAATTGGGCACCTCGGATCAACTCGCCAATCCGGCTCTGTGTGTCTAAACGCTCGCAGCTTGCCGGCAAAACGGCCCAACATTCGCCAAAAATCTGGCAGTGTAAAAGGGGCTGTTGATTGATTCAATCATTGTCAGTATAATTATTTTTTGAGGAACACCGCAGTTACCGATGCGACCAATATGCTGCCAGAGATGGACGACCTTGGAGCTGAGTGGTTTGCTGGTGGATTTACAAAGTAGAGGATCAAGTTGTTTGAAGGGACGAGGGACTTTTTAGCTCGTTTCGTTGCCAGGGATCGGAAAGCTAACGACTATCAGGACTGCGCCTCTCCCACAGGAAAAGTGCAGCTGCAGGCTACTGCTAATCTTAATACTCGTGCATGAAGGTGGGACTTGAGAGAAAATGAAGGGAGAATTGCTGTGCACAAGTCTTGTCATGGTCAGGAAAACCCTGCTGTGTATTCTGTCATGGCTAAAATGTTGGTGACTTTCCTATGTAAACAAACATACATGTAACCAAGGAGCAACACTGAGGTCAGCAAAATGATTGAGATCATGGCTACATATCGTACGACAAGTCGATGACGTAGTTATCATGACAGTCCCAAGTGTCTACTGTAGGTTACTTGTATCTGTGGGTGTGCAAGCATTTGTGTACATTTCTACCCGTACCCATACTGCCTGTATATGCGTGTGTGTGTGTGTGTGTGTGTGTGTGTGTTACCAGTCGTTCAGACAGAGGTGTCTTGTCTCCATCGGGAAGGTGCTGTTCCAGAGCCAGGACGATACAGTTTGCAATGATGGTGGTGAGGATCATCCATTCAAATGGAGTGCAGCTGGAGTTAAGGCCAACATCACCAACAAGTAGCACACAAACAAACACCTCACACACATGTGCACTGTAATCACTCACACTGGAGAAGCCAAGCCACTGCTGATCAGCAACTGTTTAAAATGCAGGATGTCCCGATGGCCACGTAGCGGTCTGTCTGCCTGTCCGGGGACCTTTGTGACATTTCCCTCTCTTGTTCCCCCTCTCCATATATTTCTTACGCTCTCTAATGCCAAACTGTCCAATAAAGGTAAAACTGCATTAAGAAATGGCTCCTTCTTGATCTGCGAGTTGTGACATTTTCAAAACTGCATTCGGTAATCTGTCCGGCATTCTCTTAGACCCCAAAAGTCCATTTGAGCCCCCCATGTTAAAGTTCCAAACACAATAATGAATCTAGATACAGTGAGCTCACTGACTAAATTCATTTTAACAGACACATAAACGCTAAAACACAGGACATACTGAGGCCATTTGTTAGTCTTATTATTTTTGTTTTAATGTGTTTTTGCTTCTCTAGTTTTCCTGCAAAGAACATTGTGACTCATCTGTTTGTTTTAAGGTCTTTGTAAATACACTTAACTCTGCTTGAACTTTACAGTCGCTGACTTTGATTTTACACTTTGTCTAAACCCTTGTTGTCCCTGTATGCGTGTCACTGTGACTATTAACTCACTGGAAGGTCCCTGAAATAATATTCTTCAGACTCACACGCACAGTTTGTCAAAAGAGACAAGAGAATCAGTGAGCACACCACATTACAAATTTGTGCAGCAATGACTGACACAATTCAATTTAAACTGAAAACAGTCGTTTTATCAAAGCTGTACGTGAGAATAAAATTCCTACACGCACACACACTCACACTCTCACACGCAGGCTGACTCAAAACAGGTCGCCTGGTGGAGCAGCCAGCTTTTCACAGCGCTCCATCCAGTCAAGTGTGTTTGTATGTGTTGTGGTGGGTGTGTGTGCGCCTATGTGTGTGTGTCCATGCCTGAGTAATGGCTGCTGGAGGGGCTAAGATGACTGGATACATCCAGACAGATCAAGCCTGTGCCTAATTGGCCAGTCATTATCCTGTTAGCCTGCATGTGTGTGTCTGTGTCTGTGTGTGTGAGTGTGTGTGTCTGTGTGTGGCGGGGGTACGTGTCTATTGTCGTGTTTACCAGATGCAACGTTGACATTGACACTATGGCCGGAGGACGGCCTCTGTGTGTGAGCGTGTGTGTGTGAGGGAGAAGAGGCTGCTGGTTGATGTGAGAGGATGAGACAGGTCGGTCTGAGGAGTACACACTAACAAGACAACGCTGAACTACACTGCAGATGCTGACTGGCAGACACAACACACACACCTCCTTGTGGGAGATGCAGCGCTGGAAACAGGGTGGAATGTACCGGAGTGTCATTTAGGACCCAAAAGAAATTTTGGCTTTACTTTAGTAAGGAAATTTTAGTTTAATATTATTGGTTAAAACTAAGATTTGTAGCTATTTTGTTATGTGTGCTCTTTAAGTTAGCTCTATGTACACATTCAACACCATTTCTATCTATGAAATGGTGTTGAATGCATCCTGAGTCTTGCCTATACAGCCTACAGTATATAGCCAAAGAAAAGTCCTCGAGTCTCATTTATAAACACTGCTTGCACACAAAATGAGGCCTGAAAGAGACGTACGGTATTCCCACACAAAGGTTGTGATCTATAAAAACAGACTTGATGGGAGAAACTTTGACCTATGCTTACGAACATTTTGGAGATGGGAAATTGGCGACGCAGACAGTGAGGTGGAAGCCTGATTGTACAAATTGTCAAGCATTTTTTGGCTTTTGTCTGCATGTACATTTTTAGTATGGATCCTCCGCATTGTTTTAAAAATGAGACCTGGCAACGCTGTCCAATCACAGAGGAGGAGGGACAAATGATGCAATGACCAACCGTCACATCGCTGAGCAAAAACAACAATAGAAGAGAAATGAATACTGAGCCAACACAGACTGGTTGGTCTGTCCTCGCCCTATATGCTTTAGCCGTCCCTTCATCCAGCACAGGTGCTCTACCTCATGCTGACATTTTTACTTCCCTAGATACTGTATCATATCATGTCATAGCAACCAGACGCAACCAAAGCGTCCCAGCTGAAAAAAGGCAGCGCCCCTTATTGCCCATCTGTGTTCTGTAGTTAACAGTGAACAAGTATTTAATTATAGTGCTGTTAAGAATTCAACAAGCTTGTGTATTTTTCAACCTGGACCCTATTTTGTCATGGTTTTGTGTGAAACTAATGGGGATAACGGTTTTGAAACTGGTCCAGTATTGAGCATGTGTGCTGCAGTCAGTAGCTGCGAAACGGGTGGAAATGTAATCTTTGGGGCAGTAGCACACTGTCAGTGTACGTCAAATGTAAGAGCTTCTTTTGCCACTGACAGACTCAAATTGGTTTTATAGGTGTCTAAAAACATTATAGAAAAAGCCCTTCAGAGAAATAACATTAAGGCCTGTAGTTTCACAGACCAGGCGAGGTGGAGGCGCAGCGCACCTGCGCTTCGCCAACTGGGTGTGGCCAGGCGGATTTTGCAAGTTTGGCACACCGTGCGCGCTGGCGCAGCTACTCCTCTTTCCCACCTCCGTCCCTCCTACCTGCGCAAGTTGGAAAGAGGGAGGAGAGAAGGCGTGGAGTGGGTTTTACACACATCACACCAATCAAATGAGCCCCTCTCCTCGCCCTTAAATGCGCCGTGCGAAGGCGTAATGAGAGTTTACTCAATTTGCCATGGCAGAAGAGAGCAGCAGCGTTAGACGGCCAAACTTCTCCCAGGAGGAAACTGATGTTTTGGTCCGGGAGGTCCAAGCACGCAGTGTCCGAATATACAGAACTGCTGAGAGGGATGTGAACTCATTAGTTTGCAGCTGTGTTAATCAAATCAGGTTGGGTTTCCATTATGCGTGCCAAACGTGCCAAACGGTGCCAATCCCCTTTGATCTGACATCAGATGTGACGGGACAGCCGATATAGAGATACATTTATGTGCTGATTGCAGATAGTTGCATTGCATAGTGTTTTTTTTGGGTATTTATTGCATTGTTAATGTGCCTGATATTCTGAAAACCTGCCTGTGAGGTTTTGGTGACATGTGTGCACTGTCCGCCGGTCAGCCAAACTTCCACTACACCGGCTAGGCGGAGCGTAGCGCACCTTCAGTGAAGCCTTCTGGCACGAAACTGTCACTGCGCCAAGCTGTCGACAGACTGATCTGTCGACACCTCCCCCTGCTGCGCCGCCACACCCATCTCAGCGCACCTCGGTCTGCCAAACTACCAAACTGAGCGCTTGGGTTGCGCTGCTTGAAACTAGCTCTGCGCGGGGTTCACCACCCTGCGCTGCGCCGGGAAACTAGAGCCCTAAATGTTTGTCTTTCACTTGATCTCAGGTTCAGGTTACTTTATTTATACCTGTAGGTAGATTTGTTTTGCAGCAAGATGGTGACATCCACTCAACAGACAAATGTCAAAACAATGTAACGGGTCTGGTCTGTTCGTTATTGTCTTCCTTCAACAGCTAAACTTGCAAGACTTAAGAATGAGACTTTTACTGGAGCGAGACTTGATTAGACTTGACCTGGACTTCAAGCCTGACTTATGTGAGACTTGACTTCCTCAAGCCCTCACTTGGGCTGAGACTTGATGGCAAATCTAACTGATATATGCTTTTTTTTAAATTTTAAATTAGACTTGGTCTCAGCTTAACAAAGTAAAGTATGAACACAGTATTAACACAGTTTTGAAAGAAAGGGTTGTTATGTCATGATAAAAAGAGTTGCAAAATCCTTCGAGTATTACAAACCTTTAAGAAATGTTTATTCTGTGCCTAAACTAGACTTCCCTTTTCCATGGGTCCTTGGTACATTAAACAAAATGCCAACACAGCTCACACTGTTTTAACACAAGGGCTGTTTTGAGTCTGAATCCCCACTTAGACTAGTGCTCAAAGACTTGAGACTCTACTTTAAATAGCCCCTAAAACAGCTGTAATTCCAGCCAGGTCATACAATTAGTATATCTAATGTAGTTTTTGTATAAGTGTATATCAACAAAATGTTCTATGGCTCATCTTTTTAGCCAACCACTTTCTCCACTATTCTATATACTGTCAAACAAAAATTTAATCTGAAAATTAAAGACATAATTTTCTTCTTTATTGTAGTATCTGGCGCACAATGCACAGCTAGCATGTTGCTAACATGCTGTCATCCTGGGGGCAGACTCACTGCAAGCCGCAGGATTTACAGTATATTACTGTATATGCAAGAGCGGAAATATGATGTATTGATTGTATTTCATCACATTCCACTCCCTCCCACCTATGTTTGTTTTTTTCTTTAATTGCTATAAGCAACCATAGTATGAAAAACTTGATGGATTTCATTGCAAATCAATTTACAGTAACCTTATGCAGCCTGCTGATGCTACGTGTGTGTGTGTGTGTGTGTGTGTGTGTGTGTGTGTGTCCTCAGACTACATGCTACCCTGCTACACCATCTATTATTCAGCAGACACACACTCTGCTGGCCTAACAACCTGCTGAAAGCAGGAGGTAACACTCCCTCTATGTCTGTGTGTATGTATGTGTGTGTGTGTGTGTGTGGTTTCCTCCTATTTCTTCACCTCCCTGCAGTCTCTCTCTATCTGTTTTGTCTTCTTTCTGTTATGTTTTTCTGTCTCTGTTTTGTCTTCTCCTACTTCTCATCGTTATTGATTTTCCTTTCTTCCTCTCACAGTTTTTCTCTCGTGTTTATACCCCTCCCTTTTTCTCTTACCCCCTGCCTTATCCCTCTCTTCTTCCAGCTGACCACAAAATGTAAGTCACCCCTCCGTTCTCCCTTCACTTCTTTTCCTCCCTCCATCTCTCGCCGGGCTCCTGTTATCCAAATTTGATCTTCCTCTCTTTTATCCTCACTTTCTCTCCTTCTGTCTCCCGCTTCACCTCATTCCTTCTTTTTGAGAGAGAAAGAAATCGGAAGCAATTAGAGAGCAGAAATTTTTGGCAACAGTAATATTGGTGAGCGCTGCAAAAAAATGTGCCTGTGTGTGTATGTGTTCCTCTCTCGTTAATTAAAATGGCTTTCTGATGGCCACAAACAAGCCCTGTCCTGCCAAATACACTGACCTCACACACACACACCACACACACACACACGGTCTCTCCTCCTTTCACTCTTTATCTCTTCTTTCCACTGCAGGCGGCTACTCAAAGCAAACAATTAAACACACACACACACACACTAACAAAAGCATGTATGCAAGCAGAATGAACACGTGCCTTGCACACACACACACACACACACACACACACACACACAGTTCAGGCATTATTACACTAACTGATTCATTGATATGCACAGGTACACAGGTACACAAATACACACACACAAACACACAGGGAGAAGGGGAATATTCACATCAGCAATATTTTGTTGCTCCATTGCCTACACACACTCACACACACACTGTGATTCTGCCAGCAAGTGTATTAACTTATTACAGAGAGAGAGATGATTGGTATTTATGCACACGCTCCATTTTTCAGGCAAGATATCAAAATGGCTGCGCACCGCGAGGAGGAAGTGAGAAAATACACTCATTCTGTGATTATGGTGAACTGACCCTTTAAACTTCATTAACACTCTTTCCTTGTTAAACTAAAAACCTCACAGAACAATCTGTGTTCTCGGGGATCTGGGATCAACGAGGTCCAACCTGAAACGTCTTTGTCTCAGTCCCCTGGAGTCCAGTTTGGCCCCGGGACCCGGACCCCTCTGACACGTCCTGATTGAGTCACAGCTTGTTTCCTTAATGCCTGAACTCTTTGTGAAAGTGTCCTTAGCACTTTCAAACTAAAAGAGTGGTGCAGGAATGGGTTCTAAAATGCAAAAATGAGTTTGCACTCAATCACTTCTGGTTCCCTCGTCTCAAAGTCAGAGGGTTTTTCTTGTCTGTTCTGTGGTTAACACAAGCTTAAGAGACTTTCATGTTTTGTTCTACGACGTAGAATACATCAGTAAATACCCTACCCTTTAATTTTGAGTCTTGTGCGTGTCTTAAAAAGACAGTTGTTAACAAGTGGCTAATGAGACTACAGAGTCATCATCCCAAACACATTTAAATACCTTAACCCCCCTTATGCCTTGGGAAAGGGCTGGAAAGGGCGTGATCCAAGCACCTGCCTCAGCTTGATTCTGATTGACTGGCAGAGCCACCTTCGCCCATCATCATGCCTGCTTTTCAAAATTACATCCAATCTCCTCACAGTCATGGATGCTTACAGTGGTGAGTTACTCTGGTTTTGATTGTTTTTATTTTCAAAATGTAACACATTAAATATTACTAGTTACCGTCATTTAAAAGTAATTTGTTACTTGAAAATATTAAATCAAATATAAATATCTGTTACAATTAGAGCTGCAACTAACCATTATTTTCATTGTCGACTAATCTGTCAATTATTTCTTCGATAAGTGGACTAATCATTTTATTGAAAAATGTGTTAAAATGTTGAAAAATGTCGGTCTGTCTCTCTCAAACCCCAAAATGATGTCATCTAATGTCTTGTTTCGTATTCACGCCAAAGGGTTTTAGTTCACCGTCATGGGAGTGTGTAAAGCTGCCAATATTTGAACGCAAGAAGCTGCAATAAGAGTATTTTGGGGTACTTTAATAGTACTTTTCTATGAAAAATGACTCAAACCGATTAGTCGACTACTAAAATAGTCACCGATTATTTTAATAGTCGATTAGTCATCGATTAGTCGACTAATCATTGCAGCCCTAGTTATAATATTATAAAATTAACATCTGCATAAAGTAATGTGTTTCTGGAAGATGGTGAAGGAGGCAGTGTGTCAGCGTTGCTCCACCATTGTATGGTATGGACATGGTAAAACATTCACATTAATGCACATTTGAAGGCATCACCCATACAGCCTATGCCAATCAACAGGACGGGCAAAAAACAAAATGGAGCCTGTCTCCTTATTCCTGCTGCTCTCATGCAGCTTCCAGATGCAAAACCAGGACAAGATACGCTGTAGACATTGCAGGAATGTGAATGTAAAAACATTGAACATGGTAACACACGTGGCGATCATACAAAAACCTTTGTGGGATACTTTTTCTGCACTGGCGGAAGTGGCGTAGTTTGATGAATGAAAAAATAAAAACAAAAAACCCTTAATGTAGGGTGGTAGTGCGTTATGCGACATTGTAAATGCACTAATATTACCCAAAATCCTGTCATTAACACATTATAGTCCTTTGTTACTGCAGTATTATAGTAACCCCAAAAAAACTTCTCATGAAAATATACAGATAACTGGCATACTGTATGGCTTGAGAGCTACAGTATAAATGGTACTTTAGCTATTTTAACTACAATGAAAAAGCTGAATACACTATACGCCAGAATATTTTAAGCTATGGGGGATGTGTTTGCAGTTTATCCATATCTAACATAGACTTGCAGGTGCAGCCACTTTCCAGTTCTCTACATACAATACAACGCATATACACATGTCCGAAAACTGAATTTCAGGCTACATTTTAATGTCACCAGACCACTAACCAGTCCAGTTCCTCATAAACGTGATTATTTTTATTTTGCTGGCTCCATCTTGTCAATATATGTATTTATTTGCTCCCAGTATTTCAGCTCTACTCGAACACAGCAGGCACAGAGCGCTTGTTTGGCCACTCAGTGAGGGAGAGACGGGGTGGTACTGCAAGAAAAAGTAACATCAACACATATACAACTACCTCCAGCCCTACACAAATGTGCTCCTACACCCATACAGTGTTGAAGAATTGCCTCCATGATGACTATAAACTATCTACCTGTTAAAAGTTCCTCCTCTGTCTACACACTACAAGCTCCAACCTCCACAGAACTACCCACACCTACTTAAATATGTCTCAGTCTAAGTCATCCAGTGAAAAATATCCTCGTGTACCAGTTTGCCTCGCTCTGTGTGTGTGTACGCAGGCTGTGTGTGTGTGTGTGTGTGTGTGTTCACCCAAGTGTGTTTGTGTGTGTGTTTTCAGCTGATGAGGCATTTTGGCGTGGCGCTGAGGCTGTGCTTTAGGGGAGCTGAGCCTGATGAGGGGGAGATTTTAAATCACACCAAATGAAGCTTTATCAAATAAATGAAACTGTGTAGCACTCGACTCAGCAAGAGTCAGTTCCTTTATGGGAGTGACGCAAGCACTCGCTTGCTCTCTCGCACTCCCTCTCTTTCTCCCTCCCTCCATCCTCCTTCACAAACATGCAGAGCTGAGAAATAGCAGGAAACAGGTACAGTCAAAAATTCTCCATGTATGAACTCAAATCAGGGTTTAAAATAGTCGAAAGCTGTTCTGTAGATTCACTTACTTGCATTTTCTTTCCTCTTGTTTGAAAGTTTGCTGAGACTGAATGCAAAGTGAAAACTAGAGATGACACAAATGTCTATAAGGTCAATATAAAAAGGTAAACAGACAAAGACAGTTACAGGTACAGTGCGTGATGAGGCAAAGACGCTGCTGTGTGAGTTCTCAAGTATCCAATTATTCTGCTGGTGCTGCCATCTACATGTAACAGATGCCCAAAGCGCTGCAGCTCTGTGTGTGCCACAGCATTCTACATTGAGTTTCAATACAACACTCCATCACAACTGGGTGTGGTCACAAGCATAACACCGGACCGTAGCAACCTCTAATTTAGGGTGTGGTAAGAATTAGGGTGCTTTCAGACCTGCCCTGTTTGGTTCGGTTCAACAGAACTCAAGTGTGTTTGCCCCCTAAGTGAGGTTTGTTTGGGCAGGTGTGAACACAGGAGTCACACTCGAGTGTGCACGAAAACAACCAGACCGAGACCACCTCTTCAAGAAGGTCTCAGTCCGGTTGTTTTGGTGCACAAACGAACTCTGGTGCGGTTCGTTTGTGGTGAGGTGTTCCGACCTGGATGTGAAGCAACTGCAGTCACATGACACATTGTTTGGGTTAAACATGAGCATGTTACAGTCCTGGAGGATTATTAATGTGCACCTCCTCCTGTACTGCCTTAATATGCACATTCAGCACATCCAATGCATCAAAACATTGTTTTCTAGTTGGAGCCGCGCCTCGTTTTCAAACTGTATGGTTTGACTAAAATGAACAATGACAGCAATATAGTCCACGATGAGCAGCGCTAAAATCAACCTGCGTAGTTGTCCCTCCATTGTGACATTAGAAAGTGTCACATTTATCTTGCAAGTGTACTCTTCTTCAATGTTTGCTTTACTTCCTGGATTTTTCACACATGGAAATTCTAACCAATCAAGAGCATTTGAGCTTGTTATTACTGTGTGAAACAAGAACATTTCAAAGGACTGCAAGTAAAAGACACCATGGCTTAGAATCCAAAACCCAGACTAGGACGAAATTATATTTTATATTTTTTGAATCAGGTGTCTTCTATCAGCTCAATCGTCAAAATAAATGTTGGCATTATATGTGTCTGCAAACCATGGAAACATTACATTTACTATGTTTCACATGTGACTAAGACGCTGACACCAAGCGGCAACCTCCGGCTAAAAAATAAAGCCTAACACTCAAGTGCCAAAACCTGCAGTTCCTCAAATGGCCACTTGGAGCTGGCTCCTGAAGCAAGTCAGTCCCCGTAGATCCTCATGTTAAAACGCCCAACGTTACAGCAGAAATAAACATGTTAAAAACTCTGCACAGGGGGCTATCCAACCCCAAGGTTCGAACAACCCCACCCCTGGGTTCAGACCAGGAACCCTCTTGCTGTGAAGCGACAATGCTAACCACTGCACCACCATGCTGTTAAGGGAATGTTACAACATACTGTCACAAACATGCTTGGTGTTGAACAGTGGTCTCGCCTCAGTCTCACACCATCCAGTATCCCCTCCTCCTACAGGCTACATCAAATCCTAACTAAAAAGAAATACATCATGTAATTGACCACTCACAGTAAATGATCTCACAGTTAGATCTGCTGTTTGAGAGAGCTGTCAAAGGATCCAAGCACCAGCAAGGATTCTGCTGAGAGAGCTAATCCCCCTCAATAAACACACATGAATATAAAATCTTAGTTGAATCAACAATAGGAAATACAACAGGAGGAGGAGGTTGGGAGGAGGTGGTGGAGGGAGCTGTGGCAGCAAACAGCATTTGCATGAGCGTAATCAGCAGAGTAAACAGTGGTAAGTGTCCGGCTCTAATGCCTGTGCCGTACATCTGCATTAATATGATTGTGAAATACTTGTCACACAGCTGTGAATGAGCCAATGATTGCGATCAGCCAATCAGCCGACACAAGCACGACTTCTGCCTGAACTAAGCCTCATTTATTTCATTTCAGTTTTTTTGTATCCTGCAGCTTCTGCAGCTGTGGCTACAACCTAGTTCTCCCCACATGCATGAAGTTTCATCTTCTCCTCTCCTTCCTCTGTCCCCTTCCTTCCTCCTCCCTCTCCTGTTTATCCCTCCATCTGCCTCCACCTTCTCTCTGGTTCTCAGTTTGGCTGCAGACAGTCTCAGCAGGTTGAACACTCCTCTTTCTCTCTTTCTTTCAGACCCTAAAATCCCTGAAAGTCACTCTTTTCTTCTTCTCTGTTCTTATTCAGTCATCTTGCCTTTTCTCCATCCTCTCCTCCTCTACCTCCACCTCCCTTCCTCCCTCCTATCCTGCTCCACTCTTCTCCTCCATGAACCGCTATATATAGACATGTGAAAGATAAAAGGGTGCGTCTCACTCTCTCTCTCCCTCTCTTTCCCCTGACCCCAGCTCTTTTTGATTTGTGGAAGAAGCTTGTTTTTTCGCCGAATATCTGCTGTGCCACTTTGCAGGCTGGTGGTAATGAGAAGTGCATGGATTCTCTGCCTGTATAGCGCGCACACACACACACACACACACACACACACACACACACACACACACACAGCCGTCCATCACGCTCTCCTTTCTTACTGGGCTGAGCCGAGCCATTGTATCCACCATTTTCAAACTTGAATGGAGATCACACACAAACACATGCCTTCTGACACACCTATAAAAAGTCACACACATACACATGCATAAATTCACAAACAAATTATTCACAGAGAACACACACACACACAGACACACATACACACACAAACACTTGCAGCATCTTCCATGATGCAACTCAAGGAAAGAGTCTCATCTCCAGGGTGTGACAGCTGCACACACACACACACATATTATAGTACATATTGTATAACTGCAGGACCAGCTCAGATGATGGCTTCAGCTGGGCTTCTGGTTCAAACGGGCCACTTTGAAATGACAAAATTACAGTGGAGTCTATGCGTGGCAGTAGCTAATAGTTGTTTTGTTTTATGTGTGCATGTGTGTGTGAGTGTGTGTTCTTTCATGTCATTCTGGTATCATTCTGTGTCCCCACTCTGAATTTGGAGGTTGTTGCTGGTCTGTGAACACAGCACAGGTGGAGCTCTTCATGGTTGTTATTTTTCCTTGGCAGCAGGAGTTTTGAGTCGCTGGGCAGATAATCAATCGGCTGATCCTATCAGAGCAGATCTGATCTGATTGGATCAGATTGATGGAAAAAAGAGGAGCAGCTGCTGCAGAGGAGAGGGAAAGCAAATTTTTAGGACGAGCGCAATAAACTTTTTAGCTTCACCTTCGCTGCGCCTGATGTTCTGCTGCTCCATCTGTGCCCAGAGTTCGCTCTGTGCTCCGAGAGTGTGGTGCAATGAATAAACCAAATGGTACATATTCCAAGAGCTCAACTAATGAATGGCAGGCCACCACAAATAAATCAATGTGTTGGGAACCCGGCCCTCTCTGAATCCTTTTTTTTGGGTCAGTGAATGCAACGCAGGTGGAACTCTTCGTGAGTTTTTGTTAGTCCTCAGCAGCATTTTGTGGAGTGTGAGCTGCGGGGTAGAGAACTGATCAATTTGTGGTCGGATCAGAGCTGATCAGATCAGACTGATGAATATAAGGAGCAGCTGCTGCAGAGGCAAAGTGAGAGCAAACTTTTAGACCCAGCGCTGGACCGCAGGGTGCACAGTTTCCATAGAGTGCAGCTGCTTTCCTTTAAGGTAAGTTGGAAAAACAATAGACAATGCTAAAATAAGACCACTGTTGTAAGAAACATAGCGCTCTGATTCCATATGAATCAACAAACTTTAAGTTTCACACTTTCACTACAAAGTTAAACGTTAACGCCTCTGTTAAAACATACGTTATATTGGTTGCTTATCTGGTGACGCTCTCTTCTGTTGTGGCTTTTGCATTTGTTGCAAAGTAAATTGTGTATGTAGTTTGCTTGAAATGTCGAGGCCACTGTACAAAATGCCACAACAGCATTTACTGAAATTTCATCTTAATGCAGAATTGAAAGTGAAGTCATCCTGGACCAGTTCTCTCCTCTGTTTAGTTTAGTTTACTTTAATTCACTGTCTGCAAGGACAAGGCCAGAAATTAAATTAGATATGATTAGATTAGAGAGATCAGATTTTAATTATCGCCATGGGAATTGGGTCATTTGTGCAGCAAAGAAATGTATATAGTATACTGCAAAAAAAGATAAGAAAACAAATGTATCTGTTGAAGCATATGACTAAAATACAGCTATACAGAGAGGAATAAAAAAAATATGAAAAAGGGAAATAAAAAGATGTGCAACGTGTAACAAAAGACAGGAAGTTAAAATGTGTATTCACAACAGGTTAGGATCAACACAAATGGGCCTGTTAGTGATTAAAAAAATAAATAAAAAGCTAATCTCTCCTTTCAACATATAAAACTCCCAGCAGCCACCACTGCTATGCTGATTTTAACTCTGGCAGGTAAGCAGCTTCTTTTGTAGGTCAACCATCATCTGGAGTCCTGTTCTATTTCAACAATCTAGTCGTCTTCTGAATTATTAAAAGTGGTGGCTGGTAAACTTACCGGCTGCAGAGGACAAAAAGTTGAGCTTCTTATTTGACATTTTCAGTCTATTTGTTTATTCATCTAAAATTTCACATATCCCGAATCACATTTTTGGAATTTGTTGTTCTGTTTCCCAAAAAAAGGCTGTGGGGCATTTAAGCATTTCCAGTGAACTCCTGACGCAGCTTTAACAAGCCAAGAAAGTGCAATAAAATAACCAAAAACAACATAAAATCACTGGTTACCGTTGATTGTAGAGCTGCAGTGGCCATAACAATACAACACTGATGTTTCCATTGCAAATAAAAAAGACGACACCATTGGTTTACCTTCATTATGATTTTTTTTTTAACTTATTCAAAATTTTGAGTATCAGCTCCTGAATCAAACAAGACGTCTTTATTTTTAAAATACCCCAAATCCATCCTTCATCCTAATCTCTCACAGAAAAAAAAATCTCTACCACTTCTAACCCTCTTTCTTTTATCCAGCCAAAGGCATCACATCTCTTTTAATATCTCCTCTTTTTCTCATGCTATCCTGAGCTGAGGCCTCTTTCTCCTTCCTCTTAATCTGGACCACTTGTGCCGGAAGATACTCCTCTGCTGTCCTTTTCCATCCCTACTTCCTCTCCTTCAGTCCCTTGCTCCCTTTCCTTTTCTCTTACTCCCTCCATCATATGATCTTAACTCAGCCGGCGGCTGCAGCATCAGCATCTCCTCACTTGGACGGGAAGAAGTGAGAGGAAGAGTGGAAAGAATAAAAAAAAAAGTGAGTGAAAGACAAATAAAAAGGAGGAAAGAGGTAGAAATGAGAAGAGGGAGGAACCAGAATAAAAGATGATGAGATAGGTGAAGAATTAAGGGAGGAAGCATTAGGGGGAGAGGATGAAATTCAGAAAAAAAGAAAGTTGGGGAGGTGGAGGAAAAGAGAAGGGAGAGAAGAAAATCAAGGGGACGGATGGAGTGAAAATAAAAGATAGAAATAGTGGAGAGAGTTTGGGTAAAGGTGAGAAAGTGTATGAAATGCAGCGGGTAAAGGGACGGGGGGAATAAAAGGTAAAGCATAAAGTGAATACATTAAGAGATGGAAAGTAACAAGGGATATACAGGGGTAACATGTAAAGGAAGCAAGGAGGGAAAGAAGGAGGGAGCCGTGGAAGAAAAAAGTACAATGGAGGTCGATGAGAAGGGGGGAATGACAGAGAGATGCAGGAAGAGACTGATCAAAAGGCAGACAAGGGGATGTAAAGAGAAAGAGCTGGAGGGATTGATGGGGTAGAGGAGGGGAGGATAAGGGGAGGAGGAGATGGAGGTAAAGACAGACAGAGAGAAGGAGGAAGAGGAGGGAGAAATGCAGTATTTTTATCATTCTGAGTGAGTGGGCTTCATAAAAGTAGGTTACTGTCAGCAGACAAGGAGAGGCTCAGACACACACACACACACACACACGTACTCCATTTTAGTTCTGCTGAAGCAGCTGCAGTATGTGTCTGCATATATGCGTGTGTGTGTGTGTGTGTGTGTGTGTGTGTGTGTGTGTGTGTGTGTGTGTGTGAGAGAGAGAGAGAGAGAGAGAGCGAGATAGCCTTGAGCATGCTCAGTGAGCCACCAGCTAAACTGTTAGTTCCAACATGAAAATACCAAGTGGATTGTCTAAATGGCAGCAGTGGATGTTTCAGCAGGAAGAACAGGAGGAGCAGAGCCTACATGTCTGCATCTAGAGGGCTCTGATGCATCGATCAGATACCCTGGATACACTGGCACCAACACTGGTCCTATGAAACAGGTCAATTGTAGACCAGACATGACTGCTGCTACAGGAATACTGATGCTATGTCAGGAAATAAAATTCTAGCAACAAGAGTTAATAAATCCTCCATGGGTAAAGATGTCTGCCAAGCTGCAGACCACTGTTCAAGACCAACAAACAATGAAACCGGTTGTTCTTTAGTAACCTGTCAATATGTTTCCACAAGTGAGTGTTTTTAAGCAACCATTTGATGCATTTCCAGTGGGGATAGTGCCATGAAAAGTGGTTGATTTTCTGAGACAGAGCTAAAACGGTGCCACCAAAACCATTTTTTAAGCCGAAATATGATCTCCTCTTAACCATAACCAAATGATTTATATGCCTGAATCTAACCATGTTAACCGCAGCGTTGTTGAACCATAGAGCAACTTACATTTTCAACATTTCTGTTGCATAATAAAATACAAATCCAACGTATCCTTGCTTTGCAGAAACGTACAATGTCAACATTTATTCTGGGGGTTGTGTATTCTGTTCCTTCATGGAGGACGGCAGCTGTAGTTGGTTTGGATTCACAAGAGTTACAATAGATTTTCTAAAAAAAAAAAAACAACAAAAGAAAGTGCCGATAGTACAGAAAAAGTTCCACTTCTCTGCCATTAATTTAGGCTATGGTCATTTTGTTCTAAACTGTAATAGTTTTTCCATAACACAGGTAAATACACAGCCATCATGTCACACTATGACTTTCTTGAGGCAGCTAAGTTTCACTAGAAGAAGAAGAGTAAACAATTTATGAGCAAAATGGTTGTTTGGAATTAAGAAAAATGGAATTAAGAAAAGTAAGTGTTGCTGTGGAAACACTGTGCCCATCCTCCGATCTCCCCCAAGTGAGTGAGTGACTCAATTTACTATTTTATCACTGTTAGCTCTGTTAGCACTGTTAGCAGCAGCACGGCTAGTGGTGCTAATATAGCCTAGTTAACAATGCTAATAAATGCTAAGGGGGTTACTTGGTGGGAAAACAGAGGATGGCCTCCATGTTTCTGCAGCAATGTGTCCCCCTCACACCCGACCTGGGTGCTGCACAGGGCAGAGCGGCAAAGGCTAGTTGAGACCGGAGGGTGGGCAGTGGGCACTAGGCGTGTTAACACTGCTAGCTGGCTGTCTCTCAGCAAAGCCAACAGAAATAGGGCATTCACATCACAAAACATTAAAATTTCACCACCCCTAAATGGATAACACTTTGAAATGTGGTGCTAAAGCTCAGTGAGTTAATGGAGCACCAAGCTAAAAGGAAAAGCCTTTTGCATTCAACGTCATTTTGCATTTTTCTTCATAATTAACCGGTTAGTTTTCAGATAATGGGTGTCAGCCCATCGAAAGCAAAATTAACCAAAGCTGACATCCCTTGTCGTATCATCACAACCCATTACACAGATGTAGCAGGTCTTTTTCTGCTGGTCAAGCACACATGCAAATGTAGCATGGAGGTACGTTACAGCTTTGTTGCTGCAGCTGCTGCAAGTGCACATCAGGGGTTGGATGTAATTGATTTCCTGAAGAATTGTTGCTGCTGAGCAGTTTCACAGAGGAACTACAGTACAATGTTATATAAAATGGAATGTGGCATGATGCTGACATAGCATATGGGTGTTAATGTACGGCGTTTAGCTGTAGGGTCTAAACAGATTCTGGCTTCACTGCATTCTGGTGTATACAGGCTACTGCAGGTAGAGAAGTCGGTCTTTGTGTCGGGTCTACAACCAATTTGTCACAATATGTTTTGGTGGACTATACTGAAATAAGCGCCCACTTAAAAGATGAAAAAAAAAATCTTCCCTGCTCAATAAGCTATTAGATGAGTTGGCCAAACCCCCATCATGACCTCACATGTAAACACTACAGGCTACCGTACAGATGCACACACACACACACACACACACAGATAGCAAATGAGAACATATTCATGCCCACAGGTCGACCAGGCAGAGTCGATGAGATAAGATGGGATGTCAGTGGAGCTGCAGTTAAAGGAATGAGCATCCAACACAGTAAAATACACACACACACATTAGCACATACAGTACTCACATAAACACACACACACACACACACAGGTCTGATGTGTGAAGAGGTGGGCTAACTAACATCCCACAGCGTCCTGCTAGCTCAGCAGCCATAAAACTGTCAAGAGAACTGATGACCGACTATTCCGTCTTCTCTCTCTCTCACACACACACACACACACACACACACACACACACACACACACACACACACACACACACACACACACAATTCACCTTACCCATAAATCTCTAAACATCCCCACCTCCCCTGCCACTTGCTGAACACACACATGTACACACACAGATATGCACTTACACATGCTCACACATTTCACGTAAACTCTGCAGACAATGCTGTACGCTCTGAAGGCAGAGGTGCTTCTGTGCATACAATTTTCACATCAGAAAGGACACACACAATCTTTTACAGTGGTTTCAGAGAAGTATTAGAAGTACTGCATATAGACACGATAAGTCCACAACTTGCACCCAATGCCAAATGGACATGTAACACATTTTCAGTGAGGGCCTCAGGTCTGTGTCCCATCCCACACCTGCTTTTCATGTTCAAATTTGACCATAATCTGACACTACATCCATGTTTTTGTGGAATCTAATGGTAGGAAATCAAACTAAACTGTCTATTTTACTGTTTAAGATTACGGCTGGCATTAATGGAAATAGAATTTGGAGTTAAGCTGGGGTAAGCAGTTCAAAGCTGGCGTCATTGGGCAAAAATTCCATGATAAACTTTTAGGATATTTTAATTCAATTGGTCGGAGAGAAAATTAGACTTCTGCATCTCCTCTTGGCTCTGCTTTCAGGCTTTAGAAATTTTAGCCCATGGCAGGAGACTTTGGCAATTACAAGTCATTTCAGAGAGAGGGTGTTCCTAATGGCTGTTCTAAGGTTGATTCAGTGGCAGAGAATCCTGCAGAGACAGTTGCTATTCCGACAATGGCGACAACTGCCTACACTGCAATGCAACCCCCAAAAAATAAAGACAGACCTATTGAAAAGGGAGTCGAAAAGATAGTCTGACAGTAATAAAAATAACACGTATCAATATTGAAAAATCGCTTTTCGAGATGGAGAAAAAACAGCTATGTTGCTAAATGCTGCTAATAGTTTAGCCTTCTGCTAACCAGCCCAAAGGCTCATGTCTGCAGCTTATTGAAGTTAATGTAGCTAACGTTACCTAGAGCCTTGAATTACAGTGTTTCCTTTGCCTAAGTCCCCGCCGCTACAGACTACTTTGCTGGAAAGAAAGTGGGCAGCAGCCCCGGAGATGTCCTCTTGCCAGCAGCCACAGCAACGCAAACTCAGCTGGCACTGGGCGATCGGGCAGCACCGAGTCCCTGACTCTGTTTTTGCAGGTTAGACCTGGGGCGCTGGCTGCTGGCCCACTGTGATCGCTAAATTCAAGCCACTATAGCCATTAACTAAAGGTCCGTAACTGGAGCTGCTGCCCGCCCTTTGCTCAGCAAAGCACTACACATCGGCAGTAAACGTGGTGGAGTAGCTAGTAGCTAGCTAATTCTCGTCTCATTTGTAGTCTGACAAACAGAGACAGAACTCTACAATGAAATAAGATTAAATACGTCAGTGTATGGGAAACACTGAAGTGTGTGCATATGCCTGATGTTGCCTGGTGGGAAAGGCTTAGGACAGAGAGGGGAAGGCTTCAGGAGAAGGGTGCTACTTTGCCTTTTTCAGAAAACTGCACACCCCAGCTTTAACGAGCTAAAAGGTGCAAAATCAAGGAAACACTGCTGCTGTTGTAACTTAATTTCTAAGAGCTGTCTTTAGACATCCATCAGTCAGTGCTCTGTAGCATAATACAGTATGTGGAGAATATGAGTGGAACATTGCAACTAAACCACGCAAGTTTATTTTTTATAATCAGGTCAATATTTGGATTATAGGAGTCCATGTAAACTGAGTCAGTAGTGAGAACGAGATGCTCCTGGCTCTGAAGCTTTGGCTGATAAAGTGCATTTTTCCAGAACAATCCTTCCTTCAAGCACTTTTACTTGATCCAAATTCAGTCCGACTACACATGTAAAACTGCAGAGTGTTGGAGGATCCACGTGTGTCTGATGCTCCGATCAATAAGATCCAGTTACACTCAGCTGTCTGAGGCAGACGGAGGTTACGCAACACGGATACATGTTACTAGTACTACTACTACTACTACTGTTACTAGTTTGATTTCACACATTCTCACTCACTTTCTTGTGTGCTGCTTTGTTGAATCACACATCTCATGATTTCTCCCTCCTCTTTCTCTTGCTTCCGTCGCTCTGCACATGTTTCGTTTCTTAAATAAAGGCGGCTTGTTGCAATATGTCAATAGCTTATATCCTGTGTATTGTTCAGCCTGCATCTTTAAGCTGGTATATAGACAATGAGTGTACACATGCTCGCGTCTGTGTGTGTGTGTGTGTGTGTGTGTGTGTGTGTGTATGTGTGCGTGCGTGCAAGGTGATTGGCTCATAAATGATGAATGCCTAGGAAATGAGGAGTTCAGCAGCGAGGAGAAGCAAACGCATGACATCAGCAGCTTCTACATTAGTCACCAAATCACATCTGCAGAACGGAGCACTATCCCATTATTTAGTACACTCACACAAGCACACACACTCACAAACCCACACACATACAGCAGCTATATACACAAGCAGCCGTACAAATGAAACACTAGAAACTAGAACGTCAAATACATGTACAGTTGGAAACAAATACAGGGAGCCATAGTTACAGGGTACTAAGTATGTATGTGTGTGTGTGCGCGTGTGTGTTAGGGGGTGTATTTGAAGACAAGGCTGGTTGTGCTCGTGCTGCTGTGGTGACTCATCAACCCAGTGAATCACACAGAGATCTTATTTAGAAACAGACTGCATCCACCTGACTGCTGCTTCCACCGGCACATACACACACACACACACACACACACATATATATGCATACACACCTACACAGACACATTTATGCACAATCAGACATGTAAAAAAAATACACCCACATACACTTATCCACATAAACTAATGAAGACAGATATCTGATGTTTACTAAACTAAAGTAATCTTTGTACTGCAGCTATTATTCAGTATCTTCACACAAATGTTACATTTTTCATGGCGTATTTCAGTCCAATGAGTTAAACAGTAATCTTACAGTTACAGGACACTGAAACACTCCAGTGAAACCAAACCTAATGATCTCTAACATTACTAGTTGTGGAAGCAAAAAGGAGACATAAGAATATGAATTTTAACAGCCACTGTGCACTCTATTTTGACAATCACTGAATTTATAAGGGTGAAATATTTTACTTTGAAAAACCTGAATTTATCTGAATCTGTATCTGAATTTATTAGCTCTGAATTAACCTCTTTGTATTGAAACTATGGAATTTCTTAATTTGCCATTTGAAAGGTGAATCTGAACATATATTTTTCCAAGTTCACAAATTCTGACCCAAAAAAATCAAGTCTCAGAATCTCATTAATAAATAAATAAATAAATCAAGTTGGTCAATTTCAATTGGTTAAATACGGATCTAAAAATTGACGTAAAAAAAATATCAAAAAGAACATCTGTTAAATTTGATTGGTCAAATTCAGATTCAAACATTCACGTCTCTGAATCTTTGAAAAAATAAAAAAAATCAGGTTGCTCAAATTTTATTGTTCAAATTCACACTCAAAAATTCAAGAAGAAAAATGTAAAGTAGCAACATTAAGGCTTCCCAGAAAACACTGAACTGACTTCCAGCCTAGCAGAGCATTTGATTTACCATAAACAGCACAAATTGGACGACTCAGCCGAGCCAGTCGTTCTCTCTGGTAGTCATCTTTGAGTTTCTATTTTCTAGCCTCTTTCTTGGATCACATGACTAAGAAAGCATGCTCTGATAGGCCAGAAGTTGGTTTGATTGCATTTCGGCTCAATTGCCTATCCAATCCAGGGTTGCCAGGAAGTTGCTATTTAATACATTGTTGGATCTGAATTTGACCAATCAGATTTGAGCAACCTGAATCTATTTCTTCTAAATTTTCAAAACTTGGATTTTTGTATCAAAATTTGTAAAACTGGAAAATGCAAATCACAAATGTCATCATTTAGAGCGGTAAGTTTGGAACAAATTCATATATGTAGTTTTCAAAGTAAAATGTTTTTGATGCTAAACATTCAGCAGTGTTGAAATTTCAACATAATTTTTTTTCAATTCAATTCTTATGTCTCTAATTTCCTTGGATACTCACCCTTTAAAGCAGTTGGTAACCTTTACAAAAATAACTCTGTCAACTCTGCATCACACAGGCAATTACTGCAACTATTGTAAATATTTTTTTCTGTATCATTTGTGTATCTGTTGTTGTATAAACCACAAATAAGACGGAAAATTAAAAGAAAAATCTTTGTGTCAAATTTGCTGAAACTGTCACTATATCCTGAGAGAAGTGCGAGAAAGGTAGTCTGAATGAAATCATCTCCTTCCTCACCCCCTCTAATGGCATTCGCTAGAATCAAAATGCAGTGTGGTATTAACAACCAATCACAGCCGACAAATCTCTAAAGCAGCTGTCAATCACTCTGTAAACCTCAATCAAACCTTCAAACTAGGCAGTGCTGCATCAGTATGAATCAAGATTCTGTTACTGCACTGCACTTTAATGTACTCTTTAGCTGTAAAATGAAAAAGTTTGTGACCCAGTCTGTGGGTGGTGTTTGGTACTCCATTTAACAGTATCCAACATGGCGGCTGGTCACAAAGTCACATTTTACAGCTAAACAGTACACTAAAATATATTCCTGAAAACATTCGAGATGAGAAATGGGCAATGCAGTAACAGAATCTTGAATTATATTTGACAGCGCTGTCTAGTTTCACAGTTTGACCGCAGTTTATGAGCTGTGACTGACATGGTTGTCCGCTGCCTTCAAGACTCCTTGGCTCTGATCGGGTGTTTTCGTTCACGTGCAGTAAGGCCATTAGAAATGCTACAAGGCAATCTGTCTCATGTGCTGTGCTAGTGCTGTGTAAATATAGTCAATATCAAAAAGGTATTTTCTTTTAAGACCCCACAACTATTTAAAGTCAAGGAAGAACAAAGTGTACCTGTTGGACCTTTAAAGAGTCGACTTGTGCAAAATACGGTCAAGCAAGTAAGGCAATAAATGCAATGTGTGAAATAAAATTTAATTGTTTGTTTTGCACACACAATGTGTATGTTTTGTGTCAATCAGCCAGTGAGGAAAAGCAGATTGTGACTACAGTAATACCTACACTTTACCCTCTTCAGCTCTAAAACTTGTCATGCAATTTAAATTCAAACTCAATGAACTCTATGTTAAATTCTAGTCAACATCCGTCTGTCTCAAGATAAACCAAATACTGTGAAGTGGGAGAGTGTGTGTAAAAAGATGCTTGTAATGGTGTCTGTTTACTGGGTGTTCTACTGTGTTTTTATATTGTATTTCTATTGTATACCCTTTCTGCAAACAAAATCCCTCTTAGGATTTGACCATGTTGAGACTGAGCTGAATTGTGCCTGCAGATAAAGGCGGGCAGCCTAAAAAACCTTTAATAAGGAGACGACAGCCGGTTATTCTGCCTCCTTGTCCTCCTTTAAAACTAAATCCGTATTACACTGTGGATAAGTCTGCAGCAGAAAAGAAGCCTAACTTTAGCTCGCTCGCTGTCCCCGATGATTTTTACTTCGGCTTCAAGGGATTTCAGAGCGAACTGATCTCCACGCAAAACCTTTCAATTACCAGGTGAGCTCAAAGCGAGGAATACCTGTCTGCCTCTCTGGAAGCGTTTCAGAAGAGGAGACGAGTGCAGGGATGTGTGGTTCAAATAATTAGCCCAATACCAGAGTCCCCTGTCGCTAAATAGTTAATTAAAAGCTCGCCCAGTGTGTGTATATGAACGTGTGTGTGTGTGTGTGTGTGTGTGTCTCTGTCCAGAGGATTAAAGACTGTAATTATAATTATGTCCTCTCCTCTCTGTCTCTTTTTTTCCACCTTCTCCTAACACATACTCTCTTGGTATTTTTACATGCACACAGATTTCTCTCCACACACACATACACACACACATTCTCCCAGCTCTGGACCGCCATGGTTGAAATCAGTGGTGCTTTTCTTCCAATTCTTCATGCCAGATTCTAAATAGTCACATTAACAGAAGGCGAGGTCTCCCTGTCACTGTAATGAGTCAAATATTCTGTCTGCAGCTTCTACTGCTCGTGTTCTGAGGCGACTATCTCAGAATGACTGAAAAATACATTTTATTTATCATTGGTGGAATTCAAGACGAAAAAGTGTTGCTAATAACAGACGACGATGATATTGATTTTACACCATAGCACAGTTTTTTATTGTGTGTTTGGGCTGAAATCTAGACTAGATAAATCTAGATTTTTTGTGACATCGTAGTTTTAAGTTTTGTTACAGGTATTTCTGTTCAGATATTTCTGATCAGGATTCCTTTCAAAAGCTTTGTATCTGTTTGTGAACATGTCCAAAATAGCTTCCTATAAGGTAGTGTCCAGAAGGACTATGGTAGTTGCCATGGCAACGGTGTTCCTGGTCCGGTTGATGAAATCTTGATAGCAGTCCAAACTGTTTCCGTTTTGTGTTTGTTAGTTTTGTTTTAATGAATGTTTGGTTAAACAAAATCAGAGAAAAAGTGCAAAACTGGACATATACAACAAATGTGGCAAGATCAATTAAAGGAATAGTTCGGATTTTTTTAAGCAGGGTTGTATGGGGCACTTATCCATGGACAGAATATTACACACAGTAGATTATAGTCGGCACGCCCACAGCTTCGAGAAGCAGCAGGAGTGCCGACATGGAAACTAAGCAATATACTGCTATGGACGGAGGTTAGCAATAAAACATATTTTAGCCACCTAAAAAGTCCCATCTAAAAATACTTATACCAGTTTAAGTGTACGCTTTTATGAGAGTATTTTCACCACTTTACCTTTCTGTCAGACAGCCCGTTCCAACGGGGAGGCCATTAACAATTTCCGTTCCTCCATCTATGCTCTCGTCAAAGCCACCAGACTCCATTGACAAAAACAGTAATTTTAGTTCCGGTCTAGCTGGTCTACTGCTGCCTGTATCAGCCTGTTAGTTTGTGTTATTGTGTGACTTTGGTGAATCTGTTCCCTTCTTAATGCCACAGTCACACAATAACACAAACAACTGATTGAGGCAGCAGTAGATCAGCAGCTCCTGTGTTCAACGATGTTAAAATCATTGTTTTTCTCAGTGGAGTCTGGCTTTAAAGAGAGCGATAGAACTGCTTCATTTTACTGTTGGGACTTTTTTTTTAGGTGGCTAAAATACGTTTCGTCGCTGCCCCCTCCACAGCAGTATATTGTTTAGCTTCCGTGTCAAACTCAAGCCTGCTTCTCCAACCTAAAAGCATGCTGACTGACATCCACTGTACGTAACATAGTGTCTATGGATAAGTACACCATACACCCCCACTTAAAAAAATCTGAACTACCCCTTTAAAGGACAACACATGTATTCACACAGATTTGTTTAACTGAATAAAGGGAATTATTAAAGAAAATATTTTCTCCAGATGCTGCTGGTTGTAAAGGCTGCATCAAGGCTGAGTAATACAGTTTCAGGACCACATTTAGCTGTTCAATCTGAGTGAACTGACCAGTCTAAGGCTTTTTTTCTACAGACATTTTAAAACCCTGAGTTTAGATTAAATATTGTTAGAGAGTACCCCGTATTATTTGTCATACTATGATGAGAATCCAAAAACTGCCCTAATGAGAGATGTTAGGTTTTGGTTTTGAAAATGTTGCAGAATATGATTTTCTCATCGTGACTTCACTTTGTATCTGTCCACGTCTCTATTAATCCACTCTACTGTACCACCCGGAGCAAGCAGCAGCTCTGCGATTGGACGAGAAACCCAGGAGACTTAATGACATCGACATCTCGTCCTCCCTGGTTCAAACAGACGACCTTTGACCCTGAGATCTGAGGCTGTATTGACGTGGCGACCCGGGCTAATGTAGCAGGCCTGCTGATAGACTGAGATAAGAGTCTGTGTGCCGACATGGCTGAGACAATCCAGTCCTCCAGACCGATGCTGCACAGTTCAATTAGGGATCACTAACAACATTCTCACACATCATGTCACTAGCATAGTGACAGAAAAATTTCAAACCTCATGTCAGACAGACTTCTGAATTTATCAGGTTTTAATATTTTGTTCTGTTTTAATCTGCAGGTTGTCTTGCACATTTCGTTTGTTGGTTATTTTAAGCATTTCAGATTTTAGATTATTTCTGCTAATCCCAATTAACACCTAAAAGACAGACTATTCCAGTTATAGAATTAAAAATCATTTTCAAACTTTCTTTCTTTATCATTCTGTCTGAGGCTAACGCTTGTCATCTGATAATCTGAAATATTCTAGATTAGGTGCAGTCATGACATGTTAAACATTTTTCTCTTCCACTGAAATAAATTGCTTCTGTTGTTCTGGAGCAGGGGTAGGCAACTTGCGGCTCCGGAGCTCTTTAGCTCCTCTCCAATGGCTCTCTGTGGCTTTGACCAAAAACTAGGTAAAAATGTTTAAACATGTCGTCAACTAAAAAGTGAGTCATTGCTATGTCTACAGCCTGGTGCCTTTTCTTGTCTTGAGTCTCCTTAGCGAAGCTAGCCATGGATTCCAACACCAGGAAGGAAAAATCTTGGAGGAAAATATTAAATTTAATAGTGCAAAGACAGATTAATTTACCTTTGCTGCAAGGTACCAAATATTCATAAATACTATAACGGACTGGGTGACGTGATGTTGACTGTATGGATTCTGTCACTGTTAAGAATGTGTTATGTTCGGTTACAGTAAAAAGGTCTGTTATGGCAGTTACTGAGTTTTCCGTAATGTCAGTGAATGTGTTACTCCCAGCGAAGTTGTGTGTTTTTAGATGCTGTGGAGCCTGTCACTCAGAACTAGCACATATGACAGTGATCTGTGTGAGATACCACCTGTGATTGGCAGAGGCTTGCGGAGGGAGGGTTGTTGTTGTTAAGGGACGCTAAGCTAAGGGACAGAAATAAACCCAATCACCAGAATAAATGTTAGCATTGTATGTTTCTGCAAACCACAGATATGTCACATTTTCATGTTATCATGTAGCGAATATGTTGAAACTTTACGTTACTTCACTTACCGACAACTTGGTTACGGTTGGGAAAAGATCATGTTTGGGCTTAAAATACCTGCTTTGGGTGGCACAAACACAACCAGATATGTGGCCGGTGTCTCACTAAAAAAAGACCAGTTGTGTTGGTCTCAAGCAGTAGGCCAGTCTGCAGCTTAGCATCTGTCTCACCTAGACGTCACGTCATCATGATCCCCTCCACCTCCCAATGACAGTCAGCTCATATACAAGTAACCTGAACAAAACATACAAATGTAATGTATGTGTGGTTTGCAGAAATGTACGGTACCAACATTTTTTCTAATGACCGTAAAATAACTGAGCAATGAGCAAACACACACCTTGCCACACTCAAGTGGCTCACAAACAAACTATAAGAGTTAATTTAGATATTGCAGCATTTTGAGAAGGACTGTAGGAAATGTTTAATAGGAAGCTAAAGGTAATTACCTTTAGGTTATGTGCTGTCCTTTTAAAAAAAATCACTTTTAAAAATCTATGTTCATTAATTTTCTTTAAGAGTAAGTCTCATTGTTTTGTCATATTTGCTAATAAAATCTTCTCTGAGCTGATAAATGAACTTGAAGAGAAGAACTCTGTGTTTCTGTTGTTAAACGCAGATGCTGCTTTGTTGTGGCTGACGAGGGAGAGGTCAGACAGACATTTGTCTGACCTCTCGTTTCCCTCCTGGACGGCTGCAGGTCACCAGCCGGGGTCAGGGAGGAGGAACTGACAAACAGCTACTGACACTGAACACACCTCCCTCTCCTCCTCCTCCTCCTCCTCCTCCTCCCTTTTCATTTTCAGGCTCCCTCCCACTTCTGACTGGACAGCTAGAGATAAATTACAGAACAATCTACTAATGTCACACATAAAGACGTCCATGAATCAACAAATTTACAGACTGTGGGTCATTTTTGTAAAGGTTAGCATTCTGAAAATCTTCAGGGCTGCAACTTAAAATTTTTTACTATCGACTTTCCACTGATTTTTCTTTTTTGATTGATTAATTAAGTAGCACCCAGAGTCCAAACTGAGTTTAAATCTTCTTCAGATAGCTTGTTTTGTCCAACCGAAAGTCCAAAAGAAAGATATTCAATTTACAATCATATAAAATGTAGAGAAGCAGCAATTGTTCTCGTTATTTTAAGCCTGAACCGGAAACTCAATATCTAGTTGCTACTGTAGCTTTTCCCAGAGCTTTCAGTCATATATCACCGTACTCATCAGCAGATGAAATTTGCTCATGAATATGTTGATCTCTGGAGAAGGCCAGTAAGTGGAACTCACACTCCATTTGTTTTTGTTGCTTTTTTTATGGAAACAAATATTAAGTTTTCTTTAATGATTGTCTGTTGATCGACTTAGTGATTAATCAACTACATGTTTCAGCTCTAAACAGCATATTGGGATGATTACAAAAATAATTAAGGTCTGTAAGAAATAGATTTAATTTACGGAGAGAAACACCAGCACTGCCCAGTATTTAACTAAAAGCCCAAATCAGCCCACTTTATTGGTAAACCATTATACGGGTCTAACCCCATCACACACCATAAAATCCACCCTGAAAGCCCTCACTAGCCTTTACCTAATTAAAGTGTCATGTCACTTATCCATCTGTCCCCTTCCCTCGTCCCTCTCCTCTGTCACAGCACGACTCTCCTCCTCTCAGTTATCCACTCATCCTCCTCAGCATCTTCGCCTCGGGGGCCCGTTGATGGACAGCCGTGTTGACCCCAGGGCCCACCCTCTCAGAGTGACAGTACCAATGCCCTGGCTTGGCCAAGTGACACACTAACGTGGCAGACTGGTTGTCAGGCTGATTGGCAGGCTGCTGATGCTGCAGTGTCCCAGTCAGCTCGACTGGACGCTCAGCTGGCACTCTGCACAACGCCCGCGCCGACCACAAGAGGACACTTCCTTTTTTTCTTGCATGTTCTCAAGATTAAAGGTTAATGAGGAGAAGGACTTATTCTCAGTTTCACTACGTGTGCAGGAAAAAACATCAAGAGTGCGCACTGTTACTGCCAACACTGGGAGGAGGTTGTATTTAAACCCTGACAGCTCATCTGCTTATTTACAAGATCTCAAAAAGAGGATTTTGACGGGCCGCCTGTGGTCATGGTGTTTATGGGATTTTTGCTTAATTAACAATGATTATTAAACTCCACTCCATGATCCTGGACATTTTAATGGAAATGACTTCCAATTTTAACCCAATCGACTGAACAAAATCTAAATGATAAAAATGTCATTGTACGTTTCTGCAGACCATGGATACGTCACATTTGTCAGGCTGTTTTATGCACTGTTCCTATGTTTTCCTAAGAAAAGTCATGCACCAAAATGCTTACATATCCCACGACGGAAGTGAAGAAGAAACCAGTCTTGAGTGGTCCAGAAAGGAGGCAGGTTGGCATGGTGGCGTAATGGATGGGTCACAAAATACAGGACTTTCCCCAGGAGACCGGTGTCCAGAATCACATGAACTTTAGGTTAACTTTGAGTGATTTTAAGGTATGTAATCACCATGTTTCCTTTCCTTAACATATTAATGATTACACATTCAATGAATGTAGAGTCTGTAGGCAAACCCCGGAGATCTTGCCTCCGGAAGAGGAGCGGAAGAGCCCTGGTTTCCGGTTGCAGGCTGTTTGTAGTCCGTGTGATATTGTTGCCAGGTTAAACGCTCCGTGCGGTGAACTAACAAGGCGGAACATAATTGGTGTCACTGCAAACTCTGAATACATCGCAATGGTTCAGCATATTTACTTGTATATAAACAGAAGTCGGAAACGGAAATTCGCCTCCTCCGCCCAAATCAAACCGGAATGCCAAAAAATCGGGGGTCTGCCCCCAGAGGCTGTATCGCTGTCTGCCAGAAGTCAGACGCCGAATACAGCCGATGGGTTCCGAGAATGGACCTATTAGTAATGTTGATAAGCTAATTTAGACTTAAGGCCGTGTTAGCTTTATTATAAGGCTCAAATATATTTTGAGGCTCCAGACAGATTTCATAAACTTTTTTGGGGCCAAAAATGGCTTTATGGTGGTATAGGTTGCTGACCCCTGTTCTGGAGCTTGTATTTACAGAGGAAATTAATCCAGTCACTAGAATAAATGTTAGTATTGTGTGTTTCTGCAACTTTACGTTCAGTCAGTCATTCATGGGGCACTAAGTCGTAGGATATATGAACCGTTGTATAAGGATATGCTGTATTTGTATGTTATTATGTAGCAGATATGTTGAAACTTAATGCTGCAACAACGCAACATCACTGTGGTTAACGTGTGGTTAGGCTCAAAAACCACCTGCTTAAGGTCAGGAAAAGACATGTTTTGGCTTAAAATAGACAGTTTTGGGAGCACAATCCTGGCTGGAAGCACAGCGATGCCTGGTAAAAATCAGCTGCTTTTTGTGGCACTATCCTCAGTGGAAAAACAACAACAGGTAACTAAAAAAAAAAAAAAAAACACATTTGGGGGCTACAAAGCGTGGCAGGTGTCTCGCTGAGGTGTCACGCCATCCACCATTCCCTCCACCTCTAGATGACAAAGTCAGCTCATATACTGCATCACTTTAGAAATGTTGAAATATGATACACGCAAAAACGTGCAATTCCGACATTTTATTCTGGTGATTAAGATGACAGTTCTTACATATCCTGTCCTCATTTTTAACACTGTAGCTAAGAATTAAACAATGACATTTGGCTCAGTTTGTGGGTATGATACAATATGTTGGAGAGGGTAAAAAACATCTAGTTGAGTCCATAAGGTCCATGAATTCTCAGACAGTTGTCATATCAGGCTCATTGGTGGAAAAATGTTCATGATTTGCTAAACAACACTTGATTAACATGCTTTATAAGAAGAAAATCAGTTGTAGTCTTCATGTTGGAGAATCGCTAAATGTAGCAAAAGGTTTTAACTCTACTGAATGTCTTGTAGTCGTCAACAAGAGCCGTCCTTCAGATACAAGACGATAGTTCGGTCTCATCTGACCTGAGAGCATCCACTCCATTTAAGTGCCCTTAAGCAAGATGCACTGCATCCCTGCAAGCTGTTCAACCTTTGACCTACCAAGCACTAAAGCCAGTTTATCATAGCTTGGATCAAGCCCAGTTAAGGCAGATGGCTGCCCACCTAGAGCCTGGTTCTACTCAAGGTTTCTGCCTTTTAAAAGGAAGTTTATCCTCGTCGCCATCGCCAAGTGTTTGCTCACAGGGGAAGTGTTGGGTCTCTGTGACTTAAAGAGTGAAGTCTAGACTTGATCTATATGAAAAGTGTCTTGAGATAACTTTTGTTATGATTTGGCACCATACAAGTAAAATAGAGTAAAATTAACTTTGATTCTTGAGTTTATCAAATATTTTTTGAAAAGGTTTTATCAGTCCTTTTATTGCAGCATTTTCTCCACCCATTAACAAACTGAGATAGACAGTAGAGTTGGGTTGATTTCCCGTTTTGTATGAGCTTAAACTGGTCTGATTTTATGCAAAACAGCTAAACCGGCATTTGTCATTATGACACGTTCTGGCAAATTAAAAAGAAGCCTACATCAGCAATCTGTGCCAACAGCATCATGGCGCTAAATCCAACTTGTATTGCATTAGTAATAAGCCTTATGACAATGTGATTAACATAATACTATGTACAATAACAGACTAACTGAGCCGCTGGCAGGCCGTGAGCTGAGTATGGTAACATGAAGGAGATCAACTTCCAGTTTAGCATGGGAGGGGTCAAGTGGCACATGTTGTGTTTGTTAACTAAAATGTGTTTTTTGGGGTGACGAGAGGAGACATGGCAGAGTGTGTCTCTCAAGAAACCTGAAACTGCGCCAGTTTGGCAGCATTTTGGATTTGAGATCAACAAAAGAGGTGTCCTTTTGAGCTAAACTTTTACCAAGCTATATCAGTAGCTCACCTTGAAAGCACCACAATGGACGAGGAATGGCTGTTTCAAGAAGCTGAAATGAGGAATTATCTTTACAAATCCTTCTTATGTCACTACAAAAACCTGAATACAGTAGCAGCTGGCTGAAGGGAGATCGCCAGGGAGCTGAAAGTTTCTGTTAAATGACCACCACTGATAACAAGCTAGGCCACTTGCTGTTGGCTATGTTGTATTTCATTTCCAGTATTTTTCTGTTTAAAAAGTTTTCTGTTTAAAAAGTAACGTTACAAACATAGAAAGACAGCAAGTGGGCTACTAACCCATCTTTTTAGTGGTTACGTTTGCAGTCTGATCTCGAGTACACAGCTGATATCTATTTGATGTAACACAAGTGCATGTTTACAGGATTCAGTGTGGACCGAGAGGTTTGATAATATCAACACACTGTCACTCTGACCTCGTCACAAATCGACTAACAACCCCGCATGCATTGGTTGTTGACGTGCTGGGACGCAGTGTCAACTTCTGCCTGTTGCATGCATCGTCTGTTTCCAAAAAACACTTCCATTTTCACAGGAAATGCACAGTTTGCATACAGTCTCTTTCAAAATAAACTCACCCCGCAAACCGATGTTTTTTTTCTTCAACAACAACTACCACACTACCACACGCATGAGGTTGGGTTTAGAAAAAAAGGACAGGGCTTGGCTTTACAATCACATGGGAAGCAAACCCTGACCTCCCAGGTAAAAATCGATGAGTTGTTAGACCCATCCACCATCCTTCTCACCCCTCCCAATTCAGTTTTTCGCCCCCTTACCTTACTTTGTCGTCTGCTGCATTTCCCCCTGATGCCACAAGCCGCCATTACACAACATCGGCCTCTGGCAGTGTATTATGCCGATTTAAAAGAACAGTTTTGAAGTCACTTTGAAGTGAGACTGGGTTGATAATATGCAATGTGATGTGATAGTCAGAAGATTGCTGTTAGGACAAGGTGAATGTGTTCCACTCAGGAGCAGCTGCTAAATCAAGTGCAACACCTGATAAAATTTGGCATACTGGTCCAGTCCAGTGTTTGGCTTGATATTTTTTTACACCGGCCCAACCCTAAAAGACAGATGGATGGATGGGAAAAGGAGATTGGTGCTTTAGTTTAGGTAATGGGCACACAATCACACTCCGATCCCACTACTTAGCCACAGCAAGGAATGTTAGGTAATGGAAAGAATAGCCTATAGCAGCTGGGGACTGCACTGCAAAACAAAACCAAGCTTCAAATTAGCTTTTGATATACACTCGCTGGCTCTCACACATACAAACAGGGGCGCATACATTACACTCACAGAAACACACAAATGCCAAGCACACACAAGAGCAGCAATCACACACACACACACACACACACACACACACACACACACACTTGCCCACACGGAATATAGTGTAGACACACACGCATTCAGATGCCTGCACTTGGCCCTGTTTCTGTGGAGAGGCGCCCTGGGCTGCAGGGGGGAGGAAACCAGCTCAGATCAAACACACACTGAGCCTGTCACTACTCCTTCATTCCTCTCTCCTTCTCTTTTTTTCCCTCTCCCCCACCCTCCTCCACTGCATATTCCTCTCTTTCTCTCTGCATATCTCTTTTCCTGCCTCTCTCCCTCTCTGCTCGCCACACTGCAGTCGACAGCAGCCAGAGTAAAATGGAGGGGGGGTGGTGGAGGAGGGAAGTGAGGAGAGGAAAACAGAAGAGAGCTGAGAGGGGTGTAAGAAGAGGAAGAGATGGAGGAGGGAGGGAGAGAGGGAGGGAGAGGAGAACGGCTCAGTCAGGAAGAGGAGAGGAGATAAAGCGAGAGGAAGATGAGGAGCTGAGAGCATCGATAGTCCTTGTTGTTTTTTGTAATATTCTCGCTCTCCTCCTGTCCTTACACAACCCTACACACCCCTCACATCACAAACACACACCACTCCTCTCCTTATCTATCTGAAACCTCGAATAATGTTCTATTGCAGCTCAATTACAATAATTACGATCATTAAGGTGATCATTTCCCGACACCACCATTCATTACTTTGGTAAAATAACTATTAGAAGGAGAGTGGCGGGGATGGAGGGGAGGATGGGCCTCGCTTTCCTCCCTGCACCAGAATTGCATCACCTTCACCAATTCCTTACATCCCGTCAGCATTGTAACTGTACAGTTGCTGGTTCAAATCCGAAACTGCTGGGTTTAAAAATGTGCACAAATCCTGAAACAAGCGTTATCATGGCTGCAACTGACGACCATTACATTAGTGATTAATTGATGGATCACGAAACTAAATGGCTAATCATTTGGTTTGTAAATTATCAGAAAATGAAAATATGCCCATCATGACTGACTAAAGCTTAAATTTAAATTGTATTTTGTGACACCACTGTGGTTAATGTCCGGTTAAGTTTAGGCACAACTTGGTCAGGGTTAGGAAGACATGTGTTGACTTAAAATACCTGATTTTTTTTGCCACAAACACTGCCAGAAATGTCCTGACCTCTCATGAAAAAATTACCTGCTTTAGTCGCTAAGAACACAGCTGGAAATGTCCCAAACTCTCGTTAAAAAATACCTGTCTAGTTGCTTGGAACATGGCTGGAAATGTCCCAACTTCTTGTTTAAAAGTACCCACTTCTTTTGTTACAAACACTAAGTGAAATGTCCCGACATCTTGTTAAAAAACACCCACTTTTGTTGCCACAAACACGGCTGGAAATGCCCTGACCTCTCATGAAAAAATACCTGCTTTAGTTGCTGGGAACACGGCTGGAAATGTCAAGTTATCTTGCTAAAATATATCTGCTTCTGTCGCTACAAACACTGCTGGAAATGTCCTAATCTCTCATTAAAGAATATCTGCTTTAGTTGCTTGGAACATGGCTGGAAATGTCCCAACCTCCAAACACTATTGGAAATGTCCCGACATATCGTTATACAAATACTCGCTTTTGTCGCCATAAACAGGGCTGGAAATGTCCCAACCTCTCATTAAAAAACACACACTTTTGTTGCCACAAACACTGCCAGAAATGTTGTGAGCTCTTGTTAAAAAATACCTGCTTTAGTTGCTAGGAACATGGTAAGAATTGTTCTGACGTCTGTTTAAAAAATACCTGTCTAGTTGCTTGGAATGTGGCTGGAAATGTCCCAGCCTCTTGTTTAAAAATACCCGCTTCTGCTGCTACAAACACGGCTGGAAATATCCTGACCTCTCATGAAAAAAATACCTGTTTAGTTGCTTGGAACGTGGCTGGAAAAGTCCCAGCCTCTTGTTTAAAAATACCCGCTTCTGTTGCTACAAACACTGCTGGAAATGTCCCGACATCTCGTTAAAAAAACACTTGATTTTGTTGCCACAAACACGGCCGGAAATGTTGTGACCTCTTGTTAAAAAATGTCTGCTTTAGTTGCTAGGAACAAGCTGTAAAAGTACCCACTTTTGTTGCTACAAACACTGCTGAAAATGTCCCAACCTCTCGTTGAAAAATACCCGCTTCTGTTGGTACAAATACTGCTGGAAATGTCCCAACCTCTCGTTAAAAAATACCTGCTTTTGTCGCTACAAACATGGTAGGAATTGTTCCGACACCTTTTTAAAAATACCTGCCTAGTTGCTTGGAACGTGGCTGGAAATGTCCCAGCCTCTTGTTTAAAAATACCCGCTTCTGTTGCTACAAACACTATTGGAAATGTCCTGACATCTCATTAAAAAAACACTTGATTTTGTTGCCACAAACATGCCCGGAAATGTTGTGACCTCTTGTTAAAAAATGTCTGCTTTAGTCGCTAGGAACACACTGTAATATCCTAACCTCATGTTTAAAAGTAAGTACCCGCTTTTGTTGCTACAAACACTGTTGGAAATGTCCTGACATCTCGTTAAAAAATACCCGCTTTTTTCGCTTCCAACACAGCTAAAACCTTCCCGATCTCTCTTTGAAAAATACCCACTTCGTCACTAGAATCACAGTTTGAAATCGTACACTGTTGGAAATGTTCTGTGTCATTTAAAAATACAAAAAACAGGTTTTGTTGTTTGTTGATCTCTAATTGTGTTCTACTGCTGTCTACTGCTTGGCAGGCGTCTCGCCAAGGTGTCACACTATCCACCATCCCCTCCTCTTGATGAGAAACTGAGATGAGTCTAAACTACGTCACTTTAGGAGTGGTAACATGATACATATGAAACACACAGATATAACATACCATAGTGTGCAGAAACGCACAATACCAGCATTTTATTTTTTCAACCGGGCAGATTTTTGCGTGTGCAGCACATGTATAAACATTTAAGGACAATGTGTACCTTTCACTTAATTTCATAACACTCTCCTTCTCTCTCCACCACAGAACATCCAGGATATAAATAAAATTCAGAGTTTGGCCGGCTGGGAGCTTTCGCATGTTCCATACACAAGGCAGAACAATGTGCTTGATTACCTAAACCAATAACTGCCCATCATTTCTGACTGCCTAACACACACACGAGTGTAAATATGAGATGAATAATGCATTTTTGACTAAGAAGAAGATGACTAA
Source organism: Epinephelus lanceolatus (assembly GCF_041903045.1). NCBI lineage: Eukaryota > Metazoa > Chordata > Actinopteri > Perciformes > Serranidae > Epinephelus > Epinephelus lanceolatus. The sequence goes on from NC_135736.1 coordinate 44,572,435, forward strand.
GACATCTTTTGGACACCTGAGATTCAGATAAGTGAGCAGGAGATGAGACAGTGTACAAATATAGAAACCCACCCACATGCGGAGACAAAGCCTACTAATAACATCTGATGTGCCAGTTCAGGCATTGTGCAGGTGCGCCGAAGAAATGCTGAATCCAAACATTCAGAAAATACCAAAAATGCACAAAGTGAGTACTTCCCCTGTTTTAGGAATGGATGAGTCCGTATTGAGAAGACACCTGGTTCATCTGGCCTGAGAAGAAACCATTCAGGTTGGCAAAACAGGGGTGTTGGTTTTGAGAGGCTCAGTCTCCCGTATGTTTGTTAAACCCCTCCCTGATGGTATTTAGATATCAGTCCTGCCTCAGAGGTTGGTTTCTTCTGTTTCTTTTTCTGTGTGTGTGTGTGTGTGTGTGTGTGTGTATGCATGATGTGAGTGGAAAATGTAAATGTGCTTGTGGCTGAATGAATACAGTACATGCATGTTTGTGTGTATGTGTGTGTGTTTATGGACACCTGCAAGCCTGTGTGTGTGTGTGTGTGTGTGTGTGTGTGCATGACAATCTGTCCTATTCTACCTCTCCCTCCCTCTCCATCAATAGAAAAAAAAAAACGCCACCACTGTGCTTTTCAGCAAAAGCATCTCAGCACCAACCGACACACACACACACACCCGCACACACACACACACACACACACACAGGCTGGCTAAAGGCCAATCAATAATTCACATAGTGCAGATTGAATGTAGATCAGTGACTCAACATGGGGGGAAAACACTATGGCTCTCCACCTCTATCGCTCTCTAATTCTCCTCCTTTCTTCACATTTCTGTCTCTTTCCATCTCTCTCCGGCTCCGTCTTTCTCTCCTCACTGCTCTCTATCTTTCTCTGCTTTTTCTCACCTCGTTTTTTTATTCTCTTTTTCTTCTGTCTTTTTTTTTTTGCTGCCCTCTTATTATATCAGTCTCTATCAATTACTCTTTGGCCTTTTCTTCATTTCATTCATCACCTCAGTATCTTTTTCTTCCTCATCCTGCATGTACTTTCTCTTGGGGCTGCAAATAATGATTATATTCATTGTCAATCAACTGTTGATTATTTTCTTGATCAGTCGATGTACAAAAATGCTAAAAATGTCAATCGGTGTTTCCTGTAGCCCAAAATGATGTCCTCAAATGTCCACACCCCCAGGGTTCTTCAGTTCCCTCGAGTTGAGAACTAAAGAAAACAAGAAGCTGGAATCAGAATTTTGACATCTGACATAGTTGACAACTAATTAATTGTTGCAACTCTACTCTACATCCTTTCTCATCTCTGGGTTGTGTTCTGGTAACCAGTTGTTTTTGGATCCAGTTCTAGGTTGATAAAATCTCGATGGATAGCAGATCTTTTTTACCTCTCCTCAATCTTTTTTGTTATGTCATTTTGAGCCGATGCTGACCATCATTTTCAGTATGACAAAGCTCGCCAGTGGCAGAGTATATCAGCTGTGACTCATAAACATTCGCTCTTTAAGTAACTTGACCGAAAGGCCAAATTGAGACATGGCAACTGATTGCCGTTAAATTGTTCTTTACAAGAAGTTTGTCTTTATTTGTTGCTTGTTCCAGAAAGAAACTACAACTCTGAGTGAACTGTGTGTTTTTGTAGTCCAACAAGACCAACAGAGTGGTGAGCATTCTCCAATCCCAACTAGAGGCACTTGGGGAGTGTAGATCTCTGCCAAGGCCGCCAGTCTAGGCTTCTTTGATATGCAAATCTACAACAAGAGTTTGTTTCTCCACCCGAGCCTGACCTAATCCTCCAGGTTTCAGCCAAGCTGGGGTGTCATTTCTCAATATCCCCCCCAAGCTTGAACTGGGTCGGGTTCTCACCAATATACCGGTATATTTTTTTCCCTTTTTTAATGATACTGGCAGTTCTTGTTCATGAATGTCAGGAGTTGCATTGGACTGAATCAAGAAGAAAAGAAAGGGTGGGACCGTGACTGAGAGATGGAAAGTGACGGAACACGGAGCAATATAGTGGAGAACCAAAGAGCATAACATGCAGCGGAGAGCAGTGATCATCATCTGTGCTGTACTGCCACGGACCGCTGTGTGCACTTGAAAATGATGACGCACCGAGGGGCGCAGCGTGTTCTGCTGTGAGGAAGGAAGAGAAGAAGTGTTGCTAGGAAACACGTCAGCCCTTAGCTTGTTAATATTTTTTTTTTTTTTTTTTTTTTTTTTTTTTTTTGTTACAGGAAAAATTCTGGTTTTTAATCAGGCTCGGGCCCAAAACTGCTGCCGTGGTTCAGGCTTGGGTCTGGCTTGGACAGACAGTGTGCAGGTTCATGTGGGGTCAGGCCTGATTTTTTTTGTGCCTGATCAAAGCTCTGTGTGCAACCTTCAGGAAATATTTCCTAAACTATTACAACTTCTGTAAGGGACAGAAGATCAGAATGACACAAGCGAAGACTTCACGGTCAGAATTTTGTTTCTGTAAATCATAAAATTCAAACATTTTTGTTTATGTGGAGTTTATTGCAGATTTTGGATGTGAGTACGTAAAGTATTAGCTGCATGAAATCTGTGTATTTATGTTTCAATAGCAAGACCTTAGTTTAGAAAAAAAAAGTGTGGTTATAATTGTGGCAGTGTTCCAGTTTTAATGGTTTTCTCATGAACCCTCTGAGTGCTCCATAACGACTGCTTTCTGTCTGAGCAGCTACATGTGAAGCAGCTCCAGGGATTACTCGTACCCATTTTGATATTTAGTCATCATATTTCTACATCTAGCTGTTGTTTTTTTGTACAATTAAACTTTCCTCCAGTCTACTAGATTTTAAGATGTATTGCATTTTCCCTGTTTCTTGTCTCTCTTGTTCTCTTTCCGTCACTATCTTCCTCTTCCTCATTTTCTCTTTGAATCTGTCTTACTCTTCCTTTCTCCTCTCCAGTTTGCTAAACTATACCTTTACTTTTTACACTTCTTTTGCCGTTTCCTCATCTCTCTCTACCCCTTTTTTTCCTCACCTCTCTCCAACTCCCTTGTTCCCTGTCTTCTCCTCTTTATTCATCTATTTCTTCCACTTGCTTTCCCACTTTCTCTTCATCTTTCCCTTTCTCTCTCTACCTCTCTCCACCTCCATCTCTCCCTCAATTCCTCTTGGACATTAAACCCTCATGCGTGTCGCATGAGGGTTTAATTATAGGTTTAGTTTCTCTCCTTCTCCATCACCTAAACCCATATCTTATGGATTCACATCCTGAAAGCTGAACTCGGTTTGATGTTGTTTTTCTGCTAATTCCTCCAATGATTTTTCCCTTCCTGACCTCTTCAAACACACACTTGCATATAATCTGCAACAGACATCACACACCAACACAGAGTGGTGGCAGCCCACACACAGAGTTGAGGAGAGGACAACAGGGGCATCACATTTCACCACACACTGAGGGAAATGACTGTGAGGATCACATAACTGGAGTAGAGTTCTGTCAAAACAACCATTACTATGGTGCTCGTCTGTCTGTCAGGATGTTGTATCCAAGAGGGAGATGACTATCTGTGATCCATGTTTGGATGGACGGATGTATGCAAGTATGTACAGTATGTATCTGTTTATCTATATGGCAGAGGTTGAACTGATTGATTGTTTTGTCACAGATCTCAGGCCTCAAGTCCTGAAATTTGTGCTTCAAATCCTGAACAACTTGCTGTGCACCCTTTACCAAATTGAGTGTAATTGTAAATTTTAAAAAGAAATAATGAATTATTATTATTTCTTCAGGTTTGTCTTGGTGAGTTATTGCTGTGACTTGGAAAAAACCTGCTTTACCTGAATGTTTTAGCACTCAAATGTGATAATTGAAGGCATCGTCAATACCTCTAAACAAACCTTTCCCTCCTGCTAGTGCACTAAAATCAGCTGCTGTCGGAATGTGGATGGAAGAACTTAATTCGATTTTTTATTACACCTCACATTAAAAATAAACAATTAGGAGTGCAGCAGCAATGTTGGAGACAATATGGGCACATGGATGCCAATCACTCACATATATTCTGCTCATGTACAAAACTGCAACCATTTTGGGACAGAGTTCTTCAAATTTTTGAGGATATATTTGGTTTTAAGATTCCCAAGGACCCCAGGACTGGGCTCTTGGGACTGATACCTGGCAACATGTTTCAAACTAAGGACATCTATCTCTTCAAAATCTCGACACTTGAATGCAAAAAGGCAGTTACAAGGAACTGGATGAAAAGTGATCCTCCAAGTCCAGATCAGTGGCAGGACATTGTAGAGGAAATACAATCCATGGAAAAACTGATTCACTTCCTAAGGACGAAAGCAGGGACCCATATGAAGCTTTGCTCTAAATGGTCCGCGTATAGGATAAAGGTTGGGTCGAGTAATAGGACTGTGAGACGATTAGTGCCCCCCCCACCCCCGTTTCAATTGTGTGTTGTGTTCAAAGTGTCCAGTGTATGTTTCGTTCTTTTTTTGTATGCGATGTTTGTCTTGTTGGTATATTTGTTATCTGCAAAATGAACAAATAAAGAGTTTAAAAAAAATAAAAAATCAGCTGCTGTCAGTTTGATTCACAATAAATCTGTCAGGAAAAAATTAAGAATTGATATCAAGTCATTCCATCGAGTCAAAAGGAAGTAGTTGAAGTGAAATTATGAGTCACTGATAATTAAAACAAAATTGAGTTGAAAATCTTTATTGAGTCATCAAATTCATGACTTGAATCCATGTCTCTACTAAATAGCATGTGTGTATGTATGTACCCAACACACTGTCACTCTGACCTCGTCACATATTGACGTGTGGTCGTGGACTTTCCACGTCAACATATGATGTACAAGGTACTCTGGGTGCGTTGGCTGATGACATCCTGGGAAACCGTGTCAATATGAGCCTGTTACATGCATTGTCTGTTTTCAAAAAACAATTCGGTTTTCAAAAGGAAATGTACAGCTTGCATACAGTTTCTTTCAAAATAAAAGCACTATGTTGGTAAAACACCGCAAACGTGGTTGGGTTTAGTACAAATGAACGGGGTATGGCTTAACATTCATTCAGGAAGCGGACACTGGCCTCACTGTTAAAAGTCAGTGGTTGTTGGACCCATCTACCACCCGTCCCATCCGCCCTGCTTGGAATTTTGCCCCCTTAATTCACATTGTTGCCTGGTCACATTTCCCTGACACCATCGGGTGCCTTTCAGAATAACAGCAACCGGCCGAGTATCATGCCAACATGAAAGGACAAGTTTTTTCGTCGGTGTCTGACACCGTAAGTCACTGACCAAGCGCGGGTTGATATACCATATCCTGAAAATGATACAGTACATCTGGACAAAAGGCACCACTCTTGCTGTAAAGGATGTTTAAGTATATACATCCAACACATTCTTACTTACTCAGTGGCCCTCCATGTCAAAATATGACGTGATAGGTACCCCACTAGCTTCAGTTTTAGGCAGCATGTTTATTTACGCTTGTTACTTGCATTGTGTCTTTTCCAAATAAACTCCAGTTTTCACAGGAAATGTACAGTTTGCACTTGTTAAATGCATACAGTCTTTTTCAAAATAAACTTCTAACGCAGACAAAAAAACATTATCTAGGTTTATTCTCTTGTTTAGGCAACAAAATAACATATTTAATATAAATAACAGGTTTAGAAAAAGACGTCATGGTTTAGCTTAAAAAAGCATGTTTGTTCGTAATGTAATTTAACATGTCATACGTCAGTAGCATAGTATGCTACACATACTAGCACACTATGTTGTTATTTAACTAACTCGGCTGACTTTTGGTTTCACACAGGAAACAAACAACGGCCTCTTGGGTGAAAGCCCGCCGCTTTTTTGACCCATCCACCTCCCCTCACGCTCGCCCTTTATACCAAAGTAGTTGCTCAGAGGATCACAAAATGCCGCCCAGTGCGTCTCATATTGCCGGTAAAGGGTACGTCAGACAGAGTTGATTCATCATATCAAAAATGACATTATCTTTATTTATTTATTGGTAGTGCTGAAAATACAATACTGTCGGAAGATTTCTTTTGTATTGCAGTTATTACTATACCGAGATGATGTCATATCATGGCATCAGTGATATCAAACGTGCCATCGTATCACCAGATTGTATTATGGTAAATGAGACGCAGAGAGAGAGTGAGAGAGCGATTGCACACTGGAGCGTGAACGTCCCAAATGGTGCTTTTTCTGCCAACCACTGGGCTGCACTGACTGCGTGCATGCATGTGTGTGTGTGTGTGTGTGTGTGTCGGGATGCAGTCGAGCCCCCTGAGGTAAGTGATCCTGCTGAACAGGTGTTACAGTATCACCTGCCCCCACCCACCCAAACACACACACACACACACACACACACACAGCTATCATAGCCTCTGTCAGCCGTGACTGATCTGAACGGATCTGCTTGCTCCACGCCAGACAGATGAAGCCAGGCCACCAGCTGATCTGTCACGAGTGTGTGTGTGTCCGTGCATCATTGGTATGTTTGTGTTGAATCAGATGATCTCAATGGCCACATACATGTTTCTATGGCTACCAGTCTATCTCTGTGTATCTGTGTGTGTGTGTGTGTGTGTGTGTCCCTCCTTCCAGCCTTGTATCTTATCTGTTAAGCTGGAACTCATGTTCATCATCCTTCCAGAATAACACAACAGCATTTACTGTAAATCTCACACACACAGACACACAGATGCACACACACACACACACACACACACACAGTCTCTCGAACTCGTAACAATCACACTATACACACATTACATAACACACATCCACACACACCTTCAGATAAATAAAATGTACATTAGAGTAATAGATTTATTTATCAAGAAAAATGGCATTGGATGGTGTTGGCCAAATAAATGTGAGGATTTTTTTATTGATAACTACTATTATTTCCTAGTTGAAGACCAAATCCTGCATATCTGAATTTTCATTAATGTCTGTATTTGTGTTGTTCAAGGCGGGGGGGCAACAATCACTTACAGGTGACTGAGACAAGGTGACATTCTTCCCTCTGATGTCCCAGAGGGGGTTGGGTGGATGGTCTGTGTTTAATCTGTTCTTTCTCTCTGCCTCATACGGTCTACCTCCCTCCACTTGTCTCTCCCTCACATGATACCAGACAGCGTCGCCAGAACCCAGTCGGGATAGTGTGAAACCCACACAGACAACGAACGCCGAGGACAGATGGTCAGGGAGAGACAGAGAGAGACACAGAGCCAGAGAGAGGCATATAGTATATACTGTCACTTTGTTTGATATATGCTGCTTTGATGAGATGAATTTCTTTTCTTGTGTCAGTAAAACAGATTTAAAGTAAACTAAAATAAAAAGCAAAGCCGTATTGGAATGATTTCTTAAGATAAACCTAAATAAATGACGAGAACACGAGGAGTCACTGGATGGTTGTGGTGAGTTTTAAAACGATGTGACTCCTAGGTCACTTTTTCAAAAACACAAATTTTGATTGATTTAAATCATTCAAACACAGCCCACGTCGCTTAACTCTATGTGTCTCCATTCATTCATGGTGCCTCTGCTGCCTTATTTGAGTGACAAGCTAATGTTACTATGAGGCAGTTGCATTTTACAGAGCCAGAAAACAGCCTTGCCAGCTCAATCAATGTTTTTTAAAATAATCTTTTTTATCTATGGTGTCGAATCCAAAATGCTCCCACACATTACTTCTAACATGATCTGGTGTCTTGATTATCTGTTCAGCATGGCACACTGGTTTTCTCCATTTTGTGTTAGTGACTAGCAATAACAGCCTATTTTACAGACGGCATGGAAACGCAACATGTAATGGGTCAGTCAAATGATGCATTTGAGGTCGCTGAGTGTCATTGTCTGGGTAGGTCAATTGAGTCATCAGCTGATTCACAATCAACCAATAGCACAGCGACACACCTTCTCTGTCAGGCTATCATCTTACTGCTCCTCATTCTAAATACGGTTCTTTCTTGCCGCCGTCGTGCACCCTCCACCTCCCCATCACCACCTAGTCTTTACGGATTCATCAGCCTCATCATCCTCAGAGTCATCAGCCACCACCACCAGTGGTCTGGACTCCATGGGGGGATTTATCCTGCTGCCGCTCAGATGTTCCTTGATCACAAATATCTCCCTCTGGTGTCCAATCTTTACGTCATTCTTCTGTCTCTCCTGATTGAAATATTGCAAAAATCTTTTTTACACTCGATGTATCGCTAAACAGGAAATGCAACAGCACAGCTGAAACAGACTTAGCAAATAAATCACGACATACATGAAACACGTGACTTAAACATCAAGCTTCTGCTTCACTGAGCGGACTGTGATATTCCTCAAAACTATTTGTTATGGCAATATTGTATCAACACACGGACATCAAGTATAATTTTTTTCCTATTATATAAATTATTAATTTTGCAAATATAAATTCAACTCTCGGTCGCCTACTCGAATAATAAAACCAGTTGCTTTTTGCAGTCCACTAGAGACATGTTGCTGCAATAAAAATGATTGAATTGAGATGAACAGCACTTTATTGTGTTACATAAAGCAGATGTTAATAAAGTTTTCCTTTTGAGACATAATAAAAGATAACACAATGCCACATATTGTAACATATCGCAAAACCTTTAAAATCGTAATAATATTGTATCGTCACTTAAGTATTGTAATAGCCTATTGTCAGGCCTCTGGTGATTCCCATCCGTAATAAATAAATACATAAAACAAATATGAATGTCGTCATTTCCATCATGTTTTCCATGTTGTTTTACATGATTTGAGGTTTTTTGGCGCTTTAACATCATCTTGTTGGGCAGTCTTCATCTGGAGTGTGTTAATGGCACCTAACTGGAGAATTAGCGCCCCCCAACTGTTTATCTTGATTTGTCCAGCTTCTACTATTCACTAACATTAGTGGATGGAAGCACATATTCATTTATTTTGGTCATTTTTTTGCAAATTATGTGAAAATTTGTGCATCATTTGGATGGAAACTTGGATTGTGACATTTTCTGTTCGTTTTTTTCTTTGATTTGTCACCAATCTGTATTTTGGATATTGTGTGTTTTTTTTATTTTGTACACAAAAACTGCCACTACAGTATCTTAATTGATTTAAATTGAGAGTGACAGAAGAGTAATGACAAAACGGGATATAAGAGAGATAGATAGAGAGAGAGAAGATGGAGGACAGGACATTTAAAGCAGAGTTGCAGGGGAAGAAGTGCAGCGGAGAGGAGGAGATGAAAGGAGTGTAGAGTGAGTGAGAAAGGGAATGGGGAAGTGCAGGCGGAGGGAGGGGAGAGAGGTATAATGAAGTCCTCTGGGTCTCTGGTGGAAGAAGCCACAGCGCCTGCCAGCCAACACAGCCTGACTCTGTACAGATGGCGGCATGCTGGGATATGCTCAGTTCACTTTCAAAGCAGGAAGTGGATGTTCTTTAAATTTGAAAATGTTTTGCAATGAAAAAAATGCTTCTCATGTTAAGTGGAAAACGGTACAGATTCTGTTTTATGCTTCTGAGGCTGCTTCCCAGCCTGGTCTCACACAAATATGTAAAATGACCATGACCTTTCGCATGACATTGTGGCTGCTGTAATGTATTAAAATTGTAATGCCAATAAGTAAATTAGTATCCTGTGTTGTGGTGGACACACAAATTCCCTGCTCCAACATAATGCATGGCCAGTGGTTAATTTCATGATTCCACAGATAGTACAAAAGAGTACAAAAGTCTGTGTACAGAGGTGGTCAAGTCCGTGGACAGGTCAAACAAACACAGGACTTTCACCCAGGAGACTGTTTTTGTGAAACCAAAAGTCACCGTTTTATTATTTGAACTTTATGTAATTAGAACCTTTATGTACCTACATTATGCAACATGACGTACGTACATGACATTACGACATACGTAACAAACGTAGTTACTTTAAGTGAAACCACGTTTTTTTTTTCGCAACCTGATCAAGTCTTTTTTCCTCCCTAACTTAACCACCCTGACAACCATCTACTGCAAGAGTATTTCCCCAAAAGAGCAACATGTTATTAAAAGCAGAGGTCTGCAGCTCTTCAAGCTAGCCTGTAGCTGCATACTGTAGCAAGACAATGAAAATCAATGAAATTACCAAAAACTTCTGCATATTTGGAAAATGTATCACTTCAAGTTTGGTGGGAATGTTATCCCCGGCTGATTTTACTTTTGGTCCTTATCAGTTGCTAGCCTCCGAGTAGTCAGACATCAACTTTATCAGCTCCTCCATCTTGTCTTCTTTCTCCTCCGCAGTACCCGCTAATTAATCAGCCAAAGCCTAGCGGCAACTGACAAAAGTTCAACAAAATGAACTCTGTGCACGTTCATGTGGGCAGCATCCGCCATGTTCGAAACCACTTCCCCTCTGCTGTCGTCCCCTCATTGAAATGACTGGAGGCAGGAAGTTAGTAACTGCAAGTGTTTCACAACGTTAACTGCATGTTTAATACTCTTACTGCTCCAACAAATTATTTTAAAACATTATGTGCCACCACCACATAATGCCGTGTTTGGATGTTGTAATCAGGTGTTCCTGTGAGATCAGGTTGCTGCTTCCAAATCTCAAATGTTTGGACAGGATACTCAACTAAGCGTTTTAAATACTTGTTAGTAGCTCCTTCCAGCTCTGATGGCATCACGACAGCCTTGTAAGTTCAGAAAATTAGAGCCTCAGTTATCTAATAACTAGATGAAACTCCAAAATGCAATTATTTAATGGTGAATGGAAATAAATGCTGCTTGTCTAATATCCAGCAGCTTGAAAGTAACATGGTCAACTAAAATGTACAGTCGTATTCACATTAGAAAATATGTTTTTTTTAAGAATTATAATACCACTCTGATCACATTTTGTCATAAGCATAATAAGGTAGCTTTAATATTGACTGTATTTGTGTTACTGTTAACACAAAATATTTATACTATGTCTGCAACTAACAATTATTTTCATTATCTATTATTCTATCAATAATTGTCTAGATCAACTGATTTATCCTTTTGTTAATCAAATGTCACAATAAAGTGAACCACGCCCTGTGTAATTTCCCATCTTTAAATATGTTTTATCCAATCAACAGTTCAAAAATTAAAAAATTCAAAGCTGACTAAAGCATGAGACTGGATAAGTTGATGTTTTCAACATAGCACAACAATATTCCTTCCTAAACCTTAACCAAGTAGCCTAAGCCGACTAAATACATGAGGGATGCAGGACTCAAAAACCCTCGGCTTTGGCATCACAGTCCTGTGGCTTTGTACAACCAAACATCCTCCACAACCTCCTCCCTAATGATGTATGTCAAAATCACACTTGAGTCACAATCACACTTGGTTAAAAGTAACCGTCATACACAGTAGGGCTGGGCAATTATTATTATTATTTTTTGCTATTAAGATTTTTTATTACAAATTTTAAACATAGACAACACAAACAGACAAATCACCAAATTAACACAGATTAACACAGGCTGCGCAATTAATCAAAATGTTGTCAGTCAAAGTTGCAAAATGGCCACGTGCAGTATCTAATTTTCTGATACATGTAAACTGTGTCACAACATACTGTAATAAATGAGGCACTGTGGTGTAACAAAGATGCCCCGGCCTACAAATCATATTCCAGACGTGAGGGAGCATGCTTCTTTAGTACTGACCACAGCAAAAATCACATGATCATCATTTTTATATTTTTTTCCAGTGAAAATTAAATACAAAAATCACCATTTTCACTCCAATTGTGACTCATATTGCAATATCTGTGACAATAATCGCCAATATGATCTGTTTTGCACATTGTACAGCCCTAGTAGGAAGGCGGTTTCCAAAATGTGTGTATAAAGTCCGTGCCATTGTTTAAAACATTAAAGAACTTATGATCTCTTTCTATGTCACATTTTCTCTACAAGTTGCCTGTTCACCTGATGAGATGAACAAAAGGACAGACTGTTTAATCACTTTTAAACATTGTAAAGAGGGTTCATCTCTGTCAACATTTTCATTTTGCACCTGATTTTATTTCACAATTTCACACATTTGGTACACACACACACACACACATATATATACACACATATATATATATATACACACATATATATATATATACACACACATATATATATATACACACACATATATATATATATATATATACACACACATATATATATATATATATATACACACACATATATATATATATATATATACACACACATATATATATATATATATATACACACACATATATATATATATATATATATATATATATATATATATATATATATATATATATATATATATATATATATATATATACACACACATATATACATATATATATATATATATATATATATATATATATATATATATATATATATATATATATATATATACATATATATATACATATATACATATATATATACATATATATATATATATATATATATATATATATATATATATATATATATGTGCACTCCACTGAATTATACTTAATGTTCCAATAACTGGTCACCTCTCATGTGTAAGTTCATCATACAGCAGGTTTTGAATGACGAAAATAAAATCAATCAACTCCAAAAGGCGACATCATTCTGATTCACACACTCAGTCTCACACAATACCCATTAAACATCACTAATACTCATCAGCAATGTGCATTTCTAAACAGTGACTCATGACTCTGAGGTAAAAACAAAACCATTTCCACCTTGCAACCAACATGAGCAAACTTGGGGAGAAAAGAAGCTGTAAAGAGAGTACAAAGTCAGCTATTTTTGTGAGCTGATGGATTTCCTAACAATGTTTTTATTTCTGCAGAAAAGCCAAAACATTTTGGCAGAAAGTTGAAGAACATTTATGAAGGCTCTCTGCCAAAAAACACAGCAGCTCCTCTCCAACAATAAAGCCTCTGTTTCAGACATGCACTGGTCTCATAACTTGTTTCGGCTGAGAACATTTGAAAATCTTCACATTATTACACTGACATTTTAGAGTAAATGACAGAATTCTGTTTCTATATTGACTTAACTGTTTGTTTAGTTTGTTTGTCCTGGCTGCAGCAAACAGGAGATCGAAATCTGTCCATATTAATTTCCTCAATGGAAAATATGACTGCATTTTAGTCATGGAAACTTTTACTATTGGGCTAAAGCATGTAGATGATGCCGGCACTGTCCTGTACAAGCCTCAGACTATAAGTCATTGAGCATGAATATGAATTTGCACCATTCTTTTATTTATTTCTACTGAATATGACTCAAGATCTGTTGTTCCTTCTGTGGCAGTAAGCATTTTTACGACATACTATAAACACACACCACCATTACCACAAATGCACTCTCACACAGGCACACACGCACTCACCAAATGACCAACCTGACTCTCACATCACTTAAGGCGTTACATGGCTTAGCACCTACTGATGAACACCATCAGACCTGAGATCAGCCGATGCTGTTTGTCTTCGTACTACCTCAGTGAACACGACAATGATTGATCTTCTGTTTTTATGCCTCCAATATTTGGAAATCTCTTTTCCATCAGTTCAATCACAGCTTTCAGGAATGGCTTAAAGGGATAGCTGCGAGTTGTCCTCATCCATAGACAGTATATTACACATAGTGGATGTCAGTCGGCACGCCCCAATACTGACACAGATTTTTTTTTAGGAGGGTAAAATATGTCTTGTCGCTGACCCCATCCACAACAGTACATAGCTTACCTTCCATGTCGGACTCCAGCCTGCTTCTCCAAGCTGGGAATATGCTGACTGACATCTACTGTGTGTATTACACTGACTATGGATACCCTATACAACCCCACTTCAAAACAAACTATCCCTTTAAATCACATTTTCATAAAATTACATATTCTTCTCTTTTTAAAAACATTTTCGGCAGGCCTATGCAACAGTGTCCCCTGTCCTTATCTGCATTGTATCCGTCTTATTCTTGTACTTGTGAAGCAGTCTGGAGTTGAAATCTGTGCAAAAGATTCAGAACTCATTCACAATTAAAGTGGCTGAGCTGCCTGATCACCTGGTGTTGAATTAGGAACTCCCCTGAGCATTGACTTACTGTAACATCACCTTAAAAGACCCACAGGGAGGCTCCTCACCCTCTCTCACTCTCTCTGCATGCGCGAACCAGCTGCAGTCACTGAATAGGTCTCTGCATCAACACCTCTAACACAAACTGGTTGGTGGTTTAAGGATAGACACATCATCATTCTGCAAAATTACTTTTCCAGTCATCAGTAACATTCACTCATCTCTCAAATATTTTATTTCTAAGTCTGCTTTCCTAGTTTTCCCAAAATGTGGAATATCTGCCCCAGACAGCAGATGTAATGTTGTTACATTTAGTTGTTTGCAGTGCAGGTAGAGGAAGTGATAATGTAATCAGTATTTTTTGTTTTTTTTAAAAATAGATTTTATGTGTGTTTTAGGTCACTGAATGTTTGGTAAAGCTCCCTTAGAGGTGAAGATGTTCAGAAACTGTTTCCAGTGTTGATGTGTAGACATGGAAAATGGTGTTATTGGCTTGTGACATCAGAATGCCCGCCCTTATCTCCTCTGTGCGGTGCCACAACTGAGTTGACATTTCATGCAATGGCAGACGTGGCATCAAATAGTGCTGGTTCTTACCTTGCTTACAGGACTTTTTACATGTTAACACACTAAAATACAGTTACTCTTCCATTTAACTGAGGAACAGAGGCATAAAAATGGAGGTCACTGCTACAAAACAGCCTTCAAGTACTAGCTTTTTTTAAGGCTTCTGATTGGCTAACATCATCTTATGTGGACAGGATTTTTTTTTCTTTTCAAAAATACCCGTGTACATGCAGACTAGGCCAGAGTCAAAGAAAAAAAATCAAGTGTAACCACATGTGTTCTGGTTTGACTGCATTCTGGATAAACCTGATCTTTATCCGATGCTGTCTTACAAGCAAAGTGAGCAACTGTCCCTGTGCGTCAGAACTCCAAAAGCCTCAGTTGGTTTGTAGCAGTTTGATTCATTGCACGTTTATTCAGATATTTTCACCATTCAAGTGAAACCACTGACACTAAAAGAACGGTGCTTCGTTATGATGTAGTTCTGAAGCCCTGTCTTGTAAAGGGGAACTGTGGACATTAGAATTTAGACTTGTATATTGTTCCAGTCTAAATAGTGCTTACTCAGCCCAGCTGCTAGAACACAATGTTGGCATTGTACGTTTCTGCAAACCACAGATAAATTAAATTTGTATGTTTCATATGTATCATATGGTCGCCAACGCTGCCAAGCTGCAGACCACTGTTTGAAACCAACAAACAACAAAACCGGTTGTTTTTTAGCAAGACATCGCAGCATTTCCAGCAACAATTGTGGCAGCAGAGCAGGTATTTTAAGCCAAAACATGATCTTTTTTCAGCAATAACCAAGTGGCTTTTGTGCCTAAACATAACCATGGTAACCACAGTGTTCAAATGTAATGAAATGTGACGTTTTAATTTAAAGGCCATAGAGAGCCCAAGGAATGAGTCCTAAAACCTGGAAATGAGTTAGCATTTTTGCACTCCCAGTTCCCTTGACTTGAAGTCAATGGGTTTTTGTTAGAACCAGAATTAAGATCTGTGGTTAATACAAGCTTTGAAGACTTTCATGTTTTGTTCTATGACATAATATAAGTCAGTAAATACACCACTTGTGAACTTTGAAGCTTTGAAGCTAAACACAGCTTTGCAGTCTTGTTACGGTGGCGCCATTAAGTCATGCGACTGTGGTGTAGTTTGTCTCTAGCCTAACGTTAGATTTTTACTTCTGGCGATTGCATTCAGGCTTCAAAAATCATGGCTGTGGTGTTCATTTGTAAAGTTTTTCTTCCTGAACAAAACGTGTGAGTATCAGAAATGTTTGTTTGCCAATGAGCTTATTTTCGGCAATAATATAAAATCCAATGGGAAAATCCGACAGGCTTTTTGATGAAGGAACCAGTGTGATGCACATCTGCCTACAGTTAAACATCATCCCTGGGCCACTCTTTTACTGATTTGTATTAAAATTGCCACAACCTAATTGACACCTGGGATCCAGTAGTTTCACCTCTACATATTCTTATTCTTCTATGATTGTAAACTTCATAAATATGGATCGTGGACGGTTGGTCGGACAAAACAAGACATCTGAAAATTTCTTTTTTTTTTTTACAATTTGTTTTCATTTTAGACCAAACAATCATCACTGAACTCATTATTAATACAAATAATCATTTGTTTCAGCCCTGATGTGTACACTGCTGTGTGCTGTACTTGAACGTGACGGGATAAATGCACAGAGAATTACATTTGCCCCGCGGCCTTCTAGCAAGTTAATCCGGCCTTGTGTTTTAAATTTTCTGCCATCAAACTCTATTACAGTCGCTGAAAATGTCTTATTGTGATGTCACATTGTCTGGTTCAGCTTTCTCAATGTAATAAAAGTAGAAATGGTTTTAAAAGTACTGAAAACTACTTCATTAAGCAACAAAGCAAGCCTACAAACACATTTTAAGTGACATTTAGCAGGGCTTTTTTTCTCCTAACCAAGAAACTGACTTGAGAGCAGGCCTGATAAGAGTATTCCTGGACCGACAGCAGTAGACTGACCTGTCCTGACAATTACAGCTTTTTCCACTGCTGTCCTGTAGGATGAGCCACAGGCCGCCCATATATGGTCAGTGGTAATTAGAGAGAGGGAGAAAGCGGGAGAGTCATTTCCTCTCCCTTCTGGTTGCATGGTGCTTAAGCCTTCATAATGCTGACATCAGCACTCAGCTCTGACTACAACTGCAGCCCAAACACACACACACACACACACACACACACACACACACACACACACACACACACACACACACACTCAGGTCACTAACAGGTTCGAGCTAAATGCTGTATTCAAGATGCATCTTAATCACCAGCAGCATCAACATGATTGTGATTGCTGGTGTCATGACAACCGCCATCATCGCCAACATCATCCTTCATTCCATCAATGGCAGCTTTATCAGGTGAGCCCGAGGCCAGCAGGGTTGGACACAGCAGTGGGAGGGAAGTGAAACCATGTTTCGTGTCATGTATCAATCAACACTGCAAATACAAGCCATCCAACCTGTCTCTCTCTCTCACACACACTTACACACACACACACACACACACACCTCCTGTACATCATAGAACACACACCATGTAACATCTTGCAACACTGCAAAACACAACACTGCAAAAAGAAAAGAAAAGAAAAATCACACACTGCCATGAAATTATAAAACACACCACCCCACAGTGCAAATCACCACAACAACCACAACTTTCATCCTGCAGCTGTTGGCTGATTCAAACCACTCCACACACCACGAGGCCACACCTCGCCATCCGCTCCAGCAAACACACCACAACCCCAGTACCTTGGCAGTCTGCTCGGCATTGCTTATCAAAGGATATGGCCATTCGGTGATCTTTTTGGCGTACTTCCTCACCAGGTTGTCTTCGCTGAAGAGGAAGAGGGAGCGGTTGACCGTTAGGCAGCTCTGCCGGACGGGTATGGGGTTGTACAGGGCCATGGTCCGGGCTCTCTGGGCCATCGACTGCTTGTACATCCGCTGCGCTCCAGGGGGCCCCCCTTGCCTGCTGCCGCCGCGGCCGGGCCCCCCTTGTCCGCCGGCACCCCCGCCACCACCGCCACCACCACCTCCTCCTCCTCCTCCTCCTCCATACCTGTTGGGTAGCTCGTCTCCAAAACGCGCCATTCTGCAGACACCAAACGCCAGAGGTTAGGAAGGAGCCGGGGGGGAACCTCAGAGTGACACCTCCACATGCCACCACCCCATCAGCCTCGGCTCCAAACACACATGCAGAATGGAGTTGGGTTGAGTTGGGTTATCTCTGTGTGTCCTTCTCCTTCTATCTATCTGTGTCTCCTTCCCAGATCTTCAGCGCCGAGAAGATACCTCCATTTGTGTGTGGAGAGGGAGGGGGGAAGGAGGAGGAGGAGAGAAGAGGGGAGGGTGAGAGGGGGGAGAGGGAAAGCGCACGGTGTCTCTGATCGTGTGTTTGGAATATGAATGGGAAATAGAGCGATGTGTTTATGTAATTTCTGGCAAATCAGTTCTCTGACAGGAAAAAGAACACACGATTGGTTTTATTGGCGGGTGGGAAACTCAAAAAATGTTATATCTTGTCAGAGCATCAGCGTTTTCTCTCCGTCGAAAAGCAAGGCATCCTGTTTTTATTTTTTTGGTCGGGAAAAACCTCTCCAAGAGTGAGCCGGTGCTTGCATTTCAATAGGCAAACAAATCGATCACCTTGAATACATGCGATAAGGATGCATAGCTGTGCGTTTTAAATAAATATTGCAATCATCTCCACTAAGTAGGCTACCCTAGCTGGAGACTGCGTCTTTTTCCCCTCTCAACAGCCTAGTGCATCTTGACAGCATCTGCAGTTGTCTTTTTCCCCCTCCCCAGGTCCTTTTTTTCCCCTTCGAGATAAAAATAGAAATAGATAAGAGTAAAATCTTTAATAATTCATTTATTCTTGTGCCATATATCCGCAATGTTTGATGTGGCACGGCAGATGTCCCTGCTGCCACCTCTCACTGCCACCACGCCACTCGGCTTACACGCAAACGCCAACCGAGGGGGGCTTCCCCAAAATCCGAGCCTGGTGACATTTGTTGATATTTGGTGATGGACGGTGCGGCATCCCCCTCCTCCTCCTCCTCCTCCTCCCCCTCCTCTTCACCAAGGCGTCGGTCACTGATTTTGGGCGTGATTGCGCGCACTTGGAGACGAAAATACACCGGTCCTCAATCTACCAATTTATACCTTGCCCACTTCCCCGCCGATAAAAAAAAATGTGTTGATGAAATTAAAAGAAAATTAATGTCCACAACAATCATCTATAATCCAAGGTTGGGAGAACAAGAATTCCGGACGAGTAGGATCCGGAGGAGCAGAAAAAGACCACTGGGGGAGGCAGCATCATCACCATCATCAATTCGTTTTCGGAAAATACGACGCCGGCGATGCGGGTGTGTTGTAGCAGCGGCTCGCATCTTCTCCGCCACCGGGCAGAAACCGTGCACCATCCCCGCCCAGCAGCATCGCCCCCGAGGCTCCCCGAACCAGAGAGAGGCGACCAGCCCCGCAGAGCTACAGCAAGTCCAGCGTCTCTTCTCTCTCTCTCCCTCTCTCTCTAGCTCTCTTTCCCTATTCCTCCCTCTCTGTTTTTTTTTCTTTCCTCCCTCGACCCCCCAGGGGGACGTGAACCAACACGCAGTCGGTCCGGAGGCTGTATATTCCCGTGGAGACCAGCCTGGGAAACGAAGAAACCCGACGAGCGGAGCGCTTCTCCGGCTCTTCTGCGTTCAGTCAGCCGTCGGGGTTGAGCCGCGCACTGAGCATCTGATGAGTCTGACGGGAACCGAGCGCCGCGCGCAGATCCGTGGCCAAGCCTTGCAGCGCACGACGCACGGCGCCTCCCCGGAGCCTCCCCCACTCCAACCCACTCCCCATAGCGCACGACGGAGATGTATGGGCGTTAGTTGGGTATGGCAAGGTACGGCAGCTCCTCTTAGCCCCAGTGACTCTAAATGTATTATTATTTTTTATTATTATTATAAAGAATCAGACACAACGTGCCAAATCAAGTCAGAAAGCCAAAAGACACCACATTTCTTCTGTTACCTGTGATACTTTGGTGATCTATATCTGATATTTTTTAATTAATTTCTTCACTTATTAATAAGCAGTCTTAAAAATACTGGTCACCAATGGTGCTAGGCGCAAGCTATATGGGCTTTCCATAGCTGGTTTCATGAGGCCCCTCGAGGAGATGCAGCTCACGGCTTCCTCTCATGTTCGCCAAGTGTCAAAAGCACCAACAGCACAGTCCAATTCGCCCCGATCACTGTTTACTCAAACCCATCAAAGCCAAGCAGAAGGCTTTGCCATGAGCGTGGGGGGGGGGGGGGGGGGGGGTGGAGGCAGGAGGTGTGTGTGTGGGGGGGGGGCATATACAAGAAATTGTAAATGAATGTGGATACAGTATGGAGAAGGTGGAGAAACTGATTCACAAAACTTGACTCAGAGCCTGATTTTTGTCTCCAGGAGACTTCAGGGGATCCTCCTCACTAAATGAGAGCTGGGTTATATCAGTATCTGCTGGAGCCTGTATACAGATGATTATTGTTTGGATCAATAGTTCCATTTTCTCTACTTTTATCTCCCATCTGACAGTATAGACGGTTATGTAATCCTGTACCAAGCCATACAACAATAAAATTCTTCTCAAATGGGATTCTTTGGGAGGACATAAGAAAAACTGCCTCATGTTTAGTTTGACCATGTGATTTTGAGCTTATTGTGGATTTCTGAAAGAGTTTTTTTGGGGTAGAATTCTCTCTTTCACTGATAAATAAATGGAAAAAAAAAAAAAATTTGTTGCCAATAAACTAAGTTGGACCAGCGTTTCATCTGCACGGCCAGGAGGAGAGTTGGGAGAGCTTGTGAGTGTTGTGTTTGCTTTTTTTTTAAATTTTTTTTTTGCTTTTTTTTTGAGGACGTACTGTTATTTTGAGGACGATTTGAAAGAGGTTTTATCTCCCTTCATTCCTCCCTTCTCCTCCAAGCCGTCTGTCAGTCTGGCTCCGGCATCTGAGTCGTCTTTGATGCAGTTCAGCAAGCTGTTTGCTTGGGCTAAACCGACCAAGCTGTCACCTCTCCAGAACAGGAAGATGAAGGTGGTGGTGGAGACGGGGAGGCGGCGGGGGTAGTGAAACCCATAAAAACACAGTAGCCAGAGAATCCCTTTCAAACTGATATATTTTTTTATATAGTTACGTAACAAAAATAAGAACAATTGAGTTTAAGGACATTAAAAACACCAACTTGGGTCACTTTAGGACTTTGACGCTGTCCTTGGTCCTGAAACAGCCACTGTCATGTTTCCAAGGCCTTTTGGTGCTGTCCAGGGTGCTGAAACAAGAGTATAAAGCTCTGAACACCACCTGCACGCCTTTGGAACAGATTACCTTCATTGTGCATCAGGGTGGGTTAGTTACTGTACCTCCGGCCATCTGTTAAATGCTGAGAAGTGTTTGCGAGTTCTGCTCACTGTTTGTCTCCTCTACCAGCCACTTTGGCAGGTAACCACCCATCATTTGGAAGTCTGAATCTGTTCTAAAAATCAGTCAGTGGAATCCTCAAAGTGGGCCATATGGTGGGTTTTGGGATGGATTTGATGGCAAACTGCACCAGACTATGTAGAAGTCAACAACGTCTTGCAAAACTTTATGAAAGGGGATAACCTGGCGCTGTGCAATGTGCACGGTGACAACAATATTATGGGGTTTTCTTTACATGTGATCTTATTTTATTCATTCATTCATTTTCCATAACCGCTTATCCTGTTAGGGGTCGCGGGGGGGCTGGTGCCTATCCCAGCTGACATTGGGCGAGAGGCAGGGTTCACCCTGGACAGGTCGCCAGACTATCACAGGGCTGACACATAGAGACAAACAACCATTCACACTCACATTCACACCTACGGACAATTTAGAGTCACCAATTAACCTGCATGTCTTTGGACTGTGGGAGGAAGCTGGAGCACCTGGAGGAAACCCACGCTGACACAGGGAGAACATCCAAACTCCGGACAGAGTTTGCGCCGCACAAACTCCCCACCCTGAATTTGAACCAGGAACCAGTATGTTTCAAAAAATGTCAAATCAGCACAAAAATGTAGGTTAGCATTTTTACAGTACGAATAATTTGATGATTACTTGTGTGACAGTAGCATGAATTGGACATAACATTTTCATGCATTAGCCACACGAAATAGACCTAAACCTAGATAGGTTTGAGCAATTTATACCCACTGGATAAAGAAAAGCAACAATCCTCTACATTAGAGATTAATTCAGTCAGACGCTCATCAAACGATGGCATTTTGTGGAAGGTGAAATGGGCTTGCTACACTTCAAATCTAAGGTTTCAACATCTATTTAAGCTGTTTTTTTAAGTACTAGAGGAACAATGCACCTGGCACATCCAGTACTTGCTTCAGCTTACTTGATGAAACACATGTAATGCATTGTTCACTCTTTAAACACCTGCAAAAACTCATCCCGAAACTCCTTTTTCTATTTTGCATGTCAAAAACTTTGCAAATGTTTGAGACCCACCTATGTCTGGGCTTTTCACATAGCCGCCTGATTGCTGTTGTGTTAAGCTGTTAACAATACATACTGTAAGTTATAGACACTGGAAAAACAATATAGATTTTGGCCACAAATTAAGTGATTAAAATAAAACCCATTTACACTGTCAGATCCATTATTTGGCCTTCTTTGTTGTTCTCAAATGTAACTTGTTAAATTTTCTGACATTGGGAGATGAGTTGTTTTTGCAGTATGAGTAATTTACTTGTTATAAAGCTCTGACTGGGCTCTCCTGTTACCCTGAGGTCACACGGTGTGCATAACCCACACGCTGTAGCGGTCTCAGAGCTATGCTATTATTTACAAGCTGCCTTTTCAACGTCATAACGCGTGTGCATCACTGGATTTGCTCGTCATCTGATTCCCGTAGACCAGTGGCTACTAACAGGCATGATAAAAGCCCGTTCCCGCTGACAGCAGCGCTGGGAGAGGGAGAGTGAAAGTGAGTGTCGGGAAGAGGTGGGTGGGTGGTGGAGAGATGGTGGGGTGGGGGTGGGGGTGGTGCTGGTGGACAAGCCTGCCTGTGATTTGCGCGATCACGGGAAACCACGCGGTGGTGGGATGCCAGAGATGACAAGCTGCCCCCATCACTTATTAATAATGAGGACGGACGGAGAGGAAGGTGATGGCTGGAGACATTTTGCTCTCTCCTTCCTTTTCTATTTTTTTTTCCTGCACACTGGCATGCCTCTGTTATCACTGCTGCATGCCCATGCAGCCTTCCCAGGCTTTCTCTCTGAGAGTGTGTGTGTGTGCGTGAGTGGGTGTGTGTGCTGCTGCTGAGGGAGTCGTGCTGAGGCCCTGATGCGCAGCATTGTCATTCAGGGAGCGTTCACACAGGCAACCCCCGCAGGAAGCCCTGGCACCTCCCCCTTGAAACGACAACCCCCCTCCCTCCCCTCCTCTTACCCCCTACTCTCCTCCTCCTCCTCCTCCTCCTCCTCCCTCCCTCTCTGTTCTCTGATCTCACTCAGAGGACCAAAGCTACAGAGCTGTCTGAGAGGTAGAGAATGAGAGGAGAGACAACACAGCAGGATTAGAGCCAATTCAAGTTCAACTACTAAAAGGAAAAAAAAGGAAATAGACATTACGATTCACTTAAAACTGCCGATGTCAATTCTAAGAGTTTAATCCCAAAATTAGATTTACTTTGAGGGGAAGTAGTGGCAACTTCTCCACACAAAGTACCTCAGATAATAACAGTGTTTTATAAATTATAAGAAACTTAAAGTGACAATAAATATGACTCTCTTTCTCCTAACCGATGGGGACTCAGATAGATTTAGGTGCACACAAAAGATCTCCTCCATCTTTTTTTCTGAAGTGACGCTGAGTGCCAGGCTGCCACTGCCAACAGCTCCTTCTCTTCACTGACTACTGCTGCAGCTGCAGTTTGTCAAACGGCAGTTTTATTTTTACGCTCTAATGGCTGCGACTTACAGTAAATATTGCTGAAATGTAAAATACTTAAAGTTAGTGAAGACATGAGGGAAGAAATGAAACTGTTTGGACAGACGCACAAAACAATAATACAAAACGGTGCACAGAGCTGCAGACTGGGGTGTTGATTCTCAGTGGGATCGGTGCCAAGAAAACATTCATATCATGAGAGGTTATTCATATCACTGTTCATATAACAGATATTGCTTATGGAGCTTTTCATGGGTGTTACAGAGTGTGGATAAACCCAACACTCCTTTCCCACGGCTCCGCAGCAGATGAGTACGCTACAGCTTTCTGTTTTGTTTTGTTTTTGCTGGTGTGTCACGTTCGACGTCATGGACAGGGCTGACAACAGGTTAGTAAACAGTAAAGCTGCATGGAGGCCTGTGAAAATGTGATGGTGGTTACTTATTTTTTATATCTATTACTTAGTCAGTCTCTCTCAAACTCCGTGCAGACTAAATTTGGATCGATGTTCGAGCTTGGACGGAGACAGACTTGTCATCACATTGCGTTGGTAAAGGGGCTAAAATTAGCGCGTACACCTGGATGTTGTATTTCCATCACTGCCAGTCGGAGCCAATCGGAGCTGTGGTTTATAAATACCTGGGAGTGAATGCAGAATGTTACCTTTCCTATTAAATACAAAACCAGATGTTAGCCAGGTGACAGTATTTCTTTTTTTTTGTGCAGTGGGAAAGTGCCTTCATACAAGATCAGTTCAGCTCTGTCAGTCTGAGAAAATAACCTCTGATTATGTCACAGTGATGTCATCAGGGTCATCTTAGCCGAGGCTTGAATGTTTCACGGAAAGCCTGTGTTACAAATGTGGGGATGTGGAGTTTGAAAGGAGCAATGGACTCACCAATAGATGCTATTGTTGTTGAATTATGGGAAGTGTAGGATCAAGCTGGACTAATACGAGAGACTCGACTGTTCACTGAAATCTGTCTGTCACAAACTTTATGGGCGAGCAATGTTAAACTGCTGATACATTTTTGACAAACCCTGGGCCAGCAGGACACAGTGCATCTGTAAAACCATATAACTAAATAAAATAAAGTTTTTCTTTATTGTTTTGGACCAAAATATACACACCCTGCGATCAGGTCTGTCTTTCCTGAGCATGTATCCTGTTCTCACTGAGCCCTCCACAGTGATGCCAGCACACTCATGAAGCTCAGCGTAAGTTCAGTCAGGAAGACCTTTCTCATGCTCACCCTTTCACATTTTGATCCATCCCACTCTCACTACTCCCTCCAGTCAGCTGTCTATGGGTGTTCGCTCCTAGTTAACCAATCACACTTTGCCACGATCTCTCAGCCAGTCAGGATGCCACTGCAAAATTTTAAATCTGCTCTCTCCTCTGCTGCTGTCAGCCATCATTTCAGGCAGAATCTTTGCACCCTCCTCCTCCCCGTTCACCTCCGGCCATCGTATCCAGAGTCCAGGACGAGCTCTCAAAGACTCATTCCTCCTATCATCCAGATCCTCAGCACCACATCACATGTTAATAAATATTCTTTTACCATAAAAACGTGTCTCTCCTGATTGAAACTGCTATATCTGCTTCCCTCCACGGATGATCCATTTAAACATACTGAATGTGAGGTGAACAGTAGCACTAAATTAAGATAAATGGAGGAAATCTGTGTAAAAGTTTTCACTTCAAAGCAGGCTTGAAAGATGTCACATAAACTTTAAAAACAACTGTGCTGCCATTTACATTATATCTTGTCACAAAGAGTGCGTGCTGGCTTATATAGTTTTGTGAGATATAATCAAGACTAAACTTTTCTCTGTACAAATTAAAACAATTGAGTTTTAACATTTGTGCATCATTATGGAGGACTTTGCACAGTTTTAAAGAAACTACCACTGAACGAGGAGCTAATGCTATTTTTTTGTTGTATTGCTTGTAGTTAATAGCATCCTGGTACCTTTCCAGACACACCATTTATGTTTAAAAGGAGCAGTCGGGTGATCAAGAGGTTGTATAAAGTCCCTCTTGCTTCAAGCGTGTTCTACTACAACACACACAGCTGAGCAAGGCAACCAACTTCTTCTGACACCAGCAGAGCAGTTCAGATCTCAGTGGGAGAACACTGTGGCTGTTCCTGGAAACTTCCAGGTGTGAATGTAACTGTTGGAACATGAAGCAGGCTGGTGATAAAAATAAATTAATTAATTAATTAAAAAAAACAACAGCCTGCATGATCAGCAGAAGCCTGCCCTGGATACAAAAAGGTTTGAAAAATGAAGGAACATTTCTGGACAAAAAAAAAGTCACATCACTGAACCCAAGTGGGCTCCTTAACACAAAATCAGCATGAAGAGGTGGATGTGGATGCAAAAGCGTTGGAGGAGTGGAGACAAATGGACATAATGTGCCACTAAGTATTACTATTAACTATTACTACTGTTATTTACTCCAGTGGACTTGATGTGACCACTACATTGGGCTGTATCAACCACTGCTGGTACTATGGCTGCTGATATCACTACTTTTACTTAGACACAGTGAAGAGAAAGTAAAAGCCAGCCCTAGATCCACTCTCATTCTGCGTTTCCCCTCACTATATTTGTGCTTCTCAGAGCTGTGTCTCTTGGATACCTGCTGCTTATGGCCCGGCACCTGGTTGCTACTTTTTTATAAAGCCCCAACCTTACCTGAACGCTGTGGAGGTAAACGCCCATAAACGCCCCATACACAGAAAATAAGAGGAAAATAAGAAACTACACACAGAGGACAGAATCTCTGCAGAGAAACACACCTTCACGCACTTCAAGCGGGTCATACGTGATGATTAAGAGGGATTATTTTCTAGGCATGCACCGAAATGAAAATTTGTGGCCGAAGCCGAATAATATTAAACGCTTGGCTGAATACCGAGTACCGAATACCGAATATTGTTTAGTTTTTCATTAGTTTTTGCAGATGAACCCCCTCCAGATTAGTGTTATCACGGTACCAACTGGGACCGTGGGACCCACTGTACGATACCAAAGAAAATATCATGGTTCTGAGTAGTATCACGATACCACAGCGAAAATGAGGCAGATGTGCCTTTTGGCATTTATAAAAAGATAAATCACTTTTCTATAATACATCAATGATATTTCAATGGAATAAATTACTTACTAACTTATTCATGCTTCAAAAACAGCATCTATAAGTGATGAACATAGGGGGGAATCAAAATAAAATAAAAAAAATAAAATGAGAATCAACCAGCCACCCTCCTCCCCTTCATAAGTAAAGAACAGTCCCTAAAGTGCGGTGACGTTTGTGGGCCGGCTCGTTTCTCCTCTGACACGTCACATACCTGTGTTTGGCTGGCTCGGCTGTTCAGGTACTTCTGGGCAGTCCACACACCAAGAAGAGGATATTATTGGAGCCGACTTCTCCGTCGCCAGTAAGCCGATGGCCGCCATATTTGACAGAAATACATTACTGTCTGTGTCTGTGACCCCCGTTCAACCCACAATCGGTGGGATTCGCCTTTCGTTTCTGCTGCTGGTTGAAATCTGTAGGCTGCTCGCACAGCATGCTGAATGATTTAAGCCTATTTTGCTCGCTCAAAACTATTTTTAGTCGCAAATGCGAGTGTGGTGACGGGCGGATCGCCACACTGCCGACATTTTACTCCGCCCGTCACGGCACGCTGTTTGATTGCGTTATCAAAACACGCCGCTATTATTCATCCTTGCTTTTAACTTATTCCACCGAATACCGAATGTGTTTTTTTTGCAATATTTTGCCGAATATATTCAGTTACCGAATATTCGGTGCATCCCTATTATTTTCTGTATAAGTCTGTAAATCGTTTTGTAAAAAAAAAAAAAAAGTATTTTTGGTAGTTTCTGCACTTCATACTTGAGGTTTTATATTTCTGTCAACTTCTGTCAAACCACTATTACTCCACTACATTTCCTAAATCAAATGTATACTTGTACTCCAATGCATCACCCCTAAGCATTTTCGCTATTCCTTACAGAATGAAATCGGAAGGCAAATCAGTGGTCTGAGCTTGCAAGTCAGAAACAAGTGCAAACAAGTGCCCGGAAAGCCGCAGTTAAGTTTCAGTTTCCAGGCAAGTTCAGCCCTCTCGTCAGATCAGATATTACATGCTAGCAACTACATTCCACTTGAAGTTGAGACTGACTTCATGATGGAAGCAGAAACAGCAGTGACTTCGATGCAGTGTGTCAGCCCTGGATAGTCAAGAGCCCAGCTTCCACCGAGCGGTACGGTTCAGTTCAGTTCCATTCAGTTGGTATGATGGTACCAATGGAACCGTTCTGTACCGTCCCCATGTTTGGTCCCCCCTCTGTTGGGGTACCTAGCACACAGATCTGGTACTAAAAGGTGGAGCTGTGAACACTGCAGTCTGATTGGTCAGTAGAGGACGGTCACTCTGCTCAGGGCTGAGTTGTGTCTGGTTTTGAGGCTCATGTAACCACTGTTCATACTGTGGAGAGTTTTATTAGTAAACTGTAACTATAAAATGAAAGGATGTGTTGCTGCCTCTCACAGCAGCTGGAGTCTGAGAAAAAAATAACTTCATTCACTGGGCCGACTGCCGGCAACTTTTAAGGTGGAACGTTAACTTGTAATGTTACTCAATGCATGAGTTGATGACGTGAATCAATCAACACATCTTGAATTTCACTGTGACAACTTTGACCATCACTTTAGTTTTTATATGACATACACTTTTAGTAATGAGTGGATCTTTACGCGTTTAAAAATATAAATTAATTTTGACTGGGTTATGTGAACTGCGTATATTCTAATCCTCAATCTGAGAAAAAGAAGCGCAACAGAGCATTCTTCTTGTGAGCTCCGGCAACACTAAACCCCTGAGCTTGCCTCAGAAGGACTAAATGCACAAACCCGCCATCTTTAAATATCCCATGGAGAGAGACTCTCACTGCAGCCTGTTCTATTTTGTTCTGAAAATGTCAGCATGCAGCCTCGTTCTGTGGACGATAAACGAGGTGCAGACTTCCATCTGTGAGGAAATACAGTTAGTGCTGGACGGAGCAGTGAGTGACAACAACCCCGCCCACATTTAAGAGTACTGTCTGTGGTGGAAACGCTAGGGTCTAGGTACAATGTATGAAGGGTTAATTTTACTTACAACTAACAAAATTATGATCACATGACCGATGATAACCAGTGTGTTTGTGTTTTTTTTGGACTGTGATTGAGGTTGTCTGAACACTTTGACCAATTCAGCAAGACAGCGTGCGCCAACACTGCAGCAGTCGAAGCCCAACATGATGCTTCACCATTTTGTCTCGGAGAACACAACAAATTAGATTTTGTTTGGAAAAGACTGAAAGCTAACACACACACACACACACACACACACACACACACACACACACACACACACACACACAGAAACACACACACACACACAAACACTTACAAAGCGTCATTCATGATGCAAACTAGCTGTGTCTTTCTGGACTCCATGTGGTGGATGACAACGAGAAGCATTTATGTAACATTTGGTCACATGACGCTTCTTTGAACCTAAAACTTAAGAGCCAGTGTGTGTGTGTGTGTGTGTGTGTGTGTGTGTGTGTGTGTGCGCGCTTGTACAGAGTATATTCAGGAAACTCAGCTCTCAATACTCATGATCATTATGTGGAGTGTGTGTGTGAGTGTGTGTGTGTGTGTGTGTGTGTGTGTCAGAGAGAAAGAATAGCAGTAGTGGTGTAGTGAGAGGTGGGGTGGGGGGTTATGCAGACAGGCAGAGAGATATAGCAAGCTGATGTAGCGTCCAAGCTAATTAGAGGATTGCTCTTTTTTTGGCTCCTTCTCACGCCGACTCAACCTGTATTAATTGATTGGCTGGTTAATGGAAGTGGAGAGGAGGAACGCAGGGGGGAGGAAGAGGAGGAGGAGGAGGAGTGTGCTGGTCTCAGCTAATGGGCCCGGCTCTAGTGTGTGGAGTAAGCATTCTAGTCAAAGAATCAGCACTATAGGACGGATAGAAAGAAAGGGAGGGAAGGAAGGAGAGCAAACAGCAGAAAAAGAGGAAGACTGAGATCAGAGACAGAGAAACTGGCTGTGAGAGAAGGAGACTTTTTATATTTTTTAATGAACTGCATCATGACACCACAGACGGCACACACTCACACACACACTAGTGACAATACAGTGTAATATCACTGACTTATCTACAACTAATATTACAGCTGATTCTTTTATATGTAATTATTTAGTCCCTGTATAGTCACACATGTCAGACACATGCATCTCTTGGGAGGTTTATGACAGAACTTGCATCTTTGGGAAAACCACATCAGTGAAAGGGCAAGAGACTGAATGACCAAGAGAAAAACACAACATCAGCTGTCTGTAAACACAACAGCAAATCTGCTCATCGCCTGGGGAGGGGTCAAAGGTCATTATCCGGAGGGACCTTCCCCGTCAGTGGATGGCCAAAGAATAATCGAGACAGACATTCATACCCAGTGTGGAAGATGAACTTTGAACCATCTGACCATCTCACCAAAGAGAGCCTAAGTTCCACACTTCAGTCACAAAAGGTGTTTTTGGACCAGGGGAACGTCTTCATAGTTCTAAGAACCCTTTTAATTGTGTTCTCACTGCAAGAAATAGGAACGATCATAGTTCTTAGAATGCCATTTTCAGGGACTTTTATAGCTCCTACTTCAGAGTAGGTACTTTCCCAGCACAAGAAGAACCATGAGTGATGTAAGTATATGGTGAGTGGTATAACACGTGAGCCAATGCAGCACCGACAACCGCCATTTTTTCAAAAATAAAATGGGAGAAAAAAACAATGGACAAATGAATGGACAATGAAGTCCAGCCTTTACTATGTATATATGCAACGGGTAAAATTCAACACAATTTTCACCCGTCAAAGTCAAATATAAGAATCTTCAGCCAAGACACCAGAAGAAAAAAGTGTCAGGGGGCACCCTGGTCTTAACTTGCAAAATGTCACTCAAATTAACATGTACTGACCAGGAAGAGACTTAAAATGACCACAAAGGGATACAAAATTTTAAAGAGATGTAAAACAACCGAGACACAAAATGAAGATAAAAAGTTCCTTTCAAAAGACACAAAAATATCCTCAAAGAGACCTAGAGGAGCCCGAACCGACACAAAACAACCATGAGGAGTCACAGCATGACTACAAAGAGTACCAAAACAACTAAAAAAAGACGCAAAGTAACTACAAGAGATGCAAAACCTTAAGAATAAAGCAAATAAGTAGCCCATTTGTTTAACGTTACCATGGGAAACTTTCATTTTGCCCAACAGGTGTCGCTTCTTCTGACACTAATGCGACCAGGACAAGAGTCTGGACATGTTTGAGACAACAAAGTGCCTATGTTGGAGTAGAAACTAGGGATGCATTTGCCGATATGTAACAACTCACTTGACTGATATTCGATAACAATACTGATATATCCACTTTTTTCCCCACCTACTCTTAGTGATCATAAGTCTTTTCTGTGGTGGAATTAACGTCATATTATGCATGCACACTCTTATCATGATGGCCCACCAGCAGATGGAGACATGAAATACAATACTTTTCAGTGTATGTAATATTTATTAATTGAGAAAAATACGAAAAAGCATGGCTGATTCTGCGGCCAGTGCAACACATTCTCACGCCGACCTCGTCACATATCGACGTTTGGTCATGGACTTTGCATGTCCAAATATGACCTGAGAGGTACCCTGGGTGTGTTGGTTGTTTACGTTCTTGGACACCATGTCAAGTTCTGCCTGTTACATGCATTGTCTTCTTTCAAAATACACTTCCATTTTCACAGGAAATTCATCTCTCTTTCAAAATAAATGCACTACCTTAGTACAGCAACGCTAATTGATGTTTTTTGGTTGGGTTTAGGCAACAAAAACACATGGTTTGGTTTAGGAAAAAGGTTTGGCTTTATAATCTTAGAGAACGCCAACACCACTCTCCACGGTGATGGTCGGTGTTTGTTGGACCCATCCACCACTCCTCCCGCCTGCCCTACTCAGAGTTTGCCACCTTAATTTTCATTCTTGTCCCGCCACATTTCCCCCTGACGCCGCTGAGCACTGTTGAACTATAACGGCAACCGGCTGTGTATCATGCCAGCGTTAAAGAACATCTTTTTTGGGCAGTGTTTGATGCCGCAAGTCACTGCCCAAGCACCTGATTACAATGACTTCAGAGTGAGACCAGCATGGCCAATACCAATGACATGCCGATATCATCATGCATAGAGGTAGAAACCATTTGAAAAGACTGAAAAAAGAAGCTGAAAAAATCAGATGTGCCAAATGTGTGTAATATGATGGTGGTCGGTTTTTGGTTCTTACATCCTAGGTGCTTCCATTTCATGTTATCACCATATGAGAGAAGCTGATTTGCTGAATAATGTGAAAACTCATACTTATACATTAGCACTTCTGATTCATCACTATATATATTACATGTCGACGTTACACCAGTTTTCATAAAAAAATGCAGTAATGCAATAATCAATATCAAACTATAATCTATTCCATTATCTGAAATAATTTTCACTAATGTGTTTGGGAGTGGCAGCTCGGAGAGAGAGATAGAGAGACAACCATTACTTTATCCTCTGGCAGAAATCCAGAGCAGTATAAAGCATCCTTGCCTAAAATCACGGGTAAATATAATATAAAACCTGTCACAGGCCAAACCAAGATCCCAAATCTTTCGAGAGAAAACCCAGAATGCTCATTTCAGTGCAGCACAATTATGTGGCAAACTGCCAGAGCCTGAGGGACGGCCAACGGAAAGGCAAGTCAAGCACGTCAAGCCCATATGTCTCAGGATGTCTAATACCCACCGAGGGGCTGTAATAGCCATCCAGTCGGATAAATGTTAAATTTACAGGAGAATCAACCTAAATAAGACGGGTAAATATGCTTTGTTTGGTTAACTCTTTCACTGTGGGCACGGTTTTATTCTAAAGAGCAGTAATTGTTGGTTAATGTTAAAAAAGGCTGTGCAACAGAGCTGGAGCCAGTAGAGAGGGACACAAAAACCAGTCTAAAAATAAAGAGTTACCTTGGTGTAGACACATTCAGAAATGAGTGAAAGGAAAGAGTCTGAAAAGATAGTTTCCAGTGAACAGACAAGTTATTTAGATCGATCAATGAGAAATCTTTTTTTTCTCTAAAATATCCTCCCATTGTGCCATTTTAACAGACCTGCAGTCTGGTGTCAGTCTTTCTAAAATTTCTCGTATTATTATTACTGTTACTACGGTTACGTTAGGTGATGTGTAACTGAAGGAAGCATCACGATTAGTCATTTCAAAGAGGCTGTGTGGGAACTGCTGCTCCTCGCACTGAGTGAGTGAATTATGACTCCCAATACTCTGACTGATTAAAGAGCACAGTCAGGACGATGCTATGATCTACTGCTTTTTCCCTTAATGCGCCTTTTTCTCATTCAAAATCAGCTCTGTCATTTGGGAGTGATGGAGGGTTTAATTGGTTGATTTTTTAAAAAGTATTTCATTGGAGAGGAGAGGAGAGGATTGACGAAGATGGCGTCAAATTGTGACGGCTTTCTTAATATGGTCATCTGTTCCAGGGGCACACTACTGCAAATATTTACATTAGGTAGCATACACTGCTACATGTAGCTATATGCTAACATCTTTTACAGTTGATCCGTTGATTTTTAACAGGGAAAGTGCCGCTTTACTCCACTGCAGTCACTGCTAACATGTAGCTACATGCTACATGCTAATGTGTGGAAACAGGTAACCCTGGGTGCTGATGTTGTTAATTTCTCCCTGATCTTGGACCAAAACCCTGCTGGAACATGTCTGCTTGTATTTAGAAACTTTTACTGGTGATTTGATTAAAGGCGCTGTATGTAAGAATGTGGCCAAAATGGTTACTGCACTCAAATTCAAAATACTGCCGTGAATCGTGTCCGCCCCCCCTCCCCTACAGATAAGAGGTTGCTGGACAGCGGCACGCTGGAAACTGATTTGTTTGCCCATGGGCAGCTGCCGTGGCAGGGCTGTGTCGCACCATCCTTGATCTTCGCTTTTCCAGCAGACCGTTAGAGCAAGTCCGGCTTCTCTGCTGCTAACGCTGCTGCCGGGATACAGCGGAGGAGACTGCTAATGCTGCTTGCAGTGCTGCTAACGTTTGTTTCTCAAAAAAAATCAGTCGGGTCGATGACCCACCTGCACATGGGCTACAACGTATGATCAAAACTGAATAACAGTTGAAAGTATTCGAAATGTCCATCCCCGTCTAGCTATGATGCTAGTTAGCCAACTTTGGCTAAAGCTTACCTGTCGAGGAGAAGAGTAGCCACTTCGACATCCGATTTCAAATTCTCCTCCGCTTTCAGCCGTCTCCACCGTTCAAAAGCATCTCCTATATAGACCCTCGCTTTGCCTCGAGTTTTGTCTTGGCATTTTTGGGAATCATAACGAGGTCGTTTGGGTTTAGTCGCACTGTCAGCCACTGTAGCTCAGTCGTAACTGTAACTGATGCTGAGACTCTACTGACTGCGTGACTGGTAGACGGCGGTGGGTGGCGCAACAGGCCAAAACACAAATTCAAAACATAAACATGATTTGCAGACCATAAAAATTTTTTTTAAATACGAATATTCTGGCTGTACTATTGTTGTTGGTGAGATCAGTATGTTAAATGAACATTATTCCTTAGTCTCTGTGACATATTAGGAGGATTTTATGACTATTTGCTTTAGATTTCTTACATATAGCTCCTTTAATGGTAGTGCGTGCTGCTATTCTCTGAAATATGCCTCATTTCCACATGGCTTTGTGTACAAATGCAAGTCAACTGGAACACCAGTCATTCCTATGAGAACCTCTGTCTAATGGGTTTACAAAACTCCTTCCATTTTATTTATTTGTTAATTGGTCAAAATCCAGTCTGAATTTGGCTCCAGCAGGTTGAAAAAATATAACTTTTGCAGCAGGTTTTGGACAGACTGTACTGTATGCACTGTGACACAGGACGTTAGCATAAAAGCGAATTAGCTAAAAGATGACGATGACGTCGGTGCAGAAGTTTCTGGCCCCTTTTCTGTCAGCTCCACTAAATTTGTGCTAAATTTACACTTTGGACAGTGGTTGCGTGTGGTTACTTGTCAAGTAAATAATAGATTGATGAATGTAATACAACTCTATTTATACATTTTTTCTCAGTGAAAGGTTTGAGGGCATGTTTAGCTAGCTAACACTGGCAGTGTGTTAGCTGTGTAACATACAGAATGCATGCATACATCTCTCAACAAAATATTTCTCAAAACTGGCTACACACGTGACAGGCGAACCTCCTCCCTTATTTTTTGCCATGACTATAGGTCCTGTTTTTGTCTTTGTCATGCACCACGTGCATATTCCACAAGATTAGACGGGAAAAAAAAACAGTGTTGAACTTTTATGCAATTTCTGCAGTGGCGTTTTTATCCAT
The DNA here is from genome assembly GCF_041903045.1 of Epinephelus lanceolatus. NCBI lineage: Eukaryota > Metazoa > Chordata > Actinopteri > Perciformes > Serranidae > Epinephelus > Epinephelus lanceolatus. Next base: position 44,607,689 of record NC_135736.1, read on the forward strand.
ACGTAAAGAGAAGCATTTCCTTATGTTGAACACTGGGGCGAAATACGGACACAAAACAAATCTGTGTGGAAATAAGGCGATAGTCATTCCTTTGCTGCAATGACAGTGCAGAGAAGCAGAGATATGGAAGACCCAGAAACGCGGATCAATCAGTGCGGACTGGGTTTTTTGGGGAGAGGGGAGCTAAAAGAGCAACACATTCCCACTCCGACCTAGTCACATATCGGCTTTGGTCATGAACTTTTCCAGATAGGTACCCGATAGGTGGAAGATACCCTGGGTGCGCTGGTTGTTGATGTTCCGGGACGCCTTGTCAACTTTTCTTATTCCTTAGCAACAAACACACGTGGTTACGTTTTGCCAACACACACACGTGGTTGGGTTTCAGAACAGGGTTTGGCTGCACAATCTTACAGGCAGCAAACACCAGCCTCCCTGGTGAAAATCAGTGGTTGTTGGACCCATCTACCACAGCTCCTACCCGCCCTACTCGGACATACTTTTGTTGTTTGCCCGCTGCATTTTCCCCTGACACTGCCGGCTGCCATTAAACAATAACGGCGATCGGTTGTGTATCATGTAAAATGACAGCTTTTTTCATTGGTGTCTGACGCCGGAAGTCACTGACCAAATACCGACTTTCGGCGACTTCGGAGTGTGACCGGGTTCTAAAGAGACAGATGCTAAAGAGGAGCGTCTCCAACAGAGGGTGAATACAGGTGTTTCAGCTCAGACAGTATGAGGAGGAAGTGTTTTTTGATCAGTAATGCCTGTAAACATGTTCTAGTGGAGCCCTAAATATACAAATATGAATCTGAAAATGAGCATTATAGGTCCTCTTTAATGGTTTGCCATGATATACTGTAGATATTATGCAACAGAAAATGTGATGAGGCAGGACAGGAGAAAGAAGGAAGGCACAAGATGGATGAAGTTAGGTAATTGAATTGGGTCAGCTCAATGTCCAGCTTGAATTAAGCATTTTAACATGAACTAATCTCACACACATTTATGCAGTCAAGTCTTAGAGATGGACAATGAAAGACAGAAAGATTCTACTTTACCCATATGGGAGTTTTATAAACAGAGACCACCAAGTTATATTTATCTTTAAAAACATGGACAACCGGGGGAACAGATCATGCCACTACAAGGAACCAAAGCCTCATATACAGACAGTAAAAAAAGATGTCAAAATCTTTGTTAAAATGCTCGACTCTGAAACCAGCAATCGACTTCCTCCTGTATTCAAATTACAGCATTATTCAGTCACGTAATTAGCCATTATCATGCACCTCTGATACTGCGTCACTACGTAACCCTGTGCTATGAATATGTTAAACCAATTAAACAATTAACAGCACATTCATGGCCACGGATGCAGTGTTCCACCTGTGAAAAAGTAGGACGAAGCAATGGTGATCCCAGTAGTATTTTATGCAATTTTTCTTTTCTTGACATAAAAGTGTACCCGCAGCTCTGTGTGACTCCCAATTTGCCCACAACAGAAGTGTCGTCTGTGCAACTTCAAGAAGCTGCTGTCAGAGCAGGGTCTGTGGAGCTCGGACCCTTTTTCTGTCTGGAGTTTTCTGAAACCAATGATGCAACAACCATCAATGCTGAACTCCCAACAAGTTATATTTGAGGCTCACATTGTAGATTTAGCATTTTATTTTTAAATTCCTGCACTGACTTCCTGTACTTTTCTGAGAGGCAATGAAGTGTCTCCAAGAGTATCTGTGTGATCTATTGTCCCAAATACATGTACCTCACTTGTATTCTTTAGATGACAAGGACTTGTAAACCCACACAAGTCCTCAGGTCAACAAACTTCATGAACCAATAAGAATGATCAAGGTGTAACATAAAGGGAGGGTCACACAGATGTCAATCAAACATATCAGTACACGCCAAACTACACCTCCCCAACCACAGCACCTCGCAGAAGGAAGCGTGCATCTACTGCTAACTCACCTAGCACCACTAAGCTAGCTAACGTTACAACTCAGCCATTAATGTTTACATCTCACACTGTCTGGGTGTAGTTTGGTAGAAAGAAAATAGTTCCTACATGAAACTGCTCACAATAGGGTCTGTAGATTATCTTGAGTAACCAGGTCATGATTTCTGGAAAGGGTCATCACTGCCATCCAGTTCCATTATATTTGAGAGAAGGCAGACACCTCTACAGCCGATGTCTCCAGCACTCAGGAACTCTTACCAAACCAATCTAGACTGATAATAGCACTACACGCAAGAGGAGAAATATATATTTTTGATTCAGGAGTGAACTGTCCTTTTAAGCTGTTTGCATCCAACTACAGTAAGTACACTTAGTCAAAATTAAACCAGAGAGCCACTCTGTGATGCAAAGGAAGATAAGAATGGACAGTTTGGAGACAAACTCTAACTTTTACCCAACCTTTTCACTTTTACTGAAGCAAAACGTGTTTCATCAACCTTGTTTCCATGACCCACAGACTGTCACATCCTCCTGTCTTTAAAGCATTTACATAGAGATTTTAAGGCACTATATCCTCCTGAGACCCTGTGTCTTGGGTTTACTTAACCGTATCCTCCATTCTACTGTACTTAACTCAGACCTGTTGTCCTCGTTCATGGACACTTTCTAGCGGTAGTAAGCGTACAATACATGAATCCATGCAAAAACAAGATGGCAGCCTTCTCTGCCAAGTCAGTCTGCGGCCGATGCAGACATAAAAGTGGACAAAGTTCAGAACCTGATCACATTTATGGATTTAAACTTGTTTATTTATGATTAATACTGTTTGTAGTTTGATATGGCAACAAATTTGACCAATTTTAGCAGCAATAACAAGCTAAGACGCTTTTAAATAGGAAGTACTTGTTTGAAGACATTGGGATTTTATTGTCGTCTCGTTTTAGGACATAATTTAGGGATTTAATTATCATTGACAATGTTAAGGTTTTTAAACTTATTGGGTCCTAAAATTCGAAATAGCTGGGGAAAATTAAAAATGGATACCAAACAAAAGTTTGGGTCTCAGGAGAATATGTAACTCAGGTTGTCAAATACAGATGCTTTGGGCTGGTAGTTGGACTGAACCACCAACTAAAGGGTCAGTATTTGACAAGCTGGGAATAAGATTTAACAAGAAACTCTTTCTTTGCAGACAGGGCTTTTAAATGTTGGGAAAACTACAGAAATAATACCAAAGTTGCAAAAAAACTGAGACGATAAACACATGTGCCAGCAACCCCCTGCCAGAAAAGAAGCTTAGATGACTCTACAACACCTTGGATTTTGTTCAGTGATGATGTTTGTTTAAAGTTGCAAGTTTCCCATCTTAAACTATAAAAATGTTCAAAAACAGAAAAAACTCTAAATCTTCAGACTTTCAATGTTAACAACACAATTCAAATGTTACCCACAAAAATATTTACTACTGTATTTAGTAGTGGAGAAATCAAAGGAAATACCATTTAAATAGTCAATCTTGCCGTCTTTTCCAGGATTTTCAGGCAAACTTACCAAACTTGAACACATCACGTCTAACCACTTCATGAGAAAATAATCTTTTAAATCATCAAAATTGGTATAATATAAATTAAATTAGACTGATTCCAAAAAAAGAGTGGATACACACAACCCCATACCAGGGTCCAATTATTTGTTCTGACAGACTCATTTGCCATGCTACTGTACAAACCAGTCATCACTGTCTCAGTGGGTTCAAGAGCTGTGTGTTTAGCATCCTGCAATAAATCTAGCCATGAGCATGAGGAACAAGAAGCAAGGTTCAATTCCCAGCCCAGGTCTGTTCAAAGAAAGCCAGACCAGGTGGACTGCAGAGTAATGCGAGTGTTTGTCTATTTTTGGTACTGCGTGTTGGACTGAACCTCTCTCCAGGTGGTTTCCCTGCCTCCCACCAAATGCATGGTGGGACAGAACAGAACAGAAATAAAATGGTAGGAAAACAAATGAATGGTTTTTACAGGCATCGTCAGCAGAGCCTGGAATAAAACTAAACAGAAATAAAACTGTTCTCCCTGCCAAAAGCACACTGCTCAGTTTTTAATACTTTCTCTGAATTCCTCTGACTGTTATGGAGCCAGAGTGGAGAGGAAAGGCAGAAAGTAAAGATGGTAAAAACTACAGGAGATGAAGTAAAGAGAAGGCCAAGAAGAAAAGATGACAACATGGGGCAAGAAGAGGAGAGAAAAGGAGCACAAGAAAGGATAACAGGACACACAGAGTAAGGAGAAATAAGAAAAGTAGGGAGGGTGAGGAGATGAGTGACCAAAAGAGGACATAAACAAAAGGTGAGGAGCTAAAAATGTGACGAAGAGCGGCTGAGAGAAAGGTAAAGAGAAAGTCGAGGGGAGGAAGAGAGATGTTTAGAGGAGGCAGGAAATAAGGTCAGATAGGAAGTGAGAGAAGAGAGATAGCGAAATGACAAAAAGGAGACGAGGAGAGGAGTGGAGCGGGGTGAGCGATTGAGAGGGAGCGATAAGGAGGTGGAGGAAGGTGAAAAAGAGGAGAACAGGGACAGAGGGAGATAGTGAGAGGGTGAGGAGGAGGAGGAGGAGGAGGAGGAGGAGGTGAGATATGACAGAGGGGAACAGGAACAGTCTGTTTTCTGTTCTCTCACTAACCTCTGAAAACCTTCTTAGTGTGTGTGTGTGTGTGTGTGTGTGTGTGTTTGTCTTTGTGCTTATTATGCTGCGTGAATGTGTGAGTTTAACTGCTGTTACGTTCTTGATATCCGAGGTGTGTAATGAACTGGTGATTGTGCACGTGTGTGTAAGTGTGTGCAGCACTGTATCCTAAAAATTACGTTTGTATACAACTTATTTGAAACACGAACTGAGGCCTGAGGTTAACGTAATGCCAAACAAAATACGTTTTCGATTAACATAATGAGGAATTAACGTAACTGGCAAGTCGCAGAAACTTTGATACTGACGGTATCAGCAAAATATTCACTGACATGGTACTTCAGTTGTCGTCTACCAAAAAAAAAAAAAAAAAAAAATAGGCAATCTTGCAATACACTCATATTCACTTGTATTGACTACAGCATTATTTTTTAAATTCTGTTTTTCATCAAATTTAAAATAATGATCCTAAAAGTCCAGATCTTTTCCAAACCTCTGGAGATGTACCACATTTCAGTCAGGAACACTTGAGTCAAAGAATTTTATTTCCATTTGCAGTATTATATTTGGCTATATGGCTCTGTTCTGGGGCCTCTCTGCCCTTCCTTAGGCCTACACAGAAAGCTTCTTCCATGCGCAGACATGGAAAGCATAAGGCAGACAGACACAGCATTAAAAGGAGCTGGGGTGGAGGCAGGTTGCAAAGCAGCTTGCAGATGAAGCAGCAACAGTAGGCAGGCCAGAGCAGTTTAAATAGGGCGCCCTGAATGAGATTCGCCAATTGGTTGCATAGGAATGAATCATGTGATCTATCATCAATCAGCTGCTCCATCAGTTGACTGGGCTGTTTGAGATCAGCTGATGTAGCTGGGATGTGAGCTGAGCTTGACATCGTGTCCTGCCTAAACTGACGCTGTGTTCAATTTCTGATGTCAAGGTCCCGCACTTTGTACACAACAGTTTGTGCGATGATTTCACCACTTGCCTTTGTTTTCTCCTCTGAATATGTTTGGTAAAATTTGGCTTTAAACATCTTTCTAGTGATGTCCCCATATTCCTGCATCTCAGCTATAAAAAAAGCACTCCACCGATTGGCATTGCAGTCTAATAACATTCCCAGACTCTCGATGGACAGTTCTAAAAAAGGATTCAAATCAATTGGCAGAACTATACTGACTGACTATTCCATGCATTCCTCTTCCTTGTCAAAACATGGAACCTACATTACCCACAATGCAGCTTGAGTGATGACAGTTTGGTCAGCGATTGAGGTGTAATGCTAGTAGTGGCTAACTTAGCAGAGACGCATGCCTCAAGCAGAAGTGAAGAGAGGTCTGCTCACTTCTTTTTCACTTCACAACCCCAGATTTTTTCCAAACTTGTAATCGTCAACTCCAACCGACGCTGACACAAGTGACATTTAGTGTAAGTGTAATTTATCAGATTTCATGCAAAATGCTTACACAACTTTCTTTTTACACATCCTCAGAAGTACTCCCCGACACCTGAAAGGCACAGGATTTTGTGTGTAAAATCAGAGGAGTTCTCCTTTAACTACCATAAACTACAAAAGTTGTAACAGACAATAATGATCATTTCAGGATTGATTCAGGCTCAAGTTACGGGTGGAGTAAAGGGTGGGGTTAGACATGTAGCTGTGATGGCTACGGGCTGGGGTATGCGTTATGTCAGTGACAGTCCTCATAAGTATGGAAGCAGCAACGTGTGCGTTTGTGTACTGTAAGTAGACCAGGACACAGAGGTAAACCAGGCAGTGATGAAGTGACTGGATAAATCTGCTCTCTACATCTCCTCTTCCTCCTTTCTTCTCTCTGTGGCTCTCATAGGAACCTTCTCCGCTCTCCTTCATCCTCCTTGTATCTCTCCTTCTCTTTTTACCCATCCCTCCATCCCCATCTTTTTCCACCTTCTCCTCTCACCTCTTCATCCTCCCTTTTTCCTCCCTATTTTAGTCCTTACTTATTTCTCCATCACTCCCTGTAGCTCTCTTTCGCTCACCTTTCTTACCTTCATCCCTCCTCCTCTTCAACCTCCCTCTCTCATTTTCACTCTTTGTTCCTCTCTTCTCATTTCCTTCTATATCCTCCCGCTTTCTCTTCCCTTGCTTCATCCCTCCCTACTTCCCTCTCCTGTCTGCTCCACTTTTCTTTATCACTTCCTGTATTATTGGCTTCGCTGATTAAAGGGCCAGTGTGTAATATTTGGCATGGTTTATTGTCAATCTGAATCTGAATCTGAATCTTCTACCCATTAATATGTTTATACAAGTGTATAATCGCTATAAAATAAAATTTGTTTGGTTTTCGTAGCCTTATAATTATGCTTTTATATATATATATATATATATATATATATATATATATATATATATATATATATATACATATATAGCAAGGGCCTTGCTATATATGTATATATATATATATATAGCAAGGGCCTTGCTTTAGAGAGGTCGCCATCTTGCACCGCCATGTATGTAAGGCAGACCGAGCGGACAATCCAGCCAGCCAGAGAATGCGTTTCGAATGAACCAACGAAGACAGCGGAAGGAAGGAAGAAGGAGGAGGAAACACCAGAGAGTGTTAGTAGTTCGTCGATAGAGAGTAGTGAAAAGTTTTTTTAGTTATAAAGTTTGCGAATGGACCACACTTACCACGCAACAGGAGAGAATGAACCCGAACCGTCATCTGCGAGGAAAAGAAGACGCAACCTCACTCCTTGTGATGCACTCTCTGCGGCGCTTTTCCTCCTGATGATATATCTCCCCAACAATGGTAGCAGTAGCACCGAATCCCATTCTGTGCATTCAGCCTCTCTTCTCGCCCGCTCAGCATCAAACACATGGAGTTCCTCATCTGTATGCTCCGGCTCAAACAGGTATGGCTCTGGGTCTGTGTCCGCTACAAGAAACTCTTCAAAATCGCGTTCAAAGTCGTCCATTGCAGCTACTATAGTCCGGAGATATTGCTAGGCTAAATAAACAGCTGAGCTCTGTTTACCGGCTACGCTGTCAGTCAGTGTGCAGGCTGGAAATTGGCGGAGCAGAGAGGGGAGGGGGGTCCCCACTCAGTATGGTAAACGAGTATGTGTGTAAAGTTATGAAGTGTGTCTGTTACGCCAGAAGAGTCAGAGTTTGGGACAGAGTCTTTTACCCCCTGGAGTGTTACTGGAGTTTCTGGAGTGCTCAAATAAACTGGCCTTTTTCCCGAACGCTCCTCTGGTCTCCTGCTCGTGAGGGATTCATTACAATATCGTAACATGGTTTAGATTTCTAAATAAACATATACCTCGTCGCTAGATAGACCTACTCCTGAAAAACTCGTGCGCAAGGCTTTTTGTCCCTACGAGCCCGCCATCATTTACCCGACGGGAGGGGTGAGCGAGTGAGCCCTGCAATCTAGAATTTGGCCACTGATGTCACTGTTTTCAACTCATTTTACACACTGGCCCTTTAACACTTCAGTTCCTGTAGTCCCACCCTGTGTGTTAATGTTTGAAACGAGACAGAAACTAAGTGCAGTCAGCTGCAGGAATAATTTCTCTAGTGTTTATAAAGAGAATCATTCATCATGTTTGAGAATTTAGGAGTTCACGTACCTAAATGACAAAATATGTTCTATGTAATGTTCTCTCAGAAGGACACATACTGAGAGAGCTCCAGAAACGCAAGAAAAACACCAAACATACGCAAAATAAAGCTATTAACTGCAAACACAGAAACACAACACAGCGGAAGTGAAATAAATTCAAAGTTCTACAGGTTTTGTTTATGCATCAGGGCACTAAGAGGTTATTTAATGTAGTGATGAGGCTGAACCAACATGTTCTCACCCCCAACTCCTCAAATACTGATGCTCGGTCAGTGCCCCTATTCTTCAAATTTCCACAATTTCCACTCATTACAGGCAAACAGTGTCTTTTCAAAATAAAGTTCTGTGTTCACAGGAAATATACAGTGTCCATTTGTTGCACATATAGTGTATTTTCAAAATAAACTTCCACATTTTAATAAGCATCTTTTCAAAATAAACCTCCATGTCAACAGAAAACGTACAGTTTCCACTCATTACACGCAAACAGTGTCTTTTTAAAATAAAGTTCTGTGTTCACAGGAAATGTACAGTGTCCATTCGTTGCACATATAGTGTCATTTCAAAATAAACTACCATATTTACAGACAATGTATATTTTCCGTCTGTTACATGTATTCCGTATCTTATTAAAACAAAGTTCTGTGTTCACAGTTGATGTATCGTTTCCGTTCATTACACGCATAGTGTCTTTTCAAAATAATCTTCAGCGTTCACAGGAAATGTACAGTTTCTGCTCATTACACGCATAGTGCCTTTTCAAAATTAACTGCTGAGTTCACAGGGAACATGTGGTTTCTACTTGTGACATGCATAGCGTCTTTTCAAAATAAAGTCCTGTGTTCACAGAAACTGGACAATTTTCACTCATTACCACATCGAGTGTCTTTTAAAATTGTATTCTGTGTTTGCAGGAAACGTACAGTTTCCATTCATTTCACCCATACAGTATTTTTTCAAAATAAACTCTTAGGGTTTGGCATCAAACCTCCGTGGTTAGAATTAGGAAAATATCATTGTTGGGGGTAAAATGATGTTGACTTTTGGTTTCACGTGGGACACAAACTGCAGTCTCCTGGGAAAGTTAGTTTGACCCATCCATCTGCCCTGACCTCCTCCCAATGCAGACTTTCTTCACTTCTTCAGTAGATGAACAAAGTGTCTAATATTGCTGCGAATGGGTTTACATTGAGTCAGCTGAAAGCCCTGTGCATGTCATACAAACACTAAATGGTGCCTTGTGTCGAGGGGCGTGACCAAACCTCTGTATTTGGTGAGATGGGAGTGAGAACAGGCTGGCTGAACCATCACTGGTGATGTTCATTGTTTGAAACACAGTTTGGATTGTACAGCCTCTAAATGTGGGAAATGGTGTGCTGCAGACATAATTCATTTAAAGTAAGAAGACAGGTGGATTTTTACATAAAAATCTTGCTGAGTGCAGCTTTAATGTGCTTAAAAGCCATTTAAAGTTTAAACTAATTTACTAAGTCAATATATCTCACAAGTATAATGCGGGTGTGCGTGTGTGTGTGAGTGTGAGTGTGTGTGTGCACCATAAATGTCCCCAGTGTAAAGCTTTCATTGAGAAAAAGCTGAGGCATGAAGGGTAAGGCGGTGCCCTCACTAAACGGGAGTGGCTGGCAGCCGGCCAATCACAAAGAGAGGGCGACCCTGAGTGACAGCTGGAGAGAACGAGGCAGAGAGGGTAAAGAGCTCTTAAAAAAACTTAATGTCATCTACCACAAATGATGCAGTCACCCTTGAACCAATCAGGAGGGAGTACTCGCTTGTTCACTCATTCATTTTTCCCTTCATAAAACACTCATTTACTCTGCAGGGAGCTGTAAACCGAGATCTCGGACACTTTTTAGTTTTTACATCATCACTGGCGGGTGTTTCACATTTATCATCGGCCAAACACTGTGAGATGGTCCTTAACAGAATAATGACAACATCACTCATTTATTCAAACATGAAATGACCTATTATGTTTACATTTCGCATGACAAGTGACCTCTTGTGGCCGACGTGTGATTAATGACTTTTCTCGGTGAGAAATAAAGGTAGAGGTAGTGTGATGTATAGCGCTGTAAAACTTCTTAGAGAGGAAGTTGGGTGCAAATTTGTGTCAACACAGGGGACTGCACTATGCATCCAGCAACAGTCACGACAGGTGTCTTGTAAACACAATCTTTTACTAACCATAACCTAGTAGTTTTAGTAGAATAAAATTGAAACAGAAACTAAAGGCCCTCATGTAGTTCCCTTCCACATATTAAAAAAACATTAATTCAACAATAAAGTATATTGCATTGTATCGTATCGTATCGTATCGTATCTCTAACCATCTCTGCATTTGTATTTGTGATATGGCCACTGCCAGTAATGTAAGTAAATATGACATTGGCTTGTACTTTGGGAGCATGGAGTTCAAGGCAATGTTACCAGTGGGGCCCCCAAGGGGAGGCCGGAGAGGGCCATGGTCCCCCCCGATACAATTGCTGGCTCCCCCACAGGCCCTTCCTGGCAAAATCAGTTGGAGGCCGATATTACTGTATTTAGGAGGCTGTGGCATGTACATTTTTTAAGCTAGTGCGAAGGTAGTGGTATCTTATGAAACTAGACAGTCTAAGGCATCCACTGGTACCAACTGTGTTGGCATAGTCTATCAGAAAGGGGGCCAAATAATGCTCCAAACTCAGGCAATATTTGGCTAAAGGAACCAACTGGCATGGCCGTTTTCAAAGGGGTCTTTGAACTCTCACTTCAAGATATCTGAATGAAAATGGGTTCTGTGGGTACCCACAAGTCTCCCCTAAACTTGACAAGGTTTGTTCCCAGTTAGTAGAAAAGTAGGCTTTGTCTTTTTAAGTAAAACCCTCTTTGAAGAGCAATAAATGTCCTAACACATGCACATTAACACGATTGTTTTGGAACTCAAAATGTTAACAGTACCAGTATTGGTCCTTGCACATCAGATGATTAGTAATATTAATAATTTCAACTAGCCTAAAGACTTTAACAGCATAATCAAATCCATGAAATTAAGGTATGGCTTTTAGTTTTGGTCTGCCATCCCAAGATTTTCAGTGGCCCCATCTAACCACCCCGATAAAAGCAATCAAGTCTCATTCTGAAGTCATCAAAATTCAGCGCTTGTTCAGTGACTTCCAGGGTCAAACAACGACATTCACATTGGAATGATACACTGCCGGTCACCATTATTGTTTAACAGTGCCCAGCAGCGTCATTGGAACAACAGCGAATCTTAAGATGGCTGATGTCCAAATGGGGTGGGTGGAAGGGGTGGTGGATGGGTCCAACAACCACTGACTTTCACCCGGGAGACTGGTGTTAACTTCCCATGAAATTGTAAAGCCAAACCCTGTTTTTTTCCTAAACCCAACCACATGCGTTTGTTGTTCTTTGGATGCGTTTATCTTTAAAGAGACTGTATGTAAAAGGTAAATTTCCTGTGAACAAGGAAGTGTATTTTGAAAAAATACAATGCATGTAACTGGCTGATGTTGACACGGCGTTCCAGAAAGTCAACAACCAACGCAACCAGGGTACCGTTCACGTCGTATCTTGACGTAGAAAGACCATGACCAAACGTCGATATGTGACGAGGTCAGAGTGAGAATGTGTTGATAAAAAAACTTCTGAGGGTGTCACTTAACATTACAACTTTACTAATAAGAGTTTTCCAATGTGTTGCATTACTTAGTCATTAAGGGCTGTCCACACCAAGAACAATAACTATAATGATGTGGCGCCAAAGTACGAACTGCGCACGCCAGCTGTGATGCCGTGTAAATTCAGATGGACTTTGATTGGCTGTCAGTGTTTCTAGTAGTTTTTTTGTGGCGTTCTCAGAGTGGACGACCCTGTAGTCATTACTAAACCATTTAGATATAATTGTACGACCTTGGACTTTTGGATGATCTTTGCCACTAAGCTTGATCATTTATTTATTTATTTATTTATTTATTTATTTGTCTCAGTCACTGACAAAAAAACAATAGTTTTTGCAGCTATTATGCTGTTCCACATGCTGGGAAAAAAGTCAAACATCATGAATTTTAAACACACCAGCTAAGCAACAATACATGTATATGCTGTTTTGTAAGATAATTAAACCCAGAGGGCCAAATAAACATGTAGTGAGCCTCTATGATGGCTAAAATCTTACCATTGGAGATGCAGATTTGCACTCTACTGACTACTGTTATTTGTAATTGGAGTGAGAGAAAATAAGGCTTTCCAAATCTCCACCACTGCCATTATCGGCATGCTGTGCAGCCAAATCTTAAACACGCCACCATCCAACAAGGCCTTCTCTCCAAGCAGAGAAATGGCTGTGTCATTACAGGAAGATAGCTGTGACTAAGACTATTAGCTAATTGATAGGCTGACTGTGTTGGCCACTGCTGCGGCTGGCCGTCCAGGCTGACACAACAAAATGAGCACCTCCAGCTTCTGCAATAATCATTTCAGACTCCAAGAGACGTTCACAAAACACTTGTGAAGCTTCCTTTGAGAGTAGAAAAAAATCTGACTGAGGCCTGTATCCCTGCAAAAGAAAAAGAATATAATTTTCTAACATTTATGTGTTGCACTTTAATTTTTAAAGTACATCTAAACTCCGAGCACAGAGGGGAGAAAAATGCTGAAAATGCAAACCTGTCCTCACAAGCCAAAATGTGAATGGGCTCTAATAGAAATGGTGGAGATGAAGCAAGCAGCCAAATACCCCCCCTCCTCCCACCAACCTCTTATGGGCTAGAAATCAAAATCCTCCACTTCCGAGCCCGTGGTTTGATTTACAACACTTTCATTGATATAGTATGGAAGTGGGAAAATAGCAATTCATCTAATGTCACTGTGTTCATATTCTACATTTACACCAGATAAGTATAAATGTAGAATGTTTTTTTTTTTTTTTAATTTATTTATTTATCAAAGGTCTAGTGTTTAGAATTTAGGGGGAATTAGTGGTGTCTAGTGGGGAGGATTGCAGATTGCAACCAGCTGAAACTTTTCCTGGTTAGAATTACTTCAGTGTTCATAGTTCAGGAGGTTTTTACTGGGAGCTGAATTATCCGCAGAGATCTCTTTCTCGCCAAAACAAACAACACATTCTCACTACAACCTCATCACATGTCAATGTTTGGTCATAGACTTTCAGAGCCCGGTCTCACTCTGAAGTCGTCGAAATCCGGTGCTTGGGCAGTGACTTGCAGCGTCAGAAACCAACGAAAAATAGGCGTTCTTTAATGCTGGCAACCATGGGTTTGTTGTAAAAGGAAAAAAAATGTCAATTTGTAGTGTTGTACCGACTTAATGCATTTATTTTGAAAGAGACTGTATGTAAATGGTAAATTTCCTGTGAAAATGGAAGTGTGTTTTGAAAGGTGACAATGCATGTAACAGGCAGAACTTGACATGGTGTCCCAGAACGTCAACATCCAACACACCCAGGGTACCCTGCACGAAAGTCCATGACCAAAAGTCAATATGTGACGAGATCGGAGTGAGAATGTGTTGACTCTCCACGTCCAGATATGACGTGAAAGGTACCCTGGGTGTGTTGGATGTTGACGTTCCGGGATGCCATATCAAGTTACGCCTGTTACATGCACTGTCATCTTTCAAAAGACACCTCCAACAACTAAAGCACGTGGTTAGGTTTAGGAAAAACGAACATTGTTTGGCTTTATAATCTTATGGGACGCGAACACTTCTCTCCCAGGTCAAAGTCTGTGTTTGTTGGACCCGTCCACCACCCCTCATGCCTGCCCTACTTGGACTTTTGTAACCTTAACTTTGGTACGTGTTCCGCTGGGTTTCCCCTCGAGACCGCCAAGTGCCATTAAACTATAACAGCGACCGGCTGCAGATCATGCCGACGTTAAAGGGTGGCTTTTTCGTCAGTGTCTGACAAAACAAGTCACTGCCCAAGCGCTGGATTTCGACGACTTCGGAGTGAGACCGGGCTGAATGAAACAGACCTGGTGTAAATCCTGTAAAAACACTGAACAAAGCAGTTTCACATTAAAAATCGGTGTTTCTCCAACGCTGTTTGGCATGTTGGAGAAGGGCGATGTGCCTAGCATATGCTGTTGTGTCCTCACCCTTTTTCTCTTGTAACTTAATGTGTGCTCATCTTTTAACGTATCCAGATGTTCAGGAGGTTTTCACAGATAGCCAAATTATCTCTTCCTCTCTAAACAAACAGACCAGGTGGTTTAAACCGGTAAAAATGCTGAATAGAGCAGTCTCATGTCACATGTTTGTGTTTCTGCAACGCTGTTTGGCATGTCGGACATGGGCAGCTTGGCCACCACCTGCTAATGTGTGCTCAGCTTTTTCTCTGATAACTTAGGATCTAGACATTTAGAAGATTTTCACTGACAGACAAATTATTGTTAGAGGTCTCCTCTTCTCCAAAACAAGCAGAACCGGAGATATTAAACTGGTAAAAATGCTGAATAAAGCAGTTTCACAATAAAAAAATCTGTGTATTTCCAAAACTGCTTTCTCACAGATGGGCGTCTAACGATAGTGGCCAACACGAAAACACAAATAGCCTCATCTGGAGCCAATGTCTGTTCTGGGCTACTGTAGAAAACATGGCGAGCTCCCTATGTAGCTATAAACGTCTCATGCTAAGGTAACAAAAACACAAAAAAATGTATTTTCAGATGATTATACTCTAAAGAAAACATACTTAATGTACTATATTCTATTTCTGCCAATATATCCTCCTAAATCCTACACACTGCCCCTTTAATCTTGTGACCTGTATTGACCATAAATGCAGGGAACAAACCTGTAATCCTCTGTCACTGTTTTGCTGATCACACTTGTGGAGAATGTTGTAGCACGGTGAGGGTTAAGTGTTTTTAATACAGCATGACAGTGTGTATTAATGCATGAAGTACATGTATTTCCCTATGCGTGGTTTGGGAACAAAGCATATTTGTTTAAAGTGCTGCCTTGTGCACAGTTCACTCCTCAGAGAGAACAAACACCTTCCCCAGTGGACTTCTCCTCATTAAAATAAAGGACGAATCAATGATTTCTAAAACTTCTGTTTATCCAGGGAAGGAATTTGCTGAGCAGTCAGGCTTTTTCTGCAGAAATGCTTTACAGTCTCCGCTGCACATTTAGACTCTTACACATATATTTACATCTGAAATCTGCTCGCTATTACCAGCTGTAAATGTGATGGTTGCATATGTTGATTTATGCCATTACCTTGAAGGGAAGATGAAAACTATGAAAACAACAAAGTTTCTTTGTGGTTGACTTTGTAACATTTATACATTGTAAAGTAAACTGTTACTGCTGCTGCAGAGAATCACTGACAAGAACATTCAAAGTCTGCAGAAAACTTGACTCACGGCATATTGACGCCTTTAAACAGGGTCAAATGTTCCCACGTTTATGCCAATAAAACATTATGACACTGGTATATGGTGATGCTGTGCTGGTTATGTTGGTGTGTATGTGTGTGGTATCAGGACTGATTCATCTTGGCAGTCCTCTACTGACACTTAGTGGTCACATGCGGTACTGCAGGTAACTGTAGACTGCCTATTTTTATTACTACACAAGTGCCTTCACATTGATGGAAAGCACATTTATTTAAGTACCGTACTTAAATGACATTTTGAGGCACTTTACTTGATTATTTAAATTTTCTGCTACTTTATACTTCTACTGCACAACATCTCAGAGGCAAATATTGTATCGTACTACATGTATCTTATAACTTTAGTCACTAGTTACAGATTTAGGTTGATAATACAAAATATTATCCAAAAAATGAATGTTACTATTATTTTCATTTAACCTTTATTTAACCAGAAACTCTTGAGATCAAAAATATCTTTAACTTTAAGAGTGTCCTGGCCAAGACAGGCAGCAACTTAAGTTACAGACAGACAGCATAGAACAAAAATACTAAAATTAAAAAAATATATACAGCTCTAAAAAAAGCAAACTAAAACACAAAATGAGATTGAGACAAAAAAAAAAAGTATCAGTTAAGATGACCTTAACTTAACTTAACTGATACTGGGGGGGGGGGGGGGGGGGGGGATTCAGCTACCCAGCAGAATATAATGTAAATAAAATCATCTACAGAACATTTAATTAAAAAATCAATTAATAATGCTGCTATATTTTAAATTCATCTTTAAATTTGTTTATTGTACATTTGTATGTCTTTTTTGGCCAATGAATTACACTTGAAATACAAGTGTAGGGAGGTTTAGGAGAGTCTGCAACCATAACTGTACAAAAGCACACAAAAAGAGCAGTTACACTTAATGGATAGTGAAAAAGCAACCAGATGGCGTTGGAGGAGGGAGACACAACGAGAACAGAAAGAAACGGAAATGATTTAAGAGGTGCTGGGTTATTTACACCAGGGATGTCCAAACTTGTTTTGAATGGGGGCCAGAGTAGACAACTTTCCACTGCTTCTCTGAGCGTTGGCCCTCTTTATGCTTTGCTGTGGCTGTCCCACCAGGTCCGCCTGTGTAGTTCCTACTTGGTGCACGTTTACAAACTGTGTGATAGTGCTGCCATCTTGAGGACAGCAAAGGAAATGTTAAATGATTTTGAGAGACAAGTCACAGATCATTAAAAATAGTTCCACTGACCACAATGAACACTGGGCCAGACTTTGGACATGCCTGATTACCATTATATTACCATATGTGCATTGTTCATTATAGAATAGCATAGTTAAAGGTAAAGATCTGAATATTTCTTTGCTGCAAACACACATTTGTTATCCCAAATTGTATACTGTAACTCTGAAAGAATCCTCTGTTTCTAACATAAAGCCTAAATAAGTCTGAGCTTAACTGCGATGCAAAACCTCTGCTGGTGCAGAGTAACTTACAAAACTGTTGAGTACAAAAACTGATAAATCTTACAAAACAAAAATGCTGCACTAATCCACCTTCGCCTTAAATACACTGCTCAAAAGAATTATGGGAACACTTAAATCACAAATGAGATCTTGATGAACAAATCATTCAAGTTGAAAATCTGTACTGATGTACATTGTATGATTTGTTGAGAACAAAATGACGGTCAGTGGAAACCAAAATCATCAACCTACTGAAGGCTGGATTCAAAATTGCACTGAAAATCAAAGTGCAAAATTGAAATCACACACATGCATGAATTTTATCATGCAACTCATAACGTGACTCAGCAGTGTGTATGGCCCCCGCGTGCCTGTATGCACCCCTGACAACATGTGGGCATGTTCCTGATGAGACGGTGGAGGGTGTCCTGAGGGATCTGAGCTCAGTCAGCTCCTGGACAGTCTGTGGCCGTACTTGATGGTGTCAGATGCGCTGATATGTAACGTCCCATAGGTGCTCAATTGGATTTAGGTCAGGGGAATAAGAGGGCCGGTCAATGGCATCAGTGTCTTCATCATCCAGGAACTGCCTCCATACTCTGGACACATGAGGCCGGGCATTGTCCTGCACCAGGAGGAACCCAGGGCCCGCTGCACCAGGAGGAACCCAGGGCCCACCGCACCAGGAGGAACCCAGGGCCCGCCGCACCAGGAGGAACCCAGGTCCCGCTGCACCAGGAGGAACTCAGGGCCCACCGCACCAGGAGGAACTCAGGGCCCACTGCACCAGGAGGAACCCAGGGCCCACTGCACCAGGAGGAACCCAGGGCCCACTGCACCAGGAGGAACTCAGGGCCCACTGTACCAAGAGGAACCCAGGGCCCACTGTACCAAGAGGAACCCAGGGCCCGCTGCACCAGGAGGAACTCAGGGCCCACTGTACCAAGAGGAACCCAGGGCCCACTGCACCAGGAGGAACCCAGGGCCCGCTGCACCAGGAGGAACTCAGGGCCCACTGTACCAAGAGGAACCCAGGGCCCACTGCACCAGGAGGAACCCAGGGCCCACTGCACCAGGAGGAACTCAGGGCCCACTGCACCAGGAGGAACCCAGGGCCCACTGCACCAGGAGGAACCCAGGGCCCACTGCACCAGGAGGAACTCAGGGCCCACTGTACCAAGAGGAACCCAGGGCCCACTGCACCAGGAGGAACCCAGGGCCCCCTGTACCAAGAGGAACCCAGGGCCCACTGTACCAAGAGGAACCCAGGGCCCACTGCACCAGGAGGAACCCAGGGCCTGCTGCACCAGCATAAGGTTTGACAGTCGCTGTGAGGATTTCATCCTGGTACCTAACAGCAGTCAAGGTACTGTTGGCTGTGACAGCGAGGTCTGTAAGCCCCTCCAAGGATATGCCTCCCCAGACCATCACTGACCCACCGCCAAACCGGTCATGCTGGATGATGTCACAGGCAGCGGAACACGGCATGGCATCTCCAGACTATTTCATGCCTGTTATACTGTGACGACTACATGTTCCCTTAACTTTCTGAGCAGTGTACAAGCAGCCAAGTAGTAAGACAACATCAACCTTTGAGTTGTAAGTCAGACATAGCAGGAAATTCTGACAGCCTCTTTCTCCCACTTGCTAAAAGGACTACAGAGGTGTCAACAAAGCAGTTGAATAAAAGCACCATTGACCAGTTGTGCAATGAAATGGATCAGGGACCTCCACAAAAAAAGAGGATATATCCTAGGATGAAATAAGGAAAAAGTCAAGGCCGCCTCTCCATTGTACAAAAACCAAACTAAGGCAATTTAAAAGACTCACCAGATTATATGACACCCTGTCACAGCTATATATAAACTAGACATAAGGGATGACAGTATATGTATAAAATATGGTGCTGCTGAAGGATGGTGCTGTTGAGGGACTGAAATAAAATTAAAGATTGGTTTGGCATAGAAAAGAAAGCCATGATCCAAAGTGATATACCCATTTCACATCATAATCATATATACTGGAAGATTTGCATAATTGCAGTTAAATATCCTTAAAAAATAAAGATATCTTTCTCTTTCTTTAAGCACTGTGTAACTTTGTTTTGTTTATACATAAAGTTTCTATTATTATGATTTTATTATAAAAAGTCTGAAACGGTGAAAGATGACACTGAGAGCACCCAGGGGAATGTTCTGAGTATATGGGGACATTTTCTGCTTCAGAACTGAGAACACCACAATAGAAAAAAAACAAACAAAACAAACAGGTTGTGGGTACACAAAATCAAGCTCTCATTCATTGTCTATGGAGCAGCTCCAGACTTTATACTTGATGACATCACAAGTCTGGCTTTGAGAGAGGAGCTTTGATTTCCTATGCCATGGACATATTGAAATTTTCACTTTAGGTAGGGTCTAAGTTGATCTACAGGGGAATAAATATTTGACAGCAATAGAGAATATCTGAGAGCCTTACTGCATTATAAATGCTATTACAGCCTATTTTTACATTTTGAATTGTCATGTGTCTCATGAATTTTGTTTTCCTTTACATAAATAAAGACTCCATAAATTGGTGCATATAGTTTATAGTCTTAAATGTTAAAATGTTAAATGTAGACCTTTGACTACAGTACATTTTTTTTCCTAAATTAGGTACTATAGGGACACCCGAAAGGGAGTAACTTCACCTCTCTTTAGTTAGAATTGTACGGAAGCATATTGCATTCACTTGACAAATAAAAAATCAAAATCTCGCGAGAAGCTCCCACCTGGCACTTGCAAGTGACCCCTGCATCCATGGCGACTCCTGCTCATGGATATATTTTGCATCCGTGCTCGTAATTAGTTACACACAGGGGTATGATAATCTAGCAATGTTTTTGACTGCATCTTTCTAGTTCAGGCCTATCGCTCAATGTAACAGGTTAGGTTAGTAACAGGTTGTAACAGCGTTACCTGACAAACGTGTATGGGCATGATTTTACAACCTGTTACTAACCTAACCTGTTACATTGAGCGATAGGCCTACACTAGAAGGATGCAGTCGAAAACATAGCTAGATTATCATACCCTGTGTGTAACTAATTACGTGCCTTACCCTTATTGATAAAAAAAATTACCACAAAAAAAAACAGAAGAAAAAAAAAATCACGAAAAACAGGGACAAAATTACTCAGAAAAATAGAATAAATTGCACCAAAAAACAGGGCTTTTTTTCATTTGTCAAGTGAATGCAATACGCTTCCGTAGAACTGAGCATCTTTTGTTTTTCATTTTGTATTTTGTGAGTTGATGATGAAATCAAGGAGAAAAAAAGAAGGAGAAAAAAACATAGTGGCAAAATGGCTGAAAAGCTCAAAATTCGATTTTGGCGTCTAATCGGACTTCTGTCCTTGTCCCAGTTTACAAGCAACTGAGAAAATCGAATTACTGACGGGAACTTGTCCTCCTCCTCAACATTAGGTGGCGATATGCGTCATTTCAGCGGGTTAATACGGCCCCCTTTCCGGTTGACCTATTATGTCACTTAATAATAAACAACTGGAGTCAGGCGGCAGACCGGCATTTTCGAACAACAGCAAGATGGATAATCGTACAGCTTTGTTCATCTCGTACGTAATGTACCCGTTACTGATTGTGCAGATAAGGTGCACGCTATCCCTCATGGTCATGGTGATTTCGAGAGGCAGACAAGAACGCTGTATGCTGTTGGAGGGCTACAACAATAGCATGTCTTGTCTGTTCCGGGGTCATACGCCAGCGTGGGGGGTGTGGAGCATGCGCACATGCATTGTCTAGTTTACGTATACATGCCAGAGAAAATCGAATTCCAATCGCATTATCTGGGTACCTTAATACATGCACTTCAGTTGTCCAGTTATAGTCGGATTAAGGCAATAATTTGATTTTTTCAAGTGTCATGTAAACGTACTGATTGGCAGTCACATCTACAGCAGTAAGAGAATAAATCAGAGTTCTCCCTCTCCTTCTGTGTGCGTTTGTAACAGTAAGGTGATACAAAAAAGTCAATATTAAAGGGGCTCTATGTCAAATTTAGAGTGTATGAGTTGTCTGGACACAGTTCACATTATGGTGGCTAGCAGCTAACGGTGGTAACTCAGGAACAGCACCAGGCTTTGAAACCAGTTTGACACAGTGGTCAAACCGTGGAATTACAACTTCTGGGTCTACCGTGTGATGTTACTGGGGCCAAAAGCACTTCCCCCACTGACTTACATTGTGAAGTGACATCTGTAAATCAGTGTGTCACCCCATGAATTGACTTGTTTCACTTTGAGAATTGGATCCATTTGGTCTAAAAACTAGAAGAGCCACATGTTTAAATCATTTTATTTTCATTCCAGTTAGCATCTAAAGCTGCAGTTAGCTGCTAAGGCCCTGCCTCTGACACTGTATCCAGTTCTCTTTACATATCTATGTGCTAACTCCATTAAAAGAGCTAAACATCAGCAACAGTGCTGACAGAGTTAACAATGTTAACCAGGGGGAACCAGAGGGTGAGTGCTACACTTCTGCAACAACGCCGTCCCGATATCATATATGAACACTGTGTTGCGATGAGCTAACCAGTGGGACACACTCTCATACTAACACACGCGCAGCTTACCACAACAAACCACAGAGAAGCTCAGATTACAACACACAAAGCAATAATGTGACTTCATTCTCTGCTTTAGATGCATTTACTTCATATCTTTACATAGCAAATAATGGTATTACTGCTCTATTACTGCTCAAATGTCAGCACCTCTAAAAGTTACTCTTTAA
The DNA here is from genome assembly GCF_041903045.1 of Epinephelus lanceolatus. NCBI lineage: Eukaryota > Metazoa > Chordata > Actinopteri > Perciformes > Serranidae > Epinephelus > Epinephelus lanceolatus. Next base: position 44,629,624 of record NC_135736.1, read on the forward strand.
ATCTCCTAAATCAAATTAATTCTATACTGTATGTTTGCATCTATTTCACTTGCTGACAAACCAATCTGAAACTAACCAATTCTAAATAACATGACAACAAGGCTCGCAGCGAGAGAACCATGTTGGAATACGAACAAATTAGAATAATGGAGAATTTCCTGTTCTTGAATGCCGCATAAGCCCCACTTTGTCCACCCCATTCAAAACACTGCACTGCCATGAGCGTCCAAACCTGTTTTTTTGATCCCTAAATCAAGTCCAGTGTGTGTGTGCATGTGTGGGCATGATGCCCACCTGCGTCACAGTGTGTGTCAGCATGACGCATTTGGTCCTGTATCACCTTGCTGTTACAAACACACACACACACACACACTCACAAAATTGAGGAGAGAAGAGGGAGAACTGATTTATTCTCCTCAGCACATAAAATAAAACACACATCACAGATAATGTGATCATTTATCAGCATCAACACAAGAGGGCAGCACATTCACACATCAGGACTCCTACACTGCCTCCTCCTCCTCCTCACACTCAGCATTAGTCCTCTGCGTGTGTCAGTGTGTCTGTGTGTGTCGGTTTGAGTGGTCGTCGGTCAAAGAACCACCAGACCTTTGATCACACTGACTGCCCGGTGGAGTGCGTGTGTGTGCGTATGCATACGCGTGTGTTTGGAGGTGGGCAGGTCGGGGTGACATAAAGGAGAGGAAGTGGGGTGAGTCACTGAGGATTTGGATGAAAGGGATAAATGACGGAGAGACGAAGGCTTCTGTAAAGGAAGCCTAATAATATGAGACTGTCCTCAACAGATAAATACAACGACCTTTTGCCATTGTGCGAACAACTGTCCTCTCTCAGAGGCAAAGTAGTGCGACATTGTTAAACCAAGTTAAAACCTCTTTGGGACGAGGGCACTGAGGACAGTTGGACAAACAAGACATGTGACATCGCCCCAGCAGACCAGCAGGAGCAGCAGAGCGTTGTGATATACAATACAGTTTGTGTACAAAGTGTTTAGATCAAAGGAGAGATGTTTAAGTTATAAAGGGGAAACTGAAGAGGGATTCAACCTTCAGTTTAATGAGATTTTGATTGTGCTCTTCTCATCTCATCAATCAATCAAGTATAGGACTCCAAAACTGTAACTGCTGTGGGTTACAGGTTTTCATTTTTGGAGACAGAAGTCTAGTGGGAACATTTTGATGCATTATGTGGAACTGAAAACTGCTTCCTGGAGACTGTCAACACATTCTCACTCTGACCTCGTCACATATCGAGGTTTGGTCCTGGAATTTCCATGTCTGGATACGATGCAAAAGGTACCCTGGTTACATTGCTTGTTGACGTTCTGGGACACCGTGTCAAGTTCTGCCTGTTACATGCATTGTCGTCTTTCAAAAACACTTCTGCTTTCACGGGAAATTTAACATTTACATACAGTCTCTTTCAAAATAAACGCACTACGTGGGTACAACACCGCAAACTGATGTTTTTTTTTTCCTTCAACAACTACGCACATGGTTGGGTTTAGGAATTTATAATCTTAGGGGACGTTAACCCCGCTCTCCTGGGTGAAGGTCGGTGCCATCCACCATCCGTCCCGCCCACCCTACTTGGACTTCAGTCGCCTTCACTTTCATTCTTGTCCCGCCGCATTTCCCCCTGACGCCTCAGAGTGCCGTTAAACTATAACAGAGACCTGCTGCACATCATGCCGACATTGAAGGATGGCTTTTTTCTTCAGTGTCTGAAGCCGCAAGTCACTGCCCAAGCACCGGATTTCAACGATTTCGGAGTGAGACCAGGCTGCGACTGTCCACGGTGCAGACACACGGATTGCAACAAATCTCACCTGTCTCCCGGAGATTATATTTATATAGTACCAATTTGTGATTTATTTTTATTTTTTGATTGGAAACATAATTGCTGGCTGAATTATGTTCAGTGACAACATTTTTTACAGTCAATAAATTGTTATGTTTTTGTGCCACATGTAAATTGTAGAGAAGTGGTCAGGGTGGACTCATTGCATGTGGTTGGCTTTAGGCAACACAAGCCAAATTTGGGGAAAGATAATCGCTTCATGGGGTGGGCAGAAATCCAGAAAAATGAATAATTTCAATAAATAAATAAATAAAAGGCACAATTTGAAAATAAACCTTCTCCCTGCAGCTCTCACCTTTCTGTCCTTAGTCCCAAACACCAGAAGACCACGGGCATATGCATGCGCTTCAAACATCAACCCAGTATTTCCCATACATTCGATTGATTACATCTCTCCTTAAATGTGCACTGAGTGCCTTAACATAACCATAAAAAAGTTGAACCATGATTTGGTTTCTATAAGCCGATATTTTATTACACGAGTGGATAGTCTCCAAAAAAAATAAAATAGAATATAATAAAATAAAAAAATGAAAATTCGGAGACAAGTGTACTGATCATGAAAGGCACCTCACTGTGCTGATCTTGAACTTAAATCAACTGAATAAACTTCACTTTTTAACTTTTTCTAACTTGATTGATTGCAGCAAATCAGTGTAGTGTGAAAAGTGCTTTAGTTACCCTAAGCAGCCCGTTCGCGGGCATGTATTGAGCTCTGGAAACTAAATCACTTTTTATGAACCGAACAACCTTGGGTGAAAAGAAATGTCATCGATGTGCTTCACAGCCAAACAGTCTCACCGACTTCTCACAAATGCAGCAATGAAACGTTGCTGCTAATCAGAATATTAATTCTTTGACTGACTGGACGAAGAGGAGGAGACACAGAAACGGACTGACAGACAAGGGAGGGAGAGTGGTGTGTGTGTGCGTGTGGACAAAAGAGGGAAAGAGAAAAGGAGGGATGAAAAAGGTGGAAAGGAAAGAGTGACAAGTAATAAATGAATGGACAGAGTGGGAGATCTAAGAGAGGAGGGAGGGGAAGAAATAGGAGGAGAGGACAGGGCTGATGGGTGAATGGAGAGGAGAGGTGGAAGGTGAGAGAGAGGAGGAGGATAAATATTAAAATGAATGATGTGCACTCTACAGGCAGAAGTGCAGCTGGCAGCAGAGTGGTGTCGCCAAGCCAGCAAAACAAACTGACTGATGTTGGCACTAATACAACAGAACAGAAAGACAGTCACTGAGGGAGAGACGGAGAGACAGAGACAGACATTTTAAAATAATGTCTCTGACCACCACTCACACAACCCTGTCCCCACATCATTTAACATGCATGTGGTTTTGCCAAATAGGTTTTGGAAGAAACATAATTGCTGCCTTGATTGCGTTCAGTAGCAACATGGTCCAACAAGTGTTACAGTACGTCCTTGTACTGCACAGAAGTTGGGAGGTGTTCGGGATGGATGGTGGGTGTACAAATAGCAGGACACAACACTGTACAGATAAAAGAAAACATTCCTCCAAGGTAAGTAGGTGTGAATTGTGACATATCAAATTAGAGAAATTAAAGGGAAGAGGAAAAAGTTTACAAAAATATCTGTTTGCGCAAAATGTTTTTGGGTATTCTAAAATGACAGTGGTGCACTTAAAAGGGTAAGATGTACTCAAGAAAGAAACGTTGGTGCTCTTAAAGAAAAGAAAATGTGTATTTTCAAACACAAGGAAAATCATCTAGTAAGGACACACCTTTAACTGAATGTATAAAAACTAGGGCTGTCAAGCGATTAAGACCGATTAAAAAATTAATCTAATTAAATACACGCTCTGTAATTAATCCAAATTAAAACATAAATCAATTTCTGCTGTGAAAATATTTTGAAAATTTAAATTCAAATCATTTGTTGCCGTAAAGCTGCTGGATTTCGGACATAAATGTCTCCCTGTCCTCTGCCACCAAACTGGTCTGCAGTCCATTGCAATGCATTTTGTCACAGGTAGACGTCCTCAGTTTGCGTCTGAATGCCTGGTTGTGTGTGGCTTGACGTAGCAAAATGCTAGCGTTAGCATCAGAGGCTGCGCTAGCTCAGACTTTCGGGTTTGCTGCTAAATGCTTTGTGTTGAGGTGATATTTCAGGCTGGAAGTAGTCCAATGGTACAAAAGTTCCTTACTGCAGAAATTGCAGAGAACGGTACTCCTGTCAACAGCTCCACCTGGGTGTTTTTTTTTTTTTTTTTTAAAAAGGTAAATGTTCCATTCACAGGGCCGAGCAGCGTTGTCTCATCTGCCTCCATCATGTGAAAAAGCTATGGTGGCTTTGAATGACAGACCAGGTGAAAGGGCATCATGGAATGTGCTTAATTAGCGTTCATTTCTTTTTTCTTTTTCTTTTTTTCTGCAATTAATTAATTGAAATTAATGCATTATTTTGACAGCCCTGATAAAAACATAATGTTTCCTATTTAGTTTGAACTCTGAAGATCCGTCAATGTCGAAATCATAGATTGCAAATAATAAAATAATTGCAGGCTGTTTTGGGGATTGCTGCAACCTGAACTGCCTGATTTCACCGCAGTCTTTCTAAAAAAACATGTCATGCATGTTGCAATATTTATTTTTGCAAGTGGTGGAGGCAATTGAAACTTGTATTTTGAGCTTATCATTATGAGCATTTAGTGTTTCCCACAAAATTAAAATTTATTTGTGATGGTGTGGGGCAGCAGCAGCTGATCGCCGACGACTAGCGGTTTTTACCGTTCAAAGCAACACTGAAGGATGATCTTCCAAGACAGCAGCAGACTACTGTTAGAGGCCAATAAAAGCGTGTGTTTTTTAACAACAATAGGGGACATGGGGGTATTTTAAGCCAGAACTTGATCTTTTCCTAACCCTAACCAAGTGCGTTTTGTGCCTAAACCATACCACACGTTAACCAGAGCGCTGCTACAACATAAAACTGAAAATTTAAACCTTGAGAAATGTAAAGTTTCCACATATCAGCTGTAGGATATCCATGGTTTGCAGAAACATACAATGCCAACATTTATTTTGGCAAGTGGGTTGGTATAGTCAGATGCAAAGACTGGTCTGATGTTCAGAAATTACAGTCAGTGTCCAACAAATTACAGAGAGTGTTCAACATAGCCAAACTTAATTAAGTAGGAAAGACCAATAACAATTTGCTCAAAACAAATCCAGTTAAGTCTTGTGAGGTGGAGCCAACGAGCCCTCCGACTTCAGTTTCTTCAGATGCTTGTTTAGGCTACATCCTGTCGGACTCTTGTTTCCCATTATGAAGTAAGAGCTCATCAGTGCCTGAAAGGTTATTTTATATTTTTTAACATCTTTTATCATGAAGGCAATTTATTCTTATCACCCAGGTACAGTAACCAGGATATTACACTGAGTGTAAATGTGCGGTCAGATTTCCTGTGGAAGCTGATATCTTGCTGAATGGGTCACAACCATCACTAAAAATGCTGAAGTCTGCAACGATGCAACAATGAAAACAGAACAAAAATAACTTTTGTCTTCTCGCAAATTATTCTGCACTACGTACAAACACCAACTGTGAACCTCTCTCACACTTTTTCTCTGTCTCAAGACCGCTTGTGCTCGATGCTTGGTCTGACATTTGTGTCAAGTTATGCAGAGGACCAAAAATCTGTGTTTATTATACAGTACACCTGATAAGACCGAAAAAGAGAGAGTGTGTTCTATCTGATCACACAAACACACACACAGAGTGGCTTGTGGTGTGGAGGTGACACATTTTGGCAAGAAGTTGTAGCTTTGGCGTGAGGGCACTGCTAATCCTGCTCCCTCTGAGGAGAAAGAGGAGGAGACAGACGGACAGAGCAGAAGCACCAAAGACCAAAAGGATAAAAGAAGGTTTTGCTTCAGTGAATAATCGCACTATACTTTCCTTGCTTTTCTTTGAGCCTCGCCGTGACATTGCTTCAATCACACTGAAAGGATGTTTTTGTGACATCAGTATTACATAACCTGTTTTTATTGTGCGTCTCTAAGTTTAGTTTGTCATAAACACTCAAATTCACAAATTACATTAAAAAAGAACAAACTACAGGTAAAAAACAAATTGAAAAAAAAATACTTTGTGCAGAGTAATTATACTGTAACTGTCAGTGTTGGAAAGGTTACTTTTGAAATGTAACAGGTAACAGAGTCATCGCTCTTATCACGACATAAAACAATAAAGATGAAACAGCTTTGTTAGCTTTCGTGATTCTGTCTACTGACATTTTTTTTTCTCTCTTCTCTTTTGGTGGTAGGTCGTCTTCACTGGTGCTTGGTGTAATTTGCTCCGTACAACAAAGCGATCCATTGTCCCACTCATGGCTTTCTTTCATTATAATTATTCTAATTGTTATCATCCCTCACGCTGGCTGCCAATCAGGGCTGTTGATGTGTCACACACTTACAATTCCCACGTACGAACAGCAACAAATTGGCACCCTGTGAGGTCTTTGTTTTTTTAATAAAATAAAACAAAATGGAATTGAATTTAATTGAATTGATGGAATGGAATAACATTGAATTGAATTGAATTTCTAGCTAGAGTTTGCCACTTTATTAAGAAATGTGTGCACACAACATACTGATACAGTCAATAAAAAATTAATTAATCACTTCTTGTGTCGGCCCAGTTGAATATTGCAATAATAATGTGCCATAAAATCCCACGTCACGCCTGAATTGGCATCACGGCACACCATTTGAGAACCACTGGCTTACAGCAACGTGCATCGATTTGATTAGCATACAACAGACGGTGCACATCGAAACATGAGAAGCAATAAAAGCCGACGCTCAAAATTTGAGTGCATACTGCCAAATGAATGGAGCCTGACTGGACGTAGAGAGAGCTCCTTGTGAGCCATCCTACCCTGGATGGACCACACAGTCTGAGCAGCTTTGCTGACCAGCATTGTCCGTAAATATGCCAAAAGAAGGCAGGTTATATGCTACATGTAAGCTTTTTATCAACAAGGATATATTTAGATGTAACCCCTTTGTGATCACCAGCATATTGATTAGCTACTGTAATTTAATTACATTTTTCTCAGTACCTGTAACCGATCACAATTACATTTATTTTGTCATACATGTAACTACTTACTCCCCAACACTAGTAACTGCATGTGTGTTTAAAGTGTGACATTAACCAGTTCAGGATGCTCTACACACGGGACACATCAAATTTCTAGAAATGTAAGTGGTAACACTTTACTTGAAGGTATCTACATAAGAGTGACATGACACTGTCATAACTTTGACACGACACTGTCATGAACATTATGTACATGTCATAAACGTTTATGACTGCTGTCATTATGTGTCATTCAGTTTTTGCCATGACAACTTGACATTAAATTTGTTTGAGATGGCTGTATAATGACAACTTGACATTAACCAGGATGACATTACCAGAAGATGTCTTTGTCATGACAACTTGACATTAACAAGAAATGCACCTCTTTTTGTGTTTATGATAAGCGGACATAATGGCTATTATTGTCATGACAAAGACAACTTCCGGTAATGTCACTTTAATTAATGTCAAGTTGTCATAATCAAGACAACCCAAACAATGTCAACTTGTCATTACAAAAACTGAATGACACTTAATGACAGCAGTCATAAACGTTTATAACATGTACATAATGTTCATGACAAGTTCATGACAGTGTCATGTCATAGTTATGACAGTGTCATGTCACCCTTATGTAGACACCTTCAAGTAAAGTGTTACCATGTAAGCTTAGAAAATGAGACAATCATTCGTAGGTGACATTTGATGTGCCATGTGTTCATTTAAGGGTGAAATATACTAATGCATATTTTCCTTGTGTTGCAACCAGTTTCATCCTCATCAATTAACTGTCAGCATAATAGCAGGTGTGCTGTTTCCACAGGGCAGGAGACAGCTGATTTTATAAACTGTGATTGATGTCATCCACACTACGTGCACCTGCCCAGCTGACTGTGGTTAGGAAAAAACTAGACCTGAGTATGTGATTGTCATTCACTATACAAATAAACAAAACAAACAACATTTTTCCACTAGATACACACAGAACTGATGAATTAATTGCTGTTCCCGGTAATTATGTTCTCATTGGTGATGAGACTCTTTTAATGACTTAATAAATGAATCCACCTGTTTAAGTTATTTCTCCTTGCCTGAGGCATTTCAATTCTCGTAAATCTCAGTGTTCAATGAGGTCTGTCTGACCCACAGAACAGACACTTTGTAAATCACAATGTCAAAAAGGAGAGTGATATGGCAGTCGTATTTAAACACAGGACAGACGAAAACACCTCCTGCCTCAAGATGCTTCCATGCTCGGCAAGTCAGCTCTTCCCTCTGACCCTGCCTCTGCCTCTGCCTATTTTTGCCTCATGTTTTCCAGACCACAGGCTTTCTCAGCTTACTGTGACCTTTATGAATGTCACAGCCTAAAAAGCACATTTACAGTGGTGGCAACTAAGAGGTTAAAGAAACAAGAGCATGACCAGTACAGCGTCCGGTTTGACTCTCAAGGCTGACTTTAGAACAATAAACAGGGTAAGGAGGTCAAATGAGATTTAGGTCCTCAACCCATTCAACCAAGTAATTTGGTCCTACCCTCTGATCTGACCAACAGGAACATATCCTTAATTAGTGCTCTATACTGATGACATAAGATCAACATGTCTTGATATCTAAGTGACAGTTAATAATAGGTTGTGTGTGACCGTTCAGGGCTTCAGTTTTAAACACGTTTAACGTTCTGTAACAGTCAAGGTTGCAACAAAACTGTATGATTAGGTTTGAAAAAAGACCATGGTTTGGGTTAAAATAAGTGTGTTTGTTAGCAACGCAGCATGGCGTATGTCGCGACATCATTACATACCTCACGTGAGCCACCACTTTACATAGTTAAAATAACTGAATGTTGAATTTGGTTTCACAGAGGACAGAAACAGCACTATCCTGGGTAAAAGTCTTGTGTTTGATTGAGCCACCCATCCACCCTGAGCCCCCTTCTTACCATGGATGTATTAGATATGTTTACTGGACAGCCAGATTGCACCTATTTAGTCCAATGAGAAGTGCGTGCTGGCACTTACCATGGATGTATAAAAAGAACTGGATACAGCATTGAAGGCGGGGCCTGTTCATGTCTATGAAGGTTGCTCAGTGGCGCATGAAGCCCAAAAAGCTCAACTGCCATGTATAAAATTAAAGGGAAATTTCGGTTTATTTCAACCTGTCTCCTATCGTCCTAAATTTGTTTCAAGTGACTACTGACGTAAAAATAATAGTTAGCATGTTAGCCGTTAGCCTAGATACAGCCGGGGTGCATAGTAGCGTCAGACCTGTTAAAACGTAAGTGAACGGGCAACCTTCAAGTGCAAAGTTAGTCCACTAAACAAGCTTTTTTTCCACAAAGACCGCCTCATATCGTTAGGATAAATGTCAGAGAAAATGACATGTAAACGTGTTGTCTTACCTTACCGGTGTGCTGCCATGTCTGTTTACCATCTAGCTCTGCTTTCCAAAGCGCGGCCGAAATATCGCGAGAACAAGCAGCGATCTCATACCGTGCCTGAAATCTCGCAAGAACAAGCAGCAACAGCTGGAAGGCAGAACCGGACAGTAGCCTGAAAAGTTCATTCATTTATTTTATGAAAGATTTATAGAATAATGGCTGATTTTTTGCCAGACTTCGACTTTGTGGAGGAGGAATTTGATTTTGCAGAGTTTGATGGCCGCCCTTTGTGAAATTGAAGAATGGAGGAGGAGAGAGAGAGGCGCAACAGGTAGAGGACGAGAGAGGAATGGCTGCTGCAAGGCTGCGTAGCTCTGGAGATTGGTGGTGTACCTGTGAATGCTGTGCCCCAGTGCCCACAGAAGAGGAATGCCTCTGTTGCAACACCTGGAGTAGTATCCAGCTGGGCTTTATCTAGAGCTCGCCAGATATATTTCGGCTGCGCTTTGGAAAGCAGAGCTAAATGGTAAACAAACATGGCAGCACACCGGTAAGGTAAGACAACACGTTTACATGTCGTTTTCTATATGTTCTCTGACATTTATCCTAACGATATGAGGCGGTCTTTGTGGAAAAGAAGCTTGTTTAGTGGACTAACTTTGCACTTGAAGGTTGCCCGTTCACTTACGTTTTAACAGGTCTGACGCTACTATGTGCCCCAGCTGTATCTAGGCTAACGGCTAACATGCTAACTATTATTTTTATGTCACTAGTCACTTGAACCAAATTTAGGACGATAGGAGACAGGTTGAAATAAACTGAAATTTCCCTTTAACTTATCAGCACTGCCTCCACACTGTGTGGCCCATAACGCAGGCGCACTAGAGACTTCCACCAGTGGAGTGGGCTACTTCGGTTTAGCGCTCCGCTAACTTGAATGGAGATAAAAAATATTTAATCCCGGTGCTTCAGAACTTTGGATGTTATCAGACCGAATGGATCAAATCCAGACAGTGAAACAAGTTATTTTGTGGGGGTTGTGACACTCAGACCTTTGAATCCACTGATTTACAGACGTCTCTTTCCCTGTGTAGGTCAATGGGAAAAGTCTGTGACAGGGCATCAAGTGACCGTGCAATTCCATTGTTTGGTCACTACAAAACTTGGCTTGAAAGCACAGTGTATTTCTTGGGGGCCTGGCATATGGGGCAAAAAAGTTTCCAGCTCCTTGGTTTACTTCCCCAATATGTGACTCACCTAATAAGCACGGTAGTGTTTCTCCTGCTGGTCTCGCCTGCGAGTTCCCACTTAACTCATAGACTTTACATTGATGATGTCACAACTCAAGGAAAGTTTTTCAGATATGAAACTTAAATGGATCAAAAATTCATAATATAAAGAGTTATACTTGACCTTGTGTGCAGTTTGAGATGTCTTGTAAACAGTTTACAGATGGTTCTTTTTAAATGGTGGTCTATGGGGAAAACACTTTTTTTTTTCACTGCAGTACCACGAGTGGCCACTAGAAACAATTAGAAGCAAGGCTGAGTGGTGCTCCTGGAGGCTTCCCCCCATCCACAGACTTTCTTGCTCTTTATACTACATCACCTGACTTTCTCCTTTGCTACAGTCATAAAAACAAATACAACAACCACTGGTGGTCGCCACCTAACAACACATGCAAATATGGGTCTTAATAAGCTGCTTGTACAAACCACCTGTGCGGTCATATATGTGTGCAAATACAAAGCAATAGGAAATCTAAGAAACTGAACTTTAGGTCTTGTTTGAACAAACAGCCAATGCTTTTATTTTCCTGGTCAGGGCAGTCTCCAAACACATCCTTAATCCAATGGTCTCCCCAGTCTCCAGTCTTTCTGCTTTATGAGGCAGAGCCTTTCACCCTGACTTGCACACACTTCTTCAAAACTGTAACTGTCCACAGGGTACACTGCAAAACAACATGAATTGTGAATAGAGCACTGGGGCCACTTTCTATTTCCACTTTATTTTCAAATGGATTTTGTACTGATGGCGATAAAACCAGGTGCTGTATTTCTGCACACTTTGCACTAAACTACCAACACAGAATCATAAAGGCTCACATCACTGCAGACACCACAGTCACCATAATAACACATGCAATTATTATTTCATGCTTTACTGTTGGTACAACACACTCTCACTCCGATCCTGTCACATATGGACATCTGGCCACAGACTTTCCACGTCAAGATATGATGTGCAAGGTACCCTGAGTACGTTAGTTGTTGACATTCTGGGACGCCGTGTCAACTTCAGCCTGTTACATGCATTGTCTGTTTTCAAAAATGACTGCCATTATATAGAGTTTCTTTCAAAATAAACACACTACATCGATACAACACTGCAAACTAATGTTTTTTCCTTCAGCAACACATGCACATGGTTAAATTTGGCCAATTCACGCACATAGTTTGGTTTAAGCAACAAAAACACGTGGTTATGTTTAGGTAACAAGAACAGGGTTTGGCTTTACAGTCACATGGGAAGCGAACACCAGCCACCCAGGTGAAAGCCAGTGGTTGGACCCATCCACTACCCATCCCACCTGCACTACTTGGACTTTTGCTGCTGTAACTTTCGTTGTTGTCCTGCTGCGTTTCCACCTGACACCATGAGGCACTGTTATTGTTTATGGCATTTCATAACGACGTGAAAGGACAAATATTTTTCATCTGTGTCAGACACCAGAAGTCACTGACCAAGCACCAGTTTTCGACGACTACAGAGTGAGTCTGGGTGGTCATGTTACATTTACTGCCATTATCTCATGTTAGTTATATTACATATCATACATTTATAATCTTTATTTAGTTTGCTTACCTAGTGCAATGTTTTATTTTCTGTTTCTTGTGCTGGTGAAATACTAATTTCCCTCCTTGGGATCCATCTTATCCCATTTCATCTCATCTTAATTAACTAATATGTGCTTTTGTTATTTGATCAATTTTTATCACTTTTTTGGCAACACAGGGAATCTCTGTGTTCTGCCAATAATATACTCATTGAACTGAACTGGTGCCAGAGGCGGTGAGACAGCAGAGACAGGTGATGCTGCAGAAGCAGCAAACATGCTTTCAATCACAATTAGGGGGGGGATACAGGAATACAGACGGATGAGCTGCTGCACCTGTTGGTCCTGTTGCAGTAAATGTCATTTGGGTGTGATCAAATAGTCAGGTTGGACTACCAGAGAGTCTGAGGGGGGCATTAAAAGAGAGGCAGTGACAGAAAGGGGAAGAGGCAGACAGACACACGGGACCAGAGGGTAATAAAATCCACCTAACCCATCAGCAATCTTTCCATCCATGGATCTACTGCATGACAGGGTAAGTGGGGCTTTAACCTGTCATGTCTAATAAAAATCAGCTTAGCCCCCTCAAGGCTTCACTGACACACCTGGTCTGATCTGCAACTGGGTCAGCAGCTGTCTGCCTGCCCGTCTTTCTGCTTGTTTGTCTGTCAAAAATAAACAAGGCAATATGAAGTCTCTCTCTGTCACCAACCGCTGCCTCTGTTACAAGGCTCAGGACTCAAGGACTTGGCACCTTTTGACAGGAAAAGCCAGGTTTTGTCAGTGGCTGGTAGGAGAGTCAGCTCAGGTGACGTTCAGAGCGACTGTTCTTATGTGGCATCTTGAGTGAATAGTCTGCAGCCAAACTCTCTTTCAGCTCACTGATTACTTCCCCTTCTCTGTTTGAAGGTGTGTTAGTCAATCAAATCAGTGGCTGTAGAGTGTGATTGCAACAAAAAACCCAGCAGACTCTCGGTCTTCTGTGACTCACTGTTGAGAAATACTGCACACAGAGCTTCTTTCTAGGGCTGTGCCCGACTCAGAATCATGATCAGATTTGGCTGTTAAATACAAATATTTTGCTATTCAATACTTTTATTTCACATATAGAGTTTGAACAGGGTTTGGTGGGACGTTCAGGGTGACAGTGGCATTCATGTAATATAGTTAACAAGCCAAGTCCTTTCAGCTAATGCATTCTCACTACTCTAACAATGGTTCGGACACGTGCAACGTTACCGACACTAGATATTAAACAAAAGCCAGAGACTGTATTGTATTAAGTAGCTGTGAGCTGTAAATTCACCACTTCTAAGCAGAAGGCAGAAGATAAGGTTATCTCAGAGCCTCACAGGGCAAAGCCTTTCTTCCTCTGGGCAGCTGCCTACGTCTCCCTCAGACTAACCCTAGCTCACACTGACAGACAAAAAAATAAGACTGCTCAGCCCACATCTCAGTCCACTCAGGGGTCTTTGACTGATGATTCAAATCTTTGACTTTCAAGGGGCAGCCATACTTTATAGGTTATAAGGTTTATAGAATATTTTGCCATCCTTTAGGATGGTGAGGATGAGATGCAGGTGGAACTTCCAGCAGGACAACAATCAAAAATCATAGCTGCTGCGCAGCAATGGTCGGGGCAAAATTAGGCAATTCTGAGCAACACACACACTAAAACAAAGCATATCACAACATAGAAGTTACATCATATAATTATGGCATGCCCTTCAAATTGTGGATGAGTGGCTGAAGTGATCAGACTCATAATATACAAAGGAAAGAAAAAACTCAAGAACAACAAAGTAAGAATAACATTAACTGCTTGCAGTTATGAACAAACTGGCCTGATCTAGCTTAAAGCTAAACATTATCCATGGTGACAAAGATGAAAACATTTTTTAAAATGTAAAAGTAGCTATTGGATAGACTGCATATTGACTGATAGCTAAGCCAAATAAACAGGGAAAAGAGACAAGGGATAACAGGGAAAAGTGTTGATAAAGAGTATTTGTCTCTCCGCGAAACTGCCTGGATCATAATTATTTAACCTTAGTAGTCTCTAATCCACATAGCATGATGCCTGAACATAGGACTTTCACATTAGAATGTCCATTCTGCCTTAGCTGAGGCTTGAACTCACAACTTCTGAGACTGTCCGTCTTCTATCTCACTGAGCTAATTGGCAAATAGAAATGTCACCTGTTGCTTCACAAATTGACTAAGCCAGTCACCTGTGTGCAAGACAGCAGCTGTTAGTGTGTAAAGGCAGATTTCAAACAGCTGTCAAAAATTCAGTTATTAAGACAAAAATACACAAATTGCATCTAGACAGCATGGAGATGTTGGTAATTTGTTTGTAACAATGATTTATTGGCTCCATAAGTGAAAAACTGATGTTTAAAAATATAATTTTTACATTGACTCCAATTGTTCGCATGAGAACGAAATTCAAAATGCTGTAAAAAAAATTCAGTTTTTGAGATCAAATTCTGATATTTTCCAAACATCATCTACCATGACTTGTCATTTTTTTTAATGAACATTGAAAATGTATTTAGCAAGAATCTGCAAGTATATGTTTACAGTACCATTTACAGTCAAACATTTTGATGCACTGTAGGCTCAATTTTCGATAAATCAAAAATCTGTGTGGATCGTTTGTGTAGGACAGTCTGAAGATGCTCTGGAGCAAGTTTGGTGTCAATTGAGCAAAAATTGTGGGAGGAGATAGATTTAAGAAGTTTTACAGTTTTTGAAAAAAAACAGAGTGATAGACTTCATAATTTGCAATAGGTTTAAATGTACAAACGTTTCTTCAGTATTGGGGCTACATTTTGGTGAAAGTTGCAAATCTGTAGCACATATGGTTGATTTGTTGTGAATTTTCAAAATTTTGAACTTTAGAGGCTTGCTGTAGCGCCACCATCAGGACTATTGGCCTGTTTTTGCAGCTGAGGCAATCTGGCATGAGACTGGACCTTTGTGCAAAGTTTGGTGATTTTTCACGCATGGGAAGTATGATTTCCTCGGAAGAAGAAGAAGAAGAAGAAGAAGAAGAAGAAGAAGAAGAAGAAGAAGAAGAAGAAGAAGAACAGGCAGCAAAAAAATAGGGTCCTGGCAGCTTAGGCTGCCCGGCCCCTAATAAACTGCAAAGGAGACTGTGTATTGGGTCCAGAGGAAGAAAGCACAGGTGCAGTTGATCACCAGACTAGAACCTAATAGAACATTTGTAGAAGGAACTGTAGATCAAGATTCACCAGTGGGCCCACCACAATCTTCCAGATTTAAAGACTATCCGCGTGGACGAACAGAACAAAATCCCACCTGAACACTTTGAAAGATCGATTTGTTCATATAGGAAGCATCTTAAAAGCTGGCACTGCAAACAGAAGCTTTTTCACCAATTATTAAATACATCTCAGTATGTGTGTTAACTACTTTTTCTCTGTGATATTCCACTTATTGCACGTAACTTTTTTTTTAGATGTTACAGTTTCTTTATCTTGCGTTTATATCAGTTTCTGATGTACATTTCATGAGAATAGCTGCATTGGAAATATGTTCAATGAAAACTGGAATTACTCATAGCTGTATGCCTCTGCACACCAGTCAAGTTTCCCTTACAGTTTATATCCATGTCTGTAAAAACATGGATGCTTCACACACATCTTCCCCCAGCAGCACAGAAGATCTGTACAATCAGCACAATTTTAAGGTGGGCCCCCAAGCTTACATTGAGTAATGGCAAGAAAAGTGTTTTATGCAGAATATTATGATGTCACAGTGAAGTTGACCTTTGAACTTC
This sequence comes from Epinephelus lanceolatus, assembly GCF_041903045.1. NCBI lineage: Eukaryota > Metazoa > Chordata > Actinopteri > Perciformes > Serranidae > Epinephelus > Epinephelus lanceolatus. The sequence continues at coordinate 44,645,646 of NC_135736.1, forward strand.
TGAATAAAATGTCATCACTTCATCATTTTAGACATTTGTGTTAAATTTTGTCAGTGTAAGAATTCTTGAGTTATAGCCAAAGGCATGTTTTGTGAGGTCACACTGACCTTTGACCACCAAACTCAAGGACTTCCCTCAACGCATTCTTGAGATTTGAGTTTAAGAGAATGGGACATACGTACATACAGACGGACAACCAAAAAAAACATGCCTCTGGCTACAACTATTCTGAGCGCAAAGACATCAAAAAGTTGACATGTTGAATACCTATTTCCCCCACTGTATTTCAAATCTAAAAAATATATATGGCAGTTTTCTTTGGTGGTGCACAGATGATTAATATCAGACATCATGGGATGCAAATTCATATGATAGTGGTATTAAAGCCATTAGGTGTGCAGTTGTGCTGCTACCCACTTCTCCCTGGGATCTCTGTAAGTGTTGTGAGGACTCTAAAACTTCACCTGAGCCTCCCTCAGCATATGGGTGAGTAGATAATGGCTGAATTTTCATTTTTGGGTGCACTATCCCTTTAAGTCCTAGTTAAAGTAAATCTAAAACTTTTTGTGCCTTCAAATCAATGATTACACTATATAATTCAAACAGAAAAAAAGACGTTTTAGTGTATGGCAGCATTCAATCAGGCAGCAACTAAAACGCCAGCCCTCCCATTCATTTGAATGTGGGTAGTGCATAGGCTGCAGCAGTTGGGGGTGCCAGGGATGCCAAATAAAAAACTGTGTCCTGCGGTGACGAGTTCAAACTGAATCAACTTTTAGAGAAGGGCAATCTGACGTCATGCTGCAGCGGCCAATTACGTAACCGGCGATCAGACCAGAAGACGCCCACAGTCCATAGGAACAAGTGATACAGTCTCTTTCTAGGAGAGCACTCACTTTGTTTGTGTATGCACACACTTGTCTTTTGTTGCAGTAAAGATACTACAGTACTGATAACTGAAAAGGATACTACAGATTTTTTAGCCAACATAGACAAACTTACTGAGGACAAATAGTCACTGTGATAGGGAGATTGTCTTTCTATAATTGGTCTCCACCCTCCACTCCCCCACAAATGGGCCATTTAAGAGACACTCCCACACCGCTGCACAACCCTGCAGCTAATCGCTGCAACACCTAATTTAATGTGAATGCAGCCTGAGTCTGCATGGCATTGCTGAGACGGGCAAAAATATGTTATTAAATGCTGTTTTAAGACTTTTCTCGCTTGGCTGGCAACAGTCTCTATGTAATCATCAAAATACAGCTTGTGTTGTTAAAGAAAACATTCTCTTCCTCAGCTGTCTTTTAGAGACGTACAATCAATGGAGACACAAAGATATTGATTTTCTTAGTTGTTGGAATCACGTTTGCACTGAAAGCTCTAACACTATTTGGAAGCGATGTATTGATCCTGCAGTGAATCTTACAGCTTCCAATTCTAAAGCCACATTACCATCTGATGCGTCTGCAAACATTTAGCTGTTCTCCATGCTTGGATTGAAATAGATATGATCAACCAAAGAACACATAATGAATAGGCCTTCTGTTAAAAAATTATTTAAGTGTTGCTCCAATCTGTTCTTCTCTTTGTTATGTTTACCACACAAAATGGATGGTGCTGACTCTCCTTCTGTTCATTTGATCCTTACAAAAACTATAAATCCTTATAAACTATAAATAAAACTACAGTTAGCAGTTTTCAGCATGGGTAGTTTCAAATTGTGACCATTTGTCTTTGTTCAGTGTAAAATGTCATAGTAGGATGTGACCCTAAGAATATTACAAAGTTTGATTGATGCAACTGCATTTTCCAGCCCAAGTGCCATAAGAAAATGTTAGCATTGTATGTTCTGCAAAGCACAAATATGTTACATTTGCAGGTTTCTCAAGTGATGTAAAATATAAGCTAACCCTGTCATCAGGGGGTGGAGGGGATGGTGGAGGCCTAGGCCACCTGGGCAACATGCCTGACAAGCTGCAGACCTCAAGACAACAAACAACAAAACCAGTTGTGTTTTAGTGAATTGTGTTTCCATGTGTTTTGTCAGTGTTTTGTAGCGACTCATCGGCGGGGATGGTGCCACCAAGATATCAAGATGCTAAGATATTACTGGTTTCCTGCTGATACCGTGCCCACAAAACCAGGTATTTTGAGTCAAATCATGATTGTGGGGCGACTGTGGTTCAGTGGCAGCATCATAAGCCCCTTTTACACTGCCAGATTTTCTGCGAATGTTGGGCCGTTTTGCCGGCCAGCTGCGAGCGTTTATACACACAGAGGCGGATTGGCAAGTTGATCCGAGGTGCCCAATTTTCCGCCTCGTAGGGTAGACATATTGGCAGAACCCTTTTAGTTTAAACAGACTGAGGCGGCCTTCCGCAACGGGAGGGGCTGTTGATGACTTGTGGGAGGAGCTGTTGATGACGCCGCACGTGCGACCCACTGGCGGTGGATAAACAGGAAACAGCTGATAGCAGGAATTAGCGAGCAGCTAGTCGCAAGAGGGAAACACAAACCTGACAGACACTGTAAAGATGAGCAACTGGGGAGACAAGGAATAGCGCACCCTCCTTGTCCTCGCAAACGAAGGGGCCATTAACTGTTAGATAACGGGGACGGTGAAGAATGGGCTGATTTACGAGAGAATCTTCGTCCGACTAGTACTGCGTGACCAGCCGCGGCTTCCCTCCCACGTCACTGTTTACGTCACACACTGAGCTACACGTTTTGTTACTTGCTCATGCCCCCCATTGCCCCGAAAAAGGCGCATTCTGTATAAACAAAAGTAGGTAGGCGGCATTTTGCTGCACTCCCCGATTTTGTTTTTATACTGCCAATGCTGAAAGAAGACTGATTGGGCTTTCCTGCAAATTTGCAAAATTCCTATCTAAAAGGGGCTATCCACTAATCGGAAGATCGGCGGTTCAATTCCCAGCTTCACCAGTCCGCATGTCAAAGTATCCTTGGGCTAGATAATGAACCCCAAATTGCTCCCAATGGCTGTATAATTGCATGTGAATGGTAGACTTAGACTTAGCTGAGTAGCAGGTAGCACCATCTATGGTAGCTTCCAGTGTATGTTTGTATGGGTAAAAGTGCCGTAGTGTAAAAAGTGCTTTGAGTGGTTGGAAGACTAGAAAAGCTATACAACTGCGGTTCATTTTCCTTTTCCTAACCATAACCAAATGTATTTTGTGCCAAACCTAACCACATGCTAACCATGGCATTGTTAAGGCATAAAGTCTCAACGTATCTGCTACGTTAATAACATGCAAATATAATTGCAGAAATGCACAATGCCACCATTTTTTCTGGCGATTGGGTTAGAATTCTCACGTGTTTGAAGTCGCTTTCCAAACTCGCATATCAAAGCACTGGATGCCAGACAGCCTCAAATGCTTCTATCTGACATGCAACCTAACATGACCCTCCTTCCTTCCTCTCAAGTTAAAGTCTTTTTCCATGAAGACTGTCTACACTCTGTATTTCTAATTATGGCCAAGATGAACTGGGACCTTGTTAGGACTGCTAGATCCCAGATATGATTTCTGCAATTAGTGTTGAACAATAGTAATTATATTTTATGGCTCTTCCCCCGTCTCTAGGTAACCTGTACAGAGCCTTATGTTTGGACGGTAACAGATAAGCTGAAGGAGTTTTGCACATATGAGATACGAGTTGTGCAGGATAATGAATAAAGTCTCTATGGGAAACAAGAGGAGGAAGGAGGGAGGTGAGAGGCCAACAGAGGGATGGACATAATCCCTACGGTGGAGGTAAAGCACTCCTTGATGTTCTGACACAAGCAAGATTATCTGATACCACATTGCAATTACCATCAGTGTTAGTTCAGCAGCTCCAGAAAACGTTTATACCTCAACTGCAGTTTAAAGCTGATCAATATACCTTTATATTTTCATTTAATGAAATGAATACATGCGACATGACAGGCCACACTTAAAGTTACTATTCCACTGAGAATCATCACCTGATTGTGCAGCTCTGAGCCTTTCAGCCTCTTTAAGTTAATTGTTTTGGTTTTCACGGCACTTTTTACCAAACAACTTGGCTACCTGGCCAAGTTCTCCCCTACATACCTTTTACCAACTACGCTCCCATCCCAAAGAACTAGTGAGTTACTGTGGGTGTCCAAGGTTTCAGAAGTAAACTCTTTAACTTAAACATTTGCTAGGCAATGTCAGTAGACTGGCAGTTAGAGGACACCTAAAGTTTGGATGGACATTCATTCATTCATCTTCTAACCGCTTCATCCTCTTGAGGGTCGCGGGGGGGCTGGACCCTATCCCAGCTGACATCGGGCGAGAGGCAGGGTTCACCCTGGACAGGTCGCCAGACTATCGCAGGGCTGACACATAGAGACAAACAACCATTCACACTCACATTCACACCTACAGACAATTTAGAGTTATCAATTAACCTAGTCCCCAATCTGCATGTCTTTGGACTGTGGGAGGAAGCCGGAGTGCCTGGAGAGAACCCACGCTGACACGGGGAGAACATGCAAACTCCGCACAGAAGGGCTCCCACACCCGGGATCGAACCTGCAACCCTCTTGCTGTGAGGCGACAGTGCTAACCACTTTTAAAAGTCAGTTTACTTTTTGATTCTGTTTCAATGTCAGATAAATTCAGCTGCTATGGTGTGGGACTGTACCCTGGAAATCCAGAGTTCTCGCGAGAGCACATTCGAATTTGTTCAGCGAGTCCCTCTGGCAATCAGTAATGATGCTCATTACCCATGCCGTTGTAGCCAAGCTGCACCAATCACATCGGTGTATCTGATATAGGCGGGCCAGAGGCGAGCTAAACAGATGACGACAGCACTGCGACGACAAAGTCCGGAATCAGTCAGTAAGCATTGCAAGATGGCTACGGATGAACACCAGTTGTTTGAAACAGCTTTGCCCGCTACAAAGAACGAGTTAGACTTGGCTTTTTCTCTAAAAGAGGAACAGAAGACGGCGCTGGAGTCTTTCCTTTGCAAGAAGAATGTTTTTGCTGTTTTGCCGACCGGATACGGCAAGAGTCTAATCTACCAGTTAGCTTCGCTGGTAGCTAAGCTCTGGATACGTCTCCCCGTGTTTTGTTCTGATTGGTCGTAGTGTTATCCAATTATGTGCAGTGATATTTACAAATGCATGCTTGGTGCCGCCCCTCGAGTTGGGCCACTTGTATTACTCATAGCCAGACCCTAAATCTTTCTAGATTTGGGTCTGGATTTCCGGGCTAGTGGGACTGTGCTGCCAGTTACAACGACAGAGTATTGCCTGATTTCCTGATGATTAGAGTCGTGTCGATTTCCAGTTTTGCCAGTCAGGTCTGGTGTACGAGCTTAAACTAGTTTGATTTAATGCAAACGGTCTGAACTAGCATTTGTCATTATGGCACGATCTGGCAAATTAAAAAGTATCCTCCATCAGCAACCTGTGCAGATGCCGTCACAGCAGTTAGTCTCTCAAGAAAACAAAAACTGCACCAATATGGCAACATTTTGAAAAGGTGTGTGCTCTGTTTTAAAATGCAACCTTCGGACGATAGCAAGTACTCACCCGTCTCTGGTCTGATCTCGAGCGCACAACTGATTTTTACGTGGTTTGTTTACATGATGCAACAGAAGTGCATATCTAATTGATTCAATGTGGACAGAGAGCTCCGATGTTATGTTATGCAATGTCATAGCCAGACGCTCGTTTGTTGCTGGGACATGGTGTCATTATGTTCTCCTAGTGAAGGGCTGCTGAGTCAAGTGCGACTAGATCAAGTGGTAAAATTTGTCAGATCAAACTGACAGAAAAGGGAAAAAAAAATTCAGAAAAATTTGAATACTGTAATCAACGCCCTGAAGGTAAACCTGTGGCATTACCAAATTATTCAGCAGTCTCCCATCCCACAAAAAACTCTGCTCCTCCCCTTTCTAACTATCTCAGCTGTAGAAAGTGAGGTGTACTTACTCCCACTGTTTCCTCCTGGCCTGTGGTGTGTTGTGCAGCTTGTGTGCCTGGTGGGCCAGGATGACATCACGATGGTCCACCACTCCTCCCCTCCTGCGGATCAGCGGGACTGTGGGGTCGGTGCTGCTGGTAACCAGGGACATGGAGCCCCGGCCGGAGCGAACCCCATAGCCACCACCTCCGCCGATAAAGGGCACTTCTCTGTACTGCTCCACCCGGACGTCATAGACAGCATGATAGTAGGTGGGGTTGGGGCCCACGCTGCTCCCACTGATTGGGGGAGGGTGGCAGCGCAGCGGCCGGTGGAGGCCCTGAGAGGAGGAGGAGCAGGACGAACTCTGGGGCCACACCACCGAGCCGCCATGGTCCGGATAGAGGGGGGACAGCATGGAGCTGGAGGAGGAGGAGATGGAGAGATGAGAGGGAAACAACATTGATTACTTAAACTCTTTTCCATTTCAGCTGTTTGGGTAACATTCTTAACCAGAGTGACTTCAATGAGCAGAGGTGTAGCAACAAATTCTGGGCCCCCACTCTTCCCACTCTTCTTGATCCATGTCTCTCTCACGCACCTTTTTATTTTTATTTTATTTTATTTTTTTTACAAAGTCAGTTTGCTTTCATTCCCTTTCCTTTCTCTCTTTGCTTTTTTTTCCTAACTGTTTTAATGTAACAAATAACCAATATTTGTAGGATATTCCAGTGTTCCTCAAACAAAAATAAGCATTTGACATCTTCGGCTCTGGGAACTTGTGATGGTCAATTTTCCTTTCCGTCCAAAAACTTTTGTAACTTTCTGAAAAAGACAATTTGACAGACATGACCCCTTCACTCACTGGCCCACTGGTTTGAAAGTGTCAACGTAGGAAGAATGCAACTTATTATCACTGTCACTTATCATGCATGCAATCTAGCGCAACAGCACAAATGCCTTCAAGGAGAGACTGTCCCAACTGGGTGCTGTTATGCCCATTGCACGATTCATGTGTGGAGATAACAAAGATGCAAACAACAGATTTCTTGAGGAGCGATTAGGGAGGTGGAGGGTTGCAGCCAGGATGAGGCTATGACAGCAGGCTTTTCACCCCAGCTTTGAGTGTGGCCATTCAGAACACTCTCCCCTTTAGTCATGGATGAACAACACGTCATACAACCTAGCTGGTTTCGAGTATAAGGTCAGATTTGATAGTACTGGAAGATGACAGAACCGCATGATGCAGCCTTAAATGAGAATGCTGCTCACAGACACAAAACAGATACATTTCCTTTAACGATCTGTAAATGAAATTTGGTTTTATGGAGTAAACTGTGGCCTCTGTGGAGCAAACTGCAGCCGCAGTCCTCCAGTTATACTCATAATAATCAAGTGATCGGCTTTATTATTGGATTGTTGTTGGACTGTATGGAAGAATGAAATAAACATCAATGGTCCTTTATAAAAATCAATAGGTTGAATAATCAGCTGCAGCTCTGTAGCAGGTTGCACCAAATATGTTGATGTTAACATCAGAGGGAGACTGCAAACACAATCCTGAAAGTAGAGAGGGGCAGGAGAAGGACTGAGGTGGAGCGAAGGCTCTGGAGAGAAGGGGAACAGAAGAGGAGCAATAGAGTGTGAGATTTAGAGAGTAAACATGGGGGGAAAGAAAGCTGTGAATAAATGATTTTTTCGTGAAAAAGAGATTCAGGTGAACAAGGGAGAAAATGACAGAAACACTCTAATCCAGTGTTCACTCATCATAAAAAGAATAATACCATCAATAACAAATTTCACTCTGTGATGATACTTATTCAGTAAGAGGACAAGCTGCTTCTAAAGATACACGCTTTATAAACACTAAAAACTTTCAGAGTTGGCGTTAGCACTAAAATGAAAAACAACATAACAGATACTGTCCCATAAGCCACTAAAACCACCCACTACAAAGCTTTAGCTGTTTCACGACTTCAGCAGTATTTGAATTAGGGAATATCTTCAGAGGCAGCTTGTTCTTTAACACCATTTTATACTATTTACTGAACATGTACTGTAAGATAAGGCATTTCTAAACAAGAGTAGGACAATCATCAAGGGAACATAAGAATGAGGAATTAATGGTGCTGTCACATATTTAAAAGAAGTATAGGGCTGCACAAATTTTGGCCATGTCCTGTAAAAGTTTGTCACGCAATTTTCATCTAATGCAAACATTCAGTGCCACTGCAGAAGTGCAATTACAGATCTTCGTCAAAGGTGGCAGTGTACGTGAGACATCGTCACTGAAGTTAATCTCGGCTTTTGCAGAACCATTCAAAGTATTTCCTGGTGATAGGGTTGTTGGTACTGTCTAACCCAGTCTCACTAAGAAGATATCAAATCCAGCACGCCCCCCCAAAGACGAGAGTCAGCCTTCAATGTCCAGGTTTGTATCCTTTAAACCAGGCTCGGGCTCATTATTACAGTTAAAGGGACGGGCTGGGCCGGGCTCAGACAGAACATGCACGGGCTCGGGTGGGGTCAGGCTGGATGTTTTGGGCCCGATCTAAGCTCTACCCAGGGTACCTTGCACGTCATATCTAAACATGAAAAGTCCATGACTAAATGTCTGTAAGTGACGAGGTCGGCGTGAGATTGTGTTACACTGTCACCCTGACATCTAAGCAGCATTTATTTTTGGTTTGTACCGTAGTTAAAGGGACAATTCACCCCCAAATAAAAATTCATATTCTTCCTCTTACCTATAGTGCTACTTATCTATTAACTATTTATTTGTTTTCCTTCTACCAAACAACAACAACAGCCTACCGTAACAGAGGGAATTTTGCATTTACTCATGGACGAGAGGCTTATGCTGTGTTCACCCTACAAGCAACAAGGCAACAGCTTTACCCGCTATGTTATCGCCATGTTGATTAAGTGTTGTGTTTAAAGTGCTGTTCAAGTGCTCGCTAACACAATTAAGTCGTCACAGGCTTGCTTCTTGCCCCAGAGCATCTCCACTGAACGTCATTTAAAGTTTGTGTTTGATCAAAAAAATATCTATACTTTTGATCAATGCCTGAGCCACATTTTCCCACCCACTGCAGCCTGTGTGCACAGCAATGCACATGAAGCTAACATTGTGTTAGCTTACTAACCTAAATAACACAGTACCACTGCTAGAAAAAAAAACATACGATTGTTTGACGCTTCACGTCATTGGAGCACTAAAAAAAGTTGGGGGCAGCTCAGCTTAGATTTGTAGCATGTCATGCCCATAAGGAGCGACACGTGTCAGGCATCAGTTTGTAGCTTCATGTTGCTGGCTTCCATTGAAAATGACTTGTAGTATGTTTCTGTGTCGCTCATAGTGTGAGCAAAGTCTTATGTTGTGTTCACGTGTTCATGTAAAATCAATGTAAAGACGCGATTAGACGTGAAATCCTGTGATGTGTGACGAACACAACGCAAATGACATGAAATACGCTAATTAAGCGGCGCAAATAAAGTGAGTAGCACAGTTTCACATCAGACGCTTATTTGCAAGAATTGAAAAATATGAACTTCAGCGACCGATACGGGCCGTGACAGCCAATCAGCATCGAGATTCTCCAGGGACGTATGACACAGAGGAAGTACTGGCGGAAGTTCATATATTGTTTCAGCAATTTCACGCACATATGACGTGAGTTATGCACACATATGAAGCAAGTCAACACAAAATATTTTAGCAATCAAATTTGCATCATGTTTGGTTTGAACACAACATGATGCTCGTGACATTATTGGCATCCACCCCGGCTGAGCTCATTAGCGAGCCCAGTGGTGCTAGGTGAGCTAGCAATAGATACATACCTTCTTCTGTGTGGTGATTTGACTGGCGGGTGTAGGTCAGTGGAAAAAAAAAATAGTTCCTACATGAAACTGCTCACAACAAGATTTGTGGATTATCTTGGGTAACCAAGTCATAGTCTCGCCACCAGACAATCAGAGATCTCCGCCTTCTGATAGTCTGGGGACACTCCTTTCTAAAGTGTGTTTAACACACCGGCGAAAACGGCCGGCAACAAAGCAACGCCTCTTGCACTTTTGAAAAGGACACGCCTTCTCGGAAATGTGCGCTCCCCCTTTTCTCGTCTTTTTCTTTTCTCGTCCGCAAGGAAACAAACACACAGAGAGCTTGAAAATGGATGCCGAGAGATTAAACTCCGTTTTATCAAATGTGTGCTCATCCGTGAAGAAAATATTTTTTCCAGCGGATGTCTTAGTTACAACATGATTGAGCTAACTGGAGTAGTTTCATGTCGTATCCGACATCGGGAGACTTTTAACAGATGACGTCCTGATGTTAGCTTTGCTGCTAGTGTTAGCTGTCTCTGTCAGCTGCAGCCACTGATATTTTATAGACATCATGATTTCCCAAAACTGAATAAATACCACACATAGCAACACAAAACTGCTTTGCTAGCTCAATCATGTTGTAACTAAGATATCCGCTGGAAATAATATTTTTTTCACGGACCGTTTAATGAGTTATTACCTATTACAGACACTGTTAATGGCTAAGAAATAGTAATGTTTGTTCAATCATTGTTTTTATAGACTTTACAAACATCGGATTAGTCTAAACGGTGATACAGTGATGTGAAAAATGTGATATATATATATACACAGTACAGGCCAAAAGTTTGGACACACCTTCTCATTCAATGCGTTTTCTTCATTTTCATGACTATTTACATTGTAGATTCTCACTGAAGGCATCAAAACTATGAATGAACACATGTGGAGTTATGTACTTAACAAAAAAAGGTGAAATAACTGAAAACATGTTTTATATTCTAGTTTCTTCAAAATAGCCACCCTTTGCTCTGATTACTGCTTTGCACACTCTTGGCATTCTCTCCATGAGCTTCAAGAGGTAGTCACCTGAAATGGTTTTCCAACAGTCTTGAAGGAGTTCCCAGAGGTGTTTAGCACTTGTTGGCCCCTTTGCCTTCACTCTGCGGTCCAGCTCACCCCAAACCATCTCGATTGGGTTCAGGTCCGGTGACTGTGGAGGCCAGGTCATCTGCCGCAGCACTCCATCGCTCTCCTTCTTGGTCAAATAGCCCTTACACAGCCTGGAGGTGTGTTTGGGGTCACTGTCCTGTTGAAAAATAAATGCTCGTCCAACTAAACGCAAACCGGATGGGATGGCATGTTGCTGCAGGATGCTGTGGTAGCCATGCTGGTTCAGTGTGCCTTCAATTTTGAATAAATCCCCAACAGTGTCACCAGCAAAACACCCCCACACCATCACACCTCCTCCTCCATGCTTCACAGTTGGAACCAGGCATGTGGAATCCATCCGTTCACCTTTTCTGCGTCTCACAAAGACACGGCGGTTGGAACCAAAGATCTCAAATTTGGACTCATCAGACCAAAGCACAGATTTCCACTGGTCTAATGTCCATTCCTTGTGTTTCTTAGCCCAAACAAATCTCTTCTGCTTGTTGCCTCTCCTTAGCAGTGGTTTCCTAGCAGCTATTTGACCATGAAGGCCTGATTGGCGCAGTCTCCTCTTAACAGTTGTTCTAGAGATGGGTCTGCTGCTAGAACTCTGTGTGGCATTCATCTGGTCTCTGATCTGAGCTGCTGTTAACTTGCGATTTCTGAGGCTGGTGACTCGGATGAACTTATCCTCAGAAGCAGAGGTGACTCTTGGTCTTCCTTTCCTGGGTCGGTCCTCATGTGTGCCAGTTTCGTTGTAGCGCTTGATGGTTTTTGCGGCTCCACTTGGGGACACATTTAAAGTTTTTGCAATTTTCCGGACTGACTGACCTTCATTTCTTAAAGTAATGATGGCCACTGGTTTTTCTTTAGTTAGCTGATTGGTTCTTGCCATAATATGAATTTTAACAGTTGTCCAATAGGGCTGTCGGCTGTGTATTAACGTGACTTCTGCACAACACAACTGATGGTCCCAACCCCATTGATAAAGCAAGAAATTCCACTAATTAACCCTGATAAGGCACACCTGTGAAGTGGAAACCATTTGAGGTGACTACCTCTTGAAGCTCATGGAGAGAATGCCAAGAGTGTGCAAAGCAGTAATCAGAGCAAAGGGTGGCTATTTTGAAGAAACTAGAATATAAAACATGTTTTCAGTTATTTCACCTTTTTTTCTTAAGTACATAACTCCACATGTGTTCATTCATAGTTTTGATGCCTTCAGTGAGAATCTACAATGTAAATAGTCATGAAAAGAAAGAAAACACATTGAATGAGAAGGTGTGTCCAAACTTTTGGCCTGTACTGTATATAGCTAGCTATATATATATATATATATATATATATATATAGCTAGCTATATATATATATATGTATATATATGTATATATATATATATATATATATATATATATATATATATATATATATATATATATATATATATATATATATATATGTGTATATATATATATATATATATATATACACATATATATATATATATATATATATATATATATATATATATATATATATATATATATATATATATATATACACATATATATATACACACATATATATACACATATATATATACACACATATATATACACATATATATATATATATATATATATACATATATATATATATATATATATATATATATATATATATATATATATATATATATATATATATATATATATATATATATATAGCTAAAAGCTCTGCTGGTTTTCTACCCAGAAGTATTTGTAAACAACAAGGCGATTCCCTCTATAGTCCGGCCGGACGGATGAGTCATGGCCTTGTAAAAGATTATGTTTGTTTCTTTTAGTTGGTGAGAATGTGTCGCCGCAAACGCGACAAACATCCACTAACTTTGATGGCGTTTTCTGCGAGCACGGCTGAGCCATTTTGTACCGCTACACGTGTTTCTAGTGGGACTGTGTTTACAAGCACAAGAGTTCAGTGAGCCACTGAAGGACTGCCCTGCAAATTTACTACTGGTTCTGCAACGTAGGGAGTTTTTTTAAACTCTGAAATTGTATCCGCCCATCTAAACACAAAATCAGGGAGAAAGTCATCAGTCTTTAGTTAAGCAAAGTGTCTAAAGACTGACTTGTGAGTCTAACCAAATCATGATTTCTGGAAAGAGACATTGCTGCTGAGTTTTTCAAATGTATTTATTTAGGACGCTGAGCACCACAAGCTGAGTGCCATCTGGCACCATCATACTGGAGAGAAGACAGACATCTCTACAGCCGATATCTCCAAAACTCAGCAACTCACACCAAAACAATCTAGACTGATAAGTAGCACTACAGGTGAGAGGAAAAATATGAATTTTTGATTATGGGGTGAACTGTCCCTTTAAGGACAAATCATTTTATTAGCATGGCCTCTAACGCAATGGTACCTCCGGCTTAAACAGGCCCTCCGATAAACATGAGTTGCTGTGTGTTTGTTCCAGTTATACATTTATCCTTCTATTTCAGTCCCTCCATCTCCCATTTCTCCCATGGCAGGAAAAATGTCGCAGGACTTGGATACCCTTAAACAGTTATACAGCAGTATGTCAATTCAGTTGCAGTTTTCCTTACAAAAATATTTTTTGGGTTAGGGGCAGCTCTGCACTTTGCTCTCCCTCAACTTTATACTTTAGAAATAAACAAACTAGAGGGTATTGTCTGAAAAAGTAAACTAATGGTTCTTGCCCTCAGTGATAAAGAAACACAAAAGAAGTGTGAGAAAAGGTGAAGAATATGAATCCACACAGAGAGGGGGCGCATTAATAAACCAGACATTCAATAAAAGTACAGAGGGCAAACAACAATGAGAGGCGTGGAGAGAAACAGGGGAAAGAAAAGAGAGGTGGACGGGAAGATAAAGGGGAAACACTCTTAATTAAACGCCGGTAAAGAGTAATGACACTAACTTGGCATTTTAATTTTTTACAACTGCAAGAAAATACTCTGGTTTGTGAGGGTTGTGTTCATGTGTATGTGTGCATGTGTGTGTGTGTGTGCGCGTGCAAATGTATAGTAAACAGCATTTTTTCCTCACCAGTTATCTGCTGATAGTGCATTACACATTATTTCTCCCTGACATGGTGTAAAGTGAAAACTAATTCACAGAGACAGGCGCACACACGCAGATTTACGCTCACAAACTGCGGGTACAATGATGAGACATACTGCTATGGTAAGGACTTTGGTGGGTGATTGAGGGTGTGTGTGTGTGTGTGTGTGTGCCGCAGGGCTTGAATAACACAGGTCTAGTTGTATTAGTGGTAGCACCAGAGAACACATAAACTCAGGACCGAGCACAAAACAAGGGCAAACTACAGAACTAACACAGACAACAGAGGACTCGCAAAATAGGTGGCGAGGTTACGGGGGGGCAGTGAGGTTGATGGACAGATGATGAGGAAGGAGGAGGGTAAGAGGAAGACAGTAATGGAGGACAGAATAAAGTGAGACATTGGGGAAAACAAAAAAACATGCAAGCAGCATTTACCCCAGAGGCATGCTGCTATGATGGAGGGAGCACTTTAATAAAAGGTACAGAGGCAGCAAAAGCCGGCAGCATGAGGGAGAAGGAGTGGGAGAGATTAGGGGACATGACAGATGAGTGGAGGAATGACTAATTGCTGAGAGAGAAAGACAGAGCAGAACCATGCAGATGAAGCAAAATTCTTTCTCGCTTTCAGTCATTGTGTCTTTCTTTTTTGTCCCCTGTGGATTGACAGCAGAGAGACAGGAAGGCTTCTCTTCTAGCAGTAGTGCAACATACTGTAGCTCTACAGCTCAGAGTGTCAGTGAAGGAAGAGAAGCGAAGCCCTGACTCACAGCCATGCATCTACAACTGGAGATATCAACTATTTAGAGACCCCCTCAGGCACATTTTAAAGTTTATAAAAATGCCTATAGAAATACAAATATTGAGTTTTACATGGGTTTCCCACATAATAGTTAAAAAAGTAGAAACTCAACAGGGGGCTGGAGGCAGATCTACTTTTTCTCCCCACTGAGTTATCTTGAATCTGGCCTCACTTCTCACTTCCAACTTGTCAAATACCGACGCTTGGTCAGTGGCCCTAAACGTTAAACTATGATGCTCTCGCTACCCGCCTGCGTTGGTTTAACATATTCAGCGATGGCGTGTAGATTTAGGCCCTGATCACACAGAAAGTGTTTTGGCAGCTGGAGGTTGAGGCTTTTTGCTCAGTTTTTGCGTTGTAACGCACCTTGTGTTTCTGTGCTCTAAGCGCCTAGTCTCGCCACCAGACAATCAGAGATCTCCGCCTTCTGATAGTCTGGGGACACTCCTTTCTAAAGTGTGTTTAACACACCGGAGAAAACAGCCGGCAACAAAGCAATGCCTCCTTCATTTTTTTTAAAAGGACACGCCCTCCCGGAAATGTGCACTCCCCCTTTTCTCGTCAGCAAGGAAACAAACACACAGTGAGCTTGAAAATGGATGCCGAGAAATTTAACTGTTTTATCAAACGTGTGCTCAGTCCACAAGATTGTGGAAATGAAGGACTTACAGCGACTTTGTATAAAACTTTTAACGCAGTCGGACTATGTTTACGAGCACAAGAGTTCAGTGAGCCACCGAAGGACCGCCCTGCGGATTTACTATTGGTTCTGCAACATAGGGAGTTTTTTCAAACTCTGAAATTGTATCCGCCCATCTAAACACAAAATCAGGGAGAAAGACATCAGTCTTTAGTTAAGCAAAGCGTCTAAAGACTGACTTGTGAGTCTACTAAGCGCCTGGCGTTTTCCCAGAGTGCCCTGAACACCTCAAGTTGAAAAACTTCAACTCATCTCTTTTTTTTCAGTCGTCAACGCAACCAATACATATCATACAACAGATAAACATCATACAGTGGATGTCATCATAATGAAATTGCACTGAGCTATAGAAGCAGCAGGAGTCCATCCGTCTTCGTTAAAGTGTGTGTGCAACAGCAGCTCTGCCTACAGCTTGCCGAGGGAACAAATGATCTCAGATATCTGTTTGATGTGGCCCTCTGAGGGAAAGTGCTCTCCTCCCTGATGGCAGGATTCAAAACTCTCCATGCAACCCACTGGCTTTGTATGTTTCTGCAAACTACGGATACATTATTGTGCAGCAGATACGCTTAAACTTTACGTTTCAACAGTGTATTGGTTAACATTTGGTTAGGTTTAGGCACAAGAACTACATGGTAATGGTTAGGGAATTAATGTTGTGGATTTAAATACCTGCTTCTGGTGGCACTATCCCAGCAGGAAATGCAGTGATGTCTCAGTAAAAGAACAGTGCTATTTATGGCACTATCCCCGGGGGAAACACAGCGACAGGTTACTAAAAAACAACTGGTTTTGTTTGTCTTTGCTGTCTGCAATGGTCCGAGGTTTTGCTAGCATCTGAGCCTACCGGCTATTATCATGTACTGTTCCTATGTTTTTCTACGAAAAAAAAATGCACTATAATTCGTATATATCCCGTGTAATAATGAGCCAGTAATCTGTGCTAATCCACATAATTGGGAAGGCTGCGTTCAGGTGACCAATGCACTGGAGGGGTAAGGAAGGAAGCAATCTGTTAAGGAGGTAAGTTGAGTTGGTGGATGAGTCACAATAAATGAGACTCTCCAGGTGAACTTGAGTGAACTTTGAGTAATTTTAAAGGTTCATTGTCAGCATGTTCATTTTCCTAAACCTTAGGTATTTAACTTGACCTTAAATACATTATGTCATTTGTAGGGCGCAAATTAATAACACTCGCAGTGTTGTATGAGGGTACATTGCAGCATACTTTTGTTGACCATGTGAAGGGGTGCCATTTTGTTTAGAAATTCGGGCTTTTGAGTCACTGCCTCTCTGTATCGTCTATGCCACTGATGGCTCAGTCAGTGACGCTGGATTCATGTATCAGCATTTAAATCCAAGTTGCATGTAGGTTCCACAATGCTAAATCTGATTTTGTCCAGACAGTAGTTGCAAACGATAGACAGATAGATAGATAGATAGATAGATAGATAGATAGATAGATAGATAGATTCCACAGATACCTGTTGTGAAACTGCTCACTTGGCAATAAGAACTGTTGTCACACACTACCTGAATAAATTAATACACCCTGCTGAGTCCTGCTACATCACTGACGTCAGAGCCTTTAGTTTCCAGCGTGACACCAATAAAAACAACAGCAGAGATGACAAGCCAGACTCCGCTCACTTAATTAAACATGACTCACCCTGAATTTGTAATTGTGATTTAACTCAATGTATTTTTTCTGTGGTGTTTCCGATAACTTTGCCCTCTCCCTTTAACATGAAGGTAGTAAAACACGTATGATCAGAACTGTGTGCTACTTACAGATAGACAGCTGTTTCAGAGAAGCGGAGCAGTAAAAAAGGAGCACTGGTGTGATGCATTTAAGAGGAACAAAGAAGAGAAACAGGGAGCAATGCCTCAAAGTCACAGAAGCAGGATTTTGATTGGAAGGTCAGTGAACTGAATCCCTGGGCAGCGCCGGGAAAATCTGGCCAGGGGGAAAGTGGATGAGTAAAACCTTTTCGTACCTTGAAGCAGTCCTGAGCTGCTACTTGGACCATAATTCCTCTAAATTTACTGTGAAAAACACCTTTTCATCAATACAGTGGGGTCCAGGAATTCAGCAGAGGAAGCGCTGACTCGTGAGGTTATTTTGCATGGGTCAGGTCAAGAGAGGATGTTTTACTAAACATCTGCATGAAAGTGCATGACTGTATATTTAAGACATAACAGTGCACACTATGTTAAAGCAGATACCAGCCAATTACACAAAGAAATCCCCAGGTAAACAAACACAGACACTTTGTCACGTCGCTCAGTGTGTGATAAGTAACACCAAAGGCACCCTTTAATGTCTTTATGAGATGCACCTGGCTTTGAGCTAACTCCCATGTAAACCCATGGGTGGCAATAACTGCTACTAAGAGCAGGGAGGGAAGGGAAGGTGGATGGGTCAAACAAAACACTTTCACCAGGAGACCCGTGTGAAACCAAAAGTCAATATTGTTTTAACCAAACATAAGTTACACACTCATCAAGCACTGACGCCACTCATGTGACATATTACGTCACGTTATTACCTATTACTCGGACGGGATTAGTTTTATATAGGGATGTGGACTAATGTCAGTTTACTACAGGATGTCTGTAATATAAATGTCCGCTTCACACGGGACAAGAAATCTCCGTAATTCTACCAGAGATGGGAGTGGTAACTCGGTTTGTGCCCTGGCTTCATCTCCCTGTCGGCATGTGCGTGCTACATTGCTTCCTGTAAGCATCAGCTGAAGGATAATAATAAGTAATGATTAACCCAATGTGAAATATTGCCCATGATCAGGATTGTGTGTGCACAACGATTAGCAATATGGATGTATATTAGGCCTACCTAACACAACCAGAAGTCTCGTGGCTCTGAAAAGTGCTTTCTTCTCGACGTTTTTGATTGGTCTCCCACGTAGGGCTATGCCATCATTGGAAGAATGTCCACTATCACGACTGCCAACAACACCGAGTGCTTCTTCAAGCGCCTCCATCATTGAAAAAAATACACATGACGAAATATTTACATACATTTTTACAGAGGATGGCATTCGCACGTGATTAATATTACCCGAGGTATTTTCTCCGGACTGTTTTACAGAAGGTAAGAGTCGCCGTAATTTTTACTGACATTATCCGTAATGATTACAGACACGGCACATTCAGACGGGACTAAAATCCCTGGTAATAAATACTTTACCCCACGTCTCCACGTTAAACTAATCCCGTCCGAATAGGGCTTTATTTTAACATAAACATATTTTTTCTAAACCTAACAGAGCAAGGTTGCCTGAACCTAACCATGACCCTTCTCAACATTAACCACGTGTTACGACAAAGAGCGCCTTGTGCATCACTATGAGACTCCAAGGCCCGTGACAAAGCATTAGGTATTTGACAACGTGGGAATGAGAACAAATTGCACAAACATGATTCTTGATCATAGGAAAAGCTCATGTTTCTGGCTTAAAATACTCATTTTGGTGGCACTTTCACAACAAATACAATAAATAATAAAATAAAATCCTTTCACATACAGGTAATTAAACACAAACTAGTTGTTTCATATAGCTTAATTTCTACTTCTGTCAGATCATGTAAATATTACAACACAGGATAATAATCTTCAGTTCTGATGAGATATAGTCCAAATTCTTGTTAATTACTGTGCAAGAGCCTCCAAAGCACATTCAACATGCTGAATCATCCACACAGCCAACAATGAAGACTGATGAGTGCCAATGGTGTGGGACAGTTGAGCCACAGAGGCTCATCACTGGCCAAAACAAACCCAAGGGTTGCATGTTGGAAGATGGCATGAACATGATCTCAGCTTTTTCTAAGAACGATCCTCATTACTAGCAGAAACACCACTGAGACCACCTGACTTTTCTGTCATTTATGTCAGAATTTATTATTACATAAATTACATAAATATAATTACATAAATATTTATTTATTTATGTTAGCCACTTACATGTTAGCTACGATTACAATTGTGCTCCTGTCGACTGATTTTTCCTCACACAAAAAATGCCTGTTACTTTTGAGAAAGTATTTAAAACACGGGTAAATAGCCAAGTCAGTGACACATGACAAAAGATATGTAACTCCAAGAGGTATTGGACAACCTCTTTTTTTTTGCAGGTCACGAGCTTTGGCGAAATATCCCTTAACCAACCAGCCTCTTACCTGCAGACATAGAACTGCAAAAAAGAAATACAGCTTCACTGTTGTTTGGTAAGCGGTCATGTTATAACAATGATAGTACCCTGTGATATAACTTTTTTTTTAGCTTTATCTTTGAGCAGAGAGCAGCACAAAATTACCAAGCTAGAGAACTAACCGTTATTGAAATAGAAAGGGGTGATGGAGACAGAGGGCACTACATGCATGCACCATAAGCTAAACTACTTTTGAACCAGATGCTGGTACATCCTCCTTTATGTCCTGTGTGATTGACTATAAATATATATTTTTAAACAGGAGTTGTGCAGATTTGCAGGAAAGCCCAATCAGTCTTTTTTCAGCATTGGCAGTATAAAAACAAAATCGGGGAGTGCCGCCTGCCTACTTTTGTTTATACTGAATGCACCTTTTTTGGGGCAATGGGGGGCGTGAGCAAGTAACAAAACATGTAGCTCAGCGTGTGACGTAAACAGTGACGTGGGAGGGAAGCCACAGCTGGTCAGTCCTTCGGCGATTCTCTTGTAAGTCGGCCCGTCCTTCACCGTTCCCGTCATCTGACAGTTAATGGCCTCTTCGTTTGCGAGGACAAGGCGGTCGTGCAATTCCTTGTCTCCTCAGTTGCTCATCTTTACAGTGTCTCTCAGGTTTGTGTTTCCCTCTTGCTACTAGCTGCTCGCTAATTCCTGCTATCAGCTGTTTCCTGTTTATCCACCGCCAGTGGCTCGCACGTGCGGCGTCATCAACAGCTCCTCCCACAAGTCTTCAACAGCCCCTCCCGTTGCGGAAGGGCGCCTCAGTCTGTTTAAACTAAAAGGGTTCCATCAATATGTCTACCCTACGAGGCGGAAAATTGGGCACCTCGGATCAACTCGCCAATCTGGCTCCGTGTGTCTAAATGCTCGCAGCTGGCCGGCAAAACGGCCCAACATTCGCCGAAAATCTGGTAGTGTAAAACGAGCTTTTGGTGGCAGTTGACAGCATTGTCAGCAGCCAATCAGGAGAGATGCTCGATGCACAAGGATATGCACAATATTTTCACAGGTAAAACATGAAACTCGGGCTGTTATAGGAGTTTTTATTGTGTGGTAGATTATGTGCTGACCTGTACTGAAACTGGACGAAGTTCATGAATAATAGTTTTATCACTCATTTTCAGTTCAGTCATTTTGTGTTGTTCCTTGTCTACTGGCTAAAAATGATGTCAGAGCAGATGGATTCATTAGTTTCTCAGAGTCTCAAGTCAAATTCTAAACTAAATAACTAAGAGATAACAAAATGCTCACAGTGAAAAATAAGGCTTAAAAGTTGGGGCAGAAAAAAATGTACTATACGTTATGACAAATCCTCATTTAAAGATACAACGGTTTTCTGCAGCCACTTGGTCAGTCACTCATTCATCAGGAATAAAAGTGATCCAGCCGTCTGTTTAGCAGCCAAACACAGCTCCTGGTCTCCTGATGTTCTGACTGTCTGACTGCCGCTGACCTCTTTCTGCCTGTCAACTCCCCCAAATGCTCTGACCTCTCAGGTCACAGCTCTGTGAGTGCTGCATCCATCAAGGAGCAGGTGAATGCTAACAAGCCACAGCGTTTCTCTTCTCACATCAGCTCTGAGGCTCAAACAGCACCCAAAAAAGTGTCCAATTTTTTTCCCCTACTCACATGTGACACAGATACTTGGTCATCTGAGGATATACCAAATCTTTAAAAGCAAACACCAACACATAATTATGGTAAATATGTTTCTGACTTGCAAAATGTGCTTCTTTTGATTAGTCCACGGTGATGTTAGTCTCACCAGCCTCTTTACCCAACAACCAATGATGTTATATTGGATTATGCATTCGTGTAAAAGTCTGTTGAAACCTGTGAAAATATACAGTATGCTACTGCTCTCTGGAATGGTGTTGTAAATTGTTGGTTGATGACATTTTCATTCACCTCACCAAGGTGAAATGACATCACAAGCAGGACTCTGGATGCCTGCCATCTTTGGTGTAGTCTGAATTACCTCTTGCTGCTTCGGAGTGTGGCAGAACATTTCAGCTTTAAAATTCCACTGATTTTCTGTAACCTACCACATGACATGCAGTATACACAAACCCCTGACATTGCCACCTGATATTGCATAAATATTACACAGCACATCTGTGTGTGAGCCTCAGCAGGTGGGTAGGTTGTGTCATTTGTGCAATGAAATGTACATCTCAGGTCTGCGGAAACGTCCCAGGTGGGAGCATTGAGGAGTAAATGTACGGCGCTAAATGAACTGTGAGAGGGCTTTTTTTTGGACCACTGAACTGTGAAAAAAGCAGTGCTCATTTAAAGTGTGTGTTTATGTGTATGTGTTATCTCGACTTGCTTTAAAGGCTAAGTTCAGTATTTTCCAACCGGTGGACCTCTGTCCCATGTTTTTGTGTCTAAGTGACGAATGGGAACAACAGTTTTTTCAACTGGTCCAGTAATGAGCAAGACAGGCTACAATGCGACCACTCAGGGCATCTGTGCATCTTCAATTTAGGTCCAATAAAAGTGCTTGTTTTTGCCACTAACAGACTCAGATTATTATTCTAAGTGTCTGACAAGACTATGGAAAGCATACCTACAGTGATAGCCCTTTCTGTTAAGAGGAAATCCTTTTTGTTCAACCAGGAAGGGCCCTGAAATCAATCAATTGCTAATTCCACTAGACTCCATTTACAAAAACATTAATTTTAGCATGAGTAGAGCCAGCAAATTTTTACAACCCCATCTCACTCTGAAGTCGTCGAAATCGTACACTTAGGCAGTGACTTGCAGTGTCAGACACTGACGTAAAAAACTGTCCTTTAATGTCGGCAGGATAGGTGGCCAGTCCCCGTTATAGTTTAATGCTGCTCGGCAGCGTCAGAGGGGAAACATGGCAGGACAAGAATTAAAGTTAAGGCGGGGAAAGTCTGAGTAGGGTGGACGGGTGGTGGATGGGTCCAACAAACACTGACTTTCACCCGGGAGAGCAGTGTTCGTGTCCCATAAGATTAGAAAGCCAAACCCTGTTCTTTCCTCCTTAACCTAACCACGTGCATCAGTTATTGGAGGAAAAAAAACGTCAATTTGCGTTGTTGTACTGACGTATTGCGTTTATTTTGAAGGAGACTGTATGTAAATGGTAAATTTCCTGTGAAAACATGTTTCAATGCATGTAACAGGCATAACTTGACACGGCGTCCCAGAACGTCAATAACCGACGCACCCAGGGTACCTCTCATGTCGTAGTCGGCGTTAGAATGTGTTGATTTTTACATCAAATTGGGTAAAATAAAAATGTATCAAATCATCACCAACTGCTGGAACAGTGGAAAGACAAACTAAGATGATTTTTGTGAGGTTTATTTTGTTTCTGTCAGCTTTGACTTAAGTGAGTTTTACAATGATAAAATTGCTCTTTATCTAAATGGACTCTGGTTAGATTAGCTAAAGCAATTCAGGGGCTGTTTGTGGTTAAACAAAAAGGATCTACTCTTTCACAAAAAAAAAAAATCTCTGTAAGTATCATTCCCATAATGTTGTCA
Source organism: Epinephelus lanceolatus (assembly GCF_041903045.1). Lineage (NCBI taxonomy): Eukaryota > Metazoa > Chordata > Actinopteri > Perciformes > Serranidae > Epinephelus > Epinephelus lanceolatus. The sequence continues at coordinate 44,668,913 of NC_135736.1, forward strand.
GACACTTAGAATAATAATTTGAGCCTGTAAGTGACAAAAACAAACACTTTTTGTGAGGCTTGAATCGATGGTGCAAGCATGCGAATGGTTACATTGCACCACTGTTGTCTGCAGCAGTCTTGCTTAATACTGGACAGATTTTAAAAAATGTTGTTCCCAATAGTCGCTTAGACACAAAAATATGGGAAAGTGGGGTCCAGGTTTAAAAACACAGAACTTACCCTTTAACCTGCTCACACTACCAGGTAGGTGGAGGTTTAAGACCATTGGGATTACCAACCAACTGCCTGCCATGGGTAGCCACTGAGGCTACAAAAAACAAAGATAACATGCAGTACATCATTGTAGTTGTTAAGAGGGAACCTCCCAGCAAAGATGTTTCAACAGCACAGGTCTAATTCAGACGCCGAACACCATGGTGTCCCCACTTTTAGACCAAATACGTCATGACAGGTTGTAAGAAGATCACCCCACCACTGTGCTGCCAAAAAAAAAGAAAAAAAAAAGAGCTGTTTCCAATTAACAAATGGAGATCAAGTGATTTGGCTTGGGGAAAACGTAATTAAATTGTAAATTGTCTCAGTGAGTCACCACACTAGCTCTGGACATGAATAAAATCAGCTGGCAACATGCTGAGACCCATTATTCTGAGAGAGGTAGCCAAAATTATGGGGCGGCAGAGGAGACAGAGGTATTACTGGAGCTTATAAATCTGAGTTAGTGATGGACACACAGACGCACAGCCACGACAGAGGCAGACAAAATGGATGAAGTGGTAAGATGTCCCTTTGCTTCAAAACACAAACACAGGCATACAACTGCTGTCCACATCAGTGCTCTGCTGAACCCAGCCAGTGTCTCACAGTGGAAGTATTTACTTTAGGTTTCACCCAGGGGTGCCACGACACACTGACTCACTCCTGCTTTCATCCCGACTACTGCCTAAAAGCCAGAACACAGGATGTTGTTTACTCCACCAAGCCCGGTACACCCACGACAACCACGTTTGATATACGTCACACACTACACAGACAGCCTACACAGATCACAGACAGCCAAATGTAAACAGATACAAAAACTCAACCATTCGTGGGACAGTAAGTGTACGGAGACACAACAACATTAAATACATAGCAAATACAGTGGAATAATTAATGTGCCAGTTGTGTACTTCAGTAAGGAATAGCACAGTGTACGAGGGATGTCAATGTCAGTTAACTTTGCTTTTGAAAGCCTGACACCTGTTACCTGGCAACTAACAAGTTAATTTTTAAGAAATAAACACAAAATGATGTGAAATACAAGAGACCTTTCCTTTTCCTCTGGCTCTCAGCTGATTTAGTGAACTTTAGCACTGCATTTCTGCTTTGGTGACATACAGCCAGCTAGCCACATTAACATGCGAAAACGCAGGGCACACCGGTTAGCTAACGTTATCCTTGGCCACTCTGCACTCTGTACCATCTGGGCCGGGTGGGAGCTGGCTAGCAGCGCAGCTCATTTCAGGGATTACCAATTCATTTTCAGTTTTATTTACAAAGCACGATATCACAAATCACAGTTTCCCCTTTAACGGGGAAAAAATGGTAGGAAACGGAGTGTGGCAACGCCATCCTGGTGGGGGGAAAACCATAGTGGCCACACTCTAATCTCCCCCCAGGTTGCCCTGGTCAGAATGCGGCTTCATTTTGAAGTGGTGGAGGCGGACTCCGGGGTTTTTTCGGACCTAACTGTATTGCGGAGTTTTGCACAGCAGCGACCGGATCTTTACTCTCAAACCACAAAAAAAATGTGATGGCACAACAGTCTCCTTCAGTACATTATTCTATGCTTTCTTTTGATTTTCACATTGGCTAGTCATCCTGTTTAATTTGTCTTCTGATTAAATCGGAACCGTTGAAACAAGTTGTAGGAAGCCTCTGCAAGTAATTGGTTGCTGGCAGACACTCTGTGCTGTAATAAAATGGTTAATCAGCAGTGCCGTGCACTGTAGAGCCGATACGCTGCTGGTTCTGCCGGCCTGAATAGAATATAATGTCTATAGCCTTACTGCTGTGTACAGCCTTATAGACTGAGCTGAGTAGCGATGCGCAGGTCGACCCGTAACCCGCGGGACCCGCAAATGGACCTGCAGGTCGGGCAACAGTGATCATCTGTTAAATCAGTCTGTAAATGATATTTTGACATTATTGGCTATTACTGTCATGGCATCTGAAGGTACTGATGTGTTGAGCAGGTGACAGTCCGCGGCCGTTTTCAAAACACACTTGTGTCACGCACTCAAAAAAGAAATTTGTTGAAACTTTAAACAATAATTTATTGTACAAAACGGGGGAAACAAACGTTGACAAAAACGGTTCCATAATTCATATTAAATTCAAAAGATAACGAAAAAACAGCTACAAGTTAAAGGGAATAGTGATTAAGTGGTAAAACTTGGCATTGATCCACAGCCTCAGACGGATGCGCTCAAGCGTGCCGTGCACACAAGCTCTGTCGGTAGGCTATACTATATTTTCACATTTTTAACAATGCAATTTAAAAGTTTTGATTTTTATTGATAACCTACATTTACCAACAACAAAAAGACTACATTTAGCACCAAAAAAAATGTAAAAAAAAAAAAAAAAAGTAAATAAAAAAACGAATATCGAATACCAAATTTTCATAACGAATACCTACCCATAGAAACGAATATTCGAATATCTGAATATTTGGGTACAGCCCTAATAAAGTTAGCTCTTTGGCAAACAAATCATTGCAATACTTTTGTTAAGCAAGATAATTTTCACAAATGAACATCACTTTTATGATTTTTGAAGCCTAAATGCAATCGCTAAAAAGCTAACATCAAGATGGCATGACTTATATCTTATATCACCTCCACAGCTGTTCAGAGTGATGATATTCTGTAGTCTTATTTAGCAACTGCCTTTTTAAAGATATATAAAAGCTTCAAAATCCACTATTGGGGTATTTACTGACGTATTTTATGTTGTAGAACAAAATGTGAAATTCTTTTAAGTTTGTATTGACCACAGATCTTATTTCAGGCATTCAAAGAAAAACCCATTCAAAAAATCAATCGACTTCAAGACGAGGGAACCGGGAGAAGCAAAATGCTAACTCATGTCCGGGTTGTAAGACTTCCTCATTCCTCCCACTCTATTAGCGGGCCACTAAACCCAGCTGGTACGCAATGCAGTGATGGAATGCAACTGAAGAGTAGCAAAACTAACCTTTAGAACAACATGTGTAACCGCTCAAAAATATGCTCTACAGTTAACAGATTAAGGGTTAACCACTGACATCCCTAAGAAGTACTCAAATACAACCCCTGCGTTCAGTATCATGCTCGTGTAAAGGTACAGCCAGATAAACAGTTAGTCACAGGGGTGGCAGCTGTGTTCTCTACAGTGTGTTTCTTTCAATCATCGTCACTGACAGAACATAACTAAGTTACAGACATGTGGTGTGACTAAGCCACCTGGAGGCAGGAGACCCTGGTCCAGGGTGGTGTCCCTGACATGAGGAGGAGTCGAAGAAGCACTGTGCAGCAGAACACTTACAGCAGCCATCAAGGAAACTGTCTGCAGCTGGAGTCAAGACCCAGACACCAGCTTCTCTGCCCGAGGGCTTCCTGAAGCATGGTATCTGTGTGAACACTACTGGCATGGACAGTGTTAACCATCCTGGACCTTCTAGCCAGGAGCTGTGTACTGCTGGGCTAAGGGAGGGGTGTGCTGCAGTTATGGGATGTCAGTGTGCCCCAGCTTTAGCAGGGAGAGTTAGTTCCTGAATGCTGTAATGTGTCCCTTGGGTGCATGGGCAAGTGTTTTGCCCTGTGGTACCTCTGGAGCTACAGAGTGGAGTTAAGGTGGAGGAAGAACTATTCCTGTGTGTTGTTTTTGTTGTTGTTGTCTATATTTGTTCTGTTAATGGCAAAACAAGGACGTTCCTAGTTTGAGGGGAATATGAAACAGACTGTCCTGTGTTTATGTGTTCCTTTCTTTTTGCATACGTTATGTTAAAGTTATTACTCTGTTTAGTGCAGAGCCAAAGCCAGTAGGCTTGTCTGAGATGAATTGTGCCTCGCCTGTAAAGTGGACAAGATTAGGCGGCAGCAGCAAAGGGTTGGTGACAAAAAGCTGTGGCACAGAATGTACAGGAAGTCATAGAAATATTTACATCCTGTCAGATCCATCTTTAGGCTACCTGTCGTTTGCAGACCACATTGTAACCTTTATTATCAGCCACACAAGATATGTTTGATAATAGGGGCGGGAGCAGCTCAGTCCATGTGGACTTGGGTTGGAAACTGGAGGGTCGCTGTTCAAGGGCAGCCTGCTCACTCTGACATCTCTTCATTTATAATTTATTATTAATAATTTCCCCTCGGGGATCAATAAAGTATTTCTGATTCTGATTTAATGAATGTATAGGTCCTGTTTGTGCATGTGTGTGTATTTCAGAGCTGTGTGTATATGACAAGGGACTGAAAAAATTGAATTTCCCCTCAGGGATTAATAAAGTATATATAAATAAATAAATAAATAAATAAATAAGCCTTCATTGTATAACATGACAAAGAAAATTAAGATTCTTAAAAAAAAGGGGGGGGGGGAGGAGGGGGTATTGGGACTGGCCCTAAGAGCTAACAAGGAGTTCATCCCAATATCCCTCCTCGACTCCTCTATCCTTGATCACTTGACTCAGAAATCAATAAGACCCGCCACCTTAAAGAACTACCCTTCCTATGCGTTCGGAGGGACAGAGGAATGATGAAGGGTCTCTGAGGAGCGACGAGTGAGGATACATGAGAGCAGCCTTCAAAAACTCTAATTTTTTCCTTCATTCATTTTATCATGGCGACAATTAAAGTCAGAAAAAGTGCGTCTGTCAGCAAAAAACATTTTTTACATGGTTTGTCATTTCCATTCAGTCCCATGTGAGGCTGATGATTCCTGAGTGTCAATTTTGATGAGTTATAAAATAGTTTCCAGTGTTCAAAAGACTTGTGGTCTAATCTTGTGGTATATCAAATAATGAATTCACAATCAGAAAATCAATCAATACAGATGTAAATTTATGAATGATACATGTAAACATTGTGGATATGGAGACAAACTCCATCAAAAGTCTACAGCTGTTAATAAAGGTGAGTGACGGCTGATCCAGTTGTAATCAGCTGCCGCCATCATCAGAAACGGACGTCGCTTCATGTGATGCTTCAGAGTAAAAGACGTCTTATTTCTCTTAAGATATATTTCCTCCCATCTCTCCTACAAGTCTTACATCAGCAGAGCTAAGATGCGAGGAAGAGACACAAGTCAGGGAAACCTGGATGCGGGATAAGGTATTGGGATGAACCCCAGCTCTTCGATCAGGCAACAGCCAGCCATTTCCCATAATGCTCTGGGTCTTCCAGTCAGTGGGGAGTAGCGGCGGTGTCTGGCTCTAAAAACTGCGGCTACCTCAATCTCGTGAGGTTGTTGTTGCCCATCTGCGCACGACGTCAGAGCAAGTCAGGATCAAGTTAGACACAAATCTAACCACATGCATTGTGCATCCGTCGGCAGTGATGGATTCTGCGCAGGCCTGGCGCATCTCAAACGAGCCTATTCTCACCAGTATTTGGACAAACTTGAGGCAATGTGAGCTTACCAGTGTTTCCTCAAAAGAGCACAGACAGGTAGTTTGTAAAGATTTGTAGACATTTATATAGCAGGAAAAGAATTGCAATTCAAGTCCCGCTCACCCACACAGGTTATTTTCATTTCTCTGGCTGATTAAACCCATAGTCAGGTTGACAGTGGGTAGAGCTATGTTGTGAATTATGTGACATTACCGAACTCTTATGATAATGTATCACTTGTATTAGCAATTGCAACAAAACTAACAGGAGTGTGATTAAGATGTCAATCAAGCAGAAATTGTACATGCTCACGCAGCCTCCAGGAGAGGTCTCATCGTGCAAGTGAGAGTGAAAACAGCTGTGTGGGTGGACCATGGGTGTGTAGAGATTTTGTAAGGAACATTTTACCAAATTCAAAAGACCTGCAGAATCCTCCAGCATATACTGACTAACAGAGAAACCCTCCATCCTCTGTGTGTGTGTTTAAGTTTGTGCCTGTGCAAAATAAGATGTTAGTTTGTGTAGCTTTTGGCAGCTGTGGAGGTCAGTCCTACACCTACAGTATGAGACATATGAACAGATGGGCCAGCACCACAAGTGGACATGCTGGCAGTTTGTTTTCTAAAGGTACAATGCATCTAGATGTATTACTCGCCTCCACAGGATAAAGAATGCGCCGCTTTAATCACAGAAATTTTTAAATTGCCTTTTACAATCAGTTGGAAAAGTTATGCACTCTTTCCAATGTTATATTTATATAGTTGCAAACACACTTTAAAGCATTATTTCACCTTACTACTCACCTGCTTTCTGGACCACAAACAAAAGAGTGTGAGCAGCAGATCATGCCTCTTTATATTTCCTGGTTCCACCATGTTTAAGGAGAGGGGGGAAGCATAGTGTACTTGTAGTTTGTTGTGTTTGGTGTTTTCCTGAAGCTGCTAGATACATGGAAGTTTGATTTGATAATTAATTAGCAATTTCTAGACAAATCTGAAAATATATTTTTGTAATCATCGGATGTCTGTCTCTATGTAGGCAGGTATACAATAAACCTCCCCCCTACTGATGGTTTAGTCCTGTCCAATTTGCTGCCAGTAGGTTAAGGGTGTGGCTGGGTGTTGGTTGTTGGGTGTTGCCCTTAAAAATTATGTACTGTTGCATGCAGTACGCACATGATCGGGACATACTTCTTTCTCATAACACTACACCCTGAACTTTGACCCTTATGCTTTCCTATCTGTTACCTTGGAGATAAAACAAACGCCACTTACGGAGTTCTCCAGAGATGGCACGCAGAGCTCTGCAGTTGTTACTTTGCAATGTATGTAGTTTTAACTTTAAAGTTATAACTGCATAGACTGCAGATTCTAACATATTGTATTTGTGACAGTGAAATTACATCAACATTCAATATTCCTATTACAGCTAGTATTACTGTTCGACTGGTCATCAGTTACTTGAATGCACCGTCATCTGTCATTGCTACTTTGGACAGCTGTTAGTGAACTGTCATGCTGTCATCTCTCTGCAGCTCAGTCAATGTGACTTATCGTCCGCTGAACAGAGGACTGTGGGTCAGAATAGCAGGAAAAGCATACTGGCTTGCATACTGCGAAATCAGACCGGATGTAGTACAACATCCTGGTATTTTTGGCATACTACATTTGACAATACTACTCTTACTGACACTGCTTATTGATCCGATACCTTGACCTAACTCTTATCACTTCTTTTTTGGAGGTTTTAAGAGGAATAAATTAAGCAAATTGGGAACAGAATTAACATTGCTTTAATTTATAAGTACAGTATGTAAATTGGCATTGTTTTGAATGCAATTTCCAGTTTTATTTATAAAGCCCAATATCACAAATCACAACTTGCGCCAGAGCAGGAGATAAGGAAAAACTCCACCCAAAAAACTCTTTAACTGGGAAAAATGGTAGAAACCTCAGGAACCTGAATAAATTACTATTATAGACCATAACATACCTGAGGTGGACGGGGTAACGGGAGGTGAACTACAAGCTACAGGCGGTCAAAAACTGCCTTTCTCTACCTGTATGTGATGCACTTTTGCTAGTTGGTTGAAAAGATTGCTCATTTTTGCCCTTACATGCACAGGAGTTGTTGAACTTGTGGCAACAAGCAATGTCGGTTTCTCCCCCAGTGTCACTTAAAACAGGGCCTCTGTGTGTGTGTGTGTGTGTGTGTGTGTGTGTGTGTGGCAGAGTGGCCGAGCTGGCCCCGCCCCTCATACACACAGCAGCCTGTGAGGCCCCGACACAGAGAGCTCTTCTCTGGATTGAATAGCAAACATGCATCAGTGATGAATGTCTTAATCTTATTGCGAATTAGGACTGGAGTCAGAGATAAAAATGGTGCACGATAATGTTTTATGTAACTCTGATAAACAAGAAATATATCTTCTAAATTTCTCCAATACCAATGTCAGTACCGTTAACGTCAGAGCTTATCAGTACTAATGTCTTTAATAATTCTGCCCCGTGGGCCGGTTAAGTACCAGGTTTCAGTACCCATCCCTAGCTTACATCCATGTCTATCCAAACTCATACAGTATGTCGCCATGACAGACGACCATGATTCAAATATGGATGTTGCTGCAAAGAAGCTACCAATTCTGAAATGTGGATGCTTCACACACATCTTCAACTCGGCAGCACAGAAGATCTGCACAATCACCAAATAATGGCAAGAAAAGTGTTTCTGCAGAACATTATGACGTCACGGTGAAGATGACCTTTGACCTTTTGGATATAAAATCATCATCACTTCATCATTTTATCCTGTTAGACATTTGTGTGAAAGTTTGTCATAATTAGCATATGAATTATTTAGTTATGAGCAAAAACATGTTTTTAAGGTCACAGTGACCTCAAATCCTTAGTAGTCTGGACGGACATGGATCTTGATTGCAACTATGAGGCGGTAATTCTTCTTTTATTTTTTATTTTTTTAATCTGAGAGTAGTAAATCTTGTCTGATGATATGATAGGACATATTGTCATAGACAGTAAACAAACACTGATTAACAATAAGATTAATAGGAACTGCGGTGAGCAAACAAGGCTGATTTAAGCTAGGTCTGAATTTCATCTTTGTATGTTTGCTTGTGTATAATCTACCTGTCGTTAATTCTGTCTCTATGAATATGTTTGACAGAAGCGATCATATGATTTCACCAGATGGTCAAATAATTAAACAAAAATGTGTGTTGTATCAGCAGCCATATCTGTGCTCATTACAGTAATTATACTTGTGCAATCACTAATGACAGCTCTATTTTACTCCACTGCGAGTACAGCACAAAAGGTGTGCGTGACTCTGAACTTTATAAACACCAGATTGGTTGAGACCGGCTCAAATTATCATAGGATCACTGACAAACTGCTTAAAACCATCAGCCAATGATTTTTGCAGATACCAAACAAGCACTGACACTGTGCGTCAGACATCATAGAAACAAGCCCCTGAGCTATGGTATTAGTTGCAACATCATTCATCTTAAGCACCATTCTCTGCATTTATATTGTTTATGTCCCTTTGTCCCCATTGTTGACTTTTCATCTTCTGCTTATTGTTAGTTTAGCTTGACAGTTACAGACTCTGACAGCACCTCTGTTTTGTCTCATGCCAATAAGGCTCTGCTCAGTCAAGTAAAGCTGACAAACAGAGGGATGGAAAGCACTGGGATGGGTTGATGGATTGATGGATGGAGGGATGGAGGGGTGGATAAATGGAGTGCTGAGACAAGAAGGTCAGGAGAGAGGTGACCCAGAAGAAGGAGGCATGAGTGAAGGTGTTAGACTGCATTGAGTAAACAAGAACACAAACACACATGAACACCTCTGTCGGAACAACTCTAATCCTCTCTACAACTCTGGTTCTGTGGGCGTTGAAGCGGGAGGAAGCCAGCTCCCTGTAAAGATTCGATAACATTTAGATCTGATGATGTTACGTTGATGTCAGGTTTGGGCCAAAATAGTAAAGGAACAGAGAGAAGAGGGAATATTTTTGGCTAAGAGGTACAGTAGTACTTTCAAGAGATCCGTACATAGAGATTTTACATAACTCACTCATCCAATAGCAGATTTGACACTCTGCTGTGTTCAATAATAACCCTTGGAGAAAATATCAACGTCTATCATGATCCTGACGAAAAGTTGAGGGTTCTGAGAGTCATTTTCTTCCTCAACAGCGGTAGGAGAGCTGTTTTGTTCTTTGTATAGATATAGATAGTCTGGTTGCCATTAGAAAATGTAGGCGTTGTACGCTTCCGCAAACCACACATACGTTACATTTGTATGCTTCATATGTATCATATCAACATTTCTACATAAAGTGAAGGAGTATATGAGCTGACTTTGTCATCAGAAGGTGGAGGGGATGGTGGGTGGCGTTACACCTCAGCGAGATGCCTGCCAAGCTGTAGACCACTGTTAGAGACCAACAGACAACAAAACCAGCTGTGTTTTCGCAGGTCGTTGCTGTTTTCCAGCAGCTTTTTAGCCACCAAATGCTGTGTTTCCAATATTAACACGGCATTAACACGATATGCCACTGGGGATAGTGGCTCAAAAAGGGCTTGTTTTTTACTGAGGTGTAAAATCCCCCATTTTACACTGAAACGTCATCTTTTCCTAAGCAAAACCAGCTATCTAACCAATGGACACGTCCACTTCAAACGCTGTAAACGTCACTGCCTTCATAGGCTGAATCCAAATGTTCAGACTTCCCCACACTTGCAGACAGGAAGTCTGAGAGTGCTTAGGGCTGTCCAAATCTACAATTCATCCAGTCCACAAGGGGCCTAAAGCAGACTTTCTGCAGACTTCCAGAGAGTCCGCTTGTGGTGCAGACTTAAATGGGCTTCTCTGATTTTATTGCCCACAATTCATTGCAATACAGACATGACAAGGGATGTAACCAATAGGCCGGCCCGATTTATTTGGCCTACAAACAACCCTATACATGGGATTTATATCTTGTTATCTGCAGGGAGAGATGAGACAGAATATGACAGCAGCAATCACCGTGTACATAATTGTTACTGTCACTCGTATGACCGAAGTCCACAAGGGCTTAGTACAAGTCCAAACAGTGGACATTTGGATTCAGCCATACTTCCATGCATCCTTTATGTTGGCATAGATACAGCCAATAGATGGCACTCAGGGGCAGAGTCAGAAGTTTTCGACAACAACAAATGAGGCAATGGTGGAGGAGGTTGTCATAATGTACATTTTAATGGAGGCAGAGTTGTAGATGGCGGTGGTCTGTGCGGCCATTAAATACACTGCGACCAGTGGACGGAGAATTATTTTCCCCATATTTCTGATTTGTTCCGTTCCACCATTTTTTGATTGTCTTAAGCGTCTCCTGGGTTCGTATCTCACTTGAACTACACTACACTCCACGATCTCTTGTGGTACTGCTCTGTTCAGTCTGTATCCGCAAGCTTTTAGAAAACGTGCCCAAATATGGACAAAGTGATTGTGTTCATGTGGCTTGACTAGCCATTAGCTTGGAGAAAACAGTCCTTATGAAAGTGTACCGCTGAGAAGAAATGACTTGAATCACTCAGGGATCGGGGTTACGTCATTCACCGAGTGATTTGTTCACTGAGTGATTCATCACGCAGTAGGCAGTCCCTCCCTGCACCCTGGCTGCCTTGCGACTCGCGAGTGATTCATCATTTGCATGGACCAAATCGGCAGTTCCACTCCCGGCCTGGACGCTCACCGCTGAGCTCAACTGAACTGAGAAATGAATGAATCAGTTCCGGAAGTGATTCAGTTCAGTACGTTCACTCAACAGATTCATTCTTTTGAACGATTCGTTCACGAACGACACAACACTTAATGCATGTAACAGGCAGAAATTGACATGGCGTCACAGAATATCAACAACCAACGCACCCGGGGTACCTTGCACGTCGTATCTCAATGTGTAAAGCCCATGACCGAACTTCCATGTGTGACGAGGACAGAGTAAGAATGTGTTGCCATGATTGGTCTGTGTAGATCCAACCTCCATAAATCTTTGTCAACAAATTCTTAGTGGATGAAATATTTGTATCATTTACGAAGTTTAGTTAAATTCAAGGATATAGCTGTTGTACTTGTACATGAGCAACCTACACAGACTTTCAAAAGAAGAAGAAGTTTCATCCTTCTTGATCCACTGAATAAGAAGGCAGTAAGGAGAGCAAAGGTCTCAGTCAGTAAATAACCCACTCTCCCTCCTCTGTAAGTCCTTTATCAACAGTGACTGAACAAAGGCAAACTGAGTTATTATTACATCGACATGAAGATGCTCCAGGGCCTGTGAGGCTTCTGTGTTTCAGTTGTCCGTCAATCAAATGTCCTCATATGAATTAGAAACTCCGACACCAACTGCTTATAATTTGATCAATTTTGGAGGCCTGATGGGGACGCGTAATTACAGGGGAAAAAACAGTTAAACTATCAGACCTAAACTTTTTAAGGACTTGGAAATTACCCTAATTAATTTTAATCAAGTGCATTTGAAAGGCTCCTAATTAGGTTTACTCCTACGCAGCAAGTTTGGATAAAACTGGCCACAAATCAATCTCATCCACACAAATTACAATGGTTGGCTCGTTGGAGGCTTTAGAGTTCCGGTCAAGACTTCTTCTTAATCACAATGCTTTGTATTATAATAGCTGAAAGGATGCCATGTAGAAAGCACACTGACTGGCAGCGTTGAGATGTGATAATTAAATGTAAAAATGTGAAACTTGAAAAAAGTATTCAAGATTCTTGATTTCTGGACCTTTACAGAATCAGAAATCAGAATCAGATATACTCTATTGATCCCCAGGGGAAGACTGGGTTATGTTACAGTCACTCTGATGTAAAGCATAGAGAATAATAAGACAGTAGAAATAAGAAGTATGTAAAAATTTGAAAGTAGTATGTAAGGTATGTAAAGTTTTAGAAATATAAAATATGTTTGTAATGGTACAATGTACAACATGATCTCTACATAAATATGTGCCTCAGGCTGATATTGGCATCGTGCTTGCATTTCTCACCCCTCATTAATGCTCAGAAGTAAGATGAATCAATCAAATTCATATTTTGTAAGACCTTTGTGTCACATTTTTACATTGCATAACTAATTTGGCTCCAACACTGAGACGCTGCTGACTGGCCAAATGTGTCATTTGTGATGACTGTGTAATTTTTTGGAGAAATTAAGCAAAGATGAAGCAAAAAAAAAAAAAACATCAATAAACCTCCCAGTGCTGTGTCAAAGCCCAGATGACTGATGTGCTTGTTTGGTAACCAATCCTCAATCTGTTTATCAAATAATAATATTAATGATCATTTATTCTGAAAATTTTCTCTGAATGACCAAAGATCTTATGAAATCAAGCTTAATGTGGAGTTTATGTATCATTGTGACCAAATTCTGCATCTTTTTACTGAATAATATTCTCTATAATGTTAAGCTTGTTGGTTGTACTAATATTTGCCTTTGCTTTGTTTATCTCCAAAAATTCTGTCAATTTAATTTTCCCGTCAAATGCTGCACGAAATTAACATTTCCCTGTTTAGTTAAAAAGAAAACGACTTGGAGTGAATTTTATTCCCAGCTATCCCCCATGCTGTAAATGCAGAGTTGTCCCCTCCGTGTATCCTTACCTGTCTGTCAGGTGCTCTGCTGTCCGGCGGGTACAGAGCCTGCTGTCTCCTGGGATTCCAGACCCGCCCACCGGGTCTCCGGTGTCCCGGTCCTGCTCACCTGTCGGGCGGAGGCGGCTGGAAACCGGTCAGCGGTGTTGGGAGGACTGGACGGGCGGAGAAGGAACGGCAACGTATCCACCACCACCGGAGGGGAGGAAAACTCCATGTTCACATCCAGAACATCCCGACAAAAGTGATGTCCGCCGGTCACTGAATGTCACTGTGATGTCAGCCGAGCAGAGGATCCGGTAACGTGTGGTGACGCTGACACTGAGCTGGGTGTCAGGAAACTGGGAAGCGTTCAGCACGTTTTACGATCCGGTGTCTGCTCAGAGGTCCGGTGCTCTTCAGAGGACGTTTCGGTGCGTGCGCCGGGCTGCTCCTCATCCACCACACTGGACTCTCTCTCTGTCACTGCCTCCAACTTCTCTGCCTCCACCCCTTCATCATCTCCCCCTTCACTCGCTCGTATTTTTCTGTCTCTGTCTGAGAGTTTCCCCCTCACACTCCTGGCTCATCTCCCTCTTGATTTATATTAAGATCAACTTGATAGAAGAAAAAAAAATCAAATGTGCAACTTATATTATATGGCATATATACCGTAGAGAGGAGCAGGGGCGCTCCTAATGGAGGGAAAAGGGGCCCCACTGGGGGGGTTGTACCTCTAAGTATTTAGTGCCATAACTAAACACCATTGACCCTTTGCTAAGTCCCGCCCCCAGACGCAGAATAGCCAATCATACTGTAGCATGGAGCCAGCTCAGACCAGGGTCCAACAACAACACAGCTGTGCTCCATTGACTCTAATGCAATCATCTTAGATTTCCTTCATTTTCAGCCTGGTTTTGTGTATTTGGAACTAAATGTTGGGAATGTAGGTGTGAATGTGAGTGTGAATGGTTGTCTGTCTCTATGTGTCAGCCCTGCGATAGTCTGGTGACCTGTCCAGGGTGTACCCTGCCTCTCGCCCAGTGTCAGCTGGGATAGTAATAATACTATCCGCCCACATACAACGTACAAGGTACCCTGGGTGCGTCAGTTGTTGATGTTCTGGGACACCGTGTCAAATTCTATTCTTTCAAGATACACTTTCCGTTTTCACAAGAAATTTAATGTTTACATACAGTCTCTTTCAAAATAAATGCACTATGTCGGTACAAACACACATGGTTGGTTTTAGGCAACAAAAGGAAGTGGTTAGGTTTAGGAAAAAAGAACAGGGTTTGGCTGTAGAATCTTACGTGACACTTTCTAGAGTGCAAAGTGGTGTTTGTTGGACCCACGTCACCACCCACTCGGACTTTCGCCATCTTAACTGTCATCCTTGTCCCGCCCCATTTCACCCTGAACACAGCAGGTTGCCGTCAAACTATAATGGCAACCTGTCATGAATCATGCCGACATTAAAGGACACTTTTTTTGTTGGTTTCGCTGCCCAAGTGCCAGATTTTGACAACTTCGGAGTGTGACCCTGTTAGAAAAAGATATATATGTTTCTTCCCTGTTCCAAAACCAGAATCAGACCCTGAAAAGTGTAGGGTTAGCTAGCTAGCTACTGAAGATATAGCCTACTGAATGTATACACATGCTGCTTTTGCTGTTTAATGATTGTAACCGTGAAACAAAGACCAACCCTGCTGTACAGGAACCAGTGAAGGGAAGCAGGGAAACTTTGCTCATATCCAACCAGCTGTGTGTTGTCACATTGTTTGCGGATGAAAGTTGTTTGACTTCTTGTGTGGCAGCAGAGGTCCAGGTGCTGGCAGCAGCACGGGGGCGAAGCCAAACACGGTTCATCTGCACACACTGTGATGCCACACAGCTGGTTCAATATCAGCAAAGTTTCCCTTTATATTCATTGTCTTGTGTGGCGATCAGCAGTGATGTGGTGGTTCACTTTTACACTGTGATCTGTAGCCTATAGTTCGTCTTTAGCTTCTAACTATCTTTGTCTTTTTAACCTGTTGTTGCTGCTGAGTCAGTTTGACATCCTGGATATATCCTTCAAACACAGACTGTAGACCCCTCTGTCTGCTTCTCTCTGGAATCACGGTTTCCAAAAAATATGATAACATTTCTTCAGGGAGTGCAGTTAGTTACAGTGTGGGCTCCATGCTTACTCTGACAGCTTGTCAGACCATCACAAAGGGGCGGGGCTTAGCGAAAGGTCAATTGGCTGAATCAGTTTGCACCTAAAGAAGAGGAAGTGACTGTCAATGCTGCTGAAGCACCAACGCACACTGTCATGTCTTTCCCCCAAGGGAGGGAGATCTGAGTAATCTGAATAGTGGAGCTAAAGATAAAGAGTGTCTATACAGATTATCGCTGAGACAAATTTGGAACTGACTCAACTTGACACGTGCCAAAGACAAATTTCTGCCACAGTCAACAATTGTAATACTATTTATTTATTTTCCTTTATTTAACTGGTTTAGTTAAAATCAGTATCTCTTTATCAGGAGAGATGTTGCTCAAATACAAAATACAAATAAATACAAACAATATAAACAGGCTAAGACATCTGTCACACTCTATATAGTATTCATTAAAATGCATAAACAGTTTCCAAATTTTGCTGAAATACAGTAAAAACAATACATTTTGAAGCAAATGCTCATCTTATCGCCCCATGTATTCATCACAAAAACATGTCACAAAGCAGGCACTTCTTACTGTATTATAATTATTCATAATAATCACCGATATGTACAGATATTAAAATATAACAAGTACAAGAAATAAACTTGATTTAACCAATGATTGACAAAGATCATCAGCCTCCACTAGTGGAGCAGGTTTTGGCAAGCAGTCATGATGAATTCTCTGTCTCGAGTCAGTTCAGCAGTTTCCCATTCACAGGTGTGTGTCTTTAAGAGAGTAAGAAAGGAGATTAGGAGGGCGATAGATCATTTTAAGCAACTAGGCTGAAGCTGCAGGTCCAGTGTCACAGGGATAGGACTTCTTTTTTAAAAATTCAACTTCAAACAGTGGAGCAGCCTGAAAACTCACCTCATATCTGCTGTGCACACTAACATTTGAATGTGTTAGCATTTCTGTAGGGCTTTTCAGTCTTTGTGTATCATGTTATGTGCCAAGCATCACTATTGTGTGTGTGTGTGTGTGTGTGTGTGTGTGTGTGCGTACGACAGCCTGACAGAGGAAGCCCGACTCAGCATCTTCCCACCAACAGTGTTCACGTCCAATAATAACACCTTGCTCCTGAAAATTAAAGCCTGTAGTCATGCATACACCTTCTCTCTCTCTCACACACACACATACACACACAGGGGATTCAAATATTGCAGAGGTACAACACAGTTTAACCTCATTTGAGGGCACAGAAAGCAACCTGGTTGTTACTGCAGAGACTCACCGGAGTTCAGCCAACACACACAAGACATACAGGCACAAGTACAAACACTCAGAAGTGACACAGGCTGCAGTGTTGAGTCTATTGTGCCGTATGGGAGCCACAGTGTAAATCTAATACAGTAAACCTTTCACATCTTAAATGGTGTTATATACAGTGTTAGGTCTGAAAGGTTACTGGTTCAAATCTCAAGCAAGTGGTGAGCAAGCCCCACGTGACGAGCACGGCTATAACCCCTACTCACTTGTTATGATGGCGATCCGAGCAATGTGTGAGCATCGATGTTGTTTTCCATTTCCCTTAACGAAGGAGCAGGCTGTAAAGCGTTCACACAAAGTATCCGCCTTTCACCCCAATTAAGTCAGAAAGGTCAGAGACATGGTTTGACTTGAGTAAAGGTTGCTTTGAGCTTTATCCGACACATGCAGAGTAAAATAATAAGATGAATATTTCTTCTTTTTTGAGTAGTGCAGTTAAAGCTAATAAGAGACCTTGAGCGTCAGATACCAGGGTCCCATTACAAGTTCCCCTTCAGCAAAGGGATAGTTCTCTCCCACATCAAAAACACATATTATCCCTCTTACATCTAGTGCTGTTTATAATCTAGATTGTTCTGGTGTGAGTTGCTGAGTGTTGGAGATATCGGCCGTAGAGATGTCTGCCTTCTCTCCAGTGTAATAAAACTAGATGGCACTCGGCTTGTGGTGCTCAAAGTGCCAAAATACATTTAAAAAACATCAATGTCTCTCATTCGAAGTCATGACCTGGTTGCTCAGGATAATCCACAGACCTTGTTGTGAGCTGTTCTTTTAGGACTATTTTCTCACTACTGAACTACAGCCGTATCACCAGACCCCGGAGCATCTTCAGCTCTGTGTAATAATAACTCTGTTTGCCTTTGCTGGTGATAAAGGAGCTACAGAGGAGGGAGAGTGGGTTATTTACTGACTGAGACCTTTGTTCCCTTCACTGCCTCCTCATTCAGTGGATCAAGACGAATGAAACTGAGTCTGCTTTTGAGAGTCTGCGTCATGCAACAGCTGTATGCTTAAATGTAAAATGCAGGGAAATGATAGGGAAGCAGTGGACTGTATCCACAGAGGATGGTTACAAGTAAAGGATTAGAAAATGTAATGACACTTGAAGGTGTAAATGTGTATTTATGTGACTGTATTTATATTTTATGATGGTCTGACACCAACCTATGTTACCCCTGACATAACATTTTAAAGGGGCAGTTCACTCCAAAATCAAAAATACATATTTTCACTCTTTCCTGTAGGGCTATTTGCCAGTCTGGTTTATTTTGGTGTGAGTTGTCGTGTGTTGGAGATAACGGCCTTCTCTCCAATACAATGGAACTAGTTGGCACTCAGCTTGTGGTACTCGAAGTGCCAAATAAATACATTTGAAAACCTCAACAGCAATGTCTCTTTCCAGAAATCATGACCCAGTTATTTAAGATAATCCACAGACCTTGTTGTGAGCAGTTTAATGTAGGAACTATTTTTTGTTACCCAACTACACCCAACAACTGTATCACCATGCAGAAGGAAGCGTGGGTCAACTCATGAACGAGCGGCTTGTGCTTGTGACAGGGTGAGACTGCTGAGCTGCACTAGATGCATGTTCCCTCCTGCGCAGTGATACGGTTGGTGGCTGTAGTTTGGTAGAACGAAAAATAGTTCCTACATGAAACTGCTCACAACAGTGTCTGTGGATTATCTTGAGCAACCAGGTCATGATTTATGGAGAGAGACAATGCTGTGGATGCTGTTGCTAGCATCCACTGCTAGCTAACCTAGCAACACAGCTACGGTTGGCAGGTGTAGTTTGGAGACACTGCCGCTGAGTTTTTTAATGTTTTTTTTTTCTCTTTTTTTGACACTTTGAGCACTACAGCTGGGTGCCATCTAGTTCCACTTTTTTTTTTTTTTTTTTAAGATTATTTTTGGGGGCGTTTTGCCTTTAATGGACAGAATATTGTGTGAAATGGGGGAGAGAGAGAGAGTGGGGGGACAACATGCAGCAAAGGGTTGCAAGATGGAGGCGAACTCGCTGCAGCAAGGCATCACCTCTATACATGAGGCGTCGGTAGCGTAGTGGATAGTGCAGGCGCCCCATGTACAGAGGTGATGCCTCGCTGCAGCCATCTAGATCCACTCTATCACAAAAAAAAACAGACATCTCTACAGCCCATATCTCCAAAGCTGGGCAACTCATACCAAGACAATCTAGATTGATACATAGCACTACAGGTCAGAGGAAAAATACATATTTTTGATTTTGGGGTGGACTGTCCCTTTAAATATGCATTATAATGTATTTTATAGCCAGCTTCAGAGGCCGTAATTAAGCCTAGTCTAAAAACTAAAACATAATTCAACAGAGAAATGCAACTCTCTTGAGTTAAACTCTCTTTAGACTTGCTTGTGTCTACTTTACATTCTCCTTGTGATTTGCCATTTTTATTTGGAGTATACGAGATATTCCTTGTTCATAAAGGCTGATGTTTCAAAGGTGGCATGAGAGATTACCTACCGGAAGAAACATTCATGTCATCCTGCAGGAGTCAGGGGACTCACAAAGACCACGTCACTAAGCAGAAGAAAACATAATGCACTCACTCACTGGTATGAACTCACTAAATTAAGGTAAAATGGGCATAATTTACACTGTAAATGATCTGCAGGTAAATGGCTTCCTCCAAAGGGACAAAACAAACTCAGATTATTTGCACTAAGTTATAAATTTGAGCAGAGGGAGCAGCAGAGATGACTGAGCTCTTATGGTGGACCTTTGAAGGGTTATTGAACCATCTGATTTAGGAGTCACTCAAAACTTCAGACTGCTTGCCAGAAACATAATAAAGAGATGAATAATATAATTGAAATATGCCATTTCACCCAACCACTGGGACATGTTTGGGGGAGGCATTATTCTAGAGGAGTTTTAATGGCTTTCATCAGTAGATTAACACATCAGTGGAGGCCTCAAACACTGGATTCATGTTATTTCCTTATGATTCAGTTAAGAAGCACTCATTTGTGATGCTGTTGTGCCCTCTAGTGTTACAGAGTGAGAGGGAGGCTGGTTTCATAGTAGTCTCTCCACACTCTGCTCTCATTGGGCAGATTTGAAGCATATGGAGATTAGATTTAATTAAAATCACCTTCAGCCCGTCACCCGCTGAACTTAAGATCTACATTCAGCAAGCTGTGACAGTTTTTAATATCCAAATTACGCAGCCCAGCGATCAATGCAGACGATAACTGCTGACACGGACGAATTCAATATCCTCTGCTCTGATAGCAATCAACAACAAATGCAGCCTTACAACTGGGGCAGACCCAGTTTTTAAAAAAAAAACACACAACAATGGGATAAAGGGAGTTGTTTAAATGTCCCACCTTCCCAAAAAAAGGAGTGTTAGCAGTGTGCATCAGGACAAAATCAGGAGAAAATCCACTGGAGTTTGCTGAAACGTGCATGGCTGCGAGCCAAGCAGCCAGGGTACACACGCTGCATGGCTGCAGCAGAGCCAGGCCTGGGGAGACATGAGTTATATGGCACTAAATCAGTCTCACATCCAGCTGACTCCCCGGCTACTTCTCCGTCATCAGCAGGCAGAAACACACACACAGGCAGTCAGTGCTGTGTGCGTCTGCATGTGGTGTAGAAGAGAAAGGGCAGCACCTTTGCAAGAAAAGAGCCTGGAGGGGGATAGACATAAAGGTGTGTGTGTGTGCGTGTGCGTGTGTGTGTGTGTGGTTAGATGTAACAGAGATGATGAGGGAAACCTCTCACAATGTCTGCTGCTGTGTGCACGACACAAGACATGGGAGGACACACTCAAAACTCCAATATTGAAGAGGTGTGTGAGAGAGGGAATCAGGGGTCGGGTGCACAAATCACCTTAAGTTAAGATTTTCCTTAAAGTCCGAGTAAAGCTTTTCTTAAAATCAAATCAGTTGCACAAAACACGTCCTCTCCTCCAGGTCACCTTTAAATATTCACTTAAGTATTTAAGGTTTTCTCATTATCTTGGTCTTGTATTTAAGGAATCATGTAGTTAGTTAAACTATTGCACAAAAGACTTGAGGTATTAAAAGTGTGAGTTACCATGGAGACTGTAGAATGTGATGGCTGTAAAATCTCTTTCAATGCAGTGAATGCCTTAATGTTTTTCCTTAAACTAAGGAAACATTCAAAGGGGACTCTGTGCAACACTCCTAAGTACCTCAGCTAAGGAGAATTAAAGTCTTAAGTGTCATACTTAATGAGAAAACCTAAGGTGTTTTGTGCAGCCAGCTCCAGTTCTTTATCCAGGGTTACCTGTGAGCAACTATTTTTATAAATACCCGATATTGATGACTGAAAACTACCTTTGTATAATCTCATGATTTACTGTGGGTGAAATGGGCTCACAGTTTGTCTCGATTGCTTAGACACGATAAATGAAACTGGGATCTTCTTGATCTTTATCATCACCGTTTTAGCACAGCAGAAGTCGTCTCTTGCAAATGAGTTCACAGATTTTTGTTGGTTTCACACATTTCTCACACTCGTTTTCCAAACACTTAACACAGATCTCACAGAGGGACCATAAACTCTAACGGATGAGCTGTATTACACAAAACATCTGTTCACAGCTGATAAAAATTACAAATCTCTAAAGCAGGGGTGTCAAACATACGGCCCGGGGGCCAGAATCAGCCTGCCAAAGGGTTCAGTCCTGCCCACTGGATGACTTTGCACACCAGGTTTCAGGAGCAATTTAAAGTGTGTAGAGACTTCGTGTAAAATGCTGCTTCAGAGGCTTTTCCACCCTGACCAGAATACAGCTCTCAGAACTAACAATAAATACTTACTGTGGTCATATTTTAAGATATTGAACATTGCACTGAAGAAGTCTCACTATGAAGTCGACGAAATCAAGCATTTATGTGGTGACTTATGGCGTCAGAAACCAATGAAAAAAATTGATCTTTAACATCTGCATGATACGCAGCTGGTTGCCATTTTAGTTTAACTGCACCTGGCAGCATCAGGGGGGAACAATGTGGGACAAGGATGAAAGTTAAGGTGGCAAAAGTGGTAGTGGAGCGGGTGGGAGGGATGGTGGCTGGGTCCAACAAACAGACTTTCACCTGAGAGAGAGGTGTTCCCGTCCCGTAAGATTCTAAAGCTAAACCCTGTTCTTTTTTCTAGACCTAACCACATGTTTTTGTTGCCTAAACCCAATCATATGTGTTTGTTGTTGGAGGAAAAAAAAAGGTCAGCGTAGTAGCACCGACATAGTGTGTTTATTTTGAAAGAGACTGTATGTTAACGGTAAATTTCCTGTGAAAACTGAAGTGGTATCGTGAAAGAAGACAATGCATGTAACAGGCACAAGTTGACACAGTGTCCCAGTATGTCAACAAACAAAACACACCCAGGGTACCTTGCACATCCTATGTGTACGTGAAAAGTCCGTGACCAAAACGTCAATATGTGACGAGGTCAGAGTGAGAATGCGTTGTGTGCAACATATTGTCAACCAGCTTCAGTACAAAATTATCTGTATCAGACTTCTGTCTTTAAACAGTTTGGGTGGAACCACTGACGAAACTTCAGATTTGTAAATGGTTTTTAAGGTGGGGATGACTTCACCTGCTTCTTCAATAGCTTCCACTTCAGTGGAAAATCATGACAAAATGCACATGTAGTGACAGTGAGTAGCTGACTGACTGAATGTGGAAAGATTGAGACATACTGGTGAATTTGCACATATTTTTCTTAGGATATTGCGAGCTGTACATGTTCATAATGTACTTCTTAACACACACAAAAAAAGGAAAAATTTGAAGGGGTTGTTATTTATAAGTTATTATGCAGTGGTTTTACTGGTCCGGCCCACTTGAGATCAAACTGGGCTGTGTGTGTGGCCCATGAACTAAAATGAGTTTGACAACGTTAATGTTTTGTGAGTGTCGGAGCATTTTACAGTGACTTTCAATTCAGGCCTGTGTGTGAACTGTTTTAAAAAAGTCACGTCTGAATCGACAAATGTCTTTTAGCAAATGAGAAAACTGTAATGCAACATGCACTTCATAAATGAAATGAATCAAAGCTCGTACATCTGAGGAACAATTGGCACTGATGCCTGGAACGGTAGCTGCCAAGAAGATGATTCTAATTAGTTGGAAGTCTCATACACCCCCCAGCCCCTTTTCGGAAATGGCTCAACGAAATGACAGTAATCATACAAATGGAGAGAATTCAGTTCTACAACACTGAAGCATCCAATCGATTTTTGAGCATATGGCATTCATATCTTAAAGATGATAATGATTAAGTATGCCTATCATTTACCTGCACTCTGAATCATACCTGACTATGGAACATCTTGAAAATGGCTCACAGATAAGTTAGACGACATTTGTCTTTTTTTTTCTTTTTGTTTTTTCTTTTTCTTTGTTATAGTTTGTTGTTTACTTGCCTAAGTTTGTTTACATGTTTCCTGCATATAAAACTAAACACCTAAAATAAAAGAAAAATTTAAAAAATAAAATAAATGAAAGCTTGTGTTAAAAAAGATTAACTTTACACTAGTGACAGTTTTACTAATAAAACTTATTGTTTTTCTGATGATTTATTTACATTATTCTTGTACAGTGCCTTACAACAGTACTCACCTGCCTTGGGGCTTCTGTTATTTTGTTGCATTCCAACCTGGAGTTTAAATTGATTTTTATTTGGGATTTATTTGGTGATTAACTGGTGAGGTGAAATACATTTTTTTTTAAAAAGAATAAAATTAATGAATAAACATAAATTATGAAAAATAAAAAGATCATGTGACACTCAGATTGCGCACATGTAGACTTGACTTAAATTGATTTTTATTTTTTTTTTAACTTTTTTTATAATGGAAAAAAAATAAAAAAATATATACAAAAATAAACGTGACTGTGACTTTAAACAGAATTGGTGGCACAAGGCCTTATTTAGGGACTTCATAGCAAATGGTATGACCATTATTTAGTCTACATATTTTTTTATAAATATTTTTTAAAACGATTTTTTCAATTTTCATTGCACTTTGTCTACTTTTTTTTTAGTTCCATTACAAAAAAAATCAAAATAAAAATCCACTTTAATTTTCAGGTTGAAAAGCAACAAAATATGAAAAAACAAAAGGTGGTAAACACTTTTACAAGACACTGCACTCCCACTTTCATCTGTTGTATTTCTCCATATGCTGTGATCCAGTGTTTCCTCAAAATGGGGAATGTATGTATCAGTCATGTATACTTGCTCAAATAATTATATCACTAAACTGTAAGTACAACTTATCAAAAAGATGCAGCTCAACGCAACTACAATGCAGTCTTAGTGTCACTGCATGATGATAAAAAAATTGCTTTGCCATGAACTTAGTGAATTCTGAACATTTGAACTTCAGCATTTAAGCATTTTTCAGTCATCAGGTTGTTGCTCAGTCAATCAGACACTGACGGAGCAGCACTGTATTTGACCTTTTTATGTAGGCTTCTCTACCAAAGCTCGTGTGCTGGTCAGGAGGTAGTTGGCTGGAAAAAAATATTTAAAAAGTTCCGAGAACCACTGCTGTAACCAAGTGCACTGTTTTAAGTGCTACATCAAGTTTAGTCAAGATTCATCTATGGTGCACAACATGCAACATGTGTTGGTCACGTAGGTTTGAAAAAATGATGAGGATATACTTACCTAGAATTCTTGATCAATAGACTGTACCAATCGCTCGACGTGTTTAAATTGCCTTACTGTTTGTTTTTATACACGTACCTTGGACTTCCCGAAAAGCAATAACGACAGTGAGTAAATTATCCTGATGAAATCCAGTAAATTGAATTGAATGGGCAGCTTTACTTGGAGAGGCACTAGTGTTTGCTTTTAAGACACTTCCTATTATTTCTCACAAAATCAGAATGGAGCTTCAGGGTTTTGCCACAAACAGTATTTACAAGTTACATTATCTACTGCTTAACAATGTAACTTTCAGCGTGATGAGAGCATGACATCAAACATGTTCTTCCAAAGACTAATAAACGCTGGCAGTTCTTTTTAAAATTGTACAACTTTATTAACGACAATCTGCATCAGCCAAACAGCAAAATTTACAGTTTTGTTTCATCAACAAACAAATTTAGAAAAGGTTAAAAAGAGAAAAACATGAGGACAAAGTCAAAGAATTTACATGATCTTCCTGTCGTAGTGTCCTCTTTATTGTCCACCTCTACTGGTCAACTGTTTCCTCTCTTCTTCTCTTTCTATCATATTATCTTCCTTTCCGTCTCTGTTTTTACTCAACAATGGCCAGGGGGGCCAATCAGCTGTTTTGTCACCCACTCCAGCATCCGCGATTCACTTCTGTGCTCTTCTGCGATTGGCCCTTGGTTACCATGGTGGTGACATTGGCTGTGGGTTCTGGAGGTAGGACATCACAACTGCTGAGATGGACAACCTGCAGACAGCATACAGAACGGGAGAAAACATCACGTAAAGCAGGGATGCTCAGCCTGGGGTCAAACATGCAAAGTGACAGGAGGCCATGGGCACGTTAATAAACAAATATTAATGACATTTATCAGATAAGATGAATGAATGAGGCAAAACCAGTCTTAGCAGCCCCACACAGATTAGGTGTTTACAGGGGCGTTTCTAGGATTTGAGGACATTTGTTGCTTCACCCACACCTCTGTCGGGGGTCTGGGGGATCCTATCCTGGCAGCTTTTTTGACAACTCTGGCACGTTATTTACATTCAAAGTACAAAAAAAATCCACTGTGACTTAATCTTTATCTAGAATTGAAAATAGTCAGCCAGCAGCCTGGCTTCACTTCAAGGTCAAAGTGAAAGAGTACTTCTTGAACAACTGGTTGCATTAAACCCCAGATGAAATGGTACCAAAAGTGTCTGCGACTGTGAGACAGTAAACTGTCAGTGGCGTGGGATGTAAACAACACTCTGTAATCTTTTAACGGAAAATGGCTCAGGTGAAGTTTTAGAGTCCTCACATCACTTGCGGAAATCCAAGGGGAGAGGAGGTAGCAACAAAACTCCACCTAATGGAGGCTTACGGCGCCCCAGATTCAAACGTCCAAAAACACATAATTGAAACCACAAAATATCTCCATACTGCTCGTCTGTAGTGATCCAAGTGTCCTGAAGCCCCGACATAAAAAGTTGTTTGGAAAAACTGCTAAAATCATGTGTTTAGTGCTGTAAGCGATCTGTGTTTGTTTGAAGCTCTGTTTTAAATCAGTGGAACAATGAAACCATTCTACTGACCTATGACAGTGTAAAGGCTACTTGTTTTTTACTTGTCCCTCCAGACTTTTGTCCATAGATTATTTCTTCAGTGATCTGATTGGTCAGAGGTCGGGTGTTAACAGGCTGTGATCCCATACTGTGACATTAACCTGCTCTGGAGCAGATTAGCTGTTCAGCACAAGTTACCACGGTGATTTATCCCAGCAAAAGGAAAACCAGCTATGAAGTATTGAAAACCCAGAGTTAACCCTGAAGTCACCTCGCTAACTCCAAATCCTGCTTCGTAGTACAAGCATCAGGATAGAAAGGCAAGATATAACGTTGTGAGGAATTGATCTGATAATTTAAACGTGGGCGTGTCATAACAGTGAGGCCCTGATGGGGTAAGGGCTCATTTATGCTCAGTGTTAAAAGATTTAGATTTTTTTTTTGCATATATTGTAAAATAAGTACACAGTGTGGTCAGGGATGTTAGATAGAAGGCATTTTCGTTTCATTTTGACCTGAATGTAATGAATTTCCTGTTCAGAATAATATTGGGATGAGCCATAAATGTTGGGGAAAGTCATTTTTTTGCCAGTAAAATATTATTTGAATGAGTAAAGAATATATAAGAATCATTCAGAAACAAAATTCCAAGGCAGTCTGAGTCTGCAGAAGTAAAAAATAGACTTTACAAAATGGGATTGACAGCCATGGACTTTGGCAAAAGCTTTTGCTACCTTTGAATTTCCTTTCTTGTTTGCATTTGTTGCGGTTCATGAGCATCTGTGCTTCTGTGACTTGTGTAAAATTACATTTTACTTATTGCCTACAAAGCAAAAACACACTCCAGTTGCCATTCAATTATTCAGTGGGATATTTTGCTGACAAAGTTTGGAGTATAATGACACAACGAGCACAGGGCTGATTAGTGCAGATGCAGGTATAAAGATTTATCCCTGAGTCATGTGAAGAAATTGTGGGGTCGATTCATCCAAACGTGTCTGTGTACGGTTCACCTGATAACCTCAATGACATACCTGCCCTCCACAGCTCGTTCATCCTGTACAGGCACTCACCTTTGTTGAATAACACGGGGATACTTACATCATATCTTGGCTCTTAACAAATGTCCTAAAACTGGCCTTGAACCAGCTTCTGTGCACACGAGCCTGGTGCATTAAGTTCATCGTCTGACATTACTTGCTGAGCCAAATATTTTGCGTTACTAAACTATGAGTGCATCAAGCTTGTCTTTAATACAACCTCATCTAGACGATGGACCAGAAGGTTTTTCCTCATTGCAAATCTGTCTTCGACGCCTGGACAAGTGCCCTACTGTAGTACTCTTTTATAAGCAAATGGAAATGTACCACCCCTGGAGGTCACACAGTTAAAAGCTTTGGGACATTAGAGTTGGCTCATCTCAAGTCTCAGTGGCAGACAGAAGCCAGTCTAACCTACAGATTCAAAGCTGAATTATTGAAGACTTTAATGTGAACACCATTTCCTCTGCAACAGAGAAGAGGGCCACATCCTTAATAACTGAGACAATAAACATTTTCACAATTTGTCTGAATTAAAAGTCTTTGAGTGAGCATACTCTGATGCCAAATACAGGGGGAGCCGTGTGCTGGACAAAATGGTTAAATGCATTATTAGCATGCTGACAAGAATATTTTTCTGATGTCAACATACAGGGGCTATGTCCAACAAAGCTATTTTTCTTTACGCCAGTGTATGTTTTTAATTCTGCGAATGGGACTGCCACATATTTACGCTACGCTAAAAACGCCAGCAGCTTGATGAGGCACTGAGTGCTTCCCATTTGACTTTTTTTTTGTGAGAGCCAAATGCTGAAAAATGTTCAGCTTTGAAAAAATGTTGCGCTCGTCACGGTCACTTTTTACCCAGCCGTTCAATCACAGTGGAGAAGGGACAAATACCATTAAGACCAACCCTCACATCTTACATTTACAGATGCTGACCAACAACAACAATTGAGGAGAAATAGGTTAATATATTATATGATAAATGTTTCTTCTCATGAACGCACACAGACCGGCAGGTAGGTCCTCTCTCCCCATGTGCATGAGTCTTCACTTCATCCAGAGCAAGTACCAGGCCCCCACGTAGTGCGCCGGACTGTCAGGCCAATTTTTGTAGTCGCTGGTACTGCATTTTCCAGGCTCTGTTACGTGATGCAATTGGGCCAAAAAGACTTTTCCCCATAGAATTATGCTGGGAAAAAAAATTTTTTTTTTTTTTTTAGCATCACAACCCCTGCAAAATTACTCATTTTGCTATCAAGATTCAATCCATTCAGGCAGATAACATTTGGAAAGTCTAAAAGAGCCGCAAGATTAAATTATTTTAACTCCATTCAAGATAGTGGAGCTCTAAACCAGAAGTTGGCCGCTCAGCTGTAAGTCTCTAGTGCGTCTGCTCTATGGGCCTAATGATGTGTAAGCAGCACCTATCATCTGGGTGACTACATACCACGGAAATAGAGTGATTTGGACTTCATGCCCCACTGAGAAACTTCTGTAGGAACGAATGGAGCCCTGCCGCCAATTCTGTATTGAGGTCTCTTAATATATCCATAGCAAGTGCTCTACCTAGAGCCAATGTTTTTACTTTAACAGATATTTCAGATCATAGCAATCTCACACAACCAAAGTGCATAACTTGCCATGATCAAGTCTTCAAGATAAGTTCCACTGAAAATCAATAAACTTCCTCTTCGTCTTTCGGCTGCTCCCTTCAGGGGTCTCCACAGCTTATCATCTGCCTCCCTCGATGGTCTTTGACCAACAGTCGTCCAATTTCCACCGGCACCCTGCTGGTCAACAGTACCAGAGGCGGCTGTTGCTAACCCAGGCCTTGACTGATTTGGTTTTATGCCGGATGCCCTTCCTGACACAACCCTCACCATTTATCCAGGCTTGGGGTCGGCATCAGGAGTACACAGAAAGTGGCCCCCCCAATGGAAAATCAATAAACTATAATGCTAAATTACGTCCAAGCTCCAGTTTAGTCAAAATAAGACAGAAATTCAAACTGTCTCCTGAACAGCAGACAGCCAGCACTTCATCCAGAACATTGGATTCACATTGGAAAATGTGTCACAACATAGCATTATAAATAAAGCACTGTGGAGCTACTGAGAGGCCACCAGCCTACAAATCATAAATTGCCATTCCCACTAAAATTGTGGGTCATATCACAATCACAATATCTATCAAAATAATTGCAATATGATCTTTTCTTTTCTTTTCTTTTCTATGATCTTCTGTGTACATTGGGCAACATTAGTAATAAAAATAATAATAAAGTTTATTTGTATAGCCCTTTAAAACAGCCCAGAGGGTGGCCAAAGTGTTTTACAATAAAATAAAACAGCAAAAGAACACCAGTAAAGGACAGCAATAAAAAACAATAACAATATCATAACAATCTTAAGTGTTAAAAGCCGTCTTAAAAAGAAAGGTTTTAAGTTTTGATTTAAAAAGACCTAGGTCAGTGATGGTGCGCATGTCGGGGGGGAGCTTGTTCCACAGTCTGGGTGTGGCCACAGAGAAAGCCCTGTCACCCCAATGTTTGTAATTGGACCTTGGGACCTCCAACAGACCCTGGTTTGACGACCTTAGGGTTCTGTTTCTGACTTGTGGCGTGAGAAGGTCGGATAAATAGGGTGGAGCAAGTCCGTTAAGAGCTTTAAAAACGAATGTTAAAATCTTAAAATCGATTCTAAAATGGACAGGAAGCCAATGAAGAGAGTAAAGGACAGGAGTGATGTGCACGCGTCTAGGAGTGTTCGTTAAAAGACGGGCTGCTGCATTTTGCACGAATTGCAAACAACTGATGGAAGACTGGGAAGTACCAACATAAAGTGCATTACAATAATCTAGCCTTGAGCCAATGAAGGCATGAATAGCTTTTTCCAGGTCAGCACGATTTAGGAATGGCTTCACCTTGGCCAGAAGGCACAATTGAAAAAAGCTTACTTTAACCACAGTGTCAATTTGTTTGTCGAACTTGAAGTTCCTGTCGAACATAACCCCGAGATTTCTGACCGTTGGACTGAGTTTCATTGCTGTGAAATTAGACATTTCTGTTTTCCCAAACACAATACACTCTGTCTTGTCTTCATTAAGATGTAGGAAGTTGGATGACAACCACTGCTTAATGTCGGCAATAGCATTAGTCAAACTCCTATGTGCCCCGCTTCCCGTTAGGCCCAACGGTAAATAAATTTGGAGGTCGTCCGCATAGCAGTGGAACGACAGATCGTGTTTCGCTATAATTGAACCAAGCGGCAGCATGTAAAGAGAGAAAAGAGTAGGGCCGAGGATCGACCCTTGTGGTACCCCGCAGGAGAGAGAGATGCTCGAGGAGGACAGGTCACCAATCATTACTGAAAAGCTTCGATCGGTTAAGTAGGAAGTAAGCCACTTAAGTGCAGTGCCACTGATGCCAACATATTCATTAAGGCGAGATAGCAGGATCGCGTGGTCCACAGTATTGAAGGCCGCTGTGAACTATGTGTTTTGCTGTACTGTGCAGTGCGGGTACAATACAAGGTGTTTAAGTCTGTAGGTATTTAAGTTCAGCACACACTAATGTAAAAATGCACAAAGTGGACACACACATACTATATCCTGTATACAATAAAGTGCTGTATACTCACATGAAGCTGCTCATCATCTGTTTGGTGTCCTCTGAACTTCTGGAGTTTGCAAAGCTGATGAAAGAGCAGTAGACTGCGATCCAGGCACACCATTTCAGCTGAAACATACACAACACACAGGTTACAAATGTTAACTACACAATGTTGTGCAGGATTAAAAAGACCAAAATATATATCCATACATGGGACCCATTTATTTAATGATACATCAGATGTTTTGCCAGTTAACGGACGTTTAGAGACGGGCAAAGTGTATTAGCAAAGACGAACAAGGCTCAACGGTTGAAGTTTACTTTGAAGATAGATGAACAAAGCAAGCATAGTTGATAAATGGCTCTGAATCAGTGAGTACATGATGACCTTCAGTTCAAAGTGGTGTCATCTGGAAACTGCATGTACCCTGAGGTATACAAAGAGGTATGACATGGTGCATCACCCACACAATGTTTTAAACAGGACAACAGAACTCCAAAAATAAAGATTTCCTGAAGGCAAAGGGTGGCGCTGATAGTTATTTGTTTGTGGCTGATATTCACACAGTATTTTGTTGGGTTTTGCCATTATTTTGGACACCTCCACTACCCCCATCATCCAGTTCTTGGAGAGTGCTTTGTGTTTCCTGCACTGACATAAAACCTCCAAATCTGCCCATCTTTGTCTAAGAAAGGTATTTTTAGGAAATAATTTATGCTATTTGTTTGGGGAAAAAAAGGTTTTACACCAACAAGTCAAGGTATTACTTTGTTGATAGAAAGACAATCAATTAATCAAGTGATGCACAATTGGACTGGGAGGCCACATGAGCCTGCTGCTGTCCCCTCTGTGTTTTGTTTATTGTGTCCTTCGTGCTCAAAGTGAAAAGCTGCCCTTCATCCTTTCATCTAAAAAGGTGAGTTTACCTTTAATCTTCTAAATGGAACCATTGAGCTGAACCAAGGTCTACCATTCAGGGGCAACACCCCTTTAGTACAGACACACAAACACAAACACACACACACAGGCAGAGGACAAGGGGGAGATGAGATGTTTAGTGTGAGGGTGTGTGTGTGTGTGTGTGTGTGTGTAGGTCACCTTGAGCATCAGTCCACACATGCTGAAGATCATGCCGAGCAGGTTCATGTAGTCTGGCGTGGGGTCCTCCAGTGTGGGATTGGTCTCTGTGCTGGGGGGCTTGTACCTGCAACACCACAGACACATATTAACAAAAAACACACTGTAACAACAACTTAATTCTTAACGCCAGATCCACTTATACACAATTTGTCTTGTGTTGTGCTACAAAATCATTCCAAAATGACATTGGATGGACATTTCTCTCCTGCTATAACAGACCATTTTTTCTAGGAAGGCCATAAGAGTTCAGAAAACTGGCTGCAGAGGTTTACAGCCATTCAGCCGAAGAGTTGTAAGGACGTAAGGCCTGCCTCACAGCCGGCATTTCCATTCTCCCCAGATGAGTTGGATGGGGCTGATGTCAGGGGTTTTGCAGGCCAATTTAGTTCCTCCACATCAAACTGGGAAAACCATTTCATCGTGGAAAGTAGCGTCAAAGATATTGATTTATTAATACATACTGATTCTGAGTATTAATTTCCATTGTATAGATACACTGACACCAGCTGCGCGTTATGTACTCTGTCTTATTGTTAATGTTTGCCATAGTCTTTCAGCTGTTTTCTGCTACTAACCATGACAAGAAAAGTTGTTGCCATCATAATATCAAATTGTTATCTTTATCTTTCGATAAAAGTAATTCAATTGTATGTCTCTAATGCAGTACTGAAAGTGGTATCGAATATCTATATTTTTCAAGCTGCTGTAAGTTATTGAAGTTAGAAATTACAGTATCGTGATAACACTAGTTAGAAGTACACTACTCTAAGATCTCACTTCACTGGAACCAAAGGGACTAGCCCAAACTATGACACCCAGATCAGATTTGTGGTAAAGTTTGTGGACATAGGTACCAACCACATAGTATTAAGTCGACTTAGTAGCACCTGAAGGATTACAATTATCTTTGAGTCTGTGAAGGTGTCAGAAAGACTGTCAAGGGTTAACTGTCATGCCCGTGGAGCTAAGTGTTCTGTAGTCTCACACAAAAATTAAAGAAGCCCATGAAAATATATGTTCACTGACCGTCATGGGCAAAAGGCAAGGGCAAATAGCACAGACACGCTGTGTAACAAAACCCTTGTGTTAAAATATGAACTATTTAGTGACAGATTATTGTCGACTAAATATGAGGAAATCATAATTATTTGTTAGGTGTTTGGTGGTGTTGAAACCCCACAGTTAAATCAACTAATCGCTAATCCTCTTAAACTAGTTATGCTCAAGAACTGTCTTAAAGGTTCGCCAGTTAGCTGTTAGCTAACGTCAAGCAAGCTAATGTGGTTAGCTAATTCCATCACAAAAAGTTCTAATTTGACATATAAAATACTCACCTTAAAATCTTATTTTGTCTCCTCGGGTCTGACATGTTGTTGGACGCCATGGTGTGTTAAAACGACCTCCTTTTGGTGGTTTATTATTGAGAAATTTAAACCCCGGTTAGCGAGAGACAGCTGAGCTGGAGTCTTCATGAATTGAGTAGTAAGGAGTAGTCATATCCGGTGAGTTTCAAAATAAGAGCGTAAAGTAATCTGTAAGCTAAAGGTCACACGGGAGGAAGGTTTTTGAACTTTTATTTTGACAGGTGTATTTTATCCCAGTGTGCATTGCGCGTACTAGCAAACTTAATGGGTGAAATGAATGGAAGATGCTGATGGTTACAAACTGAAGATAAACTTATTATTATTATAATATTAGCCGCGACAGGAATATCAACATGGCGCTTCCCTAAAATTAAACTCGGGATAAAACATTTCAAGTAGGTATAGTAATTAAGTAGCACTGGAAAACTCCTGTGAGAAGGAAATGAATAACGTTAGCTAGCATAGTGTATAAAGCTGTCCTCTGTTCAGTAAAACTAACAAGCTAGTTCTTTCTAAATAAATCACCGTTTAAAGTATTAGCTAGACCAACATGTATTAGGCTAGTTAAACTTCCGTAACTCCAGTAGTTTCTTTGGCAGCTTCAACTAGTTTCCTTTGAGAAAGCTAATGAAGTACTAACTTAGCTTGTTAACAGCTTGTGCAACAGTGTTTACAGAATATCAGGCTGCACCACAATAGCCTAGTTGTAATGTAGATTAAGTTGTCAGCAGTGTTGGAAGAAGGACTTAGAAGTAGAATTACTGACTTTGATTAAAAATGTACGTTACATTTTGCAATAATAAACCTTAAACGTTGGTACATTTGTTATTTATTTACACAGTCTGTTCAACGTTGGACAAACTTGGCAATATATTTTTAAGGAATACTGGTCACTCTGACAATCAGTCTCAAAGATGCTATTGTTTATTTTGAAAGCAATTTTAATTCATTGAATTTTATGATAAAGCTCACAATCCTGCATGGTAAATTAATTTCATATACACATATCCAAAGTGTATCCTCCATACATCATCATAACCAGCTATTTGGTGATTTGTAAAATGAATGATTTCAAATGCTGTCTCTGTTTTTGTGTGTTTGTTTTTATTGTTTAGTGTCAGTCTGTCTTTTTTCTTTTTGACAATATGCTGTTTCTACGATGTCTGACTCTGTAATATTTACCTTTGTTCAGTAAAGTTAGGGGAAAAAACAATACCATGCTTATGTAATGTTCGTATTACCACAGAGTCGAAATAATCTGTTATAAGCAAAAGACCTGCATTTAAAATTTTACTTAAAAGTACAAAAGTATTATAAAAAATTACTTTGGGTACCAAAAGTTAAAGTACTTATTATGCAAAACAACCCATAACAGAATAAAATATGTTTTATTATTATTATTTATGTTTTATTATCAATGTATAATTATTGATGCATTAATGCGTACATTACGTCAGTGTTGCAGCACATAAACATGAGATTACCTTTAATTATTTTATATACAGCTGGGTAGCTCGTTAATTTCCCCTAAGGTCCAGTAAAGCCTTAATCTATAATAATACCTCATCATCATCATCATCATCATCATCAATATTGGGATATGACACTAGATATCATCATAGATTTTGGATATTGTAATAGTGTTGTCTTTTCCTGGTTTGAAACATTGCATTACAGTAAAGTGTTGTAATTTTCTTAACTTACCTGAACTATTCTAGATGTTTTATTTGCCTTTAACCACTTATACATTATATCCACATTACTGATGATAATTTATCAAAAATCTCATTGTGTAAATATCTTTGTGAAAGCACCAGTATATAACCCATATCACAATATTCATGTCAAGGTATTTGGTCAGAAATATTGTAAGACTTGATTTTCTCCATATCGACTAGCCTCATATACTATCACAGATCTTATTCTGCAAAGTAACAAGTAACTAAAAATAATTAAATGAATGTAGTGGAGTAAAAAGTACAATATTTGCCTCTGAGATGTAGTAAAATACAAGTAGAAAGTAGCAGAAATCGGAAAATAATTAGAATAAAAGTGAAGTACAAGTAACCCAGACAGTACTTGACTAAATGTAGCTAGTTGCCCCCCTCGGTTGTCAGTGTGGCTCATATGTTTGTGTTGTGTTTTTTCCAGACAGGTGATGTCATGGCGTTCCCTCAGCCCAGACCTCAGGCTCCTCAGCTTCCCCAACATCTGCTCAGGACCATAGACTGTCAGCAAGGAGCTGTCAGGGCTGTTCGCTTCAACGGTGAGAGTCAAGTGCCAAAATATTTATCAACCTAATATTGAGACTTTTCAGGTATCAACATAAGTCCATGAAATGTCACTGGCTTATACCTGCTTTTGTCTCCCTGCCTGTCTGGTCAGCTGATGGGAACTACCTGCTGTCTTGTGGCAGTGACAAATCTCTAAAGCTGTGGAGTGTGAGCAGAGGGACGCTGCTGAAGACCTACAGCGGACATGGATACGAGGTTCTGGATGCCGATGGGTGAGAGGATTATCACAGCCTCCTTCACAATGTGTCAGGAAGGGTCATTAGTATGTTAGCATCGACATGCATGATAAAGAAGTATAAGTTGTAAACATATGAAGAAAGAAAAAATGCTGTAAAGGTGTGCTACAGAGATCTTCTCCCCCTGCAAACAGTAACCATGCTTGTCTCTCATTGGCTGTTTCAACAGTTCCTATGACAACAGCAATCTTTGCTCCTGCAGCTCTGATAAGACAGTGATCCTGTGGGACGTCGCCACAGGCCAGGTCACACGCAAACTCAGAGGTCACGCAGGGGTCAGTTGAACTTTAATTTATTATCATTATTATTATTTTGTCATGTTCATCTAAGAAGCTTTTACACCTGCATCGCTTCCCTCTTCTTGTTCTCTTGTGTCTCCACACTTTTGTTCCGTCTTTAGTTTTTTATATCTTACTCAAATTTTCTGCTGACAGAAAGTCAACTGCGTCCAGTTCAATGAGGAGGCAACTGTCATCTTGTCTGGTGAGTGCCTACAGTGCGCAATGCATTACTCAGTATATACATCGTGTATTTTCTGGGATAGTGCAGTGTGTATTATGTGAAATATCTTTCCACACGAACACTGAGTTGTCTTAATAAGTTTCTTTGTCTGTATCTATTTTAAATTGTACCTAACAAATGGCCACTGATACTGACTACTAACTCAGTACATGTGTTTATTTGTTGTCCGGATGTGTGTATGTGTGTATTTTCTCCTCATCCAGGGTCTCTGGATGGGACAGTTCGGTGCTGGGACACCAGGTCCAGGAGATTTGAGCCCATCCAGGTTCTAGATGAGGCTCGGGACAGCGTCAGCAGCCTGAAGGTGGCACAACATGAGCTGCTTACAGGGTCAGCACAGCAGATGTACTTTTTGCCACTGAAGCCAGTAGAAGTGTAGATCAGTAGTGTCAACAAGATATGATATTATATCCAATGATAAGACAATGTATCACCAGTTTTATCATTCCTTTACTTACATCTCTTCCTGTTTGATTAGATTTTTAGATTTCACTGTGGAACTGTTTGAGAACAACTGTCTTGTGTTTAGGTCGGTGGATGGCAGAGTGAGACGCTACGACCTGAGAATGGGACAGCTGCACGTCGACTTCATCAGCAGTGAGTAATCTTTTCAGCATTCATTAGGAGTATTGAGATTTACTATCACTGTTATTAGTGGTGGTAGTAGTAGAAAAAGCAGAAGCCTGTAATGTGTGTATGTTTATGTGTTCCAGGTCCCATCACATGTGTGTGTTTCAGTCAGGACGGTCAGTGCACTCTGAGCTCCAGTCTGGATTCAACAGTCAGACTGCTGGACAAGAGCACCGGGGAAATGCTGGGAGAGTGAGTGCTGCTCAGTCTCGTTACAGTGTGGTTTGCTTCCATCATGGTTTCACTCACTAGTCAACTGATCCAACACACACTTGGCACATGATAATCCTACAACGCACTGATGAGGTTTTATGCAGGAATGTTTGGGAAGTTATCTTTTTTTTGATCATTAAATCAGGTAATGCATGACCCCAAGTGAAAATTAGATTAAAGTAAAACACGTCTTGCTGTGCGAAAAAGTTTCCTGTTTTTAATTCCTTTTAGGGACAAAGCAGCTCACTTGTGATTTCTCTTTATATCTCACCTAACTTAAAATCTGTGAAAACAGGACATGACTCAGTGTACACTGTGGTGAACAGTGTCTTCTCACAGCAGGAAACACATTTTGGAAGCACAAAGACAACAATGGGCTTCTGAAACCAGGATATGGTGTTTACAGGTGCAAAACATAACCTGGTCACTTCAAAAATCAGATCATAACCAGAATACCCCTGCACATGTGAAGACACTCGGTGTTCATTGCCATTCAAATGGCAGTTTATGCTATATTTAACTCTCTAAATCAGCTTAGCCCACCATTTAACAAAACCTCAGGACACACGGCGTCTGCTGGTCCTTATATCAGTCTTAAACGAGCAGTGTGTAAGATTTAGGGGGATTTTGTGGCATCTAGCTGTGAGGATTACAGACTGCAACCAGCTGAAACTTCTCCTGGTCAGAATTCCTCCAGTGTTCATTGTTCAGGCAGTTTTTATCAGGAGTTGAATTATCCTCAGAGGTCTCTTCCTCCCCCGGAGCAGGTGATTTTAACCAGTAAAAACACTAAAAGCAGTTTCATGCTACATATCAGTGTTTCTCCAGCGCTGCTTGGCACATCGGAGTCGGAAACACAATGATTTTTATTTTCATGTGATGCTACACTAAAGAAAAACATACTATATTTTTCTTCTGCTAATATACCCTCCTTAGTCTTACACAGTGAACCTTTAAAATGCCTTACATTCTATTTTAGGTCTCAGGCCTTAGTTGCCACAAACATTTTATCTCATTTAATTGATCCTTTTTATTTCTTTTTGTCAAGTTCTTCTTCGTGAAAGTCCACATTTCTGACGTTACAAGTCTTTTAACCCACCACTGAACCTTATACTGTCTTTTTACTTTACACATGCCCTTACCTCACTCTAATAATTATATTCCTGCATAAGACGGACCTCTGCACAGGACTACATATGTACTACTTATACTTACCTGCGGTGCTCGACAAAGAAAAAAAATTTTTTGTCCAAAAATCGGTTTTAAATTTGGTTAGAAATGATCGTCTTAAAAAGCATTTAGTGTCTGATACCTGTAGGCATCCCGTGATAATGACCGCAGCACCACAAACAAAACCCTCAACAAGATTCAACACAATTCTGGCACAGCCACGATCAAAAATTAGCATTACAAGATTCGAAAAGGTAGTGGTTAGTGTTTGTAAAGGCCGCATATATGTATGTGTAAGAATGTACTTATTTCAGATGCCTATTGTTATGGTGTTTATGTTGTTTGTGTGTTTCACTCAGGTATACAGGGCACAAGATGAAGGGCTATAAGCTGGACTGCTGCCTGTCCAGTAAAGACACCCACGTCCTGAGCTGCTCAGAGGACGGACACGTCTACTGCTGGGACCTGGTGGAGGTAAGTGTCTGGTTACGTTCATGTTCAAAGTACATTTAACATAATGGGTTCACCATAAGCATGTTACAGAACTTAAAGGTACACTATGTCTGTGAACTATTTGTAAACAGTATTGTCAGTGAGTGAAAGTGAAAGCCAACCCATGATTCACACTCGATTCATGCTCTGCATGTCGTTGGCCTAACTTTATTTGCTTTTCATTTGGCACCATGTCCATGATTCTCATAGCTTCCTCCTGGATGTGTGCTGCTGACTGTCTAGCACCTGGTAGCTACCTTTTTATAAGGTCCTGACCTTACCTGCGGGCTGTGCCCAGAAATGTCCCACCTCCGCAAGATAAGGAGAAAATAAGAAAATACAGACAGAGGGCAGAGTCTGTGCAGATTAATACACTGCCACACACTCTAGTGGGCCATAAGTGATGATTGAAAGGGACTGATCTTGTATGAGTGGGTGGCTGTAGCTCAGAAGGTAGAGCAGGTTGTCTTCTTGGAAGATGGGCAGTTCGATCCCCGGCTTTTGTAGTCCGCATGCCAAAGTATTCCTGGGCAAGATGTTGAACCCCAAAATTGCTCATGATGATACTTGATACTTTACCTTTAAGTGGACAGACCCAGACAACAGAGCGAGCTAGCTGTCATACAGTGCACCAATACTTAGTCACTCTCTGTCATGCAGAACAGCAGCTGTAACCTCCCAGTTCATCCCACCAGCACGTGAACACAGTATAGCTTTGTCTTGAAATCAGCAAACCTACGGCATTTTAAACAAATGTGGTTTAACCCTAAGTTTGAGGGGAAAAAAACACCTTAGAGAAGAGGAGGTGATGTAAATCCCCCTTTACTCCAAAGAGACGTTTTTATGTTGTCACCCTACAGACCCTTACACCCAGAGGTCTGAATCAGGAGTGTGAGATCAAACATTTTCTCTGGCTCTCCCTGTGTCTATACATATATATGTTTTTATAGACCCTGACACACATATCTGTATAAATGAAAATTTAAGGGTAATTAAAGGATGTTTAAGACCCAATTACTGTGCATGAATTTGAGACATCTTTTGTTCGGCCTCTTACCTCAGGTGATGTTGATTGATATATGCGATGATACATTTTGATATGTTTAATTAATTAAGATAGATGCTTGACATTTTGTAGTATAGCTTTTGCATTACTGATTTTTCCCTATGTACCCTTTTCTTTGTATATTCTATGTATTCAATTGAATTGCTGGTTGTCAGTTGTTTCACCACCCTGAGTGGTTTAGATGGTTAACCACACATGCCACCATAGAGCTTGTCAGACAATTGGTGTGCATTATATACAAATATAAGTGTGGTTTCAACTTTTCAAACACTTTGACCTCATGAAGATCCACATAGGATCAAAATATTATCTTCATTATGTCATGGAGT
Organism: Epinephelus lanceolatus; assembly: GCF_041903045.1. Lineage (NCBI taxonomy): Eukaryota > Metazoa > Chordata > Actinopteri > Perciformes > Serranidae > Epinephelus > Epinephelus lanceolatus. The sequence continues at coordinate 44,709,052 of NC_135736.1, forward strand.
AAGAGCACAGGTGTTGCTGTTTTTTTGATAGCCTTGCACCTACATGATGTCTGTATAATTATTCTCCCCTAACCTTACGTTATAGAGAGTGTACTGAAAGCATTTGTTGTATTTCCGACCTCCAGGGATCCTTGTCCCTGAAACTGCCAGTGGGGAAAGCTGTCGTCCAGTCGATGTCCTTCCACCCCTCAGAAACCTGCCTCCTCACGGCCATGGAGGGGCGCGTCCAGGTGTGGGGGGCAGAGCCAGAGGAAACAGAGGAGGATGCAATGGCCACGTAGAGATGGTGAAATAAGACAGAAACTATTTACATGCTGAGAAGATTCCTTTTTTTGTTTTATTCAGATAACATACAGTCTGCAGACATAAATTTTAAAACCTGACGGCCCTTAGAGTGGCATGAAAACATCTTATTTAATTTTTGTGTCCGTACACACAGGGTCGTTGGAGGTTTGGTACTGGAAATGGATCTGTAGCACATTTAGGTCCAGTGAAAAGTATCCATGCTGGAGCGATGAGGTTATTCAGGATATCAGGTTTGTCAAAACAGGAATATCAGAAAACATAAAACTACATCACAAAGTATGAAAGGCTCATGAGCAGCTCAGAGTCTACGAAAACTTGTAAATGGCCATGGGGGAAAGTTTCATTTTGGTCAGAAGTGAGCTACACAGCGGTCATTCAGGTACAACTAACTTAATAGTCAGATGATGAGTCTGTTTTTATGACTGTTAGCTGTACAAAGATTTAATTCTTGAGGGAGGAAAGCAACATACCAGCTGACACAAACTGTACAGAGTTAAAGAAGTGATGTATCTGGATGTAAAACAAATTTTAGTTCAAGAGTGAATCATAAGAATCATCTATATGATTTAAGTCTTGAATTTTTGTACATGTGCAAAACATATATTTTTGTACAAAACATTGAATAAACTTTTTTGCATAAATTACACATGTAATTTCTGTCTTTATACTAATGACACATCCACCAACACAGTTTAGATCTTTACAAGTTTATCTTTAATAGGAACTGAACACACAATGAACACAGAGATAAACACGTTACAAAATAAGTTAATCAGCACAACAAAAAAGGCAACAAATAAATAAATAACTTATCTTACATAAATACATTTTTTTAAAATTGTAGCTGGACTGTTGACAAATTAGTCTGAACTGAAAGGGGCTTCCCTCAGCTGCGTCGGGTATATCTATGCAGCTTAGTACATATAATCCCTTCTACTATTAACCCCAAAGTTGCACTCAAGATTTTTAATAAATACTTATTTACAAAAATAGTCAAGTAGCTTGTAGTAGAATCTTGTCTCTGTTCAGTTTTTACAGTTTTAGACCGCTTTGGACAGAATCAGTTGATATAAGCAACGCTTTCATTTAAAAAAAAAAAAAGAAAAGTACTTACATATGAAGAGCTTATTTCTAATTCCTTATATATGTATTTACTGTCAACATCAGATGAAAAACACCCTTTTTTAGTTCATGAACTTAGAAAAGCAGCAGTATATTGTAGCTGGACTGTTACGGGGTGGATTTTTAAAGCTCACAAATGCCAAAAGTAATAAAATTCTAATCCCATTGAGGCCCATTAGATCAGCAGTCGAAGTCAAAACATTTAAATCAACTTAACTGGATTCATGAGGTTTTCACCCAAAAGTGAAAGGGTTTTTTGTGCTCATTGATTTTGACATAAATAACGTCATAAGAAAAGGTTTCAGCTTACTCAAAGGTATGTCATTTTGGAATTCAACTCTTCATTTACAGACACAATAAGAAAACCTGCCAGCAAACTTGTCCTTAGAATCGACTTGTCCTCACAAACCATCATACGCCCCGTCACACACCCCTACCCTCTCACTTCCTCCGTTCAGTCGTCTCCGCTCGGCTGTCTAGTCAACACAGCTGCACCCCGCTGCCGACAGCTTCTCCACCTTGTGCCAACGGTGCGAGTTATCGAGGAAGGCCACGTCCTCGTGGTGGGTGGGCCTGCAGCAGGGCGTGTTGTGCCACACCTCCCCAGGTGCTGGTTGAGGGAGCACCCCGCTCACCACCAGGTTAGTGAGGGTGAGGTCATGGTTGGAGCGAACATGGGGGCACGTCCCACCGCAGTACTTGAAGAGGATGGTTTCGTCGGAGTCGTAGCCCAGTCCGAGGTTTCGAACCTGCAGCAGGATGGAGCGCAGGCCACACTGGGAGTCTGGAGCAGAGCGACGTGACCGGACTGGGATCGGGATGACGGGATCGGGTGATGGCCCGACTCCAGAAGCTTCTGTTTGGCCGTCTTCTGCAGATGGATCTTTGTTTCTCTTGTCCGCATTTGGTGATATGTGTGGAGATGCTGCTTCTTGTTTCTGATCTGGAAAAGGCAGAAAGAGTTATCAATACATGTGATGCATAAAGGAAACTAATGAAAATACAAAGCGCAACAAATTTCAGGCTGTACTCCAAATTGAGACACCAGTTATTCTTAGTCTTAACCAAGAATTGATAAGTTCTAAGAGGCAGAAAATCGAAGTTTAAAGTTATATATATCCAAGTCTAGACATGATATTTGACACACTGCTCTCAAAGCAAGCAAAAATTAGAGTTTTAGCCAAAAGGTCATAGGTCACAACCTTCTCTTCAGCCAGTACTTACCAATCAGTGATCTCAGCCAGTGGCCCTCTCCCCTCTGGACGCAAAACAGAATCACAACCAGCTTCAACAGGGACCTCATCGCTGGAGTCTGCTCTTCGTCTACGCCGTTGCTCAAAATGAACCAGACACTTGTGGGTTTGTATGTCTGCGAATGTCTGCGGGTGCGAGTGATGCTTAAGATGCAGACAAGTCGCAACGTCCAATATATAGCCCTCGGAGATGAAGGGGGGGGGGGGGGGGGGGGGGGTGAAGGGATGAGATGAGGAGGTGTAGGGGGAGACAGACACTAACCCGTTACTTGCCAACAGACTATCCCACTCACCTGAGCCTGACAGGAGCGTAGGAGGGCAGTCGGGCGCTTGACTCAGAATTTGTCCTTTTGAGATTATCTAATTGGTGTAAATCACTGGCTTATTGTTGAGTTTCCCCCAGATGTTTTTCCAAAGGATGTTGGCCCCTGGCAATATGGATTTCCCGGAGGTTTGGGGCTTCTTAAGAGCTGCTAAGGAGTGGACAATGATGTCACATTGATGATGCTGAGAATTATGTGTAATAAATGAATCAGTAGATAGGTAGCTAGACAGACACGGAAGTGGAAAGGCAGGCCAGCCAAGAGATACACAGAGAGAACTTTATCAGTACGCAAACACAAAAATGATCCATGTAGGAAATGTAAAGGAAGAAGTGCAGTGAAAGGTTAAAAAGGGGCAGGATGAGTCACTGTGGAATGTCTTAAAACAGGCCCACGTTGTATTCTGCTTTGGTCGCTTCTCTTATCTTTACCTTTATGTCTGAGGATCAATAAAAGAAAAGTAAAAACTTTAAAAGGTGAAAAACACCAGAGAAGAAAGGGAGGTCAGGTTATAATTAGAACACAACAGGGCCTGTTTCAGCAGACATTCCACAATGGGCGACTCGTTGAGAGCTGGTCCATAAATCGAGGGATTTCATCAGCAACGTGTGGCTGACATGTAGAATATGTAGAATATGCATTAGGTAACGGTTATAGGGCCCGAGCAGGCAGTGAATGGAATCTGGAGTTTGCAAAAAAGTGCATATTTGGACCCTGTTTCTGCCATCCAGGTGCAGGTCAAACACCTCAGAGCACCTTATTTAGCAACTGAAGTAACTAAAAATATGAACTGAACCTGTCCTACTCTATATCTGACAGTGCTGGTGTTTTTGTTTTTTGTTTTTTTTCCTGTGCCAGTGGTCAGTGCTCTTGATTTCAGCTTGATGATGCATTTTTAAATAAGACAAAGGATGACAGAATTCTGGCAACAAGGACAGAAGGAGGCGTAATGTTTACCATCATCACCGTATTATTTTAGTGTGTTAGCATGCAAACACAAAGTACAGCTGAGGCTGATGGGAATAGCCAGAGTTTTTCAGAAATACCTTTAAAAAATACCTGGTTTCGTTGCTAAAAAATGAACTTTAAATGTCTCAATGTCTCGTAAAAACATACCCAGTTTGGATACTACAAATCGACTGGAAATGTCCCACAGTCTTGTCAAAAAATACCAGGTTTGGTTGCTTCAACCCTGGCTGGAAATGTCCCATCGTCTCCTCAAAAAATACCCAGTTTGGATACTACAACCCTGGCTGGAAATGTCCCAACGTCTCCTCAAAAAATACCCAGTTTGGATACTACAACTCTGGCTGGAAATGTCCCACAGTCTTGTCAAAAAATACCAGGTTTGGTTGCTACAACCCTGGCTGGAAATGTCCCACGGTCTTGTCAAAAAATACCAGGTTTGGTTGCCACAAACTCAGTTGAAAATGCCCCAACGACTTGTTTAAAAATTCCCAGTTTGCTTATTACAAACACACTGTAAATGTCCCAATGTCTTGTCAAAAAATACCCAATTTGATTGCTACAACCCAGGCTGGAAATGCCCCAATGTCTCATTAAAAAATACCTGGTTTGATTGCTACAAACCAATTGGTAATGTCCCAACATCCTGTTGAAAAATATCCAGTTTTGTCTCGAGAAATGGGGCTTTACATGTCCCAGTTTTTTCACCACAAATACAGCTAGAATGTCTCTGGTCCCCAACAGTGCTCTGCAGCTTGGCAGCCATCTTGCTTAAGTGTAACAGCATCCACCATCCCATCGTCCTCCTGATAAGAAACTTAGTTCATGTACATGTAACTTAAACTACACGTCCATGATTTGCTGAAATGCACAATGCCAACATTTTATTCTGGGAACTGCGCTGGGCATTTTACCCAAAACCACAATATGAACCTCATGGTGCTACAGGAAAAGTGAAGAAATGACCAGATGGATTCATCCTCCATGAATGTCAAAGCAAAGCCATTAAACAGTATTGGACAACAAACTAAATATCAGTGATTACAAATCAGAAGAAGATGAGATACAATAAACACGAGTAACATGAAACATATTGTAAAAATAGATTAGTACAGTAAACTAGTTGTCACATTAGATTATGCTTCATGCCAGGAAGAGAATGGTTATCACTTCATCATTTTATTGTATTAGATATTTGTATGAAATTTTGTCATGATTAGCGTAATAATTCTTGAGTTATGGCCAAAAGCATATTTTGTGACCTTGATCTTTGACCACCAAATTCTTATCAGTTCATTGCTGAGTCCAAATGGACATTTGTGCCAAGTCTGAGGAAATTCATTCTTCGTTCTTGAGACATTGCAATGATGAGAATGAAAGCAGTGAGGTCATAGCTCTTGACCTTTGACCACCAAAAGCCTCCAGCCACAGCTATCATCAGCATCGGGCATAAAGTATATAAGTATTATGGAATATTTACCACAGTGCAGGGAATAAACACACAGTTATCACAACAAAGAACATTACCTCTACTGCATTTTGTTCATGCCTGACTCCTGGCTTCACTCAGTTAAATTTAGACATGAGAAGTGTGTCCAATGAGATTTTAAGTTTATTTATTACATTTAAACAGCCCCATTTCTCATGTATTATAACTCTGTTGATATGAATTACAAATGAATCATCCCTAAATCTTGAATTAATAATGGGCCATGAAATTTACTGCCAGGAATTTCAATAATTCTTTCAAGCATGAGGTTTTTTGAGACTGCAGTAAATTACAGAGGTTAAAAATGAAAAATGACAATGTATTTTTAAGTGAGCCTTTCCTCTGTTATAACCCAGACCACTCAATGCATCCGAGTCTTAGGCTAGTTTTACCCCAGATACTTGTTTCTTGTTGCTTAATTTCAGTATTCTGCTTTTTTAATCAATCACTGTGGGTTTTAAGACTCAAAAAATGGCCTCGGCTCTATAGTCTGGGGTTGCAGTAAAAACATTAAATGTGACATACCTTTGAGCAAGACACATAACAGCACACAGATGCTCTAGTGGACATTCACAGTGGCCTTAAGTGAGTATACTGGGCATGTAATCCTTCTTGTTCCTCCAGAAATCGTAAATAAAGACTTCTGTCAACCTGCACAAGTTGAAAACAAAACTATCTGCTTAACTCAGCTGTCCACAAGCGGGCAAAAAAAAATTCTCCGAGAGCATCCATTTCCTGGTAATTGGTACGGCTAACAAGAACACGAAAGGGCAAAGGGCCTGACACATTCTTTCCATCTCTCAAAGAGACAGAGGAATGAAGGCCAAGGGAGAGATGAAAAAACAGAGGTAAGGCGGAGGAGGTGGTGGGAGAAATACAGTGGAGATAGAGCAATCCCATTGGATCATGGCCTAAAGAACCAGTCTGGAATTCAGGGTTGTCAGCAGACAGGAATGGAAACAACGTGGCATCAATTTCTGTTTAAAAAAAAAGGAAGAAGACACAAAACATTTTATACAGTGGTAAACCTGGCCAGATTTGAAAACTGTCTGGTGCTTTTTCAGAACTAGATACCCATCATTTGAAAAGGTGTCACCTCTTCTTTATGACAGAAATGATATCATACATTTAATCAAATTGGATGAATATTAGACAAGCTAAACTCTCAGATGCCAACACATTATCCACAATAGATAAGGGTTTATAGCTATGCTCGCACCATGGCATTGACTATGCAGGTTGGTCAATCAGTCCACCAATTTGGTCCATACCAGAATATCTCAGTGGACTGTATGGAAATTTTGTACAGGAATTAATGCTGTCCAGAGGATGACTCATCATGACTTTGGTGTTATCCTGTGAAACATCGTTACATCTACAGAATGAGATAATATGAAATTTCGTGCAGATATTCATGGTCCCCAAACGATGTATCATAATAATAGTTAATAATAGTTTTTTTGAAGGTTATCACAGGACTTTCACCCAAGAGACTGGGCTTCACGTCCCATTTTAAACCAACAACCATAATCTTTTTCTAAATCTAACCACATAATTTTGGCATTTAAACCTAAGAAAACTGAAAGTGGAACCTAATGAACAGCTAACGGCCATTGACTGGGCTGATATTGGCCTTCTGAACCTACCAGTGGGTGTAACAGGCCCCTACTGACTCATATCTATGAGGCTTATAATCACAGATAACAGGCATTTAATGGATCGATAACAGTTGTGATATTGAACATGGCTGAAACCTTGAAACATTATACCCGTTAAACATCTGCTTTGTCATTTTAATCTTGTTAGCATTTTGCTTTGTAGGCCTACTTCACAGAGATGCTAGCATGCTAGCTGTAAATACTTAGGGCCATATCTCACACCTGGTGCAGAGCACAGCACAACTGCCATTGCTAGTTTCAAACTGAGCACCCACACCTTGTAAGTAGCAAATGTACTTGCACCCATCTGTATGCCCATGGGCAGTGCGTAGGTCTTAAAATGAGGTGTGGTCAGGGGCATTATTGGGATATTGATATTTTGTGGCAGCAGAAAGCAACTGCACCATTAACCAACAAAAATCTTGTCCAAAGTTAGATTGGAGCAGTATTCTCCTGCTATTTAAATGGTGCATTACTCAGATAGCAAGACGCGCCTACCTTGGCGGGTTCATAACGTGGGTACACTCTGCTTGTTGCACACAGGGATGCACAGATGGGTTGCAGGTAGGTGAAATAATACGTCATTAATGGGGAAAATATTAATTACATTTCTAAAATGTGAACATAGAAGAGAGCAGAGCAGAGCTGCTGTCTGATTCATTAAGGGAGACGCTGTGTGCATTTACAAACAAGGACTAGCATAACTTCATTATTTCAGAGGCAAAAAGTTTAGTTCTGTTTCCTCTGTCATTGATAGTTTTAGGTTTTGCTGCTTAAATGTCCCATGATATTTGCTGCAGTGACATTACTGCTTTCTGCATTACTCTCAGCAGAAACTGCTCGCTTCTCCAATCTGCCAAATCTGCTATGTAAACAGCAGTGTGTCAGGTGAAGGCGCACCTGGGTTTCTTAAAGGGAATGGGAGATGGTGATGATTGGTTCAATGCATGTTACACCTAAAACACACCTATAGTTAATTAAGGGACTAAATACAACCCCTTTGAACACTGCAGTTTACTTTGTGCTCAGGTAATGCACCGCTTAACAAGCAGAGGTGGTTGGACATGCCCTAAATCAGTTTATACCGTGCACTATACATAGTTTAGTCCTCTTAAAAGATTAACATGATACTGCACTTCCAAACTTCAATTTTTAACAAGTTAAGAATCATATTTTTTTATATAATTCATTATAGACAACACAAACATCCACACTGCTGAGCAGTCATCTTCCTGTGGCCACTGCAACGCTACAGGAGCAGCTGAGGGTTTTCTGCCTTGTTCTAGGGCACAACAGGAGTCACAGTTAATGCAGGGCAGGACGTTCCTTGTTTTTCTTTTTGTTTTTTTCCCGGCCCACTTTCTCCCAGATGGCCCAGCACTCTTAACAGTGACTTTGCAACTTCTCTAAACTCTGGGCTGTTTCCAGCTTCTTACATAAGTGTCACAGTCGTCTGGTCTCTAGCCTACTTTTAAATCTTTTTCAAGGCATCGTAGATCTTTAAGGGGAGAATCACTCCTCCCAGCACTCTGTCTCCTCTGGCACATTCCTGCACGTTCTGCACATTTGTTTTGTTATATCATGAAGCAGAGATAAATAAAAAATAGTTTTAAAAAAATGTGATGTACTGCTTCCTGTGTGTCTATTCCATCTATCAGAAAAATTAAAATAAATCCTGTCCTTTGTAGGATTTATGAAACAAATAATAACTTTACAATTAAAGTACAAACTAATTATGGTGGTCCCATGCTCCCCTTTGGGTTTTAGATTATACAAAGACTATTTTTCTTCATCCTGAGGGAATTTTACCCACCTGAATTTGGGTGTTTCCTTGATCCAGTTAAATCCTTAACTTAATTAAAAATACAGTTCATTGAATTTCATTTACAAAGCCCAATATCATAAATCACAATTTGCCTCAGAGGGCTTTACAGCGTACAACATCCCTCTGTCCTTGGACCCTCACAGCGGATAAGGAAAAACTGTGGCCTCTAAGGATTTTTGTCTGTATGTTCAAAGAAGATGTACAGGTTTAACAGTAGCCCCCTTTGAACCCAGGACAGTTAGTCTGTATGTCTGTTCACAGGCAGCCAGACTGCTGTGGATCAGACAGGCATCACTCCAGACTGGGCTAAATGTAGCCTGAGTTACTGCCAGAGCTGATATTCATTCATTCATCTTCTAACCGCTTCATCCTCTTGAGGGTCACGGTGGGGCTGGAGCCTATCCCAGCTGACATCGGGCGAGAGGCAGGGTTCACCCTGGACAGGTCGCCAGACTATCGCAGGGCTGACACATAGAGACAGACAACCATTCACACTCACATTCACACCTATGGACAATTTAGAGTTACCAATTAACCTAGTCCCCAACCTGCATGTCTTTGGACTGTGGGAGGAAGCCGGAGTGCCCGGAGAGAACCCACGCTGACACGGGGAGAACATGCAAACTCCGCACAGAAGGGCTCCCACACCCGGGATCGAACCGGCAACCCTCTTGCTGTGAGGCGACAGTGCTAACCACACCACCGTGCTGCCTCCAGAGCTCATATGAGCAACCCTCTTGCTGTGAGGCGACAGTGCTAACCACCACACCACCGTGCTGCCTCCAGAGCTCATATGAAGAGATAAAAATAGAACAGAACAACACGAAAATGTTTAAGTATGGAAGAAACTGTGTAATTTATAGGGTAAAAAAAGCTAGGACTGGATGTGAAAAACTGAAAACCCTTTTATATGTAGTGGCCAGACAAAGCAGAATAAATGAGACGAACTTAAGTTTGTGGTTTGTAACAAAATCACACACCAAAGAAATGACTTTTAACCAAAATGTTGACTAATGTCATAAGAACAGTGATTACACTGTATTTCTGCATAAGCTGACAGTGTCTCTGCTACATTCTAATCGAAACAAACCTGAGCTCTTCTTCCACATGATGAATTCCAGTTGAATCACCCCAGCAGCCATGTAGAAAGTTTTGAAAGAGGAAATGATTAAGAGATACTGTGTCACATTCAAATTGTATGAATACTAATTGGATGAGCTCTGCTGTCTGCTGCATTCCTGGGTGAGCTGGTCAGACAGTCAGTCCATATAGGGCTCGTCTGAGCCGCGCGGGGCAGGAATGCAGGGAGCAGCCGTCCTGTAACGGGAAATATTCCGAGAGGATTTAGCCTCGGAATCTCAAACTCGCACGGAGCTGCTCCTGTTTACGCTGTAAATCTGTTGGTTGGAGCTGAGACGCTCCACCGTGTGTAATCAAGGCACAAGAATCTGCAGGTTTTCATTCCAGCCGATGTGTGCAGCAGGTGATTTCACTGACAACACACACCCCTCCTTTGGTTGTGTAGGTCAGTAACATCAGCTGCAAAGTGCTGGACCATTATGACATTGTTGAACATGTAATTCCAAATCAGTGGGCATTAATCTGCTGCTATATGAGCCTCCACTCTTTCGGTAAGTGTTTTCACCAGATTTTGGAACCCGGCTGCAGGGATTTATTACCACTCAGCCACAAGAGCTGCTGTTCCAGTTCATCCCCAGAGTGTTGGATGGGGCTGAGGTTAACTTCTTACTTAACAAATTGGGAAAAACATTTCATAACCAACCTGGCCTTGTGCACGGGGGCATCATCATATCCCAGCTGACACTGGGCCAGAGGCAGTGTACACCTTGGACAGGTCACCTGACTATCACAGGGCTGACACACGGAGACAGACAACCAGTCACACTCACATTCACACCAACGGACAACATGCAAACTCCGCAGAGCCCATACACAGAGCTGTCGCTAGTCACACTTCCACACACTCAGTACCTACAGCACATGTACAGACTGCCATCAGTCAACAAACTGCACGTGGCCCATTGCACAACACATCTGTGTTACACGCCAATCTCTGCCTATGACAGGACACCACATCAGGCATAACTGATACTATTCATCAGCAGGTTTTATTTTTGTGCAAAGTTACATTTTCTAACATTTTATAATGCATAATTTTCTTAGCAACTTCTCAATATGAACAAAATATATATTTCTCAAATAGAAATTACAGAAACAGAGATTTAATGGCTTTGAAGAATAGAAAAAAGTCACCCAAATATCATTTAAACAGACAAATTACAGTTGACGACACCCAGACGGACGGAGCACCAGGATTTGGGTCCATGCAAAAAGTTGCTGTATGTATTATTCAGGATTCATTTTAAGAGAGACCACAATTCAGTATAAATCAGCACAGGTGACAGTTTAGTTTTCTATCAAACAATACAGTGTCCACAATGATGAACCTTTCATTTGACAATGACAGACCAAACTCATGCAACACCAAGACTTCCATCAACCAGGTCAGGAATAATAACACATGATAAATTCTCCAGCCTACACTGTCATAGTAAGAGCATTAGTAAGTCCATGTGTGTCCACAGCAGGGCTGCACAGCAAGGACGTGTCCTGCAGGAGGGACACCAACTCCACAGGACCAGGTGGACCAGTGTTCTTCTGTGCAGACCCTGTGAGGGATCCAGGCCCACTGTGCTTTTTGACAACCACTGTCTTTGTTTCTCTGTAACCGCTTAACCTGGAAGCAAGGGATCTTTTGGGTCTAGGCTTCCTTATCTTCTTCCTCTCCGGGTCGTGGACAATGCTGTGACGCTGGAGGCTCTGTCTCATGGTGAAGGTCTTCCCACAGCCTGCATGGGTGCAGGCGAAGGGCCGCAGCTCCTCGTGGAAGGAGCCGACATGGCTCTGCAGGTTAAACACTGTGGTGAATGACCTGTCACAGCCATCCCTGGGGCACTTGAGGACCACCCGCGTGTCAGAGTGGACGCGCTGATGCTGCTGCAGGAACCAGGAGTCCCTGAACACCTTGCTGCACTGGTCGCACCTCAGGATGAGCCTGTGCTGCTCCTTCCTGTGCTTCAGGTACTCTGTCCAGGTCTTCCCCGTGAAGCTGCAGCCCTCCTCCTTACAGGGGTACCCCCTGTGCACCTTCTCGTGCCGCTTCAGCTTGCTGGGGACGGTGAATCGCATCTGGCAGCCTTCATAAGTGCACTGGTAAGGGGGCAGCTGGGTGTGCTGTTCACACATGTGAGACTTGAGCTGCTCTTTTTTCTTGAACTCGAACCCACAGTCCTCGAATTTGCAAACGTACTTCCTCTGCTGGTGTGTGTGAACGCGGCTGATGTGTCTGTCCCGGTTAGTGTTGGTGGTGAAGGCCTCCTCGCAGCCGTCCTCGGTGCACTGAAACGGCTTCACCCCGCTGTGAGTGAGCTCATGTCTCGTCAGGTGGTAAGGGCTGCAGAAGGACTTACCGCAGCCGCTGTGCTCACATGTGTACGGCTTCACTCCGGTGTGTTTACACAGGTGAGAGTCCAGTTTCCACTGTTTGTTATAAGCCGCCGAGCAGCCGGTAAACGAGCAAATGTAACGTTTGAGCGGCTCCGTTTTAGTTCCCATTTCTGCGACATTAATAAATGACAGCTGACACGAACTGTAAATATTTTGCCTGCTCTGGTCTGACCACGTTTCTCCTTGTGACACCGGTACTTCCCACAATCCTCCGCAACATGACGCCACTTCCGCAACCTGGAAATGACGTCTCATTACCCATCAGCACTGTGATGTTTGCTTATTTGCTGCTTGTGTACAGCTACGAGAGCATTTGTGAGTAATTTTTAAGGTTTGTAATCAACAGTAAATATGACAGCAGCGCATTTTGAAATTATGATACTTAAACTGTTGTTTGCAGTTATCATTTAGCTCCATGTTGTTCATATTGGCTCGAAGAGGACGCTAACGTCAGCTAGCAAGCTAGCTAATGTTAGCTTGCTTTTAGCTCCGATGCGCTCAACTGCGGTTACAGATCAATACACCAAACTCCATGTAAAAATATGGCAGTTAAATGTTTTTATATATAAGCTCGACACACCCCTCATCCTCCTGTCAGAAATTAAAGAAGCATTAATTAGCTAACGTAACCGATAGTCAACCAATATGTGTGTGGTGTAATTGAAGCTATAAAGTTAGTTGACACTTTGCTAACTGGTTTACAAAGTGTGGTGAAGTTTCAGGCTTAAAGGGATAGTTCACATTTTTTGAAGTGGGGTTGTATGAGTTACTTATTCATAGACAGTGTATTACATATAGTAGATGTCAGTCGACACGTCCCTAGTTTAGAAATGCAGGCTGGAGTCCAACGTAGTAGCTAAACAATGTAGTGCTGTGGAGGGGCCAGCTACACAACGTATTTTAAAATGTCAAGATCAGTTTAAGTGTGTGCTGCATTTACAATATTTTCACTGCTTTACCTGAATGCCAGACAGTGATTTCCAGTGGGAAAATTAAGCTGTTATATCACTCTCATCACAGCCAGACTCCATTGAGAAAAAGAGTGATTAAACACTGCTGAACACAGGAGCTGCTGGTCTACCGCTGCCTTGAACAGTCACATGGTTTGTGTTATTATGTGACTTTGGCATTTAAAAGGGTTAGATTGGATTCACCAAAGTCACACAGTAACACAAACTAACTAGGTGATCGAAGCAGCGGCAGACTTGCAGCTCCTGTTTTCAGTGAGATAAAATTACTGTTTTTGTCAATGGAGTCTGGTGGCTTTGATGAGAGCATAGATGGGGAACTCAAGCTGTTGATGAAGGCAACAGTGCTAACCACTGCACCACCGTGCTGCCTCACTCTCAATGTAGCGTACACTTAAACTGATACAGATTTCTTTTAGGTGGCTAAAATAGGTTTTGCTGCTGACCCCCATCAACAGCAGTACATTGCTTAGCTTCTATGTCGGACTCCGGCCTGCTTCTCCAAACTGATGGCATGCTGACTGACATCTACTGTATGTAACACACTGACTATGGATGAGTACCTTATACATCCCCAATTCCAATCAGTCCTTGTTATAGTTGAATTTCTGTCTAATGTTTTACTATCTAGGCGTTTAGTGACATATGCAAAATTTATGAACATTAATAGATTTTTTTTACAACTCATTTTATGTTCATATTATGTCTGCACTGTATGTTTCCAAAGACAGTTAATTGGCAGCATTAATACGCACATTTTTTTAATGTAGTCTGGTTTGTCGTTTTCACCAATTGAAAAATGCTATCTTGCGACATTACCTCCTTCCCTAACCTTAATGTTAGGTAGGTGGGCCTAATAAACTGACAACTGAGTGTGTATAACTGTTTACATGTAACCTAAATGTTACAGTATGATGTATGTGACATGACTTCTTTTTTATCTCATGCATAAAGGGTGAATTTATCACTGGTGTAGAGATCCAGTTGTCACCATGGTAAGTCATGATGAATAAATTTAGCTGTCTGTCAAGATACAAATACTCACAATGATATATGTTTAACGTTGTACTATTATTAACAAAGTATCCTGCACTGCTCTTTGACAGGGTGAAAGAAAAGGAACAAACAAATACTACCCTCCAGATTTTGATCCAGCCAAGGTATGTCTGATGTATGATGATTACACAGACATGTGTGTGTCTGTCAATTGCAACCTGGATGTACAGATCATAAAAATGGAATTCTACTTCTATGGAGCAGATACTGACTTACATTTCCATCATTCTGTGTCTTCAGCATGGATCCCTCAATGGCTACCATAAAACTCATGCTCTGCGGGAGAGGGCCAGGAAACTGTCCCAGGGCATCCTCATCATCAGGTTAGTATACACATACACAAGAAATAGATACACAAATAGAAATGAACAGATGATGGTGGGAGATTGGAAATTATCAGTGATTATCATTTGCAATCCAGGCACTGACATGTGATCAGATATGTTGAATTACTATGTTATAGTCCCCAGAAGACATGTTTATACATACAAATGAATGACACAAATGCTACAGTGCATCTTCATTGCATTCAGTAATTTTAGTAATTTTAATTTTAGTTATCATAAAATCTGTAATACTTAACTTTAAAGGTCCAGTGTGTTGGATTTAGGGGCATATATTGGCAGAAATAGTATGTAATATTCATACTATGTTTTCATTAGTTTATAATCACCTGACAATAAGAATCATTGTTTTTTTGTTACCTTAAGTGAGCTTTTTTGTACCTACATACCGAGCGGGTCCTCTTCCTCTGAGTCCACCATGTTGTTCCAAAGTAGCCTAGAACGGACAATCCAAACACTGGCTCTAGATAAGGCCATTTGCATTTTTGTGTCAGTTACAGTAGTTCTCCTACATGATTGTTACACGGGAAAAGTTCAGTTCTGCAACCTCACTGCTGGATGCCATGAAATCAAACACAGTACTAGACCTTTAAAAGAACATTTCCTAAAACTGGTGTGAAGTGTATGTTTTAACTGTTTAATTGTTTCCCATTAAGGTTTGAGATGCCCTACAATATCTGGTGTGATGGCTGCAAAAATCACATCGGCATGGGTAAGTTTGAAGACAAAACCAGACCCATTTATTCAGTTTCAGTCTCTCAGACTCACACCATGTCTTTTCATTTCCATGACGCTGCTGTTCTGCTTGCACAGGGGTCCGTTACAATGCTGAGAAGAAGAAAGTGGGGAACTACTACTCCACGCCAATCTACAGGTAAACACAGACACACTGGGTTGATGCTGACTTGAACATGATGCAGCTGTGTGGTGCCGTATCTCTTTAAACAATAGAGAATCATTACAAACCTCCCTGACAAAGTGACTCAAAGGTAAAATGAATGATTAAAGATACTTATGTGTCATACTTATGTCTCCTCAACCAGGTTTAGGATGAAGTGCCATCTGTGTGTCAACTACATCGAGATGCAGACAGATCCGGCGACCTGTGACTATGTAATCGTAAGCGGGGCGAGCAGGAAGGAGGAGCGCTGGGACATGGCTGAAAATGAGCAGATTCTCACCACAGGTAAAGGATTTGTGTTTGTTATAAATTAAAAGATAACTTGCTTAGGCTGGAATTCAGCACCATGACAACAGCAAAGAAGGTTTTTATTTCAGTAATGTTGTGTCAAGTTTATAGCCCATCACAAACTGTAAGACTGTCTTTATGTCCTTGCTCCTTGAGGCTTTTCTTTTAAGGGTTGGTACTATTTTTGACAGTCTGCTTGTTTCCTGTTCCTAATTGACTCTCTCCTCCACCTCTCTGCACAGAGCGGACAGAGAAGGAGAAACTGGAGACGGATGCCATGTTTAAACTTGACCACGGTGGGAAAGACAAGGAGAAGCTTAAGAAGGCTCTGCCCTCGCTGTCAGAGATCCAAGACCACCAGTCTGGCTGGAAGGACGACTTTCAGCTCAACAGCACCCTCCGCAGGAAATTCAGGGTAGGATAGTGATTATTACTAGTTTTGTGTTGTTGTTTTTTTCTCTGAAATTCCCCTTTTGCATTTATAAATTGAAAAGTAAAGTAAAACTTGTGCAAACCTGTGACATCCATGTATTTTTTAGATATTTTTCTATCCAATTTACTGTATATTATTGCATGTCTGGCATTCTTACACATCCCATGTACAATGTAGTCATGCATGTTTTTGTCATGTGAGCACAAGCACCAGTAACATGGGAGGAGTTCCAAAGAATACAAAATAATAACTAGAAAGTGATGCCGGGCATCGTAGGATGCAGTAATGCCAAGTTCGGATGGTTTTAGATTGTACTGCAATGTGTCACTAAACTGACGGCTGTGCTTTAATTGGACAGACAGAGAAGAAAGTTCTGGCTGAGCAGGAGGAGAAGGACAACGTGGTGAGGATGAGGACCAATCTGTCCATCCCGTTGTTGCCAGAGAAAGAGGAGGACAAGAGACTGGCAGCACTGCTCACATACCAGGCACCCGACTGTAAGTAACAGATACAGACTCTGAACTTACACAAACTGATTAAATAGATTTGTCAATATCTATAGAACATTTGAAAGACATACTATACAGGAAAGAAAACCAAACAAAACACGTAATGTTTCTCAATCATCACTCACTCAAAGTGTGTGGCAGTGTGTTTATCTGCAGAGATAGGGATCAGGTAGTAGCAGCACCTATCCAGGAGGAAGCTACAGAAATTGCGGACAGTGGTGGAAAAAACTCAAATATAGCGAGGCGAAACACTGAGCGGACAAAGCTTGTAACAAAAGGAGAGTAAAGTGAGCTGGTGAGCACTGAAGGAGAGAATGGGGATGAAGAGCGACGCAGAGTTGGCCTGTTTTCTGTTGGACAGCAGGGTGTCCGTGGGGTCTTAAAAAGTATTAAAAGTTGATAAATCAAATGTGGGAAAATTAAGGCCCTTAAAAAGTATTAAAAAAGTCTTAATCGTGATTTTATGAAGTATTAAATTTTCTTGGCATTCAAGCTTTGACAAAAAGTATCCATGAATGTATAATTTATTTTCCTCCTCGCGACTATTACAAACAACGATGTGTTGACACACTCGGACTGCCACTCGGGGTGGGGGCTGAGCGAAAAAAAAAGGTCCAAAAAAGTTAATAACGTAAAAATTATGGCGAAAGGGTAGTTTCTTGCAACCCTAGAATTAAGATAAAAATATTCACAAACGAAAAAGCACTTCTGGTTGCTGATAAGTAGTGTTTAACTTTTGATTTAACACTAAAATTTAAAACCCTCAGCGCACACTGCAGCGCAGGCAGACAGATGCGCAACTCAGAGCAGCATGTGTCACTGACACCAGACTCAGTGCGCAGCGGACGGGTGGAAAATGTCACCATCAGCATATTATTTTACATCAATAAAATCTATTTTATCATTATCATTATCCATTCATTGTATGTCGGGCTTTCTATTTCCTTGTCGGAGATGTTTTCTTTTTTAATAACCAACCAAAAACAATCAATCAATTAAAAACACAAACTGGAACTGGAACATGAAATCTTATATGCCTAACAGACATTGCTTCTCGTTGTTTGAATTTACATATGGCTAAAGGGGAAAAAAACAACCGTAAACGGACGGCATGATTAGTGTTGTGTTCAAGGTCCCCCAAAAAAACGGGAGAAAAAAAAGGCTGAATATTCGATTTTTTTTTTTTTTTCACAGTCGAATCCCGTGCCATCGAACGAAGCTTTGAAGCTTCAAATTTTTTGGGTAAGCCCTAAATCCCACATGCGAGGGGAGCCATAAGGTTGTTGTTTTCAGCAAGTTGGCCTTGAATAGCTGATGTTGAGCTGTAGAGCTGTGTTACTTGTTATGACCTAAGGTATATTTTAATAAACCTGCCTTTGGTTTAATTTATTCTTTCAAACTTTATTCCTTCTCATTTTATCTGAATTCTGTTGTATGTTTGTGCTCCATAGATTTAATTGCAAACTACAACTGTTTAGTAAGTTAAAGATGCGTTGCTGCTAACGACAGCTTGAAGTGGCGATGAGGTCTTAAGGCTTTTTTGGAAGGTCTTAAAAAAGTCTTAAAAAGGTATTGAAATTAACCTCAGGATTCCTGCATATACCCTGGACAGGTAGGTGCTGACAGTTAGCTTAGCAAGCTAACCACCAGCAAAAAACGGGAGAAAAAAAAGGCTGAATATTCGATTTTTTTTTTTTTTTCACAGTCGAATCCCGTGCCATCGAACGAAGCTTTGAAGCTTCAAATTTTTTGGGTAAGCCCTAAATCCCACATGCGAGGGGAGCCATAAGGTTGTTGTTTTCAGCAAGTTGGCCTTGAATAGCTGATGTTGAGCTGTAGAGCTGTGTTACTTGTTATGACCTAAGGTATATTTTAATAAACCTGCCTTTGGTTTAATTTATTCTTTCAAACTTTATTCCTTCTCATTTTATCTGAATTCTGTTGTATGTTTGTGCTCCATAGATTTAATTGCAAACTACAACTGTTTAGTAAGTTAAAGATGCGTTGCTGCTAACGACAGCTTGAAGTGGCGATGAGGTCTTAAGGCTTTTTTGGAAGGTCTTAAAAAAGTCTTAAAAAGGTATTGAAATTAACCTCAGGATTCCTGCATATACCCTGGACAGGTAGGTGCTGACAGTTAGCTTAGCAAGCTAACCACCAGCGAAGTCCTTACAACCACCAGTTTCTACAGTAGTAGCTTGCAGGGGAGGGAGGGGGGGGGCATGGTTGAATGTTGTAACCAAATTGTAACCTACAATTCCTGCACAGTAAACCCTTTAAAAGATGACTGAATGTTTTCTGACTGGAAGGATTTTTGTTATTTGCACTGTATGCACTGCACTCCTACTAAATGTTGCATCATTCCTTCTTTGTTATGACCAGTTCCTCTGTGTACTGTATTGCACTGGATACACATGGATAACAATAAGGTGTCTGTTAAATGTTCTGTAGTGGACAGTACATGTTTGTGAACAGAGCAAATTTTCAATTCTAATATTAAGACTAATTTAAACATGTCCTTACTGTTCCCCTCCCTAATCAGCCTATGAGGACAAGCAGCATATCAAGCGGAAAGAGATCGCCTCTCGTTCATGGTTCAACACCACCTCATCCACACCGGGAGGCGCTGCAGGCAGTCTCCTCCACAAGCTTGGCCTGCAGGGGAAAGAAGCAGCAGTGGCCAAAGCCCTGAGCTCCTCGCACAGCCCCCTGATCCGCAAACGCTCAGGAGGACCAGGAGTCAAGAGCGAACCCTGCGCCACTGTCACTCGCAGAGAGTCGCACCCTGAAATCAACACATGTAATGGAGATGTCACTCAGAGAAAGGAAGACCCATGTATAACACAGGTGGGGCTGGAGGTAAAAGGGACAAATGGCAGTGAGTCCAGAGAGACGCATGCTGAAACCACAGAGGGAGCAGAGGAAGGACTGACAAAGGACTCTGGGAAGGAGAGGGAACAGGATAGAAGTTTAGGAGCACTCTCATCCCTGGTGGCGGACTACAGCGACTCAGATTCAGACCCTGGACAGTGACACTGATTAATACGATGAATGGAATAATTTCTGTTTTCAGTGAGTGGAAGGCAGTGTGTCATTTTATGAGAGTGAAACACAAACTGCAGGTGTTTGCTGTAATGTGTGCTGTTTTTCACTTGTTGGAAACACAGTTGTTCTGCCGTCTCTTCACCGTGGAAGTATTTTATTTGAAATAAGATTTTGATTTAAAGCTCAGTGGCCTGTAGGTACATTATCATAAATGTGTTTTAGGATGATAGCTTGACTTCTAAATGTGTCAAAATCTTTTAAGTGTTGTATGCGACCTGGCAATAAGGTCTCTGTGCAGACACTACAAACCCAGTTAGGAATATTTATAGTTTTTTAAATTTCAGGCACCTTGCAAAATTAAATGTAAAATACTGTGTAAAGTTAAACTGTTGTTTGAGTTGAGTTTGTTCCCTGAATATTATTAATTGTTACAACCTTCTCAAGCCATTCTTATCCAAACTCATCAAATACTGCAGCTTTGTCAGTGGACGTGAACGTCAAAATGATGTGCTAGGTCACCTCCTGCATTGATTTTGGACGTTCACAGATGCTATCTCAATCGACACTTGTTACATACATTATGTCTTTTCAAAATACATTTTCGTATTTTATAATAAATGTACAGTTTCTGCTCGTTACATGGATACAGTCTTTTTCAAAAGAAACTTACCACATAGGTAAAACACTTGGTTTGAATTTATTTCCTTAGGTTTATGCAGGTTAAGAAAAAAAACATCATGGATCAGCTGAAAATTAGTGCTTTTCTTACTCATGTATTGTCACGTGATTTGTCATCTGATATAAGTCACTAGTGTTTCGGGCTGCAGCGATTAGTCAATTAATAGATGACTAATCGACTATTAAAATAAACGGTGACTATTCTAATAGTCGACTAATCGGTTTGAGTCCTAGTACTAAAAAGTACTATAAAAATACCCCAAAATACTCTTATTGCAGCGTCTTATGTTCAGATATTGGCAGCTTTACACACTCTTTCATGACGGTGAACTAAAACCCTTTGGTGCGAGTATGAAACAAGACATTAGATGACATTATATTTGGGTTTTGGGAGAGACAGGCCGACATTTCTTAACATTTTAACGCATTTTACGACAAAATGATTAGTCAACTAATCGAAGAAATAATCGACAGATTAGTCGACGATGAAAATAATCATTAGTTGCAGCCCTACTAATCTCTCAAGACAGATTCTGCAATTTAAAAAAAAAGTTTGTTTTTTTTACCGATGGATTTCCAGATTGCAGCCTTACTAGTGTTGCATGCTACACACACTAGCACATTACGTTGTTACTGAAATAATTCAATGGACTTTGGTTTCACACGGGACAGAACAGCAGGCTCCTGGTTGAATGTTTGGTGTGTGTTTGACCCACCCGCCCTATAAGGACTTTCTCACTAATTATAATAGTATAGTAGTAACTATTTTCTTCATACAGAGCTACACCTGTGTCACACCTGTGTGTTTGAAGACCCTGTCACTGAATTTAAGGTGCAGTGGAGAAACAGGGCTGATGTCAACAAAAGAGGAGAACATGACCACAGTTACAATCAGGCAGTGAACGGAACATTTGAATCAGTGCACTCAGAAGTATCGTCAGCAGTGGCAAGACATCAGGGCTGCCTGTGCCCGCATATCTAACAATTAGAATCTATCTATCTCTATCTCTTTAGGATGTACCTGCTTGGTGTAAACCCAAGGAGAGGTTTGCTGTGGTAACAGCAGCAGGTTAAAAGCATTGCAGAGTCTGTAGTTTTAGTACGTTTTAGAAGTACAGTGGAGACACGGCTGTGATTTTAGTGTTTTTGTTCGCTTTATGTGAAAGCCTACTTTTCAGGCATTTCCTGTCTGATCTAAACCCTGGCATTGTTTAATTTTGATGTCAGCAGACCAGACAGACTGCAGCATCTGTGGTTGCAGAAGCAAAAGGCTGTGGTGTAAGAGGAGTTTAAGGAGGTCATGACTTCCGACCCCGCTGAAGGATACAGTCTGGGGTGAACATTTGTTTTCTGTGGACAAGTGTGTTTTGTGTCAGAGATCAAGATGTTGTCCATGTTGTTAAGCCATCAGGAGTGTCTTGACAGCATGGCAGTGGACTAAAGAACAGTCTGGATCTGTGGTCAGGAGAGGCAACAGCCGCACCCTGCAAGTTCTGCTCACAAAGTGATGCAGTGAACTTGATCATTTCACAGGAGAGACTTAAATGTTCTGACAGGAGGGTGGGATAGAGCACACAATAAGAGGAGCAACAGTTCTCCAGTCCTCCTGAATCTCTCTCTCCTTCCACTTTTTTTCAATCCTCTCCTTCCTCTGTCTTTTTCTCTCTTTCTTCTCCTCCTTCCACTCTCTTTTTATCTCCTTCACCATCTTCAGCCTCTTTTTCTCCTTCCTCTCTCTTTCTCTCTCCTCCTTCTCCATCTTCTCTCTCTCTTTAGCCTCCTTTCTCTGTCTTTTCCTCTCCATTTCCAACCTCTTCAAATGCTTTTCATCTGGCCTCCTTTCCCATCTTTCTCTCTCCTCCTTCCTCTGTCTTTCCTGTTGTTCTCTCCTTAACTCATCCAATCTCACCATCTCTGCCCACAGCTCATCTCTCGCCTTTATCACCCTCTTCATCCTCTCTTTCTCCTCCTGCTTGTTTTCTCTCCTTCCAATTCCACAACCAAACCAAGAAATCATCCTTGATGAACTGGTTGGTGGAATCTGCAGAAGACGAAGGTCTCTCACCCCATCGCCCCTGCTGCCTCCATGTGGCGGAGGACTCCTTATCTTCAGGAGACGAAGGGCTCTCACCCTGAGATTGCCGAGATGTCTGCCTTCTCGCCAATATAATGGAACTAGATGGCACTCAGGTACCTCAAGCACTACCACTCAGAAAGTAGTGTGCATCTATTCATGGACGAGAAGCTTGTGCTCGTGACATTGTGAGATGTCCCCGGCTGAGCTGTAACTTTGCTAGCTCAGTGGTGCTAGGTGAGCTAGCAGTAGATGCACACTTCTTTCTGTATGTTGATAGGATTGGCGGGTGTTGGTTGGTAAAAAGAAAAATAGATCCTACATGAAACTGCTCACAACAACGTCTATGGATTGTCTTGAGTAACCTCGTCATGATTTCTGCAAAGAGACATTGCTGTTGAGTTTTTTTTAAAATCATTGTTTTTGGCGCTTTTAGCACCACAAACTGAGTGCCATATAGTTCCATTATATTGGAGAGAAGGCAGACATCTCTGCGGCCGATATCTCCAACACTCTGCAACTCACACCAAAACAATCTACATTTATAAATAGCACCACAGGTGAAAGGAAAAATGTGAATTTTTGATTTTGGGGATGAACTGTCCCTTTAAAGGCCTTTCATACTCACACAGGTGTTTCCAGTTGTTGTAGCTGATTTAGACCTCTGCACAAATGACATGATGTCACCAGTGTCTATGGACTCATAAGACTAATGAATGAGCAAGCTGTCGGACAAGTCCAGCAAAGCTAATTATGCAAAAACAAGTGAACACTCCTGTGTGTTAAAAGGCTTTAACAGCACCTATCTTCAAAAATACAGCATGCACACTTTGAATTCATTCTCAGTGACAGCACCTCAAATCTCTAATGAAAACTCAAATCTTTGTCACTGGAGAATGTATTCAACACTTTTAATTACCTGTAATGCACTGTGGGGTTTTGTAATGAAGATAACGAGTCATTAGCTCGCAGTTACTGTAGCGGAGGTACTACTGCCCTCTAGTGGGCACTGTTCTGGGCCAGCCATCAGTGTAACACACTGATGGCTGGCCCAGAGTTGATGAATATAAATATCTTTCTTTGCATTATATTTCTCCACTAATATGTGGTTAGAAATTGTTGGGGGTTTGAGTTACAGGCTCATCTGTGCAGAATACCCACTCTGGACACAGTATAGTTAAAGATTTTTAAAGGTAAGTGTCGTAAATGTTCAAAACTGTTTTCAAAAGCAACAGAGAAATATCTTCTATCCTTCAGTTTTCAGTGTTCCAGCATGTATGGAATAATTAATGTGTATCTGAAATTATTTTCCACATTTTAATGCTGATGCTTTGGTGCCCCCTCATCGTTTGGCAGCAGGTGGAGTGTGAGAGCTCACTGACCAGCAAACACAGTCTGGATTTGTGTTTGGTCATTATTCAGATCAGAGACCGTCGTCCTTCCTCTTCCTGTTGACAGTACAGTGTCTAATGAGGTAGGAGGGGCGTTTTGGGACTGATATAGTAGCTGACCGTCTCTCCTGTGGCCACAGTTCACTGAAGCTCCCAGTCAGTCAGCATGGGTTGGTGGACGCTACACAATGTTTTATTTCTCATGTTTCTCTGCAGCTCCAATGGGCAGGATGTCTCTCATGCAGTGTAAGTGTCTTTTTTCTTCTAACTGTAAATACAGTTTATGTGTTCAAAGTTTTGTTTACTAATGACACTGTTTTCTTTACAGACGCCCCTGGCGTGAGAGGTATGTTCTTGTGCACAGAGATCATATACACACTTTTAACTTTAATCCTCTGAGAGTTTAAGTTATTGTTTCTAAATTTGCTCCCCAGATTTCCAATAAGAGAGGAACTTTGGATACGCCATCATCAGTAAGTAACCAAAGCTGGACTTAACAGAAAACACAACATCAGTATCATTTGAAAAGTGAATTTTGAGATTAAGTGTGTTAATTCAGCACTGCTTAGTGGCTGCTGATATGTGCTGACGTGTCTTTAAAGGAATAGTACACCCACAGAATGATTATTTGTATATTGATTAATCACCTTGTGTTGTGTAAATTCATGAGGAAACCTTTGTTTTTCTTGCATGCCTCCACAGTGAACAAATAATCCAAAAATGGAGAAAATTCTTAATGAATTGGAATAAAATGAGGGCCGCATTTACCAACACTAAAACTATATCAACAAACTCTCAACACAACTCATGCAGTATAATTGAAGTCTTATTTATCCAGTCATATGCTCACATATACTACCCAAATACATGCATCAACAGTAAGAGTTTTTGTCAGTTAAATTCACAATAATTATTTCTTTATTTGAGGCTTAGCATATTCAGTGGTAGGATCAATGACAGATACACTATGTTTGACAAGAACAGATTGAAAAACCATTACCTTGCACTTCTATCCCTTTCAGTTTTTACATTCTTTTTAACCCCACTGCCTTTTCTTTTCTCTTTGCTTTAATTCTCATGTGTTGCCTCACTGAAGCTGATACCACGTGTATTTGATTTTGTGTCATAATACCACAGACTGTTTATTTAATCTCTGTCTTAGTTTGCAGTGCTTCGTCATGACTGAAATTAATACTTGTTCTGTTTATTTGCAGCATACCACAGCCAAAGGCCACAGTTAGTTCTGCACCGAGGTACAGTTGCTGTTTATACAACAGTCGAACCAAACTGTGCTGCTAATTGTTACGGCTTAAGTTTTTCTTTACATATTCTCTGACCTCCCCTGACTTGTTATCACTAATAGATGGTTTGTCTTGACTTGTCTTTCACAAGCTTTGCAGTGCTCCTGTTATCTTTCAAAACACAGTTTAATACATCTAAATACTGCTGTTTCTGTTTTTTAAATGGTAATAGTTGTACAGTAGTAGTGGCCTAACAGAAGTAGCATATGGAAGCACGATGCTGCTATTTGACACTTTATCGACTCAATTTTTTTTTCTATCTTTTTTTTTTTACTCTTTGCTTTTGAATTTGTGAACACTGAAAAAAAAAATTAAAATTCAGCTTTTGAAACTGCAAATAAGAAATTTCATATTTTTATTTCAAATATGTAAACTAGCTATTATTATACAGTATTTTTATGGGGAAGCGTCACTAGTCTGGGCCAGATCCACTCCTTGCTCCTCCACAGCTCCACCCATGTGTCGAAATATGGTCATTTCTGTCTCCAAAATCCAAGATGGCATCTGCCAAAATGCCAGACCGATGTCACGGTGGCTACATCTATTATTTTTTACAGTCTATGGGGAGGCAAGCTCACCCCTTGGGCTACTTTGTAGTACTGCAGGGGGTACATGAGATTTCTTTCAAAGGTTAAATGCTTACTTACTAAAATAATTTTATTACTTGTAAGTGCAATTTATCACAAAGACACAGTTAAATGCAACTACATTGCCATCTTAGTGTTATTGCATGATGACAAAAATTCGGTTTGCCTTGAATTTAGTGATGAATTCCAAACATTTGAAATGTATGGCTCTGGTATTTTTCCGTTATAAGGTTGTTGATGAGTAAATTAGACACTGATGGTGCAGCACCGTGTTGTACCTCTTTACATAGGCTAATTTTTTTCCTACCAAAACTGTTTTTCACTGGTCAGGTGGCTCTCGGGTGATGAAATACTTCAAAGGGAGTAAATTGAAAAAAAAAAGTTTGAGGACCTCTAATGTATAGTCACATCAGTGATGCAGTAGTACTGCTGGTGATAGTTAAAGTTGTGTTAGCACCTACCCATATAATAAATACTTCCCCTGGCTCGTGTTGTTTTCCTGCAGGTTTACCTTGCTGGCTCCAGACCTGTTGAGGACAGACAGCCAGGAGAACATCTATTTACAGGCAGACGGTGTATCCAACCCCGTCACCGTCTCCATCTCCATCCTGGATTTCAGCAAGACCACCATGCTCCTCCAGGACTCTGCCACACTCAATTCGGAAAATGGATTCCATGTGCTCAAGGCCATACAGGTGACTCACCGTGGTTGTTTGTGTTGTGTTTACATGCCCTAGGTCAGTAATCAGATTTCTCCCCTAACCTGTGACCCCCTTTATTTTGAGTGTGTTTTTGAAGCATTTGAACTGACAGCACAGCAAGAAAACAGGCTTTGTATACTTGTGTACAAACACACTGATTGTTATCACATGATGTAAACAACAGACGAGCTGATGCGACCAGCAACACGTAAGAGATCAGAACTGTTACTCATCATGATGCTTCTTCTAATTTTAAACATCATCCTGTATCTCAATCTCATTTCATCCCAGCTTCCCTCGGATCGTTTGAATCGAGAAGAGAAAAAGAACAAGTTTGTGTATCTCAAGGTGAACTTTGGGGGCCACTACACTGAGGAGAGGGTACTGATGGTGTCCTTTCACTCTGGATACATCTTCATCCAGACAGACAAACCTGTCTATAATCCCGGAGACACTGGTGAGATCTAAAGATGCAGATGAAAAACAACCAACCACCAAACATAACCACGAAATATCCACATGCATATGAAAGACCATCAGTAGAATCTGGGTTGAAACTGCTGATTCAGTTTGGTTGATAAGAACTGTATAATGTTTTTAAATACATTGAAATGCTGAGCTGATATTCGTAGTGATAATAGTACCAGTAATGGTGACAGTAGATGTAGTGATCACAGAAACAGTACTAGTAGAAGTAGTTGTAATATCAATAAAGCACTCAAATAATCTAAGACTGATGTACAAATCATGTAAACTTTATTTTTTAGTATGTTTAAGAGAGTCTTTTGTCCATTTGCCTCTTCAGTTCGGTTCAGAACCTTTGTGTCCTCACCGTCCTTCAAGGCCTTTAACAGCTCCGTCACTATTGATATGCAGGTAAACAAATAAATGATTAGTTGATTAATTGATAAGCCAATTATTCTCTTGTTCCAGCCTCTCAAGATTGGCTGTTTTTTCTATTCTATATCACAGTCAAATGAATGTGTTTGGGCTTTAGACTGTTGGTATGTGAAAACAAGACTTTTGAAAACACAGCCTTGGGGTCTACATAATTTTTAGGCACATTTTTGATTATTTTTTTCACATTTATAGAGTATGGAGTGCACCCAAAAATGAAAATTCAGCCATTATCTACTCACCCATATGCTGAGGGAGGCTCTGTTGAAGTTTTAGAGTCCTCACAATACTTACGGAGATCCGAGGGGGAAGTGGGTAGCAGCACAACTGCACACCTAATGGCTGACGGCGACCCAGATTAAAATGTCAAGGAACACATAATTGAAACCACAAAATATCTCCATATTGCTCGTCCGTAGTGATCCAAGTGTCCTGAAGCATAAAAAGTTGTTTGGAAAAACGTCATTTAAACTCTGTTTTTAGCCTCATTGTAGCCTGTAGCTCTAACTGCCTCTCTGTGGACTGTGCTCACATGTGAAAGCACGTGAACACACATGAAGGCGGTGCCCATGTCTCACGGTCTCGTGCAAGCCCACACACGTCAGCACGGTGTACACAGAGGCAGTCAGTGTGCAGTTGTGTTGCTACCCACTTCCCCCTTGGATCTCCATAAGTGTTGTGAGGACTCTAAAATTTCACCAGAGCCTCCCTCGGCATATAGGTAAGTAGACAATGGCTCAATTTTCATTTTTTGGTGCACTATCCCTTTAATGAATTAACCAATAAATGATGCAGCCCTGGTAAATGTGACATCTTGAGTTAGAAGATGTTTTATATTTTCTGCTGGTGCGACACTTTGTAGTCACAGTGAGTCATAGGTTATATATGTATTAGCTTTAATTAGTCTGTTTCCGTTTGTGTCACAGAATCCAGATGGCGTGGTGGTTAAACAGACCACCAGGGTCAGAGCTGTCAATGGCATCTTTGCAGACACTTTTCCTCTCTCTGAACTTGTCAAGTAAGATCACGTTTTTTGACTCATCTTTCAACTCCTTCCACAGCCAAGAGATTTAAACGTGTTTATCTTTTTTCTTTTTTTTTTTTCAAGAGAAGTTTGCTTAGCATTCACACGGCCATCCTGCAACACATTCAAACAGTACAGCCACAATCTTCAAGAACTGTAGATTCTAAGATGTTGGGCATCTTAGCGTAATATGTTGAGGAAAGAAGGAGTGTTATTTAATCAGTATTTCTTTCTGGAATTACCCAGAAGACCTAGAAACTCCAATCAGCAACTCATAAACGTATTTATTTTAGGCCTACACTTGCTTCAGTTTGGCTCTTGGGATGACATTGTTGGTCAGTCTGGCAATCTACCACTTTGGTCCAGACGTTCATTCTCACCAGAGGATCAGTCTCAGAGACTTTGGCAATCCCTTGATTATTCGTGTTGTGCCACTGGTGGATCAGAGATTTGCTTTATACAATGAAATATTTTAACATCACAATGATGTATTGGCACAAAATTTCATACAGACATTCATGGTTTCCAGAGGATGTATCCTACTGTCTTTGGTGATTCCTTGATGTTTTCTCTAGAGCCACCATGACATTTACATTTGTGGTTTTGAGTGAAATGTCTCAACAACTATTGGATGGATTGTCATTGGATTTGGTTCACAGATTCATCTGCCACTTGGGATCAAATGTTAGTATACTAACATGCTGAACTAAGATGCTGCTGTAGACTCTTAGGCGTAGTCATTTTGATTCTGTCAGTTGCATCTGGTTTAAAAACTACCTCTCTAATAGATTAAAATCTCTAAAAATGGGTGATGTCTTCTTTTAAATATTACTGCAGGTGTTCAACAGGGTTCAGTGTTGGGTACAGTATTGTTTTCAGATAAATGATTTTGTCCCCACCTCTGAATCTTGTAAATTTCATTGTTATGCAGAT
The DNA here is from genome assembly GCF_041903045.1 of Epinephelus lanceolatus. Taxonomy (NCBI): domain Eukaryota; kingdom Metazoa; phylum Chordata; class Actinopteri; order Perciformes; family Serranidae; genus Epinephelus; species Epinephelus lanceolatus. Next base: position 44,738,652 of record NC_135736.1, read on the forward strand.
GAGACAGTTCTTTATTGTTCAGAATTGAAAAAGGAAAAAATGTAGTTCTCTTACAGTGCACCTTATACATGGAATAATCTGCAAAATACATTGATCTTAGACACTCTGCTGCCATAACAGCTGTTCAAATGCCTTATTTCAGATTTCATTTTAATTGACTGTAAATGCTTCTAACTGTACATCTACTCCATAGCACGTTTATGACACTGTATTTTAACTTTAAATATTATGTATTGTTGTTTTGTATTATTTGTTCTAAATTTTTTATTTGTAACTGGTTTGCATATTGGTTATCTTTTTATTTTAACTTACTTTACGTTTGCTTCTTGATTGTTTTTCATTTGTTTATTCATGCTTGGCATAATTGAAAATGAGGTTCCCCCTCAATTGATTTCCTGAGTCTTAAGTAAAGGTTTGAATGAATAAAATGTACAGATATGTGTTGCTCCTAAGACCAACCCCCACATTTCTCTCTTTTATGTGTTTTCTCTGATATGACTATATGTTGTGTGACAGTGAAGGAAAATGGACAGTGACTGCAAAGTTTGACCACTGGCAGCAGAACACATTCACCGCCCAGTTTGAGGTGAAGAAATATGGTAGGTCAAGTTAGCCTGTGCATAGTTCTGCTAATAAAATCAGTAACATGTTTTGTTATACAACTATGCTATATTTCTATGCTGTGCTGTGTTTTAGTGCTTCCTGCCTTCAATGTTACCCTGACGCCCAAGAAGTCCTACCTTGACCTGGATGACAAGGAACTGGAAGTAGAGATTTCGGCTAGGTCTGTCTAACACACTCATACACAGACATGATTGATATGTCTCTGCCATTTACTGTCTTTCGGTCGTATTATTTCACTAACTCCTTAAAGTGAACCTTAACCTACATTAATATTGATTGAACTTTAACTGTTATTCCTGTTAACAATTAATTCCATATCATAAATCCTACCAATCCCGCACTTGACATAATCCTAACCTTAACTCTAAAACCATGTCCGAACACTAAACTAGCCTCAGGAGAAGTCAGGAGACGCACATTTTTTTTCTTGCGATGGGATTTAATCCTCATATTGAAACCGCAAGAATGTTCACATACACCTTGTTTATAAGGACATCTGATGATATAAAGTTATCCCTCCAGGATTTTTGATTACATAAGAAATATAATGATCTGCTGACTGCTGATTTAACCTTGCTGTGACTGTGTTCCAGGTACCTGTATGGGGAGCCAGTCCAGGGGACGGCTTATGTGGTGTTTGGAGTGAAGATCAACCAAGAGATGAGAAGGCTGCCTTCAGTGAAGCAGGTGTCAGATGTAAGTCACTGTTTACATTCTTTGTTATGAAGCTTTTTTTCATGTTGGGACCTAAGCGAACATCACTGTAGTGTTTTTGGACAGCATGTCCCAGAGTTCCCCTGTTAGTGAATAATCTGAGCTGTGCAACCAGGAGGCTCTTTTTCTATATGCCGATCTGACAAAGCAGAGGACTCTCATGAGAGAAGGAGAGGAGGCGTGTGCTTAACAGTAAATAAGGACTGGTGTATCAGTGGCAATGTGAGGTGCTGTCCTGTTCCTGCTGTGGATCACTGCTATATGCCATTCAGAGGCAACTGCAGGGTGGAGTTGCTGACCGGGTTAGGGAGAAGCAACCATACAGTCTTATTGAGTTGTTAAGGATGTGTGGACAGTTATACAGCAGCAGCCAAAAATGTAAAAAGACTTTTTAAAAAAACAAAAAAGGACTAAATTACAGTGCACAAGTTAAAGAAACTGATGGGATCACTGGAGTTGTACCCTGTATAATTCCTCGTGACGAATAAATAATTGATTGATTAAAGGTTTTTTGGCCAGTATTTATTCTTTAGATCAGTTACAACAGTGGAAAAATACCCTTTATCTGTGTGTTCTCCTGCAGCTCGATGGAGGAGTCGTCACACTAAGCATGGACGAGATCAAGAGAGCTTACCCCAACATCAGATCTTTGGTGGGCAACTCTGTGTATGTGAAGGCCTCTGTGCTCACCAAGTCAGGTAAGCACTTCATGTCAGTGGATGTACAGGAAATAAAAAGGAAAGTCAACTCTTTGACAAATTATTTGTCTCTCAAGAAGCTTACAGAGTTTGTTGCATAGCTGGACGTGCTTGTCAACATGCAAAAAGTGCTCTTACACAACACACTGACTTTGGCTCCGCCAGAAAATCAATTGGTAAAACCAGTCATTCACAAAAAGTTTACACATCCAGCACAAACGTCATTAAACCTAGGTGATATTCTTTTAAAGAATACGGTTATCTTTCTTGTGCACACAGGACAAACAGTAGGAGACTGTCACAGGATCACAAACAAGCTAGGCTGTGTAGTGTCGCTGCATATACTCATATCTTCTTAATTTGCTTGCGCCATAGCCTAGTAAGACCAAACTCTTCAAAATGTTTTAATCAGACCACTGTTTATTTTGCACCCTGTACTGGACAGATCGATGGCGTCATCCAAACAACTCTACTTTTGAAATTTAGCCTGGGGTTCGATTGTGTATCAACATGACCTTTAAACCTCTGGACAAACTAAAGTAATCAAAAACCTTTGACCCTCCCCTGTGGCCTAGCTTTTTGAGAATGTAGGGCACACAGGTTTTGGAAAGTAAAAGTGCTGATCATTTACTGTGTTCAGGTTCGATCATGGGTACAAACAACATGCATTACATTGAATATATGTATATATATACATATATATATATATATATATATATATATATATAATTTTTTTTTACTAGTGATGAGTGAGTACACTTTAATCTGTGTCTGTTCCACCAACTAAATGATATGTATCTGTATACTCAGTATGGGTGGATATTAAACTGGAAGTTGGTGGGAGCTATCTGGATGTTGTTGTGTTAAGTCTAAAATTGATTGGTTATTTTCTGATGGTAACCCCAGATTTACACAAAGTCCTGCAAGATTTCATGTTCCATGTTTCAAGTGATCATTTTAAGCCAAACCACGATCTTTACCGAGCCCTAACCAAGTGCTTTTTGTGTCTAAACCTAAGCAGACCTTGACCACAGCATGTCACACCATAAGGACACAGTCACACATGACCATAATGAATACAGGCAAATATTCACCTCCCATTTACTTCCATTCAGTGCAAGCAATGGAGCGATTAAAACAGTCGCTTTTGTTGGCAAAGCGAATTCAAATCTGCGCATTGTGTGGAGTTCAACTTTGGTGAACTTTGACCAGTGAAGTGAAAGCCTCAACCAAGAGCAACGGAGTATATGTGGAGGAGACACTGATTGTTTTGTGCCTACAATATTGCGTGATGTTGGCCATGAAAATGCAAACTGCCCCACATGAGAGATGCTTCCTGGTTGGCAGTGAGTTGGAAGACAGGCAAGAACATGGGAAATGTACCAATAATATCACATTTTGCCAAATCTATTTGCAAGCTAGCTTTCTGTGTGCGTCAAACCTGTCACTGCCCACATTCAGCAAAAATATTGCATCGGCAGGAGATGGTCAGGTGATCATGTGCGACCGTACGCTTAACCCACAAGACAATAATATTATGATACGACGAGCTTCTCAAATCCAGGGTTGCTAGTTAGCCATGACCAAACTGTCATTGTTTGATCACAAGTTGCTATATTTATCATAAATGTAAAATCTATTTACAGAACAACTTGACGACTGAGCTTAAAATATCTATGATCACAAGGGTAAAGACTCATTTATATTTCCAGTAAGTACAAAAACAGACATGTCCGTTTTAAACTTTGTAAACGTCATTGCCCTCGTACTTCCATGCGCCCCTTATGAATGCATAGATAAAGCCAATAGATGGCACTAGAGGGCAGAGTCACACACAAAAAACGAGGCGATGGTTGAGAAGGTCGGAATACTGTAACTTTAAAAAAAAAAAAAAAAGATTATTTAGAGGCATTTTCACCTTTAGTGGATAGGACAGCTTTTAGAGTGAAAGGGGGTCAGAGAGAGGTAATGACAAGCAGCAAAGGGCCACAGGTTGGAATTGATGGAGAATTCTTTTCACTATTTTTACTATATATTATGATATATTATTGTATATTACTGATTCATTCCGTTCTGCCATTAGTTAAATTTCTTCATAGTGTCCTACGGTGGCATCTTGGTTGAATTATGATACACTGGCTCTATGATCTCTGGTGGTACTGCTCCGTTTCGTGTGTATCCGCAAGCTTTAGAAAATGTGCACAAATATGGATGAAATCTAGTACAAATATTGACACATTTTACTTGAATGATGCTCATGCCCGTAAAACAAAGGCTACAGTACATTGTCCATACTGGAACACTTACGTCATCCAAGTATTGAGCTCAACTCTGAATTTTACCCTACGAAATAAAAGTAATCTGCAAATTCTCCTTCAGGAACTGTAAGAAAACCCATCAAAATGTTCATAGAGTGAGATGGTATGAAAAAGTTAAAATATCACAGGGAACCCTCGAGTCTAAATTCCCAAAATTGTTCTGGTTCATGGTTATTCGTGCTGTTTGACCCTGGTGTTTCTCCTGTACAGGCAGTGATCTGGTTGAATCAGAGAAGTCTGGAATCAAAATTGTGGAGTCTCCGTATGTTGTATCCTTCAGAGACATGCCAAAGTACTTCAAGCCAGGCCTGCCGTTCGACTTCACAGTAAGGACCATCCTTTGTGTTTACGTTCTGTCTATTAAAACTGTTTTTTGTCCAGTAATGCTAAACACCACAAGCTGGATCTGTAGACCCTTTTACAGAGCCTGTTAAGGCGGGAATGTTGCACCATTATTCCGCCTTGTTGTTCTGTATAAAAGGTACGATCATGGAATGGGGGGACAGAGTTGTCTCAGGCTAAGGAGGTAGGAACAGCACCAAATCTACGTCTGTGTAAAATCGTGAGCCAGCAGGTCTGGATGGATGTGACATTTCGATGACTTGTTATGTGTGCAACTCGTTACCCGCAGATTTAAAAAGCAGCTAGCAGCAGTTAGCAGCTAACTCAAAGAAAAACAGCAACTGAAAGTGTAGGTAAATTGGAGAGACAGTGAGGTCCTGGAGCTCTTTACCTTCTGAGCAGAGGACAAGATAATCTGCTGTATAAGAGGACTAAAAAATCATTGTTCTTGTTCTTGTTATGCCATTGTTATTGTTTAGAAAGCACTGCCTAACATGCTTATCTGAACTGGCATTGTGCAAACACGCAAAAGTGCAGTAATGCAATTCATTGTCGCAGCAGTATTGCAGGATCTTGTCTTGTGTTCATGTTTACTTCAGTTCAATGACTGTGATTAAAACAGCAAAGTATATAAACTCACAGAGTGAAATTTTTCCCAACCTGTCCAGATCCAGGTGAGTCACCATGACGGTTCCCCGGCCCGTAACGTCTTGGTCAAAGTGACGCTGCTGGACGAGCCCCTGGTCGTCTTCATGGGCACTGCCAGAGTCACCGTCAACATGCCCGGTGCTCAACGGTCACAAACCATCACTGTTAGTAACTGCCGTTTTACTGTTGGTTTTGATTTTGGTCAGCTGTGTATGATATATTTAAAAATGTTCCCTCAAATTCTGTCCTTAGAAAAAACACATTCACAAACATATTTTTATATGCTTCTTGTAACAACACATGGAATCCTTATGATGTTTATATTGAGTTAAATATCCTAACCCATGATGTGATGATAATCATGGCTGCACTATGACACCAAATAAAAACAATCTAGTTTTTATGTGCGTCACTTTAGAGACATTTTCCCAAATTTAAAGTGACATATTTGGTATCCTTGAAAACATTTGGATTGAATTTAATATTCCAGTATTATTTATTGAACAGTGCTTTGCTGTAGAGCTAAAAGGATTTGTAGATTCAGTTCAATTAGTTTATCTCCTGAAAGTTAGTTAGAATCAACTCTTTTTGATTAAACTGTTAGTGACTTTTTTCAAGCATGAATTGCCCAAAATTTGCAGGTTTCAGTGTCTCAAGATGATTTCTGCTGTTTTTCTTTGCTGCATGTGTCAGTAAATTCACTTGAACTGTTTTTCTGGACAAAACAAGCTACTTGAAGACATCATGCTGAGCTCCCAAGAATTTTGATTGGCATTTTTCAGTATTTTATAATATTTTTACTACAAATTAATTGGTGGATTAATCAATGATGAAGATAATCTTAAATTGTAGCCCAAGTTTGCTGCATGACGTGCATTTGTGGGTCTTTTGTATGTAGGTTAGATCTAAAAGAATATAATGAATGTGAAGGTAGTTTTAACATCTTCAGAGGACATTATTTTGTCATTGGTCACTATGGACACCCCTGTCTTAAGCCAGATACATAAATAATGGCTATTTTGTGATTTGGAGCCTTAAAAAATCCTTCTAACTGAGATTTATTTTCTTGATTTTTTTGTCTTCCTTTGGGATTTTAAAGACAAAAACCGTAATGTGTTTTTTATTTTGTCGTTTTCCCAGGCTGAAACCGTGCAGACTGACCTGAGACCAGAGCAGCAGGCCAAACAACAGATTGTTGTTCATCCGTACGTTGCCTTTAACCAGCGCCACCAAAACTACCTGTACATCTCCACAGGGACCAACACGGCGTCTTTAGGAGACAGACTGTCCCTGAAACTCAGCATCAATGTTGAAGACGCGACGCACAGATCATTCATTACACACATCACCCACCTGGTGAGACAAGACCACACAGTACTAAATACTTGGAAGTCAGAAAGTGGAAAATAGAAGAAGCAACAATATCAAATAAAACACAGACATAAACAAGAAACATGTATTAGTCATGGCTTTCTCCTCAAAACTCTTTCAGGTGCTGAATAAAGGTAAAATCATTTCTGCTGAGCGTGTGGATGTGACGGGTCAGCTGGTCACCAGCATCGGACTGACGGTCACCCCGGAGATGATGCCGTCATTCCGTTTTGTGGCGTTCTACAGTATTCCCTGGGAAGGGCGCGAGGAGGTGGTGTCGGACTCTATCTGGGTGGATGTGGCAGATTCCTGTGTTGGAGGGGTGAGTGATCAGCTCAGTCTCAGAGGTCACTAGAGTCGTTAACAGAGTTTGTTGCATAGCTGAAAAAAATCAGCATCTGTCAACATGCAAAAAGCAAATATTGTGACACACCGACTTTGATTCTGTCTACAGTGCAAGGTTTAAAACATAACGGCCCAGTTGCCAGAAACAAATGTGTCATATCAGTGTTTGAAAAGTGAATAGGAGCTGACTTTGTCAAAGGGAGGTGGAGGAGATGGTGCAGACCACTGTTTGAGACCAACAAACAACAAAACTGGTTGTTTCTTAGTGAGTCATCGCTGTGTTTCCATCAGCTTTTTATGCACCAATCGTGGGTGTTTTGTCACAGCTCGTGTCTGTTTTTCCACCGGGGATTTTTAAGCCAAATCATGATCTTTTCCTAACCAAAACCAAGTAGTTTTTGTGCCCAAACCTAACCACATATTAACTTTAGTGTTGTTGAAACGTAGAATTTCAACGCGTCCTCTACATAATAACGTGCAAATGTAATGTATCCTCGGTTTGCCATCATTTTTTTCTGGCAAGTGGTTTGAGCTTTAAGGATAAAGCTGGCAATGTTTTTTTTTTGTTTTTTCTTAGGTTCAACAAATCCCACAAAAAAGTAAAAAAACAACGATGATTTGATTGTTAACAACAATCCGTCCTCTGTGCCATCGCGCTCCATAGCTGCTAAACCGTTAACAACACATCAGTGAGCCTCAATGTGGCACGAACACACACACACTGTAGTTTATATTAAGCACTAAATATGGATTAATCCACAGTAAAGCCACAACGATTAATTGTTTAGTTGCCAAGTATGTAATTAATCACCAACTAATTTGATAATCAATTAATGGGTTTGACTTTTTTTAAAAAAAAGCTTTTTAAATGTGAATACTTTCTGGTTTCTGTACTCATTTATGACAGTAAAACTAAATAACAAGACATTGAAGGATCTCATCTTAGGCTTTAGGGAACACTGATCAACATTTTTCACTATTTTCTGACATTTAGCAGACCAAACAACAAACAGATTAACCGATGAAATAATCGACAATGGACTTAACAATCGACAATGAAAATAATGGTTAGTTGCAATCCTAATCCACCACTGAAAATAACCCCAACATAAAGAATATAATATAGAATGATGCCAGTTTAGTGTTAGTATCTGCTCTGTTCCTCAGCCTTTTGTCCATCTTTGTGTCAACGCATTTTATTTCATGCTGTCTTACAGCTGACAGTCGGGCCGGTGGATGGCAAACATCGAGACTACACACCTGGGAAGAGCTTTAGTTTCGAGGTCAAGGGTGACCCGGGGGCAAAGGTCAGCCTGGTGGCTGTGGACAACGCTGTGTTTCTGCTGAACAGGGACAGACTTACACAGAGGAAGGTATGTGTGTCTAAACACAGAAAATACCCCACATGGAAACATTTAGATTTATTAAATTTCTTTTACAAATGAAACAGGTTATCACATAATAATTACAAAATTATTATATTTGTGGTTCTGTACCGACAAGCATCATCAGTGTTTTTGCTGTACAGAAACTTAAAAACCTCATATTCCCTCCTCAGGTTTGGAGCACTGTGGAGCACGGAGACATCGGCTGCACACGAGGGGGAGGCAGAGATGCCACGACGGTGTTTTCAGACGCAGGACTGCTCTTCGCCTCCAGCACCGGGATCAAAACCCAAACCAGACAAGGTACCTACGAGCATGGAGTAGCTGCCTGCTCAGCTCATGTGGGGAAGTATAGCTACACTATTTTGAAAAAGACCAAAAAAGAAAAAGAGATTCTCAAATGTAAGATTTTGACATGGCTTTGCATGTTGCAGCTTGTAGCTTCTCACCTTAAGGTGTTCAGCAAAACACAGACTAGTTTAAAAGAGTACTTCAAGTGCTGTGATTTGAACAAATCGCCTTGTTCTCCTCATTTTGTTTTGGTCTTTAAATAATTTCTATCGCTTAATTTTATTATTAGCTATAAAAAAATACAGGCAGGTAATGAACAGGTTAAATGGGTGAACCATACTTCCCAGTGCCAAGACTTCCTCTTCTGTGTGCCGATCATTGTATACAGTCAAAATAGCAACTTGAGACGCTCAACACACAGAGTTATGACACTCTATAAACAGATCTGCATATGAATGGAGATGAATTTTAAAATAAGCTTAAAAGAAAGCTAATAAAAAACAAATTGTTTGACGATAGCGGATTGGATTCTGCTTATTTTGCTCTTGACATGGACTGTTTACCCGCATGCAACCAAAGCCCACTCAAACGTGATAAATTGATACTTCTCGCGCTACAAATGCAAACCACACACTTCCAGTGCCAAAATCTTGTTCTGTTGTCAACAGCAGTGGTTTTCAAACTGTTTTCCCCGAGGCACACCAAAGGGCAAGCCAAAATTTCAGGGCACACCTGCATGTATATCTGTGCAGAGTAGCTTGTACAACGTGTCCTATCACTCTTATTACAACATGACAATATAAATTGGAAAAAGTCAGACAGGTTGCTTTTGTGATACAACATGCGTTGTTGTAATCTGCTCCGTACAATAAAGCAATCATTGTTCCACTCACGGCTTTGTCCTTATAAATGTTATCATCTCTTACTCTGGCTGCCAATCAGGACTTTTGATGTGTCACACGTAAAATTCCCACATGCAAACAGAGACAAATAGGTTCCCTGTGAAGGTTTCTTTTTTTTTTTTTATATTGAAATAAATTAAATTAAATATTTTTTTTTAGCTAGAGTTGCCTATTTATTAGGGAATGGATGTGCACAACATACTGATAACTTTTTGTATAGGCCCAGTTGAATATTGCCATAGTTATGTGTAGTTATTACAAAACCCCACACCATTAGAAAACCACTGGCCTACAGATTCTACATTCATGTGCAGATATCTGTTCACAGAGATTATTGCAGACTGATATTTGTGACCTTTTTTTTCCATAAATAAGAAAATCAGTATAAATGTTGAAAAAAAAAAACACTCCTGAAGGAAGTATGTTTTTGATTTCTCATCTATCGTTAGTTAGGTGTCAAGACAAAAGAACTTTTATATATGTAAATGTGTAATTTGTTCATTATTATATTTATTTATTTGTTTGTGTGTCATGCCAAATCATTTTGCCCATCCCACGTGGGATTACAAGAAACCATTTTGCAAACATCCTCAGGTCTTGCATGTACTAAGCATGTGGGAAAAAAAAGAAAATGAACATAAAAGAAAAACAAAACAAATATCCAAAATGAGCTATTCACATGAGAAAATGCTAAATATCTACAGATTATCTTGATAAAAAGCTTTTTCCCTCTCCTTTTATGCCTTAAGTCTTTGTGCATCCTCCATATTTATGAAATTGTCATCTATGTTTATCTTACTAACCAAAGCACTGTACAGATCACAGTGAAAAGGACAGTCTTCTTCTTCTAGTTTACCATACTGTCCAGTTTCACAGTAAAAGGTAAAATACCAGATCTCAGCAAAGCACACAGAGATCTTCATGCTTTAGACAAATTATACTGTATATGCAGTTTTTTAAATATCAATAAAGAAAACAATACCCCAAACTGAATTATAGAATTAGTAGTTGCTGTGAAAAGTAGCTGTGTCTGGTGTTTGAGTCCAACTTTCCCTTGGTAGCAGCTGAAGGCCATGTTTGCACTGTGTGTTTGCTCAAAGTGAAGAAACACTGGAGCTGCTGTAGGTGCAATACTGTGACAAGTAGCAACTCATACTGAAGGCTGATATAATGCAAATACTTTGGGATTGATGGCTTGTTTGGGATAGAAGTTACCCTGTGCCTGTATGCATACAAAAAGGGATGAGACAGTGAAACGTTTTAAACTATTATGGAATTATAAAACTCTCCTAAAACCCCAAATACTTATTTACTCCACATATACAGGCAGTGTAATATTGATCCATCCTGTTGTAAATAAGTTATTACCGAAACTGCATCGTATCATTACGTCCTTGATTTCTCTCCAAATTGCAGCACTGATTTTTTGTTTTAGTAACTGGTCAGATTAATTTATAAAACTTTACATGATAGAGAAACGCAGATACACAAAATGATCACTGATTGTACATCATGGTTTAAATATGTTTCCCTCCTCTCCTTTCATCAGCCCTGCAGTGTCCAGGCAGTGTCAGAAGGAGGCGTTCTGCTGAGCTGTTGCAGCGTAAAGCCCAGCTGGGTGAGTAATAGAGAAAACATACTGCATTGTTAGACCTCTCAGGGGGGAAAAAACACAACAAGCTAACATGGTAAAATTATGAAGTTGTGACTGCAAATGTGTTTGCAAAAAGTTGCCTCATTTCACACAACAGACAAAAAGTCACATTAGGTTCGGGTATATGATGGTAGCTATACTTTGTGTAATGGCAGAAATGTGTCCACCGGTAGAGATTTGACAAATTAGGGGGGTTTGGTGGCATCGCAGATTGCAACCTGGCCCCAAAAAGTGTGCCAGGCTTTGAAACCAGTTTTTATAGTGGCTAAACTGTGGGATTTGAACTTTGGGTGATGCCGTTGAGACCAAAAGACTTTTCCCCATAGACTTACATTATAAAAGAGATTTGGTGATTTTTTTTAGCGTCAAAACCCCCATGTAATAACCCATTTCACTATCAGGATTTGTTCCATTCAGTCTGATAACATGTGGAAAGTCTAGAAGAGCTGCAGGATAAAGTCTTTTTATCCCCCGTTAAAGTTAGCACAAGGCTAAACCCTAAGTAGTCGGATGTGAGTCTTTAGCCCTTTTTAGACAGGAATTGTGCAAATTTGCAGGAAAGCCCAATCAGTCTTCTTTCAGCATTGGCAGTATAAAAACAAAATTGGAGAGTGCAGCAAAATGCCACCTGCCTACTTTTGTTTATACAGAATGCGCCTTTTTCGGGGCAATGGGGGGCAATTGTGATTCTCTCATAAGTCGGCGCGTTCTTCACCGTCCCCGTCATCTGACATGTATTTGTATGGAAGTTACAAATACATGCAAATAATCAAATGTGATGATGTAAAGTATGATTATTTTAAACAATTTCTTAACTCAATTTAAAGATCAGCAATTTCAGTATGGTGATATGTACTGTTACCATGATATAAAATTACAGAAACAGTGATACAACATTTTGGCCATATCGCCTCCTGCAAAACAACATTACATCACCATTGGAGTCGTGTCTCTGATTACCTGATGACTGCAAGTTCAATATTCACTCTCCTTTGAGCTCCTGTTTTGGTCTCCACCAACTCCTGAGGAAAATATCTGGCTCTTTAGCTGCTGAATTTTCTACTTTCTTCACAAGCTAGTCATTAGCTGTCATAATTCTCTGTGGCTTATACACTACCAGCGACACATTTCCCATTACCTACTGTCACTTCATTAATTGTTGAAATTAAAGATTTTGATGTTACTGGTACTGATGACTCTGGTTCTTCTCTCTTCTGCCTCCAGAGAGTCATTACAAGGAGAAGCTGCAGCGTCGCTGCTGTAAGGACGGCCTCAGGGAGATTCCCATGCCATACTCCTGCACGCGACGCTCCCTCTACATCACAGAGGGCTGGGAGTGCATCCGGGCCTTCCGCTACTGCTGTGCCACCTACAGGAACCAAGAATTTAACACTGAGATCCCCACCACCCCACCACCCTTCACCACAGTTGCCCCCACCACTTCCGCTCCAATGATACTCCCCTCCCGTCCTGGTTTTGTGGATGTGGCTGCACGAGGAAAATTGCATCTATCCCGGGAAAAATTTAGTAATTATTGCCTCAACCTTATCTTTTACTTTCTGTATGATTATTAGTAAGCAGGATATTGAACACATGTTGCTTTGACATTTAGTGATCTAAAGTTTATCACGCTTGTAGTGTTGGGTGAATGCGTTAGCATGCTAACATTAGCTAATAATCACTACACACAAAGTGCGGCTGAGGCTGATGGGAATGTCATGACTTTTGCAGATATTTTGCCATAAACCAAAGAACCTGACAGTTTAAACATTTAATCTAATGATAATGTAAAGTAATGTAAAGTGAGGGGATAATCATTTCAGACAGGAACATCTGAACTAAATATCATGGCAATCAGTCCAGTAGTACTTCAAAGGTCAACCTGCTGATAACTGATATTGCCACCTCTAGAGCTTCTAGCATGGCTACAGCTCTGAATCATTCTGTCCACCTCACTTATTGAAGGTACTCTGTAGAGTTTTGACCTCTAATAGTGCTATGAAGCTGATTTATTTTGAATACATGAGGGAGTGCATGCATGTGCAGGTGACACTATTCACACTCCTACCACTGGTTTCACAATGTTCTGCTGAGCTACAGGTGGCAGTAACCAGGGGTGTAGCACCAAATTCTGGACTCCATGCATAAGCAGTCTCCTTGGGCCCCCTGCTCTTCCTCTCTTGATCTATAGTCCTTTTTACTAAAAGCCACGAAATCCCTTCTTCACGCCGCCTTTGCATTTTAACACAGAACAAACAACGGCAACATGCTGGCATCGTGGAAGCAAAAAAGGCATAACGGGAGTGACGTGTAACACAGCTGCGCCGGCCTCCAGTGTGTCATACAACATACACATCTACAACGCTTTATAAGCAATAACAATGGCTAACGTGGCAATAACCATCGTTTACCGTCCCAGTTATATGGTGGCTCTTGTCCTCTGCTCAAAGGGTAAGGAGCTCCCAGACCTCATTGTTTTCCCAATTTGTGGACTTTTTTGGCATCTGTTTTTCATCTTTGAGTTAGCTGCTACCTGCTACCTGCTACCAGCTACGTTTTAAATCTCCCACAGGGGGTCGCAGACATAACACACCATTAAAACGTCACACCCGTGCTGCCCATGATCCTGTCCTGTTGTTTGTACCTCTTTAACAGACATTTTAACGGCGCTGCTACTACCTCTGATGCCAGCTTAAAGGCGAGACAACTCCGTTCCTTCATTCCACAATTGTGCCTTTTATACAGAACAGTGAGGCGGCATAATGATGTGAAATTCCCTCCTTGAAGAGGCAGTGTAAAAGGGGATAAAGACATGACAGTGAACGCTGGCCCTCCAGCAGCATAAGCAGTTACTCACTTGGCTCTCACTGCGTTAAGAGACAAATCCTAGTGCAGGGGTGTTGTTGTGTGCGAGTGTGGACGTATTAACTGCTTCAAGATTCATACATTAAACAAGCACAATGAGAACTCAAGATCTGATAATCATATATTAATGTGTTTACGTAGACTGGGGACGTGAACGTGGATTACCTGGAATGCCTGGACCACCTGTGCGGCCTGGGTCGCCTGGATTACCTGGATTACCTGGAATGCCTGGAATGCCTGGACCACCTGGACCGGACATTTTCTATACAACTGCAAACAAAGCAGAGCCAGAAAAAGATAGGCCACTTTTAGGGGCTGAAGATGGAATGTGGGAGGAGGAAGAGGAGTATCTGGATGAAAGTGATGTGTACCTGAGGTTCAAGTTCTTTGAGTCCTGGCTGTGGACGGATGTTAACCTGCCCAGTGAGACAGACAAAGATGGGTGAGTGAACGATTAGTGTAGCAGTTACATCAGAGGCAGGATATTCTCATTTATTTAACATCATCTGATGATGATTGATATTAGAGTGTTTTACTAAGCTGAGGGAGGCAGAAATCTGGAAAACCAGCAGATTTTGACAATACAGCCTCATCTTGCCCTTTATTTCCTGATCGGTAGGTGGCTGTAGTGACTCAAATTCGGCCAGCACAAACCCCCCAGCACCAAGTGGCACAGCCAGGTGGTGACCGGTGAAAGTGCCAGGTCTAACCTATGTAATGGCAGCAACAGAAAGTTTGATAACCTGGCAGGGAGTTGGGACTTCAAACTAATAAAAACTAGACTTGATATAAGCTGTGAAACTTTATATATTTAGGGTAAAGGTTCTTGAAATGGAATCTTCTTTTAATTCAGCTCAATCACTGGTGCACTTAATAGGTAACCCTGATAACATTCTATAACATGTTGTTGTCTTTTTCTCAGTTATAGGATCAGTCCTCTTCAAGTAATGAAACGAGTTGAATTGAAGTTTAGCAATTTTACTTAACTGCATTCAGTGTAGTCTGTTTATAACTCCGATATTATGACTTTCTCGAATTGTCATTTTAGTGTAGTTTCACGATCCATTGGCTTTGCTAAAAATAAAACTAATTTTAAATGTATGGGTGTCAGTGAGAAGATCTGAATTGAAGTTCAGCAGTTTTACCTAACTGCAGTCAGTGTAGTCTGAGAGAATGTGACTCAGTTTGTTTGAGTCTATGATTCATCTCAGCGGGAACAGGGCAGAAAAGTCATCCCTAAAAGATGACACAGAGATTAAGTTACGCAATAAGAACAAAATGTATTACCTTTGTACTGTTTTGTAACTGACTAAGACACCTCTAAACAAGTGTTGCAATTCTAAGGATTGTGTGTCTCATTGACTGACCCATGTGTTTGTGTGTTGTGGAAACTTTCTGTTAGTTCACAAGTTGTGACATTGGTTGATGTTTCTAAAAATGTCCAGGCCCATGAAGGTAACTCTGATATTTATTATGACTGATTACTTGTTGTTGCCTTGTTCCTGTGATAATAATGTAATGCAGTGAACATGGAAACTCACAGTTTACTGCATTGCATTATTATCACTGAAACTTAACTTTAAAGGACAGTTCATCCCAAAATCAAAAAGACATTTTTCCTCCGACCTGTAGTGCTATTGATCAGTCTTGATATAATCTTGAATTTAGGTGTGAGTTGCAGAGTGTTGGAGATATCAGCTGTAGAGATGTCTGCCTTCTCTCCAATATAATGGAACTAGATGGCACTCACACCTGTACTAGTGCACAGAAGGAAGCATGCATCTGCTGCTAGTTTAAACCCATGAGCTAGCTAACACTACAGCTCAGTCGAGAAGGACACCATTAATGTTTACATCTTGCGCTGTCATGACAATTCGATACAGTTGGTGGGTGTAGTTTGGTAGAGAGAAAACAGTTCATACATGAAACTGGTCTGTTGCTAAATAACACTATACCTAACAGGAAAAACGTATTTTTAATTTGGTGTGAATTATCCCTTTAAACCACTTGCACGCCAAAGATATTGTGCTCACATTGTATATTTTGAAAATATGACCGAATGAATCCCATTTGAAGGCAGCATTAGATGCATCACTCCCCTAAATGTTTTGAGTTATCTTGTCTGTCCTTTATATTTAAACACGGCACAGTAGCGCCTCCCTGTGGCTGTAAATTTAAATGTGAAAATGCTGAAATAGACCAGCAACTAACTGGTTCCCCAAAACAATAAATCGAGCCAC
The DNA here is from genome assembly GCF_041903045.1 of Epinephelus lanceolatus. NCBI lineage: Eukaryota > Metazoa > Chordata > Actinopteri > Perciformes > Serranidae > Epinephelus > Epinephelus lanceolatus. The sequence goes on from NC_135736.1 coordinate 44,755,049, forward strand.
TGACGTGACGTAACACAGCTGTCAGATGAAGAAGTGGATCAGTGATGATCCAAAGTGCCTCACTCTGTTTTATCATGCAAGACAAAACACGTAGTACTGTGCTTTCCCTGCATTGCATCATGTTTTGTTTGGTCACTGATAACAGCTAAATAAACAGCTCAAAATCAACAACACTGACTCTGACATCCATGTTCTGTACTAATGCAGATTCCAGTATGTCTACAATATGTCCTCTGCATTGTGAAATGCATGAGTCAACCCAAATTGCAAAGTTGCTGTTATTGTTTTTCACCAAGTTAGCTGCTGAATCTGTAGTATGATGCAACAATGGAAAGTTTTACCTCGAAACATTTTAAATCTTATTTCTTTCTTTGCTCTCATACGGTAAATGAACCTTTACACAACTATGCTTTACAGTTTTTGATGCATTTATTTAAAAATGGAGCTGTGGTTTTGGACCTTCTGGTGATAATGCTGATATGAATCTGATCAACAGGTTTGCATCTAAGAATGTGGACGGTCCCTTACCTGACAGCATCACAGAGTGGGGAGTTTTTGCCGTCAGTGCATCACCTGATACAGGTACGAGGAGGAGATTGTAGACACATTGTGGCGCTCAGTTTTTGCATCATTTTATGACACCTGCCACAGAGAACTCTTCTGTTAGTATTACCTACAAATACATATACACATCCGTACATGTGCAGCAGCCCCATCACTAATGTGCCTCTGAACGTCTGTAGGTTTCTGTGTTGCCGAGCCGTACAACATCAGAGCATGGAAGCGTTTCTTCGTGGACCTGAAGCTGCCATACTCGGTGGCGAGGAACGAACAGGTGGAGATTAAAGCCGTAGTCCATAACTACGGCTACGACGACCTGCATGTAAGAAAACCGCCTCAAAAATACACAGCACAGTCACCTCCTTATTGTTCAGCTGGGGAATCTAGTGAATACATTCTCTACAATAGGAGTAACATTTGTTAATAAGCACCTAACATAAAGGGATGCTATGCCTTTCAACATTTCACTTAGGCCTACCATGCACTAGAAGACTTTTAAAAGACTACAGTCTAACACCCTCTCACATCTAAGGACAAAGTGAGTGTTTAGTCACACACTGTAAGATCTTGTGAACACTGAAGATCTTGCAGGGCCACTATTTGCAAGACTATAACTGAATTACTTTAGAGATTTTTTCCCATCCTGCTCCCAGTTTAAAATATTACACCAAACTCCCTTTGAGAAATATGACATATTAACAATTCCTTACGTATCCACAGAAACAGTACTCTAGAAACACAGGATAAAAGGTGTCATATGTCGACAGTATTCTTGTCAATTTGGCATCAGTATAATCCATAAAGATAAACTGTTTATAAATACAAAGTGACATTTTGGATTTTGTTGCCTCAACTTGCTATCAGCCTCTCTGTTAGTTAGCTGGACTATTTCAGTGGAAGGAGACTGTGGGAATGAGAGGCAAACTGTTAGGATTTTTCATATGAATAAGCGCTCAGATACACGCCAAATTAAGTTTCTCCTTCCTCTCCACAGTACAAGAGAATCTAGACTTGTTTACATTCTTGCGCGTCCCTGGAGTCACCTCCATGTTTACCATCTACCTGGTCTGCTGCTTCCTGTTTGGTGCTGGAGAGAGTGCAGCTATTTGTTGTTGACTATGTTCATTTCATTAAACTTCAGTATTTGCACGAGCCAAGACTAAATGCTTACCATATTATTAAACAGGGTGGCACAGTGGTTCAGTGGTTAGTCGCCTCACAGCAAGAGGGTTCCTGGTTTGAACCCTATGGTGGGGGAGCCCTTCAGTGTGGAGTTTGCATGTTCTTCCTGTGTCAGCATGGGTTTTCTGTGGGTGCTCCACCTTCCTCCCACAGTCCAAAGACATGCAGGTTAACTGGTGACTCTAAATTGTCCGTAGGTGTGAATGTGAGTGTGAATGGTTGTCTGCCTCTATGTGTCAGCCCTGTGATAGTCTGGTGACCTGTCCAGGGTGTACCCCTTTGCCCAGTGTCAGCTGGGATAGGTTCCAGGCCCCCTTCGCGACCCCAATCAGGATAAGCGGTCACAGAATTTATGAACGGATTATTAAACATGTTTGATGTTGTCGGAAGATCCCGATGAGAAAAAGACTGACTTTAAGCAGCTCATGCTGAGTTTTATGACCACCTTACGACAAACAATTAAGATCACAAACTGAGAAAAAACTCAGTTAGTAGGATTCATGGCTAAAAAAACCATGCAAGGTTTACTCTGTTTCCATTCAAAGTTAATTCAATTAAAAAGGTCTTGAATAAATAAATCTTGTTTCAGGTGAGGGTGGTGCTGATGAAGACAGAAGGCATATGCAGTGTTGCCTTCAAAGACAGACACACGCAGGAAGTGACGCTGCCAGCCGGCTCTTCTGTCGTGGTGCCTTACACCATCGTACCGCTTGTGGTGGGGAAACTTCCTCTGGACGTGATGGTGGTGGCCAGAGACATGATGGGAGGAGACCGCATCAAGAAAGAACTACGGGTGGTGGTGAGTCATGCTCGATGATGAAGATGTCATGGCAGTATAATAAGGGCAGGGTGCTAATGAGAGCCAGTAAAGTTTGTCTCCTCCATCAGGATTTTGGAAATTTCTTTGTTCTTCTGAAAACTGAGCCATCTGCTAAAACAAGAAGCTGATATGCTGGATTTAGGGTTGAATACAGAGTGCATGTATTAAGAAGGTAATTAAAAGATAACAGAGATTTGCTTTTTTAAATTTACCCAAACAGCTGGATGGAGTGCAGAAGACTGAAGTTATGAGTGTGGTATTAAACCCATCTGCTGAGGGAGGTAAGAAGATTGCAGTGGTGCATGATTTCCTGTTACCTCCTGTCAACAACATGTCAACACCACATGTCTGTCCCATCCTCTCTACTCACAATCAGGCGATCCTTTTTTAGTAATCATATTTTTCTTGGAAAAAAAATTATTAACGAGTTGAAGTGGTGCTCTTCTCACAGACCTAAAGCTCACAAAACTCCTGTTTAGGAGCTATTTTGACCTGAATCTCTAGTCTGTTCCAATTTGATGTCTGACTGAAAGGTCTCGTGTGTAGGACTTAGTGACAACTCGCGGTGAGTCGGGCTGGGTTGGGAACTCGCAGCTTGTGTACCGTGTACCATCCAAATTCAATTCCATTATGTATTTCATTTTGGAAATAGCCTAGTATCACATCTATTTGTTTTTAAAACCATGAAGGCCTACTTATTCCATATACCCTTACCGGCCACTTTATTAGGTACACCTGCTCATTAACACATATTGATAACCAGCCAATCATGTGGCAGCAGCTCAATGCATTTAGGCATGTGGACATGGTCAAGACGACCTGCTGAAGTTCAAAGCGAGCATCAGAATGATGAAGAAAGGTGATTTAAGTGACTTTGAACGTGGCATGGTTGTTAGTGCTACTGGGATTTTCACCACAACCATCTCTAGGGTTTACAGAGGATGGTCTGAAAAAGCAAAAATATCCAGTGAGCCAAAATGCCTTGTTGATGCCAGAGGTCAGAGGAGAATGGCCAGACTGGTTCAAGATGATAGAAAGGCAACAGGAAGTCAAATAACCACTGGTTCCAACCAAGGTCTGCAGAAGACCATCTCTGAACAAACAACAAGTCCAACCTTGAAGCAGATGGGCTACAGCAGCAGAAGACCACACCAGGTGCCACTCCTGTCAGCTAACAACAGGAAACTGAGGCTACAATTCACACAGGCTCACCAAAACTGGACAATAGAAGATTGGAAAAACGTTGCCTGGTCTGATGAGTCTGGATTTCTGCTGCCACATTCAGATGGTAGGGTCAGAATTTGGTGTAAACAACATGAAAGCATGGATCCATCCTGCCTTGTATCAACGGTTCAGGCTGCTGCTGGTGGTGTAATGGTGTGGGGGAGATTTTCTTAGTACCAACTGAGCATGGTTTGAACACCACAGCCTACCTGAGTATTGTTGCTGACCGTGTCCATCCCTTTATGACCACAGTGTACCCATCTTCTGATGGCTACTTCCAGCAGGATAACGCACCATGTCACAAAGCTCACATCATCTCAAACATGACAATGAGTTCACTGTACTCCAATGGCCTCCACAGTCACCAGATCTCAGTCCAATAGAGCACCTTTGGGATGTGGTGGAACGGGAGATTCTCATCATGGATGTGCAGCCGACAAATCTGCATCAACTGTGTGATGTCATCATGTCAATATGGACCAAAATCTCTGGGGAATGTTTCCAGCACCTTGTTGAATCTGTGCCACCAAGAATTAAGCCAGTTCTGAAGGCAAAGGGGGTCCACCCTGGTACTAGCAAGGCAATTCTTATTTTTAGGTGATTATAAACATATGAAAACATAGTTATGAATATCATTCCAGTTCTGCTATATGAAGCCCCTAAATTCTACACACTGGACCTTTAAATGCAACAAGTTTTGGGTTTGTATGAAGTGTTGATTGTCCCAGAGGGACCCAGAGTCTGTTAACATAAGCAGCACATGGTACATCCTTAATAAAGCTAACAGAATTATAGACAATATATTTTTAATCAGAGATTTTTCATATTGGTTCACAGTTCAGTAATATTATTGACAAAGCAGGATTTAAACAAATTGGAGACATTCTTTTTCTGAACTGCTGTTGGGTCTGCAAGGAATATATTTCTTCTTCAGCTTTGGGTTAGAGTGTAATGAAGTTCAACTTTATGGCTCTGTTTCCATTCTTCACAGGAACACAGACAGTTAATGTGGGCAAAATCGAACTGGAGTCAGTTGTTCCGAACTCTGTGCCAGAGACGTTCATCAATGTCAGAGGTCAGTCACTGACAGAGCTGTGGTGAGGATTCAAAACGAACCTACAGTAGGAGAATGGCCTGATTCTTGATTTGTCCTCACCACAGGTAATGTGCTGGCAGACAGCATTGATAACTCCATCAGTGAGGACTCTCTTGCCTCCCTGATCCGGATGCCTGGCGGCTGTGTGGAGCAGAACTTGGCCTCCATAACTCTGCCGCTCATCGCCACCCTCTACCTGGAGCGAACCAACAACTGGGAGAGTGTAGGGGTGCAGCGCAAGGCTGAGGCTCTGCGGTACATCAGGAGAGGTGAGAGAGAAGGAGGAAACACACTGATAAATGGAACAGAAAAAGACACATAGACAAATGGCTTGTTGGATACATGAGAGGAAGGATGGACAGATGAATAAATGGATGGATGGATGGATGGATAGATGGCTAGTTGGATACATGAGAGGATGGATAAACAGATGGATGGATGGATGGATGGATGATGGATGGCTAGTTGGATACATGAGAGGATGGATAAACAGATGAATAGATGGATACATGGATGGATGGATGGATGGATGGATGGCTACTTGGATACATGAGAGGATGGATAAACAGATGAATAGATGGATGGATGGATGGATGGATGATAAATGGCTAGTTGGATACATGAGAGGATGGATAAATAGATGGATGGATGGATGGATGGATGGATGGATAAATGGCTAGTTGGATACATGAGAGGATGGATAAACAGATGAATAGATGGATGGATGGATGGATGGATGGATGGATGGATGGATGATGGATGGATAAATGGCTAGTTGGATACATGAGAGGATGGATAAACAGATGAATAGATGGATGGATGGATGGATGGATGGATGGATGATGGATGGATAAATGGCTAGTTGGATACATGAGAGGATGGATAAACAGATGAATAGATGGATGGATGGATGGATGGATGGATGGATGATGGATGGATGGATGGATGGATAAATGGCTAGTTGGACACACGAGAGGATGGATAAACAGATGAATGGATGGATGGATGGATGGATGGCTAGTTGGATACATGAGAGGATGGATAAACAGATGAATAGATGGATGGATCGATGGATAAATGGCTAGTTGGATACATGAGAGGATGGATAAATAGATGAATGGATGGATGGATGGATGGATGGATGGATGGATAAATGGCTAGTTGGATACATGAGAGGATGGATAAATAGATGAATGGATGGATGGATGGATGATGGATGGATGGATGGATGGATAAATGGCTAGTTGGATACATGAGAGGATGGATAAATAGATGAATAGATGGATGGATGGATGGATGGATGATGGATGGATGGATAAATGGCTAGTTGGATACATGAGAGGATGGATAAATAGATGAATGGATGGATGGATGGATGGATGGATGGATAAATGGCTAGTTGGATACATGAGAGGATGGATAAATAGATGAATGGATGGATGGATGGATGATGGATGGATGGATGGATGGATGATGGATGGATGGATGGATGGATAAATGGCTAGTTGGAGACATGAGAGGATGGATAAATAGATGAATAGATAGATGGATGGATGGATGGATGATGGATGGATGGATGGATGGATGGATGATGGATGGATGGATGGATAAATGGCTAGTTGGATACATGAGAGGATGGATAAATAGATGAATGGATGGATGGATGGATGGATGATGGATGGATGGATGGATGGATAAATGGCTAGTTGGATACATGAGAGGATGGATAAACAGATGAATAGATGGATGGATGGATGGATGATGGATGGATGGATGGATGGATAAATGGCTAGTTGGATACATGAGAGGATGGATAAACAGATGAATAGATGGATGGATGGATGGATGGATGGATGGATGGATGGATGGATAAATGGCTAGTTGGATACGTGAGAGGATGGATAAACAGATGAATAAATGGATGGATGGATGGATGGATGGATGGCTAGTTGGATACATGAGAGGATGGATAAACAGATGAATAGATGGATGGATGGATGATGAACAGGTTGATGGTTGAACTGCAGCCTTGATGGACAGTTTTGGAACAAGCTTTGTTTTCATTCTGAGTAAATGAAGACGACTGCTTCACATCCCATCGTTACATTCTTCCATGTTGTTTTCAGGCTATGAGAACCAGCTGGCATACAGACGGAGTGATGGCTCTTATCCCCCCTACAGGAAGGAAGGCGCAAGTACATGGTACTCAAAATATTTCATATTACATTTTGAATTAAATGTATAAAACCCATGAGCTGATTTCAAAGACAGTCTGGTGGACATTTAGGCTGTAATTATTTTGGTGGTGATATGGGGATTAATATTGTTCACTCTGTGGTCTGACATGCATGAAGTAGTACAATATCTAATTTTTGAAAAAGGAGCCAATGTAATATTTTAGAGGTTTGAATGTATGTATGCACACACTATCCTGTTGTCAGGATCACGGCATACGTGGTGAAAGTTTTCTCCATGGCGCACTCCATCGTTGGCATCAACGAACAGCAGGTGTGTGAGCCTCTGCTCTACCTGGTGAAGAACAAGCTCCGACTGCCAAGGGCGTACTTCGTAGAGGACAACCCAGTTTACAGCACCACCATGACTGTGAGTCACACACACACACACACACACACACACACACTCACACTCACACATACTTAAAAATACACTATGTCATCCTGCTGATAATTGATGTTGCACATGTTGCCTCTCCTCTTTCAACAACCAACATGTGTACTGTAGCTGATGACTCGCTGGTGTTTATTGTATCCTAGTACTCATTGTTAAAGGACAAGTTCACCCTAAATCTTTTGTAAAACAGTAAAAGCACATTTGTTATTTTTGGGTCCACTTCTTTTGCTTGATTTCGTACAGGATTATTTACATCATGGCACATTAGTTTTCAAGCCAGTTTTCCAGTTTTAATTTGATATGATACCTTGTGTGCAAATTTAAAGTAGTAATTGTTAAGATTTAAATCTAATTAGATGTTAAATGTCAGTGTGTAGGAGTTAGGGTGATATTTTATCAGAAATTAAGACCTGCAGGGCCACGTACAGCCCGCCAAAGCTTCCCATAAAACCTTTTCTTGCGTGTGTGTCTCCAGGGCGGTTTCCAGGGTGGGCGAGGCGATGACCCTGAGATAACCCTGACAGCCTTCGTCCTCATAGCACTTGCTGAGGCTAAACAAGCTGGACTCAGCTGCATGGGTCCAAGCACAGAGGTAAGTCCTACAAAAACATGATGTGCACACATAGTTGTCCCAGGCAGTTTCATTTCATCTTCAGCTGAATAGTGTTTGTTGCCTGTAGAGCACTTTTTACCTCATTGTTTTTGTGATAGGAGGTATTGTCATTGTAGTGTCTGCTATATCTGTTACTACAGGTCCATTTGCATAGGGCACTTTTACACCTGAAGAAAGCAGTGGCAAGGTCGGGGAGAAGACCGTACACTGTGGCCATTGCCTCCTACGCGCTGGCTCTGCAGGGGAAAGGTCATTCCTCCAACCCCACAAGATTTTTACTCAGAGTTGCAGCTCCAGGTATCCTGTAAACTCAGCCCTGTTTCATCTGTACAGTGCAGAGAGTCTTGACATCATTTGGCCATTACTCAATGCCATCATTGAAGAACAGAAGGGGAGGCATTTAGATACTGTGGTGATTGTAAAAATATTCTGTGCTGCCTGGTTGAAGATATGAGTGAATTGATAGCTTCTTTGCAGCAACATGTATATTTAAAGCACTCTCAGCTGTCATGACTACATATGAGTAGAAACTGCAACTTGACTAGTTCATGGAGGCATATAACTGTCAGGCTAGTCTATTACTCTAGTTTGTCAGACCTCTTGCTATTCAGAAAAATCTGTTAAAGCAGACACGAGTGCTTCTGTTTTCCAGTCCTCCTTTACTGTTAACTGTTTCCTCTCTCCTCCAGGTGGCACTCACTGGCCCGACACGCAGAACCCCTTGTTCACCTTGGAGGCGACCGGCTACGCCCTGCTGGCTCTGGTCAAGTTAGGGCACATGGAGGAAGCCGAAGCACCATTTAAATGGCTGAACAGCCAGCGGAGGCGAGGAGGAGGCTTTGGCTCCACTCAGGTAACAGCAGGGCGAGATGGTAGCTGAGCTGTGATCTGCAAATCCAACATGTTCTCATTGTCTTTTCAAGTTCATTCATCTGCTCCAGGCTCTGACTAGTCATGGGTAACACTTTAGTTTTTTGCACAGTTGACTTTCTGTTACATTAAAGTAAAGCAGACACGTATTCAGATCCATTCAGCTTGTCCAGATGAAGCTTTAACAAAGCTGTTGGTAAATGAGTAAAACTGTTTCAAAGAGGTGTATCTGTATCTGAAAGATGTCTGTAGTTTGGGAAGGGTAAAACCAAAATATAAGTGAAGAACTGTCCCTAGGGCAAGTAGATGACAGACATTACCTTCATGTGAAATGTGCTACAGTCTTTCATCTGAGTTCCGTTTTCCTTCTCTGTCCTCTTGTAGTCCACCATGGTGGTACTCCAGGCACTGTCAGAGTACCTCATCAACAAACCCCCTCCTGATGACCTCAGTCTGGATGTGGACATCAGGATAACAGGACGCAAGGAAATCCGCCACCATTTCAACCCCAACACGGCCTACGTTGCTCGCTCCTCCAGGGTAAGAGACATGAAAATTGAGAGTGTGTCACGATGTTTCTCATTTAATGTTCAGAAACTCAACACAGCTCACAGTTTTATGACACCAAGCTGTGAGTTTGGAGGACGTGTCAGGATTTGAGAGCACTACTGGTTGCAATGACAACATCAGGGAGCGTATTTTTGATGTCTTGGTTTTGTCTGATGTATTATACTGAACCTGTTCTCTTCTGTGGTGCTTTTGTTCCGTAGCTGCCTACTGGTCTTGATCTGGAAGTGCAGGCTAAAGGGAATGGACAGGGAATACTGGAGGTATGATCACATTTTTTGTTTAGCAATATTGTCCTTTAGATTTTAAATACAATAATGGAATTAATGGTGTGATCACATGATCGACCCTCTAAATCAAGACTGGTATCATATAGTTGGTCATAACAAGCTGTGGAATCCATTCAAATAATAATTTATTCACACTTTGTTTCACTGTAATGTTTTTTTTGACCAATTTGTTTCTCTGGTGTGTCTCTCTTCTGTTTTGCATGTTGTGTCCGATCACTCAAGGTCGTGACCTATTACAACCAGCTGCACGAGGTGGATGAGAAAATGCCCTGCAAGAACTTTGAGCTCAATGTCACCATCGAAGAATCCAGCGGTAACTCAAGTTCTCACACTGTCTCACATGATAACTTTCTCATCAGAGTTGTTTCTGTCCTCTTAGTTCAAGTGAGGTCACTTTTTTTTTTAAATATATTTTTTTGGGGCATTTTTAGCCTTTAATGGATAGGACAGACAAGTGTGAAGGGGGAGAGAGAGAGGGAGTGACATGCAGCAAAGGGCCACAGGCTGGAGTCGAACCCGGGCCGCTGCGGTGACAGCCTTGTACATGGGGCGCCTGCTCTACCACTAAGCCACCGACGCCCCAAGTGAGGTCACTTTTAGTGCCACAAAGGGATTATATACATTTTAGCTGGGCTGATCTGAATGCTTCAATGCTTCAACCTTAGTGATAGTTTTGTGGACTCCTAGTGGGATGCTGAAAAAGTGTCTGGAATACTCTTAAAATTGACCAGGATAATAATGATAATGAAATAATTATTATTATTATTTGTATTGCACTTATCTAAGCAAGGTTACAGAGCGCATCACAAAGTGCAAAACTGTTGTGTACAGAGGCAAAAATAGAAAAAAAGGAAATAAAACACAAAAGTTATAAATCACAACAGTACAAATAAGGCATTAAAAGGGAAGACTTTCTTATAAAAATATGTTTTAAAACAATGATTTAAAAACAAGCAATGTGCTAGCCAACCTGATCTCCTCAGGCAGAGAATTCCAGAGCTTCGGGGGCCACCGCAAATCTGCAACAAGCTTGCAATCACCTGAAAACTCTAAGAAAGAGCTCAGCCGTCTTACAAAGTATTCTCTTCTTCTAGCTGTTACAGCTAATGTTACTCTGACCTGCATGCAAACAGAGCGACTTACTGTCAAGTTATTTTAGGTGCATTGACTTCAAATTAATGTTGCAAAAAAGTCCGACTTATGCCCCTGTATCTCATTAACCCTCCCACCGGATTAATAAATATTTCTCACTTAAGTTTTGATGCCCAAACTGGTATTTGGCACAGCTCTACATTTTAACAAAAATAACAAAATCTCCTGGGATGTTTCATTTTCAGATATATCGCAAACCAGCATAACACATGACATAACTAACAGCATAGCAAAATACAGAGAATAGTTAAAACAGATTAAATGGTCTTTTTGTAATAGTAAACCTATAACACTTGCCAAGACATGAATATCACACAAAACAATGTGAAAGATGAACATTTTACTGCTATTTATTTAAGTCACCATCACACACGAAAACAGAAAACACTATTTCATATATTTCATAAATAAACTAAGTCAAGTATATTTAAAAGGCACTTTTTAGACAATAATGAAATATTTTTTTCAACAGACAGAAAATACAATATGTAAAACCTGAAAGCATAAAACAGATTTAGAAAAAATGAATACAAATGCGTCTGAACCATCTGGGACCCACCGGGCCAGCAATCCTGACAGACATTCCTATCTTTAAGAAGCCGTAGCGGGCTGAGATTCAAAGCTACAGTGACAATACTGGTATCATATGAAGTCAGAGGATGTAAGGAATCCAGTGGTACCAACACTGTCATGCTAGTTTCTCAGCGCTCCAAACTTTGCTAAATTTTGGCAAGGGAAAAAAGGCATGGCTATTTCAGAGATCCCTTGACCTCACATCTCAAAATATCTGAATGTAAATGGGTTCTTTGGGAGTCTCTCCTTTACAGTCATGCCTACTTTGTGCTAGTCACGCACAGATTTTAGCCAAAAACCATGCAGTTGTTTGCATGAAGTATAAATGTGTTATTTTCGGCTATTGTATTTTAACATTTCTTTACATGGGTTCCCTAAACAGTCTTGCATAAAACAAATACAACAGGTATGACTAGAAAGCCGAGATTCCTGTGGATTCAAAGAGACTAATTTTATTTGTGTGTGTGATGATGTTAGTGCCCATAGCAGCCGTTTCATTGTAGTGAGACCATTTTTTTGAAGCGATAATCACTGTATAAAAAGACCTATCGTGACCTCAAGGATAATCACAGCCTTGTGAAACTTTACAACCTCAGACTAGAAACCTCTGACACTGAGATGGCTTTCATAGGTATATTGACAATGAGGGGGTTTCTCAGTAGTTTCCAGAACAGAAGTGCTCGTCATCCAGTCGCCAAAAAATGCAGTTCTTATGGAAATCTCCAAATGCCAAAAGTTTTTGATACCAAATCACAGCATGGATTTTTCTATAGTGTTCCTCTTGATGTCTTAATGTGGGATTTGGGAGGGATGTTTGACCATTTTTGTATTAATTCTCGATTGGTAAAACATACTTAAATTTAACATCATAACTGTTTAACAAACGGTATCAACCAGAAAAATGTTGCAACAATTTGAGCATTGAAATGGCCATCATACACTTTGATCATAATATTCTAAGCCCCTATACACTGAAAACTTTGAAAGTTTTATCACATATTTATAACTAAACTTGACACAGTGCTGAGCCGCATCTCAAATTAATCTTCAGGTTCCCAGCTTTCAGATGATGTGTACCACTTGCCATGTGGCATCGACTGTCGACCTGCTATCTCCCCCCTAAAGACCCCCTGTCCCCCTTAAAAAAAGACAAAAATGGGTGTCAGAGGCTTCAGATGTATTTTGTGACATATCATAACAGACACTGAACATCTTTAAAGAACTTCTATAAAAAATTGCACTGTTAATGAAATTAAAATAACTTAAGCACAACCAAATAAAATATAGTATTACACATTTAAGTCATATCAACATAACCAGCCCAAATTTTGCATCTTAAATAATTCTTTGTTTCTGTCCCATAACAGAAAAGCCTCCAGCAGATGTAGAAAAATCCTACCAGATCACCGTCAGCGTGAGGTGAGCTATTGTTATTGTCTTATGTGTGTGTTTAGCCTGTTTCACTCCAATTAGAATTAAAGAAGAGGAATTAAAGACTTAAGTATCCAGTGTCTCTCTCTATCCCACAGGGCTTTAGGACCACGAGATGTCAGGATGGTGGTCCTGGATATAAGTCTGCCAACTGGCTTCACCCCAGAAAACTCTGACCTGGAGATGGTAACCAGCCTCTACTACTAGATTATGGTTACCCAGTTAAAAGTTTTATACTTATGTAGAGCTCATCTACACTTATTTTACCTTCACAGAAAGAGATTTCAGAGAGCTAAATCACTGCTAATGTTTTTGCTTTTATTTTGGAAAAACACCTGACCTGTGATGTCACTGACAGGAATTTACTAAAGCAGTTATACACTTGAAAGATCCAACCAAAATGATGATTGAGATTCTATGAACAATTTATTTTATCTTTATAGAAGCTTAGCAGCGGGTTATAAATGCCTTAGAAAGCAAAATAAATCGATAAATATGTCCCTGCTGAAAAAAGGGAGGTTTTTCACTGTCAGTGGTTGAAATGTTCTGTGATGCAGTCAGTCATTCTTGAAGGATAAATTTGGAATTTTTCAACCTGGACCTTATCTGCCTATGTTTTTGAGTCTGACCTCCAGTATTGAACGAGAGCGCTGCAGCCAGCAGCAGCAAAAACAGGCTACAGTGTAATCAGTCGGGGCATATTTGTACCATTAATTTATATCCACTAAGAGGGCTTGTTTTTTGCCACTGACATGTTCAGATTATTATTTTAAGTGTCTAACTTTTTATGGAAAGGATCCCTACAGAGATAAAAAAAATTGTTAAAGAGTAAGATCCTTTTTCTTTAACCAGAAACGGCCTCAAAATTGCCATTGATAAATCACCAGACTCCATTTAAATAAACAGCCATTTTATCATCATAAAATATGTTTCATTCCAAGTCCAGAAACACAGTGAAACTCCTCATCTCATCTGCTTCTATATATGGCAGCATGATTTTAAATGGAGTCTGGTGGGTCTGGTGATTTCAGGCTGTTTCTGGTTAAACAAAAAAGATCTTACTCTTTGACAAAAAGGTCTGTCTCTGTAGGGATTCTTTCCATAAGGTGTCAGACACTTACAATAACAGTCTGAGACTGTCAGTAGTAAAAACATTTCTAGTGGACGTAAACTGATGATGCAAACATGCCCTGAGTGGTTACATTGCAGCCTGTTTTGCCGCTGCCGGCTGCAGTGCTCTCACTAAATACTGGACCAATTTCAGTAAGTCACGTACTCGTAAAAACATGGGGATCCAGGTTTAAAAGCTATCTTCCATCACTGAAGAATATAAAGTTTAAAAACTGTATGAGTAAATGTAGGTGTTAAAGTTTTTCCCCCCACAGAACAGAAGGTACATTTTTAAGATGTGTAACTGATGCAACATCCCAATCAGTCCCCCTCTGCATCGTGGAAATGACGTGTGATAGTTAAGAGGAGACTGGTCACATGTTTCGCCCAAGCTTGCTCACTGGTTCTGTGTATGTGTTTGTGTTTTTCCAGTTGTCCAACTCAGTGGACCGTTACATCAATAACTTCCAGATTGTTGATAACCTGAGCGACAGAGGCTCTCTGATCATCCACCTGTTCAAGGTAAAACATCGTTGACTTAGTTAAATGCAACTAAGTGCTATGGAGACAGATTCATTAGAGGGATCCCTCCTCAGTTGCTCTTCCTGAGGCTTCTACCATTTTTTGGGGGGAGTTTTTCCCTTATCTGCTGTGAGGGTCCAAAGGACAGAGGCATGTCGTATCCTGCAAAGCCCTCTGAGGCAAATTGTGATTTGTGATATTGGGGTTTATAAATTAAATTGAATTGAATTGAAACAATGATGCTCAGTCACGACATATCGTCATTGCATCAACCACTGCAAGCTCTCTTTGTCATTTCCGGAGGCTTTTAATGGGCTCATGTAAGCACAAAGAGGCGTTACCAGAACTTATATTGAGGTTTGACTGGTGCCCTTCAAAGACCTCACCTTGTTGCGCTCGCTTCTGTAGTGGCACTTGACTGAAGAATTGGCGCCCCCTACTGCTTATCTTCAAGAACCAACTGTTTTTTTAGATTTACTAAGAAATCTGTTAAAATTTGTGTGACATTTTGCTTGAGATCCAGCTAACGATTTGCACTTACTCAGAGGTGTCCTTTCATAAAATCCTGGTCTCTTTTAGTCAGTTTTTGCATCTTAATGCCTCTATTTTTGTGCCTTTTTAAAGAAGCAGGTTGACTGAAATATCTGGATAACTTTGCTTGGTGAAACCCGGAGCAATAGCCCTAGATTTGAGGAGATTGCAGCTTTTACACAGCGCTGTTACACAGATAACATTGTAAACCAGCCTGTTTGGAACAGGCACCCATACTTAGGCTTACTAAGTTAATATTCTCACAGGCTCTGTGATGTTTCTGCTTTTCTTTTCTGTTGCACTAAATCATCCTCCCTTACCCTCCTCTCAGGTGTCTCACAAAGAGCCAGAGATCCTGATCTTCAGGCTTCAGCAGAGCTTCAAAGTCGGCCTCCTCCAGCCATCCTCAGTTACTGTTTATGAGTATTACAACCCAGGTAGGAGAACACATTCCAGCTCACATCACACTGCAGCAGCACATACAAGAAATCATCCATGCCCTAAACATCAGTCTGAGACAAAAACACACACAATGATAATGTAGGAAATGTCCTGTTTGTTTAATGTAATACTGAAAAATAAGATTACAACATTCAGTATGATGGTGAAAAGTGTTGTGTCGCTGCTCTCTTTGCGACAGATCACCGCTGCAGTCGCACCTACACTCCCACAGAGGACAAAGAGGAGCTCACACAGATCTGCAGGGACAATGTCTGCCGCTGCACTCAGGGTAGAGTGTCTGCAACAGTGCATTAGTGGATGTGTGTGTGTGTGTGTGTGTGTGTGTGTGTTCATGGTGTTTGTTATTTACAAGTCCTGTTTATCTATTTGCTCATGATCTCCAGGTGACTGCTGCGTCTCCAAAACCGACAGTGAAAACTTCCCCAACAAAGACAGAGAGACATTTGCCTGCAATACTTTACACCACGGTATGATACACTGTCATACACTCACAGCTTTAACACACACACACACACACACGCAAAGAGCTGAGAGACTTTGGATTGTAGTAGCATGAATAAGAGGATGACATAAGGGAATTATTTGCAATTCTTGGTACAAAATATAGAGGAAAAGATCAATCATAATTTTCAATATTTTCACAAAAATTACATACTATACTATGACCTTTATTGACATACTTAACTATAACGTTTTTATGACTTACTATACTATGACTTTTTTGACATGCTATACTATGACTTTTCTTTATCCATTTGTCCATTTTGGTAACTGCTTATCCTGTTGAGGGCTGCAGGGGGTCTGGGGGCTGGAATACATACTACGCTATGACTTTTTTATGTTTAAAATATACTATAAGTTTTTTGACATACTAAAGTATGACTTTTTTTTAAAGACTATACTATAACTTTTTTGATGACATACTACACTATAATGTTTTTATGTTAAAATTAAACTATACATTTTTTGATATACTATAGTATGACTTTATATGACATATAATACTATGACTTTTTATACCATACCTTATTTTCACTTTTCATGACATACTACACTATGAGTTTTTTTATGTTTAAAATATACATACGTTATACGCATACGTTTTTTGACATACTAAAGTATGTCTTTTTATGACATACTATACTATGACTTTTTTGACATACTTAAGTATGACTTTTTTTTCCACATACTACACTGTGATATTTTTCTCATACTATACTATGCTTTTTTTACCGCTTTTTGACTTTTTAATGTTTAAAATATACTATTATTTTGTGACATAATAAAGTATGACTTTTTATGACATACTTTATTACAACTTTTTATGACATACTATACTATACTTTTTTGACATACTAACTATCGATACTATGACTTTTTTTACATACTAAACTATGACTTTTTTGAGATATGATACTACGATTTTTTTCTCATACTACACTATGACTTTTTTGATGACATACTATGCTATGCCTTTTTTTGTTAAAATTATACTAAACGTTTTTTGACATACAATATAATGACTTTTTATACCATACTTTATTTTGACTTCTCATGACATACTACACTTTGGCTTTGTTATGTTTAAAATATACTATGACTTTTTTTTTTTTTACATAATAAACTATGACTTTTTTAAAATATAATATTATGATTTTTTTCTCATACTACACTATGACTTTTTTGACATACTATACTATGACCTTTTTGATGACATACTACACTATGACTTTTTTATGTTTAAAATATACTATAATTTTTTGACATACTATAGTATGACTTTTTATGACATACTTTATAATGACTTTTTATGACATAATATACTATAACCTTTTTGATGACATACTATACTATGACTTTTTTGACATACTATACTATGACCTTTTTTGACGTATTATACCATAACTTTTTGATGACTATGCTGTGACATTTTTGACACACTGTACAATGATGTTATTCATGACCTTCTTTCATGGCATACTTTATTGTGACTTTTCTGGACATACTATACTTTGACTTTTTTTTGACAAACTACACTGTTGCTGTTTTATGACATACTATACCATGATTTTTTTTTAAATTATATACTATTGTTAAGTACAGTATCAGTTTAGGAAGGACCCAAAAGCAAAGCAGCAGGCAGGCTTGAGGTTTAACAAAAAGGAAGCTTTAATAAAGCTGATGAAAAACATCCAGAACAGGCAGGTAACAGAAAGTCCAAATGACAGAAGAACCAAAACTAACTGAAAACCAACCAGGATAACAGGATGAACTCAGGTAAAAAAAAATACAGAACAGAACACAAGACACTAGGCAGGAAACAGAGCAGGGAAAGACACCAAGAACACAGGGATGAGCAAAGGAATAAATGCAGACAAACTGACAAGGAACAACGAGAAACACAGAGTTATATATACACACAGAGAACTAATCACAACAACAGGACACAGCTGGAGTAGATGGACATGGGTAGAAGGATGGAAACGGAGATTGGCTTACAACAAAGGTATGGAATGGAACACTGGAATGAAGCAAACAAGATTTCCATTGACTCAAAGGACTGAGACACAATCCTTTGAACACATCAGGGTGTTCCTGTTAAATGCATTTGAGGTTTACTGTTCAGTGTGAATTGGTCCCACATTTAATGCATATTATGAGAGCATAAAAATAGTCAGAATCAATACAACACTGACATGCCCAATTTGTCTGTAAGGATGCATGATATCTTGTAGACATGTGACAATTTTGACTTCTGCTGGCGGTATCATCAGTACATGTCTTATCACAAACAACACAAAATTTACACCTCCTTCTTTGTGCTTCAGTTTTCAAGGTGAATGTACTCAGTGTCAGCAAGAGTTACTACGACAAATATGAGATGGAGATCACACAAGTTGTCAAGCTGGGTGAGTCAATGCTGCTCTTTTTTTTAAACAAATGATTGTTAGCTAATAAAAACCCCAGTAGTAAGATACTTCTATATAAGATTCTCAAGGCATCACAGAGAAGAATTTCCAAAGAAATAACATTATAAAAGCCCAGTACATTAAAAAATAACTTATTATATTGGCCCATATTTACACTTAATGGATATAGTTATAAAATATAATATAGCTGTATGTTCTGAATCTCTCCCTCCAATCATCCAGGTGTGGAGGCAGGAGTTGAAGTTGGCCAGAAGAGGATTTTCATGTCTCATGGAGGCTGCAGAGATGGACTCAACCTGATGGAGGGCTCCCAATACCTCATCATGGGCCCCAAAGAGGACCAGTGGAACACTGACACTGACACAAACACGTAAGATCAGGAAATAAATATATATACTTAAAAACATAAAAATACATACATAAAAATGCCATGGTATAGTATATCAAAAAAGTCATATTAGACTATGTCAAAAACAGAGCAGTATGTCAAAAAAGGTTGTAGTACAGTATGTCATAAAAAAGTCATAGTAGAGTTTGTAAAAAATAAGTCACAGTAAAGTATGTCAAAAAAAGTCATAGTATAGTATGTCAAAGAATACATA
Organism: Epinephelus lanceolatus; assembly: GCF_041903045.1. Classification (NCBI taxonomy): domain Eukaryota; kingdom Metazoa; phylum Chordata; class Actinopteri; order Perciformes; family Serranidae; genus Epinephelus; species Epinephelus lanceolatus. The sequence continues at coordinate 44,774,216 of NC_135736.1, forward strand.
GTATAATATGTCAACAATATAATATGTCATAAAAAATCATGGTTTTGTATGTATGTATGTATGTATGTGTATGTATAGTATGTCAAAAAAGTCATAGTATAATATGTCAAAAAAGTTATGGTATCATAAGTCATAAAAAAGTCATAGTATAGTATGTCAAAAAAGTCATAGTATAGTATGTCAAAAAAGTTACAGTATAGTATGTTAAAAAAAGTTATGGAATCATAAGTCATTAAAAGTCATAGTATAGTATGTCAAAAAAGTCATAGTATAGTATGTCAAAAAAGTTATAGTATAGTATGCCAAAAAAGTTATAGTATAGTATGCCAAAAAAGTTATAGTATAGTATGTCAAAAAAAGTTATGGTATCATAAGTCATAAAAAGTCATAGTATAGTATGTCATGAAAAAGACATAGTATAGTATGTCAAAAAAGTCATAGTATAGTATGTCATAAAAAGTCATAGTATAGTATGTCCAAAAAAGTCATAGTATAGTATGTCAAAAAGTCATAGTATAGTATGTCATAAAAAGTCATAGTATAGTATGTCAAAAAAGTCATAGTATAGTATGTCAAAAAAAGTTATGGTATCATAAGTCATAAAAAGTCATATTATAGTATGTCATGAAAAAGACATAGTATAGTATGTCAAAAAAAGTCATAGTATAGTATGTCATAAAAAGTCATAGTATAGTATGTCCAAAAAAGTCATAGTATAGTATGTCAAAAAAGTCATAGTATAGTATATATAAAAAAGTCATAGTATAGTATGTCAAAAAAGTCATAGTATAGTATGTCAAAAAAAGTTATGGTATCATAAGTCATAAAAAGTCATAGTATAGTATGTCATGAAAAAGACATAGTATAGTATGTCATAAAAAGTCATAGTATAGTATGTCCAAAAAGTCATAGTATAGTATGTCATGAAAAAGTCATAGTATAGTATGTAAAAAAAAGTTATAATATAGTACGTCATTAAAAAGTCATAGTATAGTATGTCATTAAAAAAGTCATAGTATAGTAAGTCACTGCTGCAACAATGAAACTGCAGTCAAAGATATATCATAGCCATTTTTAGGCAAAGTGGTTAAACAAGGTTCACTGTTCTTATTTTGTTTTTTCTTCCTGTCTGTCAGATTAACCTACATGTTGGGAAAGGACACCTGGGTGGAACGCTGGCCTACATCTGCAGAGTGCTCCAACAACCCCAGCCTTCAAGCTAAATGCAAGAACCTCGAGGACACTGCATATGAACTGTCTGTCAATGGCTGCAGGCTGTAGAAGTGTCTAAGCACCAACTGAACACCATTCTCCTGTGCAATTTTGATGTAAAGATGGCAAATTAGTGGGCACACAAAGATTGAGTGGTAATTTTAGGCTTAAAGCCTGTGCAATGAAGACATAAAAACAAGTTGCGTTTTCACTGCGGAAAAAAGAACTGAAAGCAGAGCTGGTTACAGCAGCATGCCCATCTCTACTGTGATGTTAAAATAAGAATGAGGAAGAACTACATCCTACTGGCAGCGACAGAGAACACTGTACCATCTCCTCAAGGGTATTATAGTTTTTATAGAATGCTCAACACAAAACAAAATTATCAAACTGTCAAATATCCTACTGTAACATGAGCTAACATTACACATATTGTTGATGAAGGGCTGTTATTAGTATAACACATTGCAGCAAAAGGCATCATTCTACAGGCTTGTTAGCCTGAAAGGTTAAAGGAGCAGATCACCCCAAAATCAATATTACATATTTTCCCTCTTGTCTGTAGTGCTATTTATCAGTCTAGATTGTTTTGTTGTGAGTTTCTGAGTGTTGGCGATATTAGCTGTAGAGATGTCTGCCTTTTCTTGAATATAATGGAACTAGATGGCACTCGGCTTGTGGTGCTCTAAGTGGCAAAAATACATTTGAAAACCTCAACAGCAATGTCTCTTTCCGGAAATCATGACACAGTTGTGCAAGATAATCTTCAGACCTTGTTGTGAGCAGTTTCAAGTAAGAACTATTTTCTTTCTACCGAAATACAAAAGGTATTTCCATGCAGAAGGAAGCGTGCATCTACCACTGGCTCACCTAGCACCTCTGAGCTAGTTAACGTTACAGCTCAGCCGAGAAGGACGCCATTAATGTTTACATTTTGTGCTGTCACAAGCATGAGCCTTTAGTCCATGAGTAGATGCATGCCTCCTTCTGCACAGTGATATGGTTGGTGGGTACAATTCAGTGAAAAGAAAATAGTTCCTACATGAAACTGCTCAGAACAAGGTCTGTGGATTATCTTGAGAAACCTGATCATGATATCTGAAAAGAGACATTGCTATTTTGTATTTCAAATGTATTTTTGGCACTTTGAGCACCAGAAGCCGAGCGCCATCTAGTTCCATTTTAGTGGACAGAAGGCAGACATTTCTTAAGCGGATATCTCAAACACCTCCATCCCACCCTAGATTGATAAATAGCACTACAGGTAAAAGGAAAAATAATTATATTTGACTTTGAACTGCCCCTTTAAAACCCTAATTCCTTCCACATATGTATCAGTTTTAAAGGATTAACTATCTGCTGGGTGTTAAAACTGTCAGTCATCCATACGAAGAACAGGAGGTCAGTGACAGAAAAAGCAAAATAAGTTTTCTTCCTTGAGTCTGTCCCTCTACTATAAACAGACGTCTGCAAAACATGTAGAAAAAAAATGTGTTTACAATAAACAGCATTAGATATTTTACATATTGTTTCGGGGTAATATATGCTGACTATTAATAACAAGCTGTATTCTGCACAAATTTGTAAATTTGAATTGTCGTCAAAAAATGTTGGGTTGTCTCAATGCTGTGTACTCAGAAAGAATTACAGTAAATAAATGGTTACATGCTTAAATAAACAAACTACGTCATATAAATACCATATGTTCAGCGGGTTTTGTTGATTGTGCTGTACAGTGCAGCTGGATCCTCTCCGGTTGATTTCTGACATCTGGTTTTCAATGAAAAAAATAATCAAGGAATTTTGCAGATAAAGTAATAAATGATAAAAACAGTGGTCATAAAAAAAGGTACAGTTACATCAGGCAAATGCAACAGCCATGTAATTACTCCAAGCTAATGTAATTTCAACCTTAAAGGTATACTATGCAGGAATTGTTGGCTACTGTTTATAAACTCTGTCACCAGCAAAACTGAAAGCCAAACCCAAGTTCACTCGTTTTGGAACAAGCTTTGTCCACTTGCTGTTTGGCGTTGCTATTTTTGAATTTTTTCCATACTGTGTCCATGATTTTACAAGCTTCCTCTGAGATGCGTGCTGCCCATGGTCTGGCACCTGGTAGCCACCATTTTAAAAAGTCACAACCTTACCTGCCTGCTGTGCTGAGGGACGTCCCGAACACAGCAAAATAAGACGAACATAAGGAAATACAGGACGAGGGCAGGGTCTCACACACTTTTAGTGGGTCATGAGTAATGATTGAGAGGGATTACTTTAGTATGAGTCAATCATTTTTGGGAACATCCTGCGTAGTATACCTTCAAAGTCAGAACAATGTTCCTGTTGCTCACCTCTTAAACGTGACATCAGCATACACAACACTCTCCTCGGTCTCGTGTCTGTGGGGCTGAACTGGTCTGACGGCCAAATCTGCCTGGTTCTTGCAAAATCGGACACTGGCATAGTGAAGGTCGTCCTGCGGGTCGTCCAGCTGTCTCCCAGGTGGAAGATACTGCGGACAAGATTGCTGTTACTTGAAGGGCTTTTTAAAAGGGGCATTTCCTGGATATAAATCCTGTTGCGCTAGAATATGAAGGTAAAAATAACCCAATGCCTCCCTAAAACAATCTTGAACTTTAATAGAACCTTGGGTTATACAACTGATCCATCCATTTTCTGCTGCTTATCTGGGTTTGGTCATGGTGATAGTAAGAGTCTCAAAGCACAGTCGCCCTCATGTCCTTCTCCCCAGCCACAGCCTGTGGCTTTTGCTGGCAGACCCTGAGATATGTCCTGTCAGATCCAGTATGTTCTGGGTCTGCTTCAAGATCTTCTCCCACTTGCTCTGTATGTGCTTAGAGTACCTCAACAAAGACTCCTTCAACATCTATCTTGAGCCCAGAGGTTCATTTTGGCTGCTTGTAACCGGAATGTTGTTCTTTCTCTACTTTACCCAGAACTGACTACCATAGATTACCAGCCCCTTCTTCACCAACACGGTCCAGCACATGCAGTGCTTCTACATGTGACCCAGCAGTCTGAGCTGAACTGTTGAAACAGAATGAGTTTTCTTTTGCATTGCAATTGTTCAGCTCTTCTTCCTCACCTGTGTCCTGTAGTCTGATCTCTCCCCAGACCTGAATGATTGCTTGGCAGCCCTCTTCTTTCTGGTTAGGAGAATTAAAAATTAAATGAATTAATATTTTTACTCACAGTGAGGGCACAGTGTGCTTATTTTCAGTTTCACTGCGGTATCAGTTTCAGTGGTTTAGAGAATCTGAGTGAACTATTGGCTTGTTCTGTATTCTGTCCAACGAGGAAAGAAAAATGAGATCAGCCAAAGTTGTAACAACGTCCTTTGTGTTTCCAGATGACTTGAGTGACAACAGTCTTGTCATTAGCGTCAGAATATATGGCCAAACTTCTCCAACAATGAGATCCAAGTTGTAATATATCATAATTTGACTTAAAGAAACAATAATTTATCGGAAGATAACTGCTTACCTAGTCAGTATAAAGACAGAGAGAAGTATGACAGCGAGGACAACAGTAGTAGCTGTTCCAACAGCTGTTGATTTCCATGCTCCTAGAAGTGGTGATAAGATGACAACACTGAATTAATTTGACTGTTACAGGATGTTTACAACCATTATGTTGCACCTTGTTCTTACATCTGAATATATTCTTTGGGACAGGGAAAGTATCATGGCTATAATCCTTTATGCATCTATCCATCTATTTCTAAGTCTAGTCTTCACTGCTCAATAATGTTGAAACAAACCTCTGGAAAACCTCAAGACCTGAAGTGAGTCCAAGTCATTTGATCGTCACAGTTTCGGTCAGAAACAGCAGCAATACGTATCAAGTATGTTCAGACGTGATGGTAAGTTGGCTTTGTAACTTTACCGCAACATAGTAGCCAACTGTGACAAGGTGACAAGTCATAATCAAGACAACCCAAACAATGTCAACTTGTCATTACAAAAGATGAATGACACTTAGTGACAACAGTCATAAACGTTTATGACATGTTCATAATGTTCATGACAGGTTCATGACCGTGTCATGTCATAGTTATGACAGTGTCATGTCATGTAGATACTTTCAAGTACCTGAATTTTCATATAAGTGGACTGTTAAATGTTATTAAAGGGAAATTTCGGTTTATTTCAACCTGTCTCCTATCGTCCTAAATTTGTTTCAAGTGATTAGTGACATAAAAATAATAGTTAGCATGTTAGCCGTTAGCCTAGATACAGCCGGGGCGCATAGTAGCGTCAGACCTGTTAAAACGTAAGTGAACGGGCATACTTCAAGTGCAAAGTTAGTCCACTAAATAAGCTTTTTTCCACAAAGACCGCCTCATATCGTTAGGATAAATGTCAGAGAACATATAGAAAACAACATGTAAACGTGTTGTCTTACCTTACCGGTGTGCTGCCATGTTTGTTTACCATTTAGCTCTGCTTTCCAAAGCGCGGCTGAAATATCGCGAGAACAAGCAGCGATCTCATAGCGTGCCTGAACCAGCAGCAACAGCTGGAAGGCAGAACCGGACAGTAGCCTGAAAAGTTCATTCATTTATTTTATGAAAGATTTAAAGAATAATGGCTGACTTTTTGCCGGACTTCGACTTTGTGGAGGAGGAATTTGACTTTGCAGAGTTTGATGACCGCCCTTATTTATTTGAGCAAGAATACACTGACGAAGAGCTTCGTGAAATTGAAGAACGGAGGAGGAGAGAGAGAGGCGCAACAGGTAGAGGACGAGAGAGGAGGAATGGCTGCTGCAAGGCTGCATAGCTCTGGAGATTGGGGGTGTACCTGTGAATGCTGTGCCCCAGTGCCCACAGAAGAGGAATGCCTCTGTTTTAAGGAATGGGACCGGTTGCAGCCTTATTTTCAAGGTCTGGATGTGACCGAGGACGAGACACCTCCACCTGGAGTAGTATCCAGCTGGGCTTTATCTAGAGCTCGCGAGATATATTTCGGCCGCGCTTTGGAAAGCAGAGCTAAATGGTAAACAAACATGGCAGCACACCGGTAAGGTAAGACAACGCGTTTACATGTCGTTTTCTATATGTTCTGTGACATTTATCCTAACGATATGAGGCGGTCTTTGTGGAAAAAAAGCTTGTTTAGTGGACTAACTTTGCACTTGAAGGTTGCCTGTTCACTTACGTTTTAACAGGTCTGACGCTACTATGCGCCTCGGCTGTATTTAGGCTAACAGCTAACATGCTAACAATTATTTCTATGTCACTAGTCACTTGAAACAAATTTAGGACGATAGGAGATGGGTTGAAATAAACCGAAATTTCCCTTTAAGGTCCAAAGTTAAGCATAATTATGGACGTGAATGTTTTGAGTGACAGTCTATGAGTTAGATCCACCCCTCGATCCTCCACAGCTCCACTCTCCCTTCTTGTCCAAATATGGTCATTTCTGGCTCCAAAAATTTAAAATGGCAGCAGACATGTTGCCAAACTTGAGGCTGCAAAACACGAGTCCAATAGTATATGTCACGGTGGCTACGTCCATTATTTATTCAGTCTTTGGTTAAGACGGACATATGTCAATATGTTTTCAATGACGCTCATTGTTTTCAGAGTTCTCCTTGATGGAAACAATTTTATAAAATGCTTAATTTTAGCCATCTTAGTGTAGACATGATTTGAGCAGTTTCACATGTAAGGTTTAAAGGGGAGGTTGTGTGTGTGTTCTGATCTCAGCTGCATAGTGTGTAAGTAAATGGAAACGTACCTGCCACAACAGTCAGATGTAAGGTGGAGTTATGACGTCCTCTTGTGTTCTGGGCTTCACAGTAATAATTCCCACTGTGTTCAGCTGTGATGTTAGAGATGGTGAAGATCTGTCCTGATGCTTTTGGTGAGTCTTCATCCTCCTTGTACCAGGTATAGTTAGCTGCTGGGTTAGCATCACTGCTACAGGTCAGAGTCACTGAACTGCCCTCCACTATCTCAGCAGAGGGACTCACTGACACAGAGGGAAGCTTTGGAGCATCTGGAGGAGAATATTAAGAGGGACACATTCCATTAATATTGGCATGTGTGTTAATGAAGGACTTTTGTATCATTGAAAAAAAAGACTTACACTGGACATCTATAAATAAAGATGAAGAGTTCATCTGTCCATACTGATTCTTAGACTTGCAGTGGTAGTAAACTCTGTCTTCAGAGCTGATGGAAGTGAAGCGATAATTTCCTTCTGGTCCTTGAAGCAGTGTTTGGTTCTCCTTGTACCAGGTGTATTTAGCTGCTGGGTTAGCATCACTGCTACAGGTCAGAGTTACTGAACTGCCCTCCACTATCTCAGCAGAGGGACTCACTGAGACACTGGAGGTCTTTGGAGCATCTGGAGAAGATGATTTTACATATATTAACTATAAATAGTGAATAAAATCTCCCCATAAACAACTACTGAAGCTGTCCCAGTGAAGTACAAAGTAGACTGTGAATATGAAGCAGACAGAGCTGAATAAATATTTGATCTCCAAGACCCTTTTCAAATGATTCAAACCTAAAAGTTAAATTTATAGGCTGTATGTTGTGTTTTCTACATAATACTACATAGTGAATTTCACTCACATTTCACAATAATAAACATGTAGTCAGATGTCCTCCTCCCCAGCTGGTTCTCAGCTATACAGTAATACAGTCCAGAGTCAGAGGACTGGATGGAGCTGAAGACGAGCTGTGGTTCTTCAGTGATCAGTGTTTGATTCTCCTTGTACCAGGTGTATTTAGCTGCTGTGTTAGCATCACCGCCACAGGTCAGAGTCACCAAAGTACCCTCCATGATTTCAGCAGAGGGATTCACTGACACAGAGGGAACCTCCGGAGCATCTGGAGGAGAAAACATTAACATGTTTAAATTGTGAAGAGGCAAATATTATACTTGAAGTGGGTAGTGGAGTTTGATTCTTTCTTGTTAGTTACACACAGAAGCAAACTCACACACTGAAGGAGAACTGTAATCCTTATGTTCTTCAAAAGCACAAGAGATGAAGTCTCCAGGATAAAACTGGTCTTTATATGAAGAACTGTCCTCAATGATTTTCTCTCCATTCTTGAACCAGACGTAGGAAAGACGACCAGCTGGACTGCAGCTGCTGTGACACTTCAGCTCTGCCTCAGTATAAGACTGGTAGACTGTTATTCTGGTCACCTGCACCTGGAGAGCTGGATATGTGAGGAACAATCCACTATGTCATTGGTTAAGTCTATAAAAACACTCTCCACAGCTGTGAAACACTCTGAGACATCAGTCACTCAAATGATTTTTTTCTTCTTTAAACTGTATTGTATAATGAAATATCAGTTTGTGTTCATCAGTACCTGTGACAGTCAGAGCTGTACCAGCTAAACTACTCTCCCATTCAAAGCTTGGTGTTTTGAATTTGAAGTGATACTGGCCTGAGTCGCTCTCTCTCAGGTCAGTGATTCTCAGGGTAGAGTGTCCTCCCTTTGTTTCGAGGACCTGAACACGACCTGCAAACTGGTAGTCTTCAGTAATGTCCCCAGGTTGTGAGTGACTGAACCAGAGTTTAGATTCAACATCATCTTCATAACTCTTGTAAGTGCAAGAAATGTCCACCAATGAGCCTTTTAAGGCACAGATGCTTCTGCTGGTGTACGTCACTCTGTTGCAGGTTTGATCATAGACACCTGAAAGATTTAACATTTTAAAACATTATATTGCATGCATTTTAGGCCCACATAAAAATACCAAAGAGAGCTGTGCTTTTTGTGTCTTTAAAAGCAAAGAGGGAACTACTAAGAACATATGAAAATCATATAAGCTTACCATGAGTGGATTATATAATAAATGTTTTTCCCACCTGTCACTGCCACAAGGAAGCTTGACTCTCCAGACCTTGTAACTCTAATCTTTTGCCAATCAATCAAACATCAGACCTGTCATTGCTAATTTAACATTATCATGCATTTGACACTGTTCTTTGTCAGAGGGACATTCTTGAAATGATTTTTTTTACACTATGCAAGTTACTTTTTTGGGGGTCTTGCATCTTAAACTGAGGGTAAAGAGCAGCTGGGGCAGACGTTTAATCGTTTAGATGACTAATCACACACATCCCTAGCAGGATTTTACTGTTGCAGCTGGTTAAGGTGGAGCTCATTTTCAACTTTTTAACTAATAATCATTTTCATTATGCATCAGTCGGCTGATTATTCTCTCCATTAATCAACTTATTGTTTGGTTTGTAAAAATAGTGAGAAATGATTGTCACAATGAGCCAGAGCCCAAAGTGACACCTTCACAGTGTTTGTTCTGTCCAACCAGCAGTCTGAAATCCAAATATATTAGAGACACGTTTACTGTCACATTAAATGAAGACAAGCAGCAAATCCTCACAATTCAGAAAGTGGAATTAGAGAATGTCTGGTATTTTTGCTTGAACAAACGGACTTTAAGCTCCAGTGTGAACAATTTAGGAGGATATTTTGGCAAAAATGAAGTATAATATAATAAGTGTGTTTTCCTTAATGTATAATCATCTGAAAATAAAAGTGGTTGTGTTTTTGTTTTGTTACCAGTGGTTTATATCTGCACAGGGAGCAGGTCTACAAAGATCGCTATGTTGCACCAGCATGTTTCTGCAGGGTCCCAGAACAGACAAAGCAAACACTGGCTCTAGAAATGGCCACTTGCATTTTGGAATCAGCCACATTAGTTAGAGAAGGGCATCAGAAAAGAAATGTGAAACTACTTTATGCAGTGCTTTTACCGGTTTAAATCACTGGACCTGATTGTTTTGGAGAGAAGAGACCACTGCGGTAAAAACCTCCCTTTTGCTGGACTCACACTGCATGACATTTCTGTCCGTTCTGACAGTCACAGTGTCACATTAGGAGACTGTGGAGTCATAAAATCTTGCCGTGACTTGGCCAACAGACTACACAATGGTCCACACCAATTATCCCCGGTCGTCTTTCATGACGTGTGGGATGTCATCGGGTTATTCTTGTCCTATTTGATTATCATCTATTATTTCAGTCTGTGTCTGTTCATGTGCCAGCTGAAATGTTACTGTAGTAACGTAAAAGTGCCACCAGATGGCAGGAGCTAGATCTGAAGCACAGCATGCAAACTATGACAGTCACTGAATCCTCCACAACAAGTTCCTACAAATGTTTCACAATAAAAGCCTTTTTAGAAAATGAAGGGATTCTCTCAACCCAAGTTATGAGGAGCTTTTAATATGAAAGAGAAACAGGAAGTGTTGAGTTTGAAATGACGGTGCCTTGCATTAACTTCATGAAGGCAAACAGGAATGGGTTAAGTGCTGGTTTAAAACCCCTAGTCAACAGGTGCATATCAGAATTTTGTGCTTTCAACAATTTAAGCAGAAGGACTAAATGCACCTTTATAAATCAAGTCATGCTACATTTTGAAATGTAAGCTCTTCAGTTTCCATTCATGTCTAAAATTCCCATGGGGCATCAGCGATATGATTTTCCTCAAGCTCGAGTCTCCAGCTGCTGAATTACACGCAGTTAAGGTATCAAACAATAGTTTACAGGCTCCACCAGAAACTGTAGAGTAAACTCACACACTGGAGGAGAGGGGAAATCCTCATGTCCTTTGACAGCACAGGAATAGCTGTCTACAGATCCAAAGTAGTCTGAATAAGAAGAAGATGTTTCTTTACAAACTTCCTGTCCATTCTTGTACCAGATAAAGGAAGGACGATCAGGTAGACGACATCTGCTGTGACAATTCAGCTCTCTCCAGGAAGAAAATGAAGAATATCTCCTCACCTGCACCTGCAGATCTGGATCTTTAAAGAAAGCACAGATATGTTGATTATGAAATACTAGGATCACAGGTACACACACACAAAGCCAAAATAACATACAGTTCATTTAATTTCTCTAATTCATAAATCTTACTATCTCACAAACTCATACCCTCAGTATCAGCTACATGCCACATATAACATCAGTTTGTGTTCATCAGTACCTGTGACAGTCAGAGTTGTACCAGGTAAACTACTCCCCCATTCAAAGCTTGGTGTTGTGAATTTGAAGTGATACTGGGCTGAGTCGCTCTCTCTCAGGTTGGTGACTCTCAGAGTGGAGCGTCCTCTATTTGTTTCAAGGACCTGAACACGACCTGCGTACTGGGAGTCTTTACGAAGATCCTCAGGCTGTGAGGGATTCTGCCACTGATGACTGCGTTCAGTAGTGAACCAGAGTTTAGATTCAACATCATCGCTGTGACTATTGTAAGTGCAGGAAATGTCCACTGATGAGCCTTTAATGGCACAGACGCTTCTGTGAGTGTACGTCACTCTGTTGCAGTATCGACCATCAACACCTGAAAGATTCACAGCAGTAATAGATTATATTGCTGTTGAGTTACTGACAGCAGAAGTGATCCTGTACAGCTCAATGCCAAAAACATGATGTTAATATCAGAAAGGGAAGTAGGTTTATACGTTGAAAATATTTGCACTACTTGACCTGTGCCACCAGATGGCAGTCTGTTAGTGAGACACTGCAGAGTAAACTTACACACCGAAGGAGATGGTAAATCCTCATGTCCTTTAAGGGCACATGAATAGCTGTCTGTTAACGTAATGGAGACTGAAATAGATGATGCGTCTTCCTTTATTTTCTGTCCATTCTCGTACCAGATGTAGGAGGGACTGTCAGGTAGACGACAACTGCTGTGACACCTCAGCTCTGCCTTGGAATATCCCTGGTGGACTATTGATTTCACCTGCACCTGAAGATCTGGATCTGTGAAGAAGGAATATAATTTACATGAGCATAAATTCAATCTGTCTGCAACAGCTACAGTCATGCTTGAACTGAGACACCCCCTCCCCACCCCCCCTTACCTGTGACAGACAAAGTGACTCCAGGTGAACCAGCAAGACCCCAACCTTGCTTGTTAGTGATAAACATGAACATGTACACGGCTGAGTCGCTCTCTCTCAGGTCTGTGATTCTCAGAGTGCAGTAGTTCCTAATCTTATCACAGTGATCCTGCACACGACCTGAATACTGTGGGTCTGTTGTCAGGTCCACAGGTTCATAGTAACTCACTTTAGTAAACCAGATTGTTTTCATAACTGTAATATCAGAGTTTATTCTGGATGGGTATCTGTAGCTGCAGTGTATTTCCACTGTTGATCCTTTTAAGGCACAGATCTTTGTAGGACTGTAAGTCACTCCCCAGCCATACTGACCCTGTATCACTGTAACACAGAAGAAACCACAATCAGATTCTTAACATCAAACAACAGATTTGGATATTTTGTGGAGGTGCATCCGAAAGTAAATCTGCTAGAGAATGGACCTAACCCCAAATTAAAAAAAAAAAAAAATTACTTTTGCTCCCACATCATGTGCTGTGCTGGAATTATAACTAAGTACATTTCATCAAGTGCTGTACTTAAAGGTTCTGTATGAACGTCTAAATATATGAATAATTTTATGGCCAATGAGGGAACGGATTGTAGCATGACTTAAAAACTGAGACCCTCCCTGACTTTCTCAGTTGCCTTAAACAGGCCGTGGACTGACTTCTCAGTACAGGACTTGGGCTGATTTTTCCGGCAAAATCCAAACGATGTGATGAACCTCACCAAGAAATCCTTTTCTGGCAGGAAGCCCTCAGAGGAAAACTTCTCCCAACAGTGTGCTACTTTCTCTTCAGCTCCACTGCACTTCTACAGTGTGCAACAATAGCTAACATTAGCATTAGCCTGAAAATGGAGTTTGCTAATGTCAACAAATGACCATCATCCATCACAACACAGAGTCCATTGGCGCTGTGTTTCTGTTCTGTTAATTTTGCAGCGGCATTCTGGAGACAGACCTTGACTTACTGCTGAAGTTTACGCTAGCTTAATTTGAGCTGTTACACTCACTGACTGAAGGTCCACCTCTGGAGCTGCTGCCTGCATTCCTCCAGAGGAAGTAATCTCTGACCTGCAGGGTGACCTGCGGAGGGACAGTCGGGTGTGCTAATTCTGGTCTCACTTATGGTCTGATAAACAGTTAATTAACTAAATTGAGTGCCTCCTATCATAATGTTCATTTTGCCACCATAAGACGTCTTTGATGTTGCTTTCCCTGAATTTGGCAGTACATCCAACCAGCCTCACAACAGCACGTCATCTATGATGACAGACTGCTGTCAGGTCAAGACGCTGGTGAGGAAGATGAGCATGAAAATGAGCTTTCCTGAGACAGTTTCCAATGGTTTGTTCAGAAATTCTTCAGTTGTGCAAAACAATTGTTGCATCATCTCTTCAGGTGGCTGGTCTCAGATGATCTTGCAGGTGAAGAATCTGGACGTAGAGGACCTGAGCTGGTGTAGTTACAAGTGGTTTGTGGTTGTGATGCTGGTTGGATGTACTGCCAAATTCATGGAAACAGCATTGGAGACAGCTTATAGTAGTGAAATGAACATTCAGTTCATGGGAAACAGCTCTGGTGGACATTCCTGCAGTCAGCATACCAATGACACGCCCACTCAAACTTGCAACATCTGTGTCATTGTGTTGTCTGGTGAAACTGCACATTTTAGAGCGGCCTTTTATTGTGACCATCCCAAGGCACTCCTGTGTAGTAATGGTACTTGACTCTTGATTTGCGGCACCTGTCAGGTGGATGAGTTATCTTGGAAAGGAGAAGTGTTCGCTACCACGAATTTGAACAAATTTGCAACCAAAAATTGAGAAAGAAATATTTATGAAGTACATAAAAGTCTTTGATCTTTAACTTACACCTGTGAAAAACAGGGGCAAAAACAAAACTGTTGCATTTAATTTTTGTTCAGCACAGACAGGGAGCCTTGAATAAAAATATTTTGTACTTTACTTGAGTTTTCTTTTCAAGGCACAAGGAAATCTCATACTTTTTAACCCCACTACAGTTATTTGAAACATTTACTAGTTACCTTACAAAGCAAGATTTTTGCATTAAAAACAAGAGCTTACATGATATTATGAGCTGTTATTGATTGAACTAGCCAACAATATGCAAAAGTACAGTTCAAATAGTTGATTAAAAAGAAAATTTTAAAGTATTATTAAATATGTAATGATACAAAAAACAAACAAACAGATAATTAAGCAAAGACACACCTGAAAAGCAGCCAACCTGGGATTCATTTAAAATATTATTTTAATCCCACAGGCTGCTCTGAAGAAGAGTGCTAAAGGCCCTGTAGTGTTAATGTGGATATACGTTACCTGGCACAGAGAGAAGGAAGACAAAAAATCGACTTGCTGCTTCAGTTGAACTCATGGCTGCTCCTCTCCGTGTAGCTTCACTGACAATAAAACAAGGTTAACGTGCAGAATGATACAGATTGGTCACATCAAGGAAGTTCTCTTGAACTGTAACGCTCCTCTGTGGGCGTGAGAACAAGCAGGAGAGAGATAGCAGGTGGTTAACATACACCAGACTTCCTTCCTCTTCTCATTATTTTTAAACACGGTGGACCAGGTGCCAGTAAAATGACAAAGACAACTACTTTTATTTGTTGTTTTGCAGAATGAGATATCTGTTTTGTGGCCTCCTGGTACCAAACCTCCTCTCATCCATGCCACACTACCTTTCTCACATTAACAAGAGTAGATATTTTTTTCACGTCGTCCTTTCTTTTGTAAATGCAGGCACAGTCTTGTCTCTGGAGGAATAAAACTTAACTAAGTTTCGAAAGAGACAAAAGGGAAGTGTGAAACCTGACTTTACACTTCAGAGCAAGGTGAGAAACTGTCTTGACACCATGACTTAAAAGATGCACCGCATTAATAAACTCTACAAAAAGTCATATGATGATTTATTTGTCATTAGAGTTGATTAGGTTTTACATTTTATTACAGCCTGGGCTGTTTATTTTGAATATAATTCATGCAGAAATTAGAGTAATAATAATGCAAAGTCATAATGTGTAAATCCAGCTCCCTCTCATTCTGAAGTCGCTGCTTTCTCAGTGATTTCAGCGTCAGACACCTGACACTAAAAGCCACCTTTCATGGCAGTGTGATACGCTGCTGGGTGGCGTCAATCTGTAATGTGGCTGGACAGAACCTCCTTATCTGTATTTTTCACAGTGTTGATCAGGACTGTGGTTGTGGTCACATACTGAACTTCACTCACTCAGACTGTAGCAGCAATCTGTCTGCAGTCTGCATTTACTGTGCTCCCCCTGTAATCTTTCTTGACAAAGACCAGAACATGATCAGTGCAGCTTTTTTACACCTTTTCAGTGTTTAATTCCAGGTGACAGAGATTTTGTGACCCTTCATCACAGGTTAAGGCCTTAGTGCTGACATGAGCTGTGACCATTTCAACCAAATTTTTATTCAAGCATATTTAAACAAGAAAAAATGTAAACAAATGCAATACAGAACAAACGAGATGGGGCATAAAGATAGGTATAAATACAGGAGCAAGAGACACAATTGTAATGAGCTGTGATGATTTTATGATTAGACAAAAAGTAATCATGATGATTGAATTGCTAAATTAAAGGACAGCACAGAAAGAGTGTGTTGGAAAAAGACAGGATACACACAGTGTGACTCGACTAACATCTAGTGGCGGCAGTATGAAACCACAACTAGGTCACCTAATGCACGTTCCTGTGCTTTTCAATAGCAAAAATTTACATTGGTATTAAATAAAAAAATATTAATTACATTCTTAAAAAGCTACAGGTTACAAATTGATTTTGTTTTGTGAATTTTAGTTGAGTATCTATCTAAAATCTTTATTTTCGCATGAACCAAAGCAGTGGACAAATTCTGACATGATGCTGGCACAACCAAAAAAGTCAAGGGATCGCCAGTGTCATTATAATTTATCCTGTGAGGGAAAGGATTTTGGCTAATTTCACGGCAATCTATCCAACAGTAGTTGAGACATTTTAGATGAGAAGTCAGGGAATCCCCAAAGTAATTAGGATTTCACCTTGGAGCACCAATGTCACCATGCTTTGTTGCTGGCGTCTGAGTCAGGGGATCACCAAAGTCAGTAGAATTCATCCTCTGATGACCATGAATGTCAGTATAAAACTCTAAAAAATCACATTGTTACCTGCTTAATAAAATAAATGAAAAAAGGACAGACTAGAGATTCCTGTTGTGGTCATCAGTTTTGCTGACTGTACTGTAAACTGCAGCTGGATCCTCCCCACTTTTCTGGCCTGTGGTTCTGAGAGAAGAATCAGGAGTAGTACAATATTAACTAATATATATTTGCAGGACATTTTTAGGTTTTAGTGAGGATAAATGTAACTGTGAGAAGAGCTGCTCACCTCAGAGGAGTACTGGCACTGTTAAATACGACAGCAGTATACTCGACTGCTTCTTCCTCATCAGTGCGCAGTCCAGCTGGTCTGATGTTCGAGTACACAGGATCTGTGTGGGTCTTGAAATAAACACTGGCATAGTGAAGGTCATCCTGCTCCTCTGAGTGACTGGGTAGACCCTGCAAAGATAAAATGAGTTTTACATATTACATTTATAAAAATGTTGGAGGTCAAAGCTTTGGGCGTATGTCTTCTTGATCTATTCATCCATTTTTCTTAACGTATCCTTGTCCTAGTCATAATGGCAGCAGGCTAAGCCAGATAGCTTATCAAGTTTCTCCTGGTAGACCTTCAGGCTCTATCCAGGCCAGACATAGTATGCAATCCCACCAGTATCTTCTTTGTCTGCTGCAGGGCCTTCACCCAGTTTGACAGTAAACACTCTCAGGGAAACGTCAAGAGGGCACCTTGATTACAGGGGGCAATCGACCATTTGCCAGAAGACTATCATGGCCACAGCTCTGGAGAGACTGACTCTAACTAAGGAGGCATTACACTCTGCTGCAAACTGCTTCAGTGTAGGTCTCAACCTGATCGAGCCAACAGAACTACATCATCTGCAAACAGTGGAAACGGGTCACCAAATGGACAATAATCCACTCCTCAGTTGCACCATGAAGGGGCCTTCTTAGCAGAGTACTAAGACCTGCTGACAATGTGTTTGAGTTGGGGAAGAGAATGGAAGAAAATGTTTATATGTTGCTTCCCATTCGACACGAGAGGACACAGTGTCATTGTCACAGATTGTCAGTAGAGACACAGCTGCAGATAACAGCCTTGTAAGAGATCAAAAGAGCTGGTTCAGTGCTCCATGACCAAGAAAACCATTGCTCATTGAGGATTAGGGTTTAGCAATTGGCGGCAGTCTCCTTACAGGCACCCTGTAGGTGTACATATCCTGGGGCGACTGAGCAATATGGCACCCTGAATTAAAGGACAATCTCTTGTCCCCTTATATTGAAAATGGGAACAATTATCCCTGTGTACAAGTCCTTCGGTGCAGCTTTCCATCTAACTAAATCTAACTTTAACCTTTAAAACCTGTCCCCTGTAAGGCTTTTTCAATTACTCAGTGACCTATAACATGGAGACAGGCAAGGCTTCCACCTCCTCTTCCTCCAAAGAAAGGGTGTCAGTCAGGTTGGGAAGTTCCTCCAAGTGTTCTTTTCAGTAACTAGTACTAATATTATCTTCATACAGTCCCATTAAAGGATAACTTCGGTATTTTTCAACCCTATTTCCCCATGTGTATGTGTGCGTATGATTCATAGGTACAACTTGTTTTAAAATTGGTTCAGTATTGAGGGAGGCGGATGCAACTGGCAGCCGCGAGGTAGATATGGGGGCAAATGCGTCCCGTATAAGTTTGCACATTGAAAGTGCTTTTTTTCGCCACTGATCGGTTCAGATCGCCAGTGCTATCTCTGTAAATAGCATACTAAGCATTTCCCTTACCCTTCACTTCCTGTGGGCTGTGTGTGACGTCATCTCGCGAGAGCTTTGCTTGTTGCCAGAAGAAGAGGAGCCATGCTGAGCGCCGCTCAGAGTGGCGCTGGTTGTCCCGGAGTACAGTTTAGAGTTTTACTGCATCGGTATCATGGCTGCATATTTACCCGATTTCGAGAATGAAGATGAGCCCTTTTATTACGATGGCCGCCCGTACTCATTTGAGCCTGAGTATACAGACGAGGAGCTCCTACAAATTGAAGAGCAGACGAGGATAGAGAGAGATGGCCAACGAGCAGACGAGGGTGAAGTAGCGGCTGCACAAACGCGAATCTCTGAGGACTGGTGGTACTCCTGTGGTTGCTGTGACTCCATGACCACAGAGGAAGAATGTCTGTGTTGCAACGAGTGGGACCTGTTGCCCAATATTCATGGTCTCGATGTGCCCTGGGATGATACAGAAACTACCAAACGCTGTGTAACTACGTTAGAGGATTTCCCCCCTCTGATCAACAGGGCAGTGCTGGATACCTTTTTTCATGTGCCCAAAATAAATTGGAGGAGGCGGCCAAAACCACAGGGACCAAATGGTCAACTATCCATCAAGTAAGTATAACTAATATGTCTTTATGTATGTAATACTGATACCTAGAATTGTCTCCGAGACGCACATTTACTGTTGCATACTTTGCCCTTGTATATTTATCGTACCCTGTTTTCTTCTGGCAACAAGCAAAGCACTCGCGAGATGACGTCACACACAGCCCACAGGAAGTGAAGGGTAAAGGAAACGCTTAGTATGCTACTTACAGAGATAGCACTGGCGATCTGAACCGGTCAGTGGCGAAAAAAAGCACTTTTAATGCACAAACTTATACGGGACGCATTTGGATTAACTTTAATAATCCCGAAGGGGGAAACTGGAAAACTTTGCCCCCATATCTACCTCGCGGCTGCTGGCTCCCTCAATACTGAACCAAGTTTGAAACGAGTTGTACCCATGAATCACAGGCACACATACACATGGGGAAATAGGGCCCAGGTTGAAAAATACTGAAGTTATCCTTTAAAGTCTTGCGTTTTGCAGTGTGACCTCAGAAAGATTCATGCAAATCAGAATAAACCAAAGCTCCTTCCGTTGTATTCAGTTTGGCAACTGAAAACAAAAGCTGCAGTCCCTGTGACCTGCTTGAAACAGTCTGCTGATTCAAAGGTCCCTTGGGGTAACTAAACTCAAAAAGGTTTCACTCCAACAGCTGGTAGCCACAGACAGCCACACCAGTGCTTAGCAGGAAAATTGTGAGTATTCTTACAGGTTTTGCTCACCTGTTCCCTGTTGTCTGGGTCTGGTCTATCTCCAGGCTCGGATGGTTTCTTGGAAGCCCTCATTTTTCTGGTTAAAGGAATTAATTAGGAAAAAAAAAAGAATTCATAATTTAGTTGCTAAACTGAGTTTCCTTTCAGATATTTAAAGAAGTATTTCACTGCTGAAAAGATGATCTTTTCAAAAAACTAGGCCGTCTGTGAAATACAAAGACACAGATACTGTTGAAATTGGTGCTGTATGAATTACAGTTAAACAGTAAGCTAAAATGTGTCTCTGAAAACATTTTAGGTGAAAACAAGCAACACAGTAACTGAATCTTGGTCCATATTTTATCACCACAGCCTACTTTACAGTTTGATCTGAGTTAAGTTGGAGTTTGAGAGACATAGATGGAGGGAAGTTTACCACAGCTCATTTACACATACTACCCAAACTGCTATGACACACAGCTCGTTGACAATTGGTGAAGTATCCCTTTAATGCACAATGCTTTAGAAAACAACCCAGATTGACTCACTTTATCAGCAGGAAGACAGAGAGCCATATGACAGCCAGGGAAACACCAGGGGCCGCTCCAATGACTACTGATTTCCATACTTCTGGGAACACTGTGATAAAATGTGACAAGGTGGTGCTAAGCTCAAGCTTAGTAAATACGCAGATATTTTAAAGTCGAGGTAAAGCAAAAACGTGTGTGTATTGTGTAATGAGTTCATCACACCACAGAAACACTTATTAGTAACCACCCAGTCAAATTTGAATGATTTAAAAATGCCAGGTATTTAAAATTAGGTATCAAAATCATGAAATATTCTCTGCTCTGAGACCCTGGGGACGTGTCCGCTGCAGGAGCTGAAACAAAGATCAAAGTGCTGCAAAGCAACAGACTTTCATTAGCAGCCCTTAGGAGCTAACCAAGTAGCACAAAGCTCAGACCCTGAGCTAACGAGTGCAGAGACAGTCTTGTTAGCAGTTAACCCAGTAGCATACAGAATCCATAGCACAGCTGAAAAGCGAGTGATGATCCACGCTCTACAGCTATAGCGTCTCATTCAGCAGCTAATTTACACACAGCAGTAAGCAGATTTGCAGATTCAGGCTTCAAGACTAAAAGGTACATTAGTGGCGGATATTCTGCTTTTGTTTATATGACTGTGGCATTTAACACAGATGTTTGTTGATGTTTGTATTTATCAGACTGAAAGCGCTAAGGGAGCTTGTGGAACGTAGTGAAGTTGCTGCTAACACACAAGAGACTGATGCATGGGAGGGGAATCGATTTATTGACCAACACCAACAACCATATGTCCGACTCTGCTATGACAGATGGTGATATTCCCCCTTTCAGCTCCTTAGTATTGGACCTTTTTCCGGTGACCTGTTATGTCACAGACCAAACAATCGACAAACAAGTTAGCTACAGTTAGCTACTGGCAAACCAGTAACATGGGGGACAACTTTATAGCTCTGTACATTTCATCCGTCCAAAAATGCTCAGCTCTGTATGTGGATTTCACCATGTTGTTACTGCCTTCTTCATCTGTTACACATTTAATGCTTTCGACTTCCGCGGACACTGTGGAGCATGCGATGAGCACCGAGGCCACTTTGGGTCTGATTGACTGTACACATGCAGGAGTAACACGACTCTCAGTCTTATTATCTGGGTGTGATAGTCCAACTTTGAGAAATTTGATTCAGTTGGACTAACACAATAAACTGATTTTCTCTAACACTGTGTAAACGTACTGATTGAGCCATGATTGCACATTGAAAAAATCCTGGACACAGAAATGCTAGAAAACAGAAACTCCACAATTCAGAACCACACATATTTTATAACATGTATAATGTGTTAAGGAAGAAATTACTGATTTTGTTTTACCCAGACTTTCAAGAAAATATAAATTTTATTGTGACTTGTGATAATATGCTGATCAATTATTGGCAGAGATCTGGGAACACAGGGACATCACTTCTGACAGGGCAAAGAATCGTCAGACGGTGAAACTGTTTGCACACAAACCATTTATCTTTCTATCTAAACCAATTTTTTGAGGTAAAACTGATGGTGAACACACTCAAAATGTCAGTTATATTCCCTAACTGTGCAGGAAAACTGCAAGTGCTCAGTTACAGCAAGTACACTGGGTCAAACTGAAACTGGGAAGTCTGTCTGTAAACTCTGATGGATGTTTACAGAGGAAAGTGTGAGTAATTGCTGGACTGTTAGCTTCTGCTTTCTCTCCTAAATAAAGCTGTCTCATCTGGGGTTTGTTTAAACTGTGTCTGACTGCTTGTGTTTCTTGCACCATCAGACGTTAATGATGTCTCCATGTTCTGAGATTTTAGCAAGTGATCCCAGCACCCACATTACATCATAGGATCAACATCTGATGTGCTCATGTGTTAGGAAATAAAAAAACTTACCTGCCAAAACAGTCAGATGTAAGGTGGAGTTATGATGTCCTCTGCTGTTGTGGGCTTCACAGTAATAATTCCCACTGTGTTCAGCTCTGATGTCAGTGATGGTGAAGATCTGTCCTGATGCTTTTGGTGAGTCTTCATTCTCCTTGTACCAGGTATATTGAGCTGCTGGGTTAGCATCACTGCTACAGGTCAGAGTCACTGAACTGCCCTCCACTATCTCAGCAGAGGGACTCACTGACACAGAGGGAAGCTTTGGAGCATCTGGAAGAGAAAATACACATTATAATAATTTGTATTTAAATAACAAGAAGTTGTGGCAGCATCTGCAACTGGATAGCTGATGGTTTTTGACCAAATCTGGTTACCAGTAGTGAATAAAACTACCTTAGTAGTTATGCATTGCTTTTAAAAAAGTTTCACTTACATTTCACATTGATGAGGATGGATTCAAATATTGTCGCTAGCTCGTTCTCAGCTGCACAGTAATACTGTCCAGAGTCAGAAGACTGGATGGAGCTGAAGATGAGCTGTGGTTCTTCACTGAGAGGTCTGAGATTTATATTCTCCTTGTACCAGGTATAGTTAGCTGCTGGGTTAGCATCACTGCTACAGGTCAGAGTCACTGAACTGCCCTCCACTATCTCAGCAGAGGGACTCACTGACACAGAGGGAAGCTTTGGAGCATCTGGAAGCAGTTAAAAAATAGGATGTATGGAGACAAATGTCATTAATGGGGCATTCTACTGGTTTTGTGCAAAGTGCTGTCCCTTACCAAAAAAAAAACAACAAAAATAATAAAACTGAGTAATCAGACATAGATATTTACAAAGATTATGTTATGACCTATTTAAACCCAGGACATTTAATGAAAAAGTGATAAGTTAAATATATACAAAATCAGCATTTATAGGGTACTTTCTGTTGGGAAGTAGCTGTCCCCAACCCTGACCTCTAAAATTCAATTCATGTAAATAACACTTAAAACATTTTTCATATTTTTTTCAAAAGTGTAATTTAAAACATCTTTGTGATTAAGTTTAAACAGAACTTGGAAGATTTAGATGTATTGTGGGATTAATTTTTAAATTAAGAAACTATGCTAAAAAAACATAGTGTCCCTTGTTTTCATGTCACTCCCGAAACACAAGAGTTTTAATGCACTGGTTGAGTCTGGATTTTAGCCACACCCCTGAATTTCTGAGAAGGGGGTAGTACTGCAACCCCGTCCTACATGGCTGCATGGTAAGTCGCTGACTCCCATCATTTTTTAAATAAATGTCTTCCAAAGTCTGAAAATCAGTGTGTAACTTTTAAAACTGTCACTACTGAACACATGTTCTCTTCAATTATGTAAAAATTTGGGGGGTTGATGCAAAATATTATGTTTTTCTGTGTGAACAACTCTTCAAACATGTGCTTGTTAGCCATGTGACTGCTAGCATTCTTTAGTTATCCTGAAAAATAGCTAGGAATGTCACTACCGAAACAGTCACTACCGAAACCTATGGTAAAGTTTCGGTAGTGACATAATCATTTCGGTAGTGACAAAATGGAATGGTCAGTAGTTAAACCCCATAATTTTGTGGTCCAGAGTCTTGCTCTTCTCTGCTCTACTCTACCCTGGTCTACTCTACTTTGCTTTACTCTATACTCTACTCTACTCTTCTCTTCTCTTCTCTGCTCTACTATACTATACTCTGCTCTACTCTGCTCTGTTCTGTTCTACTCTGCTCTACTCTACTCTTCTCTTCTCCTCTCTGCTCTACTCTACTCTGTTCTGTTCTACTCTGCTCTACTCTACTATACTCTGCTCTACTATACTCTTCTCTTCTCTACTCTTCTCTACTATACTCTACTATGCTCTACTCTTCTCTACTCGACTCTACTCTGCTCTGCTCTACTCTACTATGCTCTACTCTACTATACTCTGCTCTACTCTGCTCTGTTCTGTTCTACTCTGCTCTACTTTGCTCTGCTCTACTCTACTCTGCTCTACTCTACTCTACTATGCTCTACTATACAATACTCTGCTCTACTCTGCTCTGTTCCACTCTGCTCTACTTTGCTCTACTCTGCTCTACTCTACTATACTCTGCTCTACTCTACTATGCTCTACTCTACTCTACTCTACTCTACTATACTCTGCTTTACTATACTCTTCTCTTCTCTACTGTACTCTGCTCTGCTCTACTCTACTATACTCTGGTCTACTATACTCTTCTCTACTCTACTCTGCTATACTCTACTATGCTCTGCTCTACTCTACTCTACTATACTCTGCTTTACTATACTCTTCTCTTCTCTACTGTACTCTGCTCTGCTCTACTCTACTATACTCTGGTCTACTATACTCTTCTCTACTCTACTCTGCTCTACTCTACTATACTCTGCTCTACTCTTCTCTTCTCTACTCTACTCTGCTCTACTCTACTCTGCTCTACTCTACTCTACTATGCTCTACTCCACTATACTCTGCTCTACTATACTCTTCTCTACTCTACT
This sequence comes from Epinephelus lanceolatus, assembly GCF_041903045.1. Classification (NCBI taxonomy): domain Eukaryota; kingdom Metazoa; phylum Chordata; class Actinopteri; order Perciformes; family Serranidae; genus Epinephelus; species Epinephelus lanceolatus. The sequence goes on from NC_135736.1 coordinate 44,798,510, forward strand.
CTGCTCTGCTCTGCTCTACTCTACTATGCTCTGCTCTACTCTACTCTACTCTACTCTACTATGCTCTACTCTACTATGCTCTGCTCTACTCTACTCTACTATGCTCTACTCTACTATGCTCTGCTCTACTCTACTCTACTATGCTCTGCTCTGCTCTACTCTACTCTACTCTACTATGCTCTACTCTACTCTGCTCTGCTCTGCTCTACTCTACTCTACTATGCTCTACTCTACTCTACTATGCTCTACTCTATTCTGCTCTGTTCTGCTCTGGTCTACTCTATTCTATTCTGCTCTGCTCTATTCTATACTCTACTATGCTCTACTCTGCTCTGCTCTACTCTACTCTACTATGCTCTACTCTACTCTGCTCTACTCTACTCTACTCTACTCTACTATGCTCTACTCTACTCTACTATGCTCTACTCTATTCTGCTCTGCTCTACTATGCTCTACTCTACTCTACTATGCTCTACTCTACTCTACTCTACTATTCTCTACTCTACTCTACTATGCTCTACTCTATTCTGCTCTGCTCTGCTCTGGTCTACTCTATTCTATTCTGCTCTGCTCTATTCTATACTCTACTCTACTATGCTCTACTCTACTCTGCTATGCTCTACTCTATTCTGTTCTGCTCTGCTTTGCTCTCCTCTACTCTACTATACTCTGCTCTATTCTATAATCTGCTCTACTCTACTCTACTGTGGTCTACTCTATAATCTATTCTTCTCTACCCTACTCTGCTCTACTCTATTCTGCTCTGCTCTGTTCTACTCTGCTTTGCTCTACACTATTATATTCTGCTCTACTATACTCTGCTGTGCTCTACTCTACGTTGCTCTTCTCTGCTCTACTCTATTCTGCTCTGTTCTACTCTGCTCTACTTTGCTCTATTCTATTATACTCTGCTCTACTTTGCTCTATTCTATTATACTCTGCTCTACTTTGCTCTATTCTACTATACTCTTCTCCACTCTACTCTACTATGCTCTGCTCTATTCTGCTCCGCTCTACTCTACTCTGCTTTGCCCTCTCAAAAATTAAATTGTTTTATTGACCACAAAACATTTGTCTTTGAATTTGTAATTCCCACCATAAGGCATACATTTGAGGAAATATGATGCAACCTTAAAAACAGTATAATGGTCACTACCGAAACAGGACAGTCACTACCGAAACACTGGGTGTTTTTAAAAAGATAAAGTATATTGAGTTATCAACTAAATTATTATGATGCTAATCGGTTACATTTATGTTCTGTTTCATCAATTTGTAAAAATTTAAATCTTTAAACAAGGGAAGGAACAAGCATAACAGGTTGATATATATTTTTTTGTATAATATAATACTACATGTTTCGGTAGTGACAAATTTTGGGAGAGGAAAAACATTCCAAAACAGTCTGAAAATACAATATAAAAATGTACAGTCATTTTACTAGATATGTGACCTTTACATATGGTACAATATATATAGGGACAAAGTTTTGGAAATAAAACATACAAAATTTCAAAATATTTCCAGCCTAACTTTGTATCCTGAAAAAAATAAAATGTGACTTACACTGGACATCTATTAATATAGGTGAGGAGTTTATCTGTCCATATTGATTCTCAGACTTGCAGTTGTAGGACCCGCTGTCCTCAGAGCTGATGGAGGTGAAATGATAGATACCTTCTTGTCCTTGAGACAGTGTTTGGTTCTCCTTGTACCAGGTGTATGTAGCTGCTGGGTTAGCATCACTGCTACAGGTCAGAGTCACTGAACTGCCCTCCACTATCTCAGCAGAGGGACTCACTGACACAGAGGGAAGCTTTGGAGCATCTGTATATGAATATAGGAGGAGCCAGGGATCAAAACACCAGTCTTCCAATTAGTAGATTTTCTCTGTTGCTTGCAAACTGTATTTTACTCACATTGCACATCAGTAGAGATGAATTCAGACGTCCTCCTCCCCAGCTCGTTCTCAGCTGTACAGTAATACTGTCCAGAGTCAGAGGACTGGATGGATCTGAAGACAAGCTGTGGTTCTTCACTGAGAGGTCTGGGGTTTACTGTCTTCTTGTACCAGGTATAGTTAGCTGCTGGGTTAGCATCACTGCTACAGGTCAGATTCACTGAACTGCCCTCCACTATCTCAGCAGAGGGACTCACTGACACAGAGGGAAGCTGTGGAGCATCTGGAGGACAAATAAACATGCATTAACCTTCAACTGAGAATGTTATCATAAAACATAATCAGTTTTGTTTGTTGATGTTTTGCTTCCTAAAGAGAATCAGGAAGAAATTAAGGAAAGTAAAACAGAATACATTCACTGTTGTTTTTAATGTTTGATCATTGTCACTGTCCAGGGTGCTGATCCTGGAGCTCACTGTCCAGGGTGCTGATCCTGGAGCTCACTGTCCAGGGTGCTGATCCTGGAGCTTACACTTGACCGTGGTCATGAGATTTTAAAGACTCTGTGTTGCTTGTGCGCTTTATTCCAATTACACACCTTGAAAGTAGCATTGTTTCCTATTTTCCTTTTTTATTTCTAAGTATCTTCTGATGATTTCTTTCTGTGATAAAACTGTCCCCAATTCCTATTTGTGTGTAGCTAAATAATAAAACTATGAGTTAACTGAATGACTGAAATATCAGTTTGAATAAAAGAATAAAAGAGAAGTGAACTCACACACTGAAGGAGAGGGGAACATCTCGTATCCTTTTATAGCACAATAATAGCTGTCAGCAGAATTTACTGGATGTGGATGAAAATAAACTTTCTCATTTTCAACTTTCAGTTCATTCCTGTACCAGACGTAAGACAGCTCTGTTCAGGTAGAATTCTGCTTGACTGTTGATCTCCTCACATGTACCTGGAGCTGTGGCTTACCGTTTTAGCTCGTTTCGCACCTCAATACTGAACCAATTTTAGAACGAGTTGTACCCATGAATCATATGCACACATACACATGGGGAAATAGAGCCCAGGTTGAAAAATACCAAAGTTGTCCTTTAAGTAAAATACATCATCTGTCTTAAAACGTCCCTGTTTTGTGTTAACGTTAATATGCTGATTATGATCTTGTAGAGATGTTTATTGTCACCCTGGTTATACAAGTACAATGATATGACTATATATGATATGAGCTATATTTGCTGAGAGTCTTCAATAAAGAAAACAGTAATCAGAAATATTATGGCTGATACAGACTGTGTCTGTGTAACATGACAGAATAGCTGGCTCCCCAAAGAACAGCAGGATGGTGCATCACTTTAAATGTTGCTGCTGCAAAGAATTGTGGGACGGCACTGTCTCCTTTCTTTTGTAAAGGATATTCTTGTACACTGTATGCTGCAGGAAATGCTTGCACTGAAGCATGTTTCCCTTTTATTAAGCGAACAGCTCTTGTCACTGCTGCCATCGAGGTACTTGTGAGACAGTTCACTCAGTTAGAATCCGTCTCAAACAAAAAGCACACACACACACACACACACACACAACCACACAGGCACAGATATGTCTCTCATATTAAAGAAACGTGCAGTCATGACACAGAACACTCACTAAAAGGCTCCACCAGATGGCGTTATGGTAGCTAACGACTGTAAGTAAACTCACACACTGTAGGAGAGGAGGAGTTCTCATGTCCTGTTACAGCACAGGAATAGCTGCTTGCAGGATCATAAATGTCGTCTGTGAAAGAATGAGACTGTGGTGGCCACATTTTCTGTCCATTCTTGTACCAGATGTAGAGAGGAGGACCAGGCAGGTGACAGCTGCTGTGACACTTCAGCTCTGCCCTGATGTAAGACGTGTGGACCTCTGTTCTGCTCACCTGCACCTGGAGATCTGAACACGTGAAAGAGCAAAAGCAGTCTTCACTTTCGAGTATACTGAGAGAAAGAAAGAAAAGATGAGCACTTGTAAGTAATCAAATAAATACTGAGATGGAAATGTTACCTGTGACGGACAGAGTGACTCCTGGTACACCAGTATATCTCCCATCTGGTTGGCTTGTTAGAAATCTAAAATAGTACTCAGCTGAGTCGCTCTCTCTCAGGTCTGTGATGGTAAGAGTGCAGAGGTTGTTTCCACAGTGATACTGCACACGACCTGAATACTCCGGGTCCATTCTCAGATCTACATAAACACCATTACTCTCTTTCGTGTACCAAAATCTTTTCTCAGCTGGATTAACAGGGTATATTGTGGATGGGTATGTGTAGCTACAGTGTATTATCACTGTGGATCCTTTTAAGGCACAGATCTGAGGAGGAGTGTAAGTCACTTGCCAGCCATTTTCACCCTTCATCACTGTAACACAGGAGAAACCACAATTAGATTCACTACAGCATCAGAAAACTGACTTCATCTACCTCATCTGTGTTTCTAGAACTGCACTTCTTTTCAGACTCTTTACCCATTGGAGTGGACAGAAAAAATAAGACATGACAAGGTATAGAAATACACCATAACAATATATTTTTGTGTGTTTGTAAGATAATAGGGCACTGAAGGGATTAATAATTCCAGAAAGATTTAATGTGAAAATATGACAAAATCCACAAACAGCTGAGAGCTAACAATCTGGATACAGACATTTATACACCCAAGAAGAAGTACGGAGTGCACTTACAAGGTCCAGTGTTTTAAGGATAGGCAGCGCGTCACTTTAACGGTCAGATCTAGAAACATGGTGACCTACATCAAATAGCTAAATGAATTTAAGGTTCTTGCTTAAACTCACAGAGACGTAGAAACACAGTACCTGGCAGAGTGAGGAGAAGGACGACAAAAGTGAGACTCATAGCTGCTCCTCTCATCTCGCTGTGTGACTTCAGAGACGATAAGACATGTCTGCAGGTAAATCACATACAGCAGTCACATCACAGAACACTTCATGTGAAGGGAAGTGGTCTTGACAAGATAACTTGTGCATGTGGTCTGAAAGCAGAAGACAGAAGTCAAGCTGTTAAAAATACTCCACACTTCCTTCCTGTTGACATTATTTACATACGGCTTGAGCCAGAAGACTGAACTCAAGGCAAAGAAAGTAACTTGTTTTAGCACACTATGAACCTCTTTATATATCTATTAAAGAAGCTAGTTTTAAACACCATTTAAAGAGACTTTAAAAAAAACATGGGCACAATTTAGGGCCTAAAAAGTATTACAGTAGTGGTGAAAGGCAGATAAAAAGCTGGTACATAAAGTGGCCTAACAAACCTTACAAGAGGAAATCCATATAAACCCCCCTCTTCAGATCTTTGCAGTTGAGGAAACCAATGCAGGAAACCAATAAAGATTAGATAAGAGACTTGACTGATCCCCGGGGGGAAGTTCACGAGTTAGCGCAGCACAAGAGACAGACTTAGAGGGAAGTGAATGAGGAATGACTGCACTCTAGAAAATAAAAGAAATAAAGACAATAAAATGGAGCAACGCTGCAGCTCAGACACTTCTCATCTGCACTGCTGCCACTCAGCCTCACTTTTTGCTCACTGTGTCATCACTGCACTTTGTAGTTTGTCACCAGATTTTTCATTTTGCTTTATCACAGGCAGTTCTTTAAATGACTGTGACTGACAGAGACTGTTTGATTACACACAGATGTTGGATATCATGTTCTGCTGCTGCTCACCTAAAGGTGGGGCCTTATTCACAAAACATGTCGAGGCTAAAAGTTTCTCCTAAAGTACTCTTAAAATAAGAGTCAAAAGAGGTGTCAGTCCTAACTTTAAGACTTGCAATAATCTGGTCTGAGAGAAATTCCCAAAATGTTTCAGCTCTGATAGTAGCTCTTAAATCTGCAGGTGGATTATGAGCGAATGGAAACCTGGGCTCAGACCTGCCAACATCTCTCCTTCACAAGAGCAAGACACACACTTTGTCATTGTTATGCATCTTTTTGTGGTTTTGCATCTTTGTGGTAATTTTGTGTGTGGTAGTTTTGCATCTCTTTGTAGTTGTTTATCTCTTTTAGGTAATTCTGAGTCTTTTTGGTCGTCTTTGTGTCGTTTTGCCCATTTTTGTTGTTTTTGTTGTGTCTCTTTGCATCTCTTTGTGTCTCCTTTTGGTCATTTTGAGTCTCCTCCTGGTTGGTACATGTTAAATAAAGTGACATTTTGCAGGTGAAGGCCAGAGGGCCCCCCTGACACTTTGGGCCCCTGGGCCTGTGCCTGGTAAACTCCTTCAGTAATCCAAGCCTAAATCTGAGAGGCAGTCCAGAGGACTCCTGTTCACTTCAGTAAGCTGCTGCAGGTAATCCAAACAATCAAAGGGAAACAATGCAGTAACACCTGATAGTGTGCAGGGCTAATAACTTGGGATATGGAGTCCATTTTCATCCAACACACTCGTCAGAACACAATTTGCTCGACAGTTTCTAACGTGTACATTAAACACTGACCAGCTGCAATAAATAGCAGTATAATAGCAATATTTGATTTCATGGACTCAGACCGCTCACCTCTACTAGTCCTCCTAAATAGCACCCTGTAGTGCCACTGAGTAGATTATTATCTAGTCTTAAACCCAGTGCTGTTTAATCATAGCAGAAGACTAACTCATCAGGCCAAACAACACAAGTAAGAGGGGAAGAAAAGAAAAGATCTTAACTGCTATGATGCATTTTTTTTTTAATTAAGCGAGATGAAACAATAAAGTACACGTACAAAATCTAAATGTAAATACATGGGGTTAAAAGTACAAACAAATACAAAACAAAAACACTTCAGATATGTGTATAAAGAAGACAGGGATGTAAATAACTCATGAGCAGGGGAAGTGTAGAGATAATTCACAAAATAAGCATAAGGATTCTGATAAATGACACTTGACTCAACAATAACACCAGCTGTGTTCAAACTGGTAAAACATAAAATCAAATAAAAAAGAGGAAACAAGGAAAACATGGTAAAGATATATTGTGTACAGAATGAGAGAAATGTACTTGACAGGATGATGGAAGTTGTCTGTTATCAGTAAAATAGAACTCACTACTAATATCTAGTGGCAACAGTTGGAAACTGCAACTATCAGCAAACACATGTTCCCCTTCAACAGGGAAGCAGCAAAATAATAATATTTAATAAGCTGTAACTTATAATACATAAGAGATCTCAGGTGTGATTTGTCACCACGGAGACATTTTGCAGTCCTTCCATGTCACAGTTTAAACTTTGAGGTCTGCACTGCCTCTCTGTAACTACATTTACATGCACAAAATATTCTGGATTTTTCCTTTTATTAAAAAAAAAAAAGACAATGTTCCTACTAAACTGTTCATGTGCATGGCTAATGAAAATGAATATCTCACTTATATTCCTGTAAACATGCAGCCATGCAGACTGTCAGTGACAATCAGGGCCCATATTCTTAAAGCTTCCAACATACAAAGAGTTGCTCCAAAGTACAAAATTGAAATACCAAGAAAATTCTAAAAACTGTGACATTTTCTCATTTTTCCTTGTAACTTCGTAAAGATGAAAATTATTCACAAAGCAACTTAGCCCTACCTATGAATCCTCCTCATGCCAGTTGATCTTGAAGGCTGAAATCAGGTGTGATCAAATGAACCACACACTCATTTTCAAGGTTCAAATTATCTCAAGAATCAACATGCATTAAACCAAACAAAATAATGAACTTGTGATCTTGATGTAACTGCATTAAAAAAAATCTCGGCTTCTGTAGTATGTTGAATTCATGAATTTGGGTTTCTCTAAGATTTAAAATTGTCTATTTGTACATTCTTGAGACCCATCCTGAGAAATGTGTTTTAAAAATCAAAAGTTACCCGATTATATATCTGACATATCAGATTGTAAATGCAATGCCTGCTGTGGTCATCTGCTTTTGTTGACTGTGCTGTACAATGCAGCTGGATCCTCTCCACCTCCCCGACCTCTGGTTCTGTGGATAGTATCAAATAACATCATTCTAATTATATACAAACAAACTAACAATAGAGAGCGGGAAAATGCAATGCATTCATTTCACAGTTATGTCATTTTACTTGTAGTGAGGATAACGTTGGTGTGTGAGGAGCTGCTCACCTCGGGGCAGTTCTGGCACTGTTGAACTTGACGGTAACGTACTCAACGTCTTCTCGTTGCTCCGTGTGTCTGAGGGGCTGAGCTGGTCTCATGTTGGAGTAGAGAGGATCTGCCTGGTTGGAGAAATGGATGCTGGCATACTGAAGGTCACCCTGCTCCTCTGGCTGTCTCTGACCAGGTAGACATCACAGAGACAACATTTATTTTAAATAAGGCAGAGGATTACAACCAGGGCAGAAAAAGTCAAAGCAACAGCAGCTGTTGGAATAATGTGTTTAATATCACTGCTTCACCAACATGCTGCTGTATGACAGAAGAAGAGGAAAGGTACACACAAGGAAAGGATAAAAAGCAGATGAAAAAAAAAAAAAATATATATATATATATATACACACACACATATATATATATATATATATATATATATATATATATGTACATATACATACATACATATATATATAAGGTGTGTCCAAACTTTTGGCCTGTACTGTATATATATATATATATATATACAGTACAGGCCAAAAGTTTGGACACACCTTCTCATTCAATGCGTTTTCTTTATTTTCATGACTATTTACATTGTAGATTCTCACTGAAGGCATCAAAACTATGAATGAACACATGTGGAGTTATGTACTTAACAAAAAAAGGTGAAATAACTGAAAACATGTTTTATATTCTAGTTTCTTCAAAATAGCCACCCTTTGCTCTGATTACTGCTTTGCACACTCTTGGCATTCTCTCCATGAGCTTCAAGAGGTAGTCACCTGAAATGGTTTTCCAACAGTCTTGAAGGAGTTCCCAGAGGTGTTTAGCACTTGTTGGCCCCTTTGCCTTCACTCTGCGGTCCAGCTCACCCCAAACCATCTCGATTGGGTTCAGGTCCGGTGACTGTGGAGGCCAGGTCATCTGCCGCAGCACTCCATCACTCTCCTTCTTGGTCAAATAGCCCTTACACAGCCTGGAGGTGTGTTTGGGGTCATTGTCCTGTTGAAAAATAAATGATCGTCCAACTAAACGCAAACCGGATGGGATGGCATGTCGCTGCAGGATGCTGTGGTAGCCATGCTGGTTCAGTGTGCCTTCAATTTTGAATAAATCCCCAACAGTGTCACCAGCAAAACACCCCCACACCATCACACCTCCTCCTCCATGCTTCACAGTGGGAACCAGGCATGTGGAATCCATCCGTTCACCTTTTCTGCGTCTCACAAAGACACGGCGGTTGGAACTAAAGATCTCAAATTTGGACTCATCAGACCAAAGCACAGATTTCCACTGGTCTAATGTCCATTCCTTGTGTTTCTTGGCCCAAACAAATCTCTTCTGCTTGTTGCCTCTCCTTAGCAGTGGTTTCCTAGCAGCTATTTGACCATGAAGGCCTGATTGGCGCAGTCTCCTCTTAACAGTTGTTCTAGAGATGGGTCTGCTGCTAGAACTCTGTGTGGCATTCATCTGGTCTCTGATCTGAGCTGCTGTTAACTTGCAATTTCTGAGGCTGGTGACTCGGATGAACTTATCCTCAGAAGCAGAGGTGACTCTTGGTCTTCTTTTCCTGGGTCGGTCCTCATGTGTGCCAGTTTCGTTGTAGCGCTTGATGGTTTTTGCGACTCCACTTGGGGACACATTTAAAGTTTTTGCAATTTTCCGGACTGACTGACCTTCATTTCTTAAAGTAATGATGGCCACTTGTTTTTCTTTAGTTAGCTGATTGGTTCTTGCCATAATATGAATTTTAACAGTTGTCCAATAGGGCTGTCGGCTGTGTATTAACCTGACTTCTGCACAACACAACTGATGGTCCCAACCCCATTGATAAAGCAAGAAATTCCACTAATTAACCCTGATAAGGCACACCTGTGAAGTGGAAACCATTTCAGGTGACTACCTCTTGAAGCTCATGGAGAGAATGCCAAGAGTGTACAAAGCAGTAATCAGAGCAAAGGGTGGCTATTTTGAAGAAACTAGAATATAAAACATGTTTTCAGTTATTTCACCTTTTTTTGTTAAGTACATAACTCCACATGTGTTCATTCATAGTTTTGATGCCTTCAGTGAGAATCTACAATGTAAATAGTCATGAAAATAAAGAAAACGCATTGAATGAGAAGGTGTGTCCAAACTTTTGGCCTGTACTGTATATATATATATATATATATATAGATATAGATATATAGATATATAGATATATATATAGATATACATATATATATATATATATACACACACACATATATATATACATATATATATATATATATTTTTTTAGAAATGGAAATTTTCATCTACTCTGTTTACTCAAGAACACAAAGATGGCCCCAAACACTCGCTGGCATTAGCTATCTTCGATGGTCTCCCCCATCACAAAGGTAGTGTACAGACTACCTTCATCGGAACACCTACTGGAGATCTCATCACCGTTGATTCTCCTTCTGTATAACAAAGAAGCAGTGATGCTTTGTACATGCTAAAGGTTTCCTTCTACTCCTCATCAACAACCCATCTCTCAAAAGTGTCCCACCATCTGCTGGTTAAACTGCACCTGATCCCAAACTATGCCTGATCCTTTGTTTCTGGCGGACTTTAAAATCTGGATGCCAAAGCAGACGAAATAACACTGGGTGCAGCAGCAACACATTCTCATCCCAAGTCGTCACATGTGATTTTGTCAGTGGACATGCATGTCTACATATTATGCACTTGGTATCCTCCTGTGTCTGCTGTTGATGTTTCAGGACACTGCAAGCTACAATGGGACATCAAGAAAAGCAGGTGGCTAGGTTTAGGCTACAACAGCACATGATTTGGCTTTACATTCATACAGGAAGCAAACACCAGGTTCCTGGGTTAAAGTCCAGGGATTATTGGAGCCATCTATCACCCCACCCACCCACCCTATAGGGACTGTCCAGCTCCTTATATCACATCGTTACTGGCAGCATTTCAAATTGATGCTGTCCGGCGGTGTACCATTCCCCCATGACAGGTGCTGTTTGGACGCATTATAAACTGAGTCGGGGAAAATATCCGTTAAGAAAAAAAACAAACAAACTGTAAATGTGTAGACAAGACCTTGGTCACATCCAAGACAAGAGACGAATCAAAGAGAGCATGATAGAAATTAACATCTGTGAAGAAGGATGTGAAAAGAGCAACATGAGGTCCCTCTCAGTCAGATGAGTGGTTGACTCAGCAGTGTTCCTGTTCATTCACACTGCTGAGTGGTTGACTCAGCAGTGTGAATGAACAGGAACCAGAATTTATTTTGTTCCTGAATAATAAACGTCACTTTTCTCACCTGTTCCCTGTTGTCTGCTCTCTCTCCAGGCTCAGACGAGTCCCTGGAAGCTCTCTTTTTTCTGGTCCGGAGAATCAAGTGACAAAAAAAATGAAAAATCATTCAAAGTTTTAGGTGTGACAAACTGACTTTCAGTGATTTAACAAACAATGATTTGGTAAAAACAGAAGTGCTCACCTGATCCACAGGAACACAGCGAGGAGTATGACAGCCAGGAGAACAACAGTGATTGTTCCAGCAGCTACTAACTTCCCTGCTCCTGAGGAACTACGATCTAAACAAAACACAGTTAATCAGGGTGTTACAGCATGTTTGGGCCCATTCGCCCCACAGAGTAATATATGACCAAACAGTGCATGTATTAAATCATGGTTAATGCCCTGCTCCATACAGGTGGAATACCTCAGCCTAGGGGCACATGTAGAAAAGCTTTACAAATACTGGACCTATCAGGATGATAGCAGTATTAATATTTGAAAGCTTAAAACAATATAATAATGCATAATTACAGGACAAACATTTTGTTGAAAAATAAACTTCCGTTTTGTCACACCTGTACTACTTTACTCCCAACACATACATTCAAACCACTTTATATGTAACAAGCTGCTATAGTCCAGTATATAGACCCAGACAATTCAATGGTCTAGGTCTACAAAGTAAATGGGCAAAAAATCTGTGGGCACTGAGAGAGCTGCAGCACCCCCTATTGACAAGGGGTGTAACAACACAGTCTGTAAATAGCTGTTTTACCATAACTCTTAGGCTATATGATTTTTTTTTTTCATTTTGAACAGCATAAGGTGCCTGTCAGAAAATACATGAGAAAAAAATGGTTTGAATTGTGCAAATTGAATTAGCTCCTCCAATATAACATGACAGTGGCAGGGGTAAAGCTTATTATTGGCAGCTGAGAAAAAACATTAATTTGCCAGGACAGTTTTGGAGCTGCTTTTTAGATCCATAAAATATTTTGGACATGAGGGAATTCCACTGTAGGACATATCCATCAGGATGGAGTTTCATAGCAGCTAATGATGGAGCAGCAGACATTATGTTAGGAGTTGCCCAGAGGACACGAGAGGCATCAGCGAACAGACAACTGGATGTCTGCCACCATTCAAGAGGAAATATTAGACATTTTGATGTAAGTATGTCTGAGCAGTTTTCCTGAAGCTCCTCAACCTAATTGTCAGAATAGATGTTTGAATTGTACATTTCTGCAAACCACACGGATATGTAACATTTGTACCCTATTATGTAACAGATATAATGAAACTTTACATTTCAACAATGCTGTAGTTAACATGTAGTTAGGTCTGAGTGCAAAAACCACTTAGTTATGGTTGGGGAAAGATCATGTTTTGGCTCAAAACACCAGCTGTTGGTGGCACAATCACTGCAGGAAATGCTGCTGATGTCTCTCTAAAAACCAACCACTTTTGTTGTTTGTTGCTCTCAAACAGTGGTCCCCAGCTGGCAGATGTCTCGCCTACAGCCTCCTACAGACTGTGAGATTTTAGCAATCTTATAGGTTTAGTGTAAGCTACACTGTGTGACATGGATCTAATAAACTTTGGTACAACACCAGATTTAATATAAGCAGACTGTGCAATGACAACACCCACTGGATTTCAGGCTACAATGCTACGATGCAATAGCTTCCCATACTGAGTGCACAATGATGCTGCACAGGTTATTACTTCTCCAAATGTCAGGAAGGTATGAAAGTATTAAAAAAAATAGGTACCACCCAAGCCTAATGTCATTCACATCAGATGATGCCAGTTCCAATCAATAACATGTGAACCAGGTACACTGTGGCTACTTGGCATTAGACCCTTGACACCAGATTTGGTCATGTTTAGTACTTACACTGAACATCTACTGACAAAGACGATGACATGATCCATCCATACTGATTCTCAGTCTTGCAGTAGTAGATTCCTCTGTCCTCAAAGCTGAAGGACTTGAAATAATAATTTCCTTCTGGTCCCTGAAATATTGTGTGGTTCTCCTTGTACCAGGTATATTTAGCTGCTGGGTTAGCATCACTGCTACAGGTCAGAGTCACTGAGTCACCCTCCACTATCTCAGCAGAGGGACTCACTGATGTAAAGAGATGCCTTGGAGCATCTGGAGGAGATAAAATAATTTAACAAAAATTAATACATATTCATGTGTTGTGTTGTGTTGAAAAGAGCTAGAGGTGTGCATGTGTAATGTGAAACTTCAGAATTGGTTTTATTGCTAAGTAAGTCCTTTAGAGGTAGTTTTGTGCCTGAAATTTGACCAAGCTAGATAAAGCAGGTATATGTAGCAAAAAAAATTCGACCTAACATTGTAACTTGAAAATATTTTCATGAATATGATCTGTAAGTTGTTTTTTTAAATAAGCTGTCTTAAATTAGTTATAAATACCAGGCTACATTTTTATCAAAGCAAACTGCTAGTACAGGAGCATCATCTGTAGGAAGCAGGGTTGATGACAGGACAGAAGCCTGAGGTGGTGTTTTGGATTACTGATGGTTTGAATCCCCTGAACATCATTTCAGATCTGGGAGCCAACTGTTAACAAAACTACCTTTTCATCATCTGCTGTAGCTGCTCAGTGAACTGCAGCAGCAGACTGTGAATGTGAAACAATCAGAGCCATCAGCCTGGCTGGGTAATAAAGCTTTAAAATGTCGTCACACTGTCAATTCAAAAAGCATCATGCAACTAATTTTACTCACGTCACATCTATAGAGATGTAATAAGACGTCCTCCTCCCCAGCTCGTTCTCAGCTTTACAGTAATACTTTCCAGAGTCAGAGGACTGGATGGAGCTGAAGACAAGCTGTGGATTTTGTCTCTGAGGATGATGGTGTAAATGTCCATTCTTCTTGTACCAGGTATAGTTAGCTGCTGGGTTAGCATCACTGCTACAGGTCAGAGTCACTGAACTGCCCTCCACTATCTCAGCAGAGGGACTCACTGACACAGAGGGAAGCTTTGGAGCATCTGGAAGAGAAAAACATAAGAACATTGAATTTAAAAATGAATTTGTGTGTCTGAGGATGAAGGAAATGAAGCTGGTTCAGTGTGTTTGGACACTGTCATGTCTATTGATGATCTCTGGTTGGTAAATTAGCTAAATGAGAGCATTAAACAATTTAACACAGACGTGTCAGTGCAATGGCTTAGAGGCTCCAGCAGATGGTCATATAACAGTAGAAGACTGTAAGTAAACTCACACACTGAAGGAGAGGGGAAGCCTCCACATCCTTTTATAGCACAGGAATAGTTGTCTGCAGAATCATAACTGAAGTCTACATAAGGAGATGTGTCTTCTTTTATTTTCTGTCCATTCTTGTACCAGATGTAGGAAGTATGATCAGGTAAATGACGACTGCTGTGACACTGAAGGGAAGAAGATGAAGATGATCTGCTGACCTTGAGATCTAAGTCTGTGTAGAATGAACAGAAATATTAATGATGTTAATATGTACATGCAATTATGCATTTGAATGTGAATTGTTAAATATTCCAGTGAGAATGTTACCTCTGACAAACAAAGTGACTCCAGGTTGACCAGTATATTTTCCATCTTGGTTTGTTATGAACCTGAACTTGTACACAGCTGAGTCACTCTCTCTCAGGTGTGTAATTCTCAGAGTGCAGTCATTCTTTATCTTATCACGGTCATACTGCACACGACCTGAATACTGTGGGTCTGTTTTCAGATCCACAAACTCCACAATAAACCAGATTATTTTATGAATTTTGGTATCAAGGCCATTTATTCTAGATGGGTATCTGTAGCTGCAGTGTATTTCCACTGTTGATCCTTTTACAGCACAGATCTCAGTAGAGGTGTAAGTCAACTTACTGTGGGCTGCAGATACTGCCTCATGATACCACTAGTGGTGAGGGCACTGGAAAAATGCAAAACTAGCCAAGAATCAACCAGAAAGGACGCAGAGAGGATAATGGTCATCTAAACTATAAACTACAACACTATAACAGAATTCCTGAAATTCAGTGACTGTTTTTTTGGTGTGCAACACCAAGATTTTCAGTGGCCCCACCTGGTCGCCTGATGAAAACTTTCTAGAGATGCCACTGGTGGTGGAACATTTTTTGTCAATGATAACTCCCACTGAAAACAATGCTTTTGAGGTTTTAATGCCTCTGCACCAGAGATAGCCGTGACCAAAGGCATTATGTTTTCAGGTTGTTGGTCCATCTGTCCGTCCACCCCATTCTACTGGACACAATATCTCAAGAATACCTTGAGGGATTTTTTTCAAATTTGGAATAAATGTCCGCTTCGACTCAACAATAAACAGAAAAGAATTTGGTGGCTGAAGGTCAAGGTTCAAGGTCACTGTGACCCTCCAACAAAGTTTTCGGCCAAACCTCAAGAATTCATGCATGCTAATTATAACAAAAAAAAACACAAAAAAGTCAAATAGGATAAAGTGATGAAGTGATGACATTTCAAATCCAAAAGGTCAGAGGTCAGCTTCACTGTGACATCATCATGCCCACCTGGAAACTGAACTGATTGTACAGACCTTCTGAGCTGCTGGAGGGAAGAAGTCTGAAGCATACATGTTTTCACAGACATGGATGTAAAATATAACTGCAACATGACTGGTGCATGGAGGCATACAACCAAGAGGTGGTAGTTCTAGTTGAATTTATGTTTTGGTTTAATCAGTGAGAAAAAGCGAAGAGAAGTTCAACACACAGTGTTTGCACAGTTACACAGTCAGTGCTAAAGAAGAGTGGAAGACGTGCACATGCTTTCTAGAGTTAATCTCTATGTGCACTGAGGCAGGACATTATCCAGTGTGAAGCTGCAGTGAAGAGAACAGGAATGTTTTTGGACCTGAGACCTTAAATGCAGTTTACTGACCAGGACAAGAGGAGAAATATAAATTATTAGATTCTTTGTTAGTTTCCTCTCTGTTCACTCTGTGGTCAGGCTGCTGCTGAGTGTGAAAACTAAAAATAACTGCAGAGCACTGAGGCGGAGGAAACTGTTGACAGCAGTTCTGATTCAAAGATAAGATAAAAGCCAATCAGTACTATCGACACAGAACACGGAAATATCACACTGAGCTCACTGAATACAGAAGGAACTAGCAGAGTTTGGTGCAGATGATGACACGATGATGATATAAGAAAAGTTGAGACAATATAACTTGATTTCACTGTGAGACCAATATCCCTCCAAAACACTTCACCATGATAAAAGTAGCTGCAGATAGAAACTAACTGTCGGCCACTTGAGCTGTCGCCTCTGCAACCAGGGTCGACTTTAGAACTGATTAAACAAACCAAGACCCTATGCATATGGGCTGTTTCCACATTTGCACACAAAAGTAATATTTGTCATGTTTCTGGGAAGCTTTCCTTTCACACAACTCTGATCCACTTATTTCCACATGTGACCTTCAGTCCCACATTTTCCCAGGTTCCCCTCTTTTAATGTGATGAATGTAACTGTAGATCTACAGTACCTGACACAGAGAGGAGGAAGACGACAAATCCTCTGGCTGCTGCAGTTAGACTCATAGCTGCTCCTCTCGTCTCTCTGTGTGAGACAATAAAACCTGTCAGTAGATAAAATAATGCACACAGCAGGTAAACAGCATCAGTTACATCAATAAACTGTTTCTACTCACAGTGAAGAAGGACGTCGTCTTTGAAGATGCCTTTCCTCTGTTGTCAGTAAGCAGAAGTTAGATATCAGGCTGGTGAATGTCGACATTTCCTTCCTGGTTAGATTATTAACATGCAAGATGAGACAAATTCAGTGGTCAGAAGGCTTGAGAGGCGTTACATGAATTCAAGTTTTAAAAATTCTAGTTTAAATAATAGAGTTATGATATCAAAGCTGTTTTGCTGCAAACATCTGATCGACACCACAAGAGAGCATTCATAAAGAGAAAAGAAAAACAGACAGACAGTTCATGTCTATGTGCGCCACACGATGTCACACAGTCTGCAGCTGTAGTGACAGAACAGGAACGTATTCAACCTGTGAACCATGAGGCAGTTTTATTGAACAGGTTTAATGAAGAGTATTAGTTAAAAGAAGGGATGGAAAATGATGTGCATTTTTTTTCTCTCAGTTGGTTTCTTCTCTGGTCACTCTGTGGTCAGGTTGCTGAGAGAGGTGAGAAACTCACATGCCTGTTAGAGTTAACCAAACATGATCATGTCTTCTGACCACTCAAAGTGCTTTTTACACTATGAGTCACACACATTCATACACACACTGATACACTAATGGCCGAGGCTACAATACAAGGTGCCACCTGCTACTCAGTTTAACACACTCACACACCAATGGAACAGCCGTATCTTGCTCAAGGATACTTCCACATGTGGGCTGGAGGATGGTGGGCCACCTGCCCTACCTCCTGAGCTACAGCCGCCCCACACATAATTTGATGGACAGGTAGGAT
The DNA here is from genome assembly GCF_041903045.1 of Epinephelus lanceolatus. NCBI lineage: Eukaryota > Metazoa > Chordata > Actinopteri > Perciformes > Serranidae > Epinephelus > Epinephelus lanceolatus. The sequence goes on from NC_135736.1 coordinate 44,816,322, forward strand.
TTTGTATCGACACACAATCGTGATGCAATGATGTTGAACAGAACAATACTTTGATGGGCTTTGGCTTGTTTAGGTGATTCAGTTGTGGATAAACTGTGTGTAGAGAAGTCCTACATTCAAATTAGAAAAAAACAAAACAAAAAAGAGTCACCCTATGTTTAAAAAAAACACCCAAAAACCTACCTGCATGTCTAGATACCACTGGAGGTAAAAGAGAAAATGTGTCTATTTATAATTTGGGTGAACTGACCCTTTAAAGCAGACAGTGGAGGGAGCACTCAGAGTGATGAAGCCTGAATGTGTCACACTGAAGCTTCCCCACTAGAGGACAGTGAAACATCACAGATACTGAATCAGCACCCTGAAACAACACTTTACCATCCATCACTGGTTGATGACTCAAATTTAAATTCACTCCTGGTTCATGTTCACATTTTATCAGTAAAACCTTTGGCAGTTTAAGTCTTGAAAAAAAGAAGCTGATTTTTCACAATATATTTATTATGTGGAATTACATGATAACATTTTCCATAACAAATTCAATGTCTACACTTCTGTAATATAACTGTATAGGTAGAAATAAGCTTGCATAGTTTAAGCAGTGAGTTATAAGTCAGTGAGTCACACAGCACCTGACCATCAGCTGATCTAAACTATAAATCATGTTTGACACCTCGACATGATTCAGTTCAAGCTGCCAACACCACATTCTTCTAAACGTTGTGCTACATGCTGCTGCTGACTGCCTGTGCTGCTGACTCCTACCTGCTGCTGCTACTGAAAACTGACATTAAGTTAAAGGCTGAATGGACCTAACAGGTACAGGCCCAGGGGCTCCAAGGCCTCCATCTACAAAGTGTCACTCAGAGTAACACACACCAACCAGGAAGGGACTAAAAATGAAGCCAAGCAGACACACAGAAACAGAAAAAGAGGCAAAGTCACAACAAAGTCTGTGTTTTGATCCAGTGTAGGAGAGGTGGTGAGGCCTTTTGCATATCTGTGCATATTGTCTCATAATGGACCTACAAGTAAATGTATCCACTTCCCCCACATCCTCCACAGCCTCACTCTCCACACTGATATTTCCATGTGGTACTACTTTGTTTCCATCAGGTGAGTCCCGCCTCTGGTTCAAGTGCATCTGAAGACAATCACATAAAACTTGTGTAAAGTTATGGTTGGAACTGTGACTATAAATCTGAAGTGGGCCTGTTTTATTTGATGCAGGAGGCTCTAACCTGACTGGACTTCGCACCAGGTCTTCCTGCTCCTCTGTGTCTTCTGTCTGTGCTGCAGCGTCTGAGACGTTCTCATACGCAGGACATGAGTCTAACTGATGGAGAGAGACCACAAAATGAGGCTTATTCATGAAACCTGCATATATTAAGAGTTTTATTTGATTTCATTGATTTGCTGAAAGTTTGTTTTGGCCAAATTCTTTACTGGTTCCTACTCAGCAAGTTGTGTTTTAAACATGAATTTGCTTCACATCTCCTTCATGTTCAAGTGTTTTTATGAGCCAAGTTATTAGAACTGTGATATAGAGGAAGTTTTGTCAACAGGGCCTCTCTTTCTCTCTCACCTCTATCTCTACAGGTTTCTGTGGTTCAGTGGTAAAGCTCAGAGTTTTCTTCTTCCTGGATCGAGTCAACAACAAACACAGAAGGTTAGAACAAAATAAAGAGCAGTGACTGAATGGATGGATTTTTATTGTCTTACCTCGTCCACAGACTCAGGAGAAGCAGAAGAGTCAGCACCAAGTCCACCAGAGTCAACCTGAAGATATTCATTACTGAATGATGTAGAAATATACACAGATATGTGATACAACTCATTAGTAGGATTATTTTGATAAATCACTTTGCCATGTCATTCTGTCTGTTAGTCAGTCAGTGTCATCTACCTCTGACAGGACCTGCCACAACAGTCAGATGTAAGGTGGAGTTATGACGTCCTCTTGTGTTCTGGGCTTCACAGTAATAATTCCCACTGTGTTCAGCTGTGACGTTAGAGATGGTGAAGATCTGTCCTGATGCTTTTGGTGAGTCTTCATCCTCCTTGTACCAGGTATATTTAGCTGCTGGGTTAGCATCACTGCTACAGGTCAGAGTCACTGAACTGCCCTCCACTATCTCAGCAGAGGGACTCACTGACACAGAGGGAAGCTTTGGAGCATCTGGAGGAGATTTACACAGACCTGTGTCATTTAGGCTTGAGCAGTATCATGGTGTTACAGTATATCAGGGTATTCAGAAATCCCAAATGTAGGACTTTCAGTACTATCAAAAATACAGATGTTCCTCCTTCTATCAAACTGATACAGAGATGCTGTATTAAGGTGATGTATTGTAGTGCACAGCACGCACCACCAGAGGTCAGTGTCTACTGGTGGAACAGGCAGCTGGGTTGAGAAAGATGGCGACTGCAAGTGGTGGGGATAATGTTACAGGAGTAATAAAAGGCTTTTTCCTCAATTAGACTGTACACCCCAGTTAGATATCAGGAGGGTATTAAAGTATTAAAAACAGATACTGTCCAAGTCTAATGTCATTCACATCAAATGTTGCATGTTAGATTAAGGGAATGTATTTCAGAAACAAAAACTATCTAGAGTTATTGTTGTCTGTCAGCCTACACAAACAGACCACAGTTACCAGTAAATTCACATCACTTCTCTGGGGATTGTCAATAAGTGTTCTGTGCCAAAAGAATTACATGTGAACCAGGTCCACTGTGGCTACATGTCATATGTCACGCGACACCAGATTTGCCTGTTTTGTACTTACACTGAACATCTACTGATAAAGACGATGATGTGATCCATCCATACTGATTCTCAGACTCGCAGTAGTAGATTCCTCTGTCCTCAGAGCTGATGGAGGCGAAACGATAATTTCCTTCTGGTCCCTGAAGCAGTTTTTGGTTCTCCTTGTACCAGGTATAGTTAGCTGCTGGCTTAGCATCACTGCTACAGGTCAGAGTCACTGAACTGCCCTCCACTATCTCAGCAGAGGGACTCACTGACACAGAGGGAAGCTTTGGAGCATCTGGAAAATATAAAATAAATCAATGAAAATCATGTGTTGTGTTAGAAAGAGCAATAGCTGTGTTTGTGGAAGCATCTGAAACTTTAGATGGATCTGTGACTGAACTGTGGCAATGCTAAATTAAGAAGGTATAAGGAGCAAAGTTTGTTACTGGACTTTATAGGATTAAAATAGGAGCGGTATAATATCAATGAATCCACTTTTATGTCTGGAACCTCCCGTTTTTGACAAGCTTAGGGGCCCATGTTGAGGACTTGGCTCAAATTAATCTGATCCCGTTTTATCCTGTTTGATTCGGTTGTGGGAGCCACTTGCGATCGCATGCCTTTGCTGATGTTGACACCAGCAGGGTTCGAACCCTGGACCTTCTACAGTGACAAGGTCTCTAACCACTACACTAGAGAGGCACCCATTATAATAACAATACTAGACCTAATCCTGCTAATCAGTGTCAGTCAAGGCCATCACTCTGCACACCCTCAAAAATCAATATACTTTGTTGTTCCTTCACATTTTTATATGTAATTTCATTTTCTCCAGAGAAGTTTTGGTGCCAACTGATGATGATGGTTCTGTAATGTAACTGCGTGAGGTTCAAAAACAAGTTTCTCCTACAATCCATCAAAAAAAAACAAAACATGTTGCCACGTAAATCCAGGAGGCAATTTTATTTCCTTCAAAACATTTTTGGCAAAACAAACTGCTAGTATCCACCTTCTTCCTAGCCCCCATGATCCCTTGCGCGAAGTATGTGCGTGACTTCCGGCACTGAACTGAAACCGGCGATTTCCAGTGGTTACAGTTTGTTTACAGTTCTCTATTCTTCTTTCCAAGAGCAAGAGGGAACACACCACCTGTTATAGCTCAGACAGGATTATGTGATCATACCTCTGCCATCTCTGACAGTCATCTCAAAGCATTGTTTTCTTTTTTCCATTTCAACCTAGCACGCTAGCAATTAGCTTGCCTTGCTCTGGTAAAGTATTGTTAACTTTAACATGGCTCGAGCTAGCTTAAGGTAAACATCTGCTCCTTCTAAAGATAATTTATGATTTCTGATGATTTATTGAGAGATACTGACACATAATTCAGTATTAACAGTAGCTCCATGTAAAGTGAATAAATGTGATGTTTCCCTGCTAATCCTCCGCTCACCTGCGTTAATGACGCAGTTCACGTTTTTTTAACCTCTGATTTATTCAAACTGTTCTGAGCGAAACGTGATGCTGAATTTAGCAGCAGACTTCAGTAACTGTAATATAAAGTCAAAGTAGTTTTTTTTGTATGATATAAAAGAAGTACGGTAAATCAGTAACACGTTCTCAGCCCTAATGTCTAAATAATTATTTCACGGTATGTTACTGTGTTTATTTTCTAATGTATGCTGGATGGAGCTGAAGACAAGTTGTGGTTTTTGTCTCTGAAGATGATGGTGTAAATTTCCATTCTCCTTGTACCAGGTATAGTTAGCTGCTGGCTTAGCATCACTGCTACAGGTCAGAGTCACTGAACTGCCCTCCACTATCTCAGCAGAGGGACTCACTGACACAGAGGGAAGCTTTGGAGCATCTGGAGGAGAAAAACATGAAAACATTTCATTTGAAGACGTGTCAGTGCAATGGCTTAGAGGCTCCAGCAGATGGTGATATAACAGTAGAAGACTGTAAGTAAACTCACACACTGAAGGAGAGGGGAAGCCTCCACATCCTTTTATAGCACAGGAATAGCTGTCTGCAGAATCAGAACTGAAGTCTACATAAGGAGATGTGCCTTCCTGTATCTTCTGTCCATTCTTGTACCAGACGTAGGAAGTATTACGAGGTAAATAACGACTGCTGTGACACTGAAGGTAAGAAGATGAAGATGATCTGCTGACCTTGAGGTCTAAATATGTGTAGAAGGAACAGAAATATTAATTGTGTTAATACATACATGCAATTATACAGCAATTCACAGTATTTTCAAGAATGTGAACATTTGGATGTGAATTGTTAAATATTCCAGTGAGAATGTTACCTGTGACAGACAGAGTGACTCCAGGTTGAAAAAAAAATATTCCACTTGGTTGGTTTGTTATGAACCTGAACTTGTACACAGCTGAGTCGCTCTTTCTCAGGTCTGTGATTCTCAGAGTGCTGTCATTCCTAATCTCATCATGTTGATACGGCACACGACCTGAATACTGTGGGTCTGTTTTCAGATCCACAAACACATCATCTGTCATATCAATGAACCAGAATGATTTCTCAACTTTGGTATCAAGGTCATTTATTCTGGATGGGTATCTGTAGCTGCAGTGTATTTCCACTGTTGATCCTTTTACAGCACAGATCTCAGTAGAGGTGTAAGTCACTCCCCAGCCATTCTGACCCTGTATCACTGTAACACAGAGCACATCAGGAACCACAATCAAAATCAATGACTTCAGTAAACAATCAGTCAATAAGACAACTGACAACTTCTCAATGTCATAACTCTGGAACAGAAGGGAGGTCTTAAGACAGTGGGTCAGATACTGACTTGGTGGCTCTAATCTTGGGTGGCCACCTGAAAACTGAACTGACTGTAAAAATCTTCTGAGCTGATGGAGGGAAGAAGTCTGAAGCATACATGTTTTCACAGACCTGGATGTAAAATATAATTGCAACATGACTGGTGCATGGAGGCATACAACCAAGAGGTGGTTCTAGTTGAATTTACGTGGTGGTTTAACCAGTGAAGCATAGAGAAGTTCAACACACAGTGTTCGCACAGTTACACAGTCAGTACTAAAGAAGAGAGGAAGACGTGCACATGCTTTCTAGAGTTAGTCTCTACGTGCACTGAGGCAGGACATTATCCAGTGTGAAGCTGCAGTGAAGAGAACAGGAATGAAGGACCTGAGACATTTTTAATTCTCTTTATCGACAAGGATAAGATAAGAAATATAAATTACTAGAGTCAGTGCTTTTCTTGGTTAGTTTCCTGTCTGTTCACTCTGTGGTCAGGTTGCTGCTGAGTGTGAAACTAAAAATAACTGCAGAGCACTGAGGCGGAGGAAACTGTTTACAGCAGCTCTGATTCAAAGATAAGATAAAAGCCAATCATTACTATCGACACAGAACACGGAAATATCACACTGTACTCATACAATACAAAGGGAACTACAGTAGCAGGGTTTGGTGCAGATGATGACACGATGATGATATAAGAAAAGTTGAGACAATATAACTTGATTTCACTGTGAGACCAATATCCCTCCAAAACACTTCACCATGATAAAAGTAGCTGCAGATAGAAACTAACTGTCGGCCACTTGAGCTGTCGCCTCTGCAACCAGGGTCGACTTTAGAACTGATTAAACAGGGCGATATGTTTTCACAGGGTGAGGAGGGAATACTCAATAAGAAAAGCCACAATATGCTCAGTTTACAGCATGTAAGAGTGTTTAGCACACAGCTGATTTATGCAAATGTCAGAAGTAAAAGGAAGTTGGTCATCATAGAACAGGATTGTTCAGATATAATATCATTTCCACTGCAAGTGACACAAAAACAAACCAAGACCCTATGCATATGGGCTGTTTCCACATTTGCACACAAAAGTAATATTTGTCATGTTTCTGGGAAGCTTTCCTTTCACACAACTCTGATTTGCTTATTTCCACATGTGACCTTCAGTCCCACATTTTCCCAGATTCCCCTCTTTTAATGTGATGAATGTAACTGTAGATCTACAGTACCTGACACAGAGAGGAGGAAGACAACAAATCCTCTGGCTGCTGCAGTTAGACTCATAGCTGCTCCTCTCGTCTCTCTGTGTGAGACAATAAAACCTGTCAGTAGATAAAATAATGCTCACAGCAGGTAAACAGCATCAGTTACATCAATAAACTGTTTCTACTCACAGTGAAGAAGGACGTCGTCTTCAAAGATGCCTTTCCTTTGTTGTCAGTGAGCAGAAGTTAGATATCAGGTTGGTAAACCTCTACATTTCCTTCCTGGTTAGATTATGAACATGCAAGATGAGACAAATTCAGTGGTCGGAAGGCTCGACAGGCGCTCTATAAAGTCCATTTATTAAATAAATACCCACAAAACAACAAAGTTGTGTTTTTAAAAAAATGTAGTTTAAAGAAACTAGTTTTGAACACCATTTAAAGAGACTTTAAAAAAACATGGGCACAATTTAGTTGGTAACTATTAATTTGAGTATTACAGTAGTGGTGAAAGGCAGATAAAAAGCTGGTACATAAAGTGGCCTAACAAACCTTACAAGAGGAAATCCATATAAACCCACCTCTTCAAATCTTTGCAGTTGAGGAAACCAACGCAGGAAACCAATAAAGATAAGATAAGAGACTTGACTGATCCCCGGGGGGAAGTTCACGAGTTAGCGAATGGAAGCCTGGGCTCAGACATGCAAAAGGCCCGAACACCTCTCCTTCACAGGAGCAAGACACACAGACTTTGTCTTTGTTATGCATCTTTTTGTGGTTTTGTATCTTTGTGGTAATTTTGTGTGTGGTAGTTTTGCATCTCTTTGTAGTTATTTATCTCTTTTAGGTAATTCTGAGTCTTTTTGGTTGTCTTTGTGTTGTTTTGCCCCTTTTTATTGTTTTTGTTGTGTCTCTTTGCATCTCTTTGTGTCTCCTTTTGGTCATTTTGAGTCTCCTCCTGGTTGGTACATGTTAAATAAAGTGATATATTGCAGGTGAAGGCCAGAGGGCCCCCCTGACACTTTGGGCCCCTGGGCCTGTGCCTTTTAAACTTGTTCTGTAATCCAAGCCTAAATCTGAGAGGCAGTCCAGAGGACTCCTGTTCACTTCAGTAAGCTGCTGCAGGTAAGCCAAACAATCAAAGGGAAACAATGCAGTAACACCTGATAGTGTGCAGGGCTAATAACTTGGGATATGGAGTCCATTTTCATCCAACACACTCGTCAGAACACAATTTGCTCGACAGTTTCTAACGTGTACATTAAACACTGACCAGCTGCAATAAATAGCAGTATAATAGCAATATTTGATTTCATGGACTCAGACCGCTCACCTCTACTAGTCCTCCTAAATAGCACCCTGTAGTGCCACTAAGTAGATTATTAACTAGTCTTAAACCCAGTGCTGTTTAATCAGAGCAGAAGACAAATGAGATGTTAAAGGGTTAATAACAAACACAAAAGACTGCACAACAAACACTGTTCAAATGACCTATTACCAAAAAGACACTAACTCATCAGGCCAAACAACACGAGTAAGAGGGGAAGAAAAGAAAAGATCTTAACTGCTATGATGCATATTTTTTTTTAATTAAGCGAGATGAAACAATAAAGTACACGTACAAAATCTAAATGTAAATACATGGGGTTAAAAGTACAAACAAACACAAAACAAAAACACTTCAGATATGTGTATAAAGAAGACAGGGATGTAAATAACTCATGAGCAGGTGCAGTGTAGAGATAATTCACAAAATAAGCATAAGGATTCTGATAAATGACACTTGACTCAACAATAAAACCAGCTGTGTTCAAACCGGTAAAACATAAAATCAAATAAAAAAGAGGAAACAAGGAAAACATGGTAAAGATATATTGTATACAGAATGAGAGAAATGTACTTGACAGGATGATGGAAGTTGTCTGTTATCAGTAAAATAGAACTCATTACTAATATCTAGTGGCAACAGTTGGAAACTGCAACTATCAGCAAACACATGTTCCCCTTCAACAGGGAAGCAGCAAAATAATAATATTTAATAAGCTGTAACTTATAATACATAAGAGATCTCAGGTGTGATTTGTCACCACGGAGACATTTTGCAGTCCTTCCATGTCACAGTTTAAACTTTGAGGTCTGCACTGCCTCTCTGTAACTACATTTACATGCACAAAATATTCTGGATTTTTCCTTTTATTCTAAAAAAAAACAATATTGAATATCCCACTTATATTCCTGTTAACATGCAGCCATGCATACTCCAATGAATCTGTCCGAACATGTTGTTTAAAATATAGAAAAGTGGAGCAGCTGTTGCTTGTACTGGGAAAGTTTTCCACTGGGGGTGGATTTGTTCGACAATGCAACCACAGCCTCCTCTTTTCATTCCTTCACCCAACGTCTTAAAAATGTCAGCGTTTGAAATGTGGGTTTTATATTTTGGGCATCCATCTCTACCCCAGTTGTGCAAACTGTTGTTGGCAAGTTGGTTTGTATACAGTGTATCCATGGCGACGCACAGAGTTGACCATAAACAGGTAAGAGGCCATGTGTTGCAAACTGCAGTAAAACTCCAATTTAGACGTGTAATCAGAATGCGCTGTATACATGCCTAAATAACGCTCTTTAAACCAGAACTGTACTAGCATTTCCCTTGTAGGAGGAACAGCCCTGCTGAACTCCCTGAACCAGTTTTATAAATGAACAGACCAACGAGAAACCACTGGAGGGTCAAATGTTTGGCACTCTGCCCCAGTATCACCCCCCAGTCTTGACAAACGCTCCTTTCAGCCATCCTGATGCCAAGAAGAGGTAAAAAGGTCACTTCAGACCCCTCTTCGTCCGGGATGTCATTAACATCTTAAAAGAATTCAGCTTGGGGCTACACAAATTGACTTAGATTAATGAGCACGACTTCGCTGACAACGCTTCTTAAATTCACCACATCCTGTCCCTTCTCGTCACCCCGGGAAATCACATCCTCGCCTCTCTTACCAAGTGTTTCTGTTGAAATGTCTCTTGGAAGTAAAACTACACATTTTATCCATGTTCTAACATTGTGAATGTACATAATCCTTGTTTGTTAGTTGAATGATGTTTTTTTTTAATCTTGTAAACCAAAGTATCAGGAAATTAAGATTTTAGGTTTTTAATCCCTCATTTAACATGGAGCCATACTGCCATCTTGTGACGGTAGTTAAGGAGGGTTCCCTTTAAGGAATCCAATATTATATTTAGAGTTAAAATATAGTTGGGTTGATTAACCAACTTGTTTTCATGAATATGTGCCTTCTCATTCTGTGTTATTGCAACCGTATGTTAGTCTGGAGTGTGTGTATACAAAACAGTTTATACTTGTGTTCTGCTGATATGCGGTATAATAATCATATTAAATTTAATTTGATGTTAAGAGCTGATTTTGACCAGAATGGAAAGAGTATGTGTCTATTGAGTGTAACTTGCTAAAGTTTATTATATTTATTATACCTGAAGCAACAAAGCCAGCCGATTGCAACATTTTTTTTTCATGCGTTGATAATAATTTTGATGATAATATCGAATGGTTGATGAGACTATTTTCAACTTTATTATAAGCAAGTAGCCACAGCTAAACAGATAAACTTTTCGACCTACAACTCCCCCCAAAGATTCATCAGATCCAGCAACCACATGTCACAGGGAATCTTTCGCCAAACCAAGAGACTTGCTGCAGGCTAATATCACCGACATGTGAGGACCACCTAAAGGACACCGCCCCAGGCTCCACTGTCCCTCACCGCTGCGTTCCAGTTTGTATCACCCTGCTGGAAGGCCGTGAAGTGAAGCCGGGAGTCGCAAAGAGATAGTCTGGTGCCCTCAGGAGAAACGTCCACCTGATTCGCTGCTAAGAAAGGAGGCAAAGAATTTCCCTCACCTGATGTAGCTGCTGTGCAGTGGTAAGAGTTGATGTCAAATAGAAGACTTAATTATCTTGATCTTAATTTAATTTCCTTAGGTAAATGGTTTTGCGCATCCCTGCGTTCCCAATTTATCTATAGTCACATACTCTCTCTCACTATCGCCAGACTAAATAACTTTCACGAGTGTTACGTCTTGTTTTAATCTATTCACATATTTTGTGTCATTTCATATCATCCTGTTAAACATTTAGCCTAAATAAATCTTCATTTATCACCAAGTCGTTGTCTGTGTATATCTCTTTTGAGCAGGAACTAAAATCACTGTATGGAGAATTCATGACCCAGATATTGAGATTGATTCATTTTTGATAAGCATGCTGACAAATTAATAAGTGGTTTACGGACTTATTAATGTGATTAGTCCCTTCCCTCATTAGGATGGTGGTGCCCCAAACTTTATTTCGAGTGCAAACATTCTCTAAAAGGTATTTGCTCCCACACCCTCATGTCTTGATCGGTCAGTTTTGGTTCAGTTGACTGTATACATGCAGGAGGAATTCAACTCCCAATCGCATTATCTGGGTGTGTTAGTCCGACTTTGAGAAATTTGATTTAGCACGAAGTCGCACATGTTTACATGAAATTAAAAGTCTAGTTTTAGTCAGACTTACACAATGAATGAATTATCTCTGATGTCATGTAAACATACTGACTGATGAAACAGCCTTCGGGAGGAATTTGGGATTTAGTATCTTGCCCAAGGATACTTCAAATCAAACTACCAATTTTCCAATTAGTAGACGCTCCACTCTACCTTCTGAGCCACCGCCACTCCGTTATAGTGAATAGGGAGTTGCTGTGTTTATGTTATAATGACTTTGATACTAAAGCACCGCAGACTACTGGAAGATTTGAGCTCACTGACTACGATTGTTCCAATTCACTTCATATGTACACAAGTAAGTAACTGTTTTTACATCTGTGATGTTCAGCACTGATTTAGACTGTCTTCAGTGCAGAAGTACATTCAGTATGTCGCTAGTTCAAGCTGTTTCGTTAGTCTGTACAAGCAGGGCTGCATAATATACACAAAGAAATCATCTTAAAATAATTTGATATGACTTCTGATTTTAGTGGGAATGATTACTTTTGCATTTAATTTTTACTGTAAAAACAGGAAAAAATGATGATATGATTTTTGCTGGGAGAGACCCATCCTGAGAAATGTGTTTTAAAAATCAAAAGTTACCCGATTATATATCTGACATATCAGATTGTAAATGCAATGCCTGCTGTGGTCATCTGCTTTTGTTGACTGTGCTGTACAATGCAGCTGGATCCTCTCCACCTCCCCGACCTCTGGTTCTGTAGATAGTATCAAATAACATCATTCTAATTATATACAAACAAACTAACAATAGAGAGCGGGAAAATGCAATGCATTCATTTCACAGTTATGTCATTTTACTTGTAGTGAGGATAACGTTGGTGTGTGAGGAGCTGCTCACCTCGGGGCAGTTCTGGCACTGTTGAACTTGACGGTAACGTACTCAACGTCTTCTCGTTGCTCCGTGTGTCTGAGGGGCTGAGCTGGTCTCATGTTGTAGTAGAGAGGATCTGCCTGGTTGGAGAAACGGATCCTGGCATACTGAAGGTCACCCTGCTCCTCTGGCTGTCTCTGACCAGGTAGACATCACAGAGACAACATTTATTTTAAATAAGGCAGAGGATTACAACCAGGACAGAAAAAGTCAAAGCAACAGCAGCTGTTGTAATAATGTGTTTAATATCACTGCTTCACCAACATGCTGCTGTATGACAGAAGAAGAGGAAAGGACAAAAAGCAGGTGAGACTCTGAAAGTACCAGGAGTTTAGGCCCCGTCCACATGTATGAAAAAATGGAAATTTTCATTCAAAGTTTAAAACAGAAATTTCTGTCCACACAGTCTTTGTTCTACAAAATATCTCTGTTTACTCAAGAACACAAAAACGGTCCCAAACGCTCGTCAGCGTTAGCTATCTTCGATGGTCTCCCCCATCACAAAGGTAGTGTACAGACTAGCTTTATCAGAACACCTACTGGAGATCTCATCATCGTTGATTCTCCTTCGGTATAACAAAGAAGCAGTGATGCTTTGTACATGTAAAGGTTTCCTTCTACTCCTCATCAACAACCCATCTCTCAAAAGTGTCCCACCATCTGCTGGTTAGACTGCACCTGATCCCAAACTATGCCTGATCCTTTGTTTCTGGTGGACTTTAAAATGTGAATGCTAAAGCAGACGGAATAACACTGGGTGCAGCAGCAACACATTCTCATCCCAAGTCGTCACATGTCGCTTTGTCAGTGGACATTCACGTCTAAATATTAGATGGTAGGTATCCTCCTGAATCTGCTGTTGATGTTCTGGGATGCTGCAAGCTACAATGGGACGTCAAGAAAAGCAGGTGGTTTTAAGTTTAAGTAACAACAGCACATGAGTTGGCTCTACATTCATACAGGAAGCAAACACCAGGTTCCTGGGTTGAAGTCCAGGGTTTATTGGAGCCATCTATCAGCCCACCCCCCCCCCCACTCTATAGGGACTGTCCAGCTCCTTATATCACATCGTTACTGGCAGCGTTTCAAATTGACAGCGTCTAGCAGTGTATCATTCCACCATAACAGGTGCCATCCAGCTGTGTTATAAACTGACTGTGGGTAAATATCCTTTTTTAAAAAAAAAAACAAAAAACAAAAAAAACCATAAAGGTATAGACAAGACACATCCAAGACAAGAGACGAATCAAAGAGAGCATGATAGAAATTAACATCTGTGAAGAAGGATGTGAAAAGAGCAACATGAGGTCCCTCTCAGTCAGATGAGTGGTTGACTCAGCAGTGTGAATGAACAGGAACCAGAATTTATTTTGTTCCTGAATAATAAACGTCACTCTTCTCACCTGTTCCCTGTTGTCTGCTCTCTCTCCAGGCTCAGACGAGTCCCTGGAAGCTCTCTTTTTTCTGGTCCAGAGAATCAATCGAAAAAAAATAAAAAATCATTCAAAGTTTTAGGTGTGACAAACTGACTTTCAGTGATTTAACAAACAATGATTCGGTCAAAACAGAAGTGCTCACCTGATCCACAGGAACACAGCGAGGAGTATGACAGCCAGGAGAACAACAGTGATTGTTCCAGCAGCTACTAACTTCCCTGCTCCTGAGGAACTACGATCTAAACAAAACACAGTTAATCAGGGTGTTGCAGCATGTTTGGGCCCATTCGCCCCACAGAGTAATATATGACCAAACAGTGCATGTATTACATCATGGTGAAAGGGATAGTGCACCCAAAAATGAAAATTCAGCCATGATCTATTCAACCATATGCCGAGGGAGGCCCAGGTGAAGTTTTAGAGTCCTCACATCACTCCAACTAGGTTTCCTGCCCTCGCTGAAAACATGAATGTAAAACATACCTGCCACAACAGTCAGATGTAAGGTGGAGTTATGACGTCCTCTTGTGTTCTGGGCTTCACAGTAATAATTCCCACTGTGTTCAGCTGTGACGTTAGAGATGGTGAAGATCTGTCCTGATGCTTTTGGTGAGTCTTCATTCTCCTTGTACCAGGTATATTTAGCTGCTGGGTTAGCATCACTGCTACAGGTCAGAGTCACTGAACTGCCCTCCACTATCTCAGCAGAGGGACTCACTGACACAGAGGGAAGCTTTGGAGCATCTGGAGGAGATTTACACAGACCTGTGTCATTTAGGCTTGAGCAGTATCATGGTGTTACAGTGTATCAGGGTATTTAGAAATCCCAAATGTAGGACTTTCAGTACTATCGAAACTCTAGATGTTCCTCTTTCTTTCATCTCATACAGAGATGCTGTATTAAGGTGATGTATTAATAATCAGGTGAATCAAGTGATATTGATAGTGTACAGCATGCCTGATTTGCCTATTTGTACTTACACTGAACATCTACTGATAGAGATGACCTGATCTGTCCATATTGATTCTTAGACGTGCAGGAGTAGATTCCTCTGTCCTCAGAGCGGATGGACTTGAAATAGTAATTTCCCTCTAGTCCCTGAAATATTGTGTGGTTCTCCTTGTACCAGGTATAATTAGCTGCTGGGTTAGCATCACTGCTACAGGTCAGAGTCACTGAACTGCCCCCCTTCACGTCAGTAGAGGGACTCACTGACACAGAGGGAAGCTTTGGAGCATCTGGAGGAGAAATGAGAGACAACTTATGAATCTTTGTTTACACACCAGTTTTTAGGTATGGACTGCCACAAACCAGGAGGAGCAACACAATTATTATGGTAACTATGTTATTTACCTACTTCAGACATTGTGAGACAGGTTGTTGTCTCCTCTATAAAGCTAACTGACGGGCTACAGTAACCAATAATAGACCTGTATGTGGTTCTTGGCCACACATTACCTCGTCATGGCCCTTTTGAGTGAAGAAACTTAGTGCCCTCCTACATGGATTACCAGAGACCCCCCCTTCTCTTCCCTGCCACCAATCATTTTTGTGTTAAATCCTATAAAGCAACCTGTAGCAAACCTATATAGAACAGAACATCTGAGAAGAATAGTAATACAGCTCTAGATTTGGAAGCTCAAGACCTCCTTCGAAATTGTTTTACTCAACCTATACCTCAGTGAACTGCAGCAGCAGACTGTGAATGTGAAACAATCAGAGCCATCAGCCTGGCTGGGTAATAAAGCTTTAAAATGTAGTCATTAGTTGCATGATGCTTTTTGAATTAGCAGTGTTTTACTCACATTTCACATCTAAGATGTAATTAGATGTGCTCCACCCCAGCTCGTTCAAAGCTTTACAGTCATACTCTCCAGAGTCAGAGGACTGGATGGAGCTGAAGACAAGTTGTGGTTTTTGTCTCTGAAGATGATGGAATAAATTTCCATTCCTCTTGTGCCAAGTATATTTAGCTGCTGGGTTAGCATCACTGCTACAGGTCAGAGTCACTGAACTGCCCTCCACTATCTCAGCAGAGGGACTCACTGACACAGAGGGAAGCTTTGGAGCATCTGGAGGAGAAAAACATAAAAACGTTGAATTTAAAAATGAATTTGTGCGTCTGAGGATGAAGGAAATAAAGCTGGTTCAGTGTGTTTGGACACTGTCATGTCTACTGATGATTTCTGGTTGGTAAATTAGCTAAATGAGAGCATTAAACAATTTAACACAGACGTGTCAGTGCAATGGCTTAGAGGCTCCAGCAGATGGTGATATAACAGTAGAAGACTGTAAGTAAACTCACACACTGAAGGAGAGGGGAAGTTCTCACATCCTTTTACAGCACAGGAATAGCTGTCTGCAGAATCAGAACTGAAGTCTACATAAGGAGATGTGCCTTCTTTTATTTTCTGTCCATTCTTGTACCAGATGTAGGAAGTATGATCAGGTAAATGACGACTGCTGTGACACTGAAGGGAAGAAGATGAAGATGATCTGCTGACCTTGAGGTCTAAGTCTGTGTAGAAGGAAAATAAATATTAATTGTATTAATACATACATGCAATTATGCATTTGAATGTGAATTGTTAAATATTCCAGTGAGGATGTTACCTGCGACAGACAAAGTGACTCCAGGTTCACCAGTATAAGCATTGGGATGGTTTGTTATGAACCTGAACTTGTACACAGCTGAGTCACTCTCTCTCAGGTCTGTGATTCTCAGAGTGCAGTCATTCTTTATCTCATCACAGTCATACTGCACATGACCTGAATACTGTGGGTCATCTTTCAGATACACATTCGCGACATTCTTCTTTTCAATAAACCAGGATGCTTTCTCAACTTTGGTATCAAGGCCATTTATTCTGGATGGGTATCTGTAGCTGCAGTGTATTTCCACTGTTGATCCTTTTACAGCACAGATCTCAGTAGAGGTGTAAGTCACTCCCGAGTCATCCTGACCCTGTATCACTGTAACACAGAGCACATCAGGAACCACAATCAAAATCAATGACTTCAGTAAACAATCAGTCAATAAGACAAAAAAGTACTGATGTGATTTGGGGAAAGATAACCTGGACAAGCTTTAAAGTCCTCAATTATCAGACTGATCATCTGCAGTCATTGTCATAAAATGTTCCACATGATGCATCTAACTAGAATATAGACTTTTCTGTGTGTTTCAGCTTTGTTCAATTCATTTAAAAAACTGTCAAGAAAATGTCAGAAAAAACATCAAATTAAAAGTCTTCTTACACACTAACTGGAGGCTGACATTCCTGCTTCCTGCTGCCAAAGTATATCAGTGTGCAATTCCTTAACTCTCCATATTGACATAGTTTTCATCTAAACTATAAACTACAACAGCAGAATAGAATTCCTGAAATTCAGTTATCGCTTTTAGTTTTGGTGTGTCACACCAACATTTCAGTGGCCCCATCTGACCACCCTTATGAACACTTTCTGGGCGTGCCACTGGTGGTAGTACATACTGTAAATATTCACAGTGTTTGCACAGTTACACAGTCAGTGCTAAAGAAGAGTGGAAGACGTGCACATGCTTTCTAGAGTTAATCTCTGGCCTGGTTGCTGCTGAGTGTGAAAACTAAAAATAACTGCAGAGCACTGAGGCGGAGGAAACTGTTTACAGCACCTCTGATACAAAGATAAGATAAAAGCCAATCATTACTATCGACACAGAACACGGAAATATCACACTGAGCTCACTGAATACAGAAGGAACTAGCAGGGTTTGGTGCAGATGATGATACGATGATGATATTTGAAAAGTTGAGACAATATAACTTGATTTCACTGTGAGACCAATATCCCTCCAAAACACTTCACCATGATAAAAGTAGCTGCAGATAGAAACTAACTGTCGGCCACTTGAGCTGTCGCCTCTGCAACCAGGGTCGACTTTAGAACTGATTAAACAAACCAAGACCCTATGCATATGGGCTGTTTCCACACTTGCACACAAAAGTAATATTTGTCATGTTTCTGGGAAGCTTTCCTTTCACACAACTCTGATCTACTTATTTCCACATGTGACCTTCAGTCCCACATTTTCCCAGATTCCCCTCTTTTAATGTGATAAATGTAACTGTAGATCTACAGTACCTGACACAGAGAGGAGGAAGACGACAAATCCTCTGGCTGCTGCAGTTAGACTCATAGCTGCTCCTCTCGTCTCTCTGTGTGAGACAATAAAACCTGTCAGTAGATAAAATAATGCACACAGCAGGTAAACAGCATCAGTTACATCAATAAACTGTTTCTACTCACAGTGAAGAAGGACATCGTCTTCAAAGATGCCTTTCCTTTGTTGTCAGTGAGCAGAAGTTAGATATCAGGATGTTAAATGTCTACATTTCCTTCCTGGTTAGATTATTAACATGCAAGATGAGACAAATTCAGTGGTCAGAAGGCTAGAGAGGTGCTATATGAAACATCTGACTGACACCACAAGAGAGCATTCATAAAGACAAAAGAAAAACAGACAGACAGTTCATGTCTATGTGCGCTACAGGATGTCACACAGTCTGCAGCTGTAGTGACAGAACAGGAACGTATTCAACCTGTGAACCATGAGGCAGTTTTATTGAACAGGATGGAATGAAGAGTATTAGTTAAAAGAAGGGATGGAAAATGATGTGCATTTTTTTTTTCCCAGTTGGTTTCTTCTCTCATCACTCTGTGGTCAGGTTGCTTCTGTTTTCAGAGAAATGCAGAACACTGAGAGGTGAGAAACTCACATGCCTGTTAGAGTTAACCAAACATGATCATGTCTTCCGACCACTCAAAGTGCTTTTCACACTATGAGTCACACACATTCATACACTAGTGGCCAAGGCTACCATACAAAGGTGCCACCTGCAACTCTTTTTTTTAACACACTAAGGGTCCGTCCCAATACTCACACTTCCCCTCAAAATTGGCCCTCGCCCTTGTTTTGTGCGTTCCTGTGAAGGGCTAGGGTGTCCCCAACTTTAGGGAACCCATCTCAACTGATGGGAAGACTGAATTTCCCAGCATGCATTGTGAAACTATCCAGCCAGGCGAGTTTTCCAGGAAGATGGCAGCCTCCATGAGAAAGCTGTCACACAATTGTATGCATTGTTATCTGTAAGCGTTGAGTTAGAATATGAATGCTTGAAAATCGCTAATTCACAATTTAGCTGACATGAATATCTACAGAGTTCTCCGTGAAGCCATTAATGCTGCACACATTTAGGTAGTTTTATCGATATGCATGATGAGCGTGCCTGCATTTACACAACCACTTTACAACCACTGGAGCCGGCATTTTGGAAATGAGTGCAAGAAGCCTACGTCGACGATACACAGACACAGAGGGAAGCTTTGGAGCATCTGTATATGAATATAGATCATTATAAGTTGATCAATAAATCATCAGTTAGACACCCCTGCCTCCTAAAAGCCCACTTGTTAAAAACCCCACAGCTCAGCGTGTAATGCTGGCCTCTTGTTGAAAACTTTAAGCTTGTACTACACTTCATGTGCAGTCTGCGGAGTGCCCCTTTAATGAGGATGATAAATGGTAATTAGACTTGAAAAGCGCCTTTCAAGTCCTCCGACCACTCAAAGCGCTTTTACACCAAATCACATTCACCCATTCACTCACTGGTGGCCGAGGCTACCATACAAGTTGCCACCTGCTACTCAGTAACCATTCACTCACACTCACACATCAATGTCACATCCATCAGGAGTTATCTGGTGTTCAGTATCGTGCCCAAGGATACTTCAAAGTGTGGGCTGGAGGAGCTGGGGATCAAACTCCGATCTTCCAATTAGTAGATTTTCTCTGTTGCTTGCAAACTGTATTTTACTCACATTGCACATCAGTAGAGATGAATTCAGACGTCCTCCTCCCCAGCTCGTTCTCAGCTGTACAGTAATACTGTCCAGAGTCAGAGGACTGGATGGAGCTGAAGACAAGCTGTGGTTCTTCACTGAGATGTTTATGATCTGGATTTGTACTCCTCTTGTACCAGGTATAGTTAGCTGCTGGGTTAGCATCACTGCTACAGGTCAGAGTCACTGAACTGCCCCCCTTCACGTCAGTAGAGGGACTCACTGACACAGAGGGAAGCTGTGGAGCATCTGGAGGACAAATAAACATGCATTAACCTTCAACCGAGAATGTTATCATAAAACATAATCAGTTTTGTTTGTTGATGTTTTGCTTCCTAAAGAGAATCAGGAAGAAATTAAGGAAAGTAAAACAGAATACATTCTCTTTTGTTTTTAATGTTTGATCATTGTCACTGTCCAGGGTGCTGATCCTGGAGCTCACTGTCCAGGGTGCTGATCCTGGAGCTCACACTTAACTGTGGTCATTTTGAGTCTCCTCCTGGTTGGTACATGTTAAATAAAGTGACATTTTGCACGTGAAGGCCAGAGGGGCCTCCTGACACTTTGGGCCCCTGGGCCTGTGCCTGGTAAACTCCTTCAGTAATCCATGCTAAATCTGAGAGGCAGTCCAGAGGACTCCTGTTCACTTCAGTAAGCTGTTGCAGGTAATCCAAACAATCAAAGGGAAACAATGCAGTAACACCTGATAGTGTGCAGGGCTAATAACTTGGGGTATGGAGTCCATTTTCATCCAACACACTCGTCAGAACACAATTTACTTGACAGTTTCTAACGTGTACATTAAACACTGACCAGCTGCAATAAATAGCAGTATAATAGCAACATTTGATTTCATGGACTCAGACCGCTCACCTCTACTAGTCCTCCTAAATAGCACCCTGTAGTGCCACTGAGTAGATTATTATCTAGTCTTAAACCCAGTGCTGTTTAATCAGAGCAGAAGACAAATGAGATGTTAAAGGGTTAATAACAAACACAAAAGACTGCACAACAAACACTGTTCAAATGACCTATTACCAAAAAGACACTAACTCATCAGGCCAAATAACGCGAGTAAGAGGGGAAGAAAAGAAAAGCTCTTAACTGCTATGATGCATTTTTTTTTTTTTTTTAATTACGCGAGATGAAACAATAAAGTACAAGTACAAAATCTAAATGTAAATACATGGGGTTAAAAGTACAAACAAATACAAAACAAAAACACTTCAGATATGTGTATGAAGAAGACAGGGATGTAAATAACTCATGAGCCGGTGCAGTGTAGAGATAATTCACAAAATAAGCATAAGGATTCTGATAAATGACACTTAACTCAACAATAAAACCAGCTGTGTTCAAACTGGTAAAACATAAAATCAAATAAAAAAGAGGAAACAAGGAAAACATGGTAAAGATATATTGTATACAGAATGAGAGAAATGTACTTGACAGGATGATGGAAGTTGTCTGTTATCAGTAAAATAGAACTCACTACTAATATCTAGTGGCAACAGTTGGAAACTGCAACTATCAGCAAACACATGTTCCCCTTCAACAGGGAAGCAGCAAAATAATAATATTTAATAAGCTGTAACTTATAATACATAAGAGATCTCAGGTGTGATTTGTCACCACGGAGACACAGTTTAAACTTTGAGGTCTGCACTGCCTCTCTGTAACTACATTTACATGCACAAAATATTCTGGATTTTTCCTTTTATTTAAAAAAAAAAGATAATGTTCCTACTAAACTGTTCATGTACATGGCTAATGAAAATGAATATCCCACTTATATTCCTGTAAACATGCAGCCATGCAGACTGTCAGTGACAATCAGGGCCCATATTCTTAAAGCTTCCAACGTACAAAGAGTTGCTCCAAAGTACAAAATTGAAATACCAAGAAAATTCTAAAAATTGTGACATTTTCTCATTTCTCCTTGTAACTTCGTAAAGATGAAAATTATTCACAAAGCATCTTAGCCCTACTTATGAATCCTCCTCATGCCAGTTGATCTTGAAGGCTGAAATCAGGTGTGATCAAATGAACCACACACTCATTTTCAAGGTTCAAATTATCTCAAGAATCAACATGCATTAAACCAAACAAAATAATTAACTTGTGATCTTGATGTAACTGCATTAAAAAAATCTCAGCTTCTGTAGTACGTTGAATTCATGAATTTGAGTTTCTCTAAGATGTAAAATTGTCTCTTTGTACATTCTTGAGACCCATCCTGAGAAATGTGTTTTAAAAATCAAAAGTTACCCGATTATATATCTGACATATCAGATTGTAAATGCAATGCCTGCTGTGGTCATCTGCTTTTGTTGACTGTGCTGTACAATGCAGCTGGATCCTCTCCACCTCCCCGACCTCTGGTTCTGTAGATAGTATCAAATAACATCATTCTAATTATATAAAAACAAACTAACAATAGAGAGCGGGAAAATGCAACGCATTCATTTCACAGTTATGTCATTTTACTTGTAGTGAGGATAACGTTGGTGTGTAAGGAGCTGCTCACCTCGGGGCAGTTCTGGCACTGTTGAACTTGACGGTAACGTACTCAACGTCTTCTCGTTGCTCCGTGTGTCTGAGGGGCTGAGCTGGTCTCATGTTGGAGTAGAGAGGATCTGCCTGGTTGTTGGAGAAATGGATGCTGGCATACTGAAGGTCACCCTGCTCCTCTGGCTGTCTCTGACCAGGTAGACATCACAGAGACAACATTTATTTTAAATAAGGCAGAGGATTACAACCAGGACAGAAAAAGTCAAAGCAACAGCAGCTGTTGTAATAATGTGTTTAATATCACTGCTTCACCAACATGCTGCTGTATGACAGAAGAAGAGGAAAGGACAAAAAGCAGGTGAGACTCTGAAAGTACCAGGAGTTTAGGCCCCGTCCGCATGTGTGTGTATATATATATATATATATATATATATATATATATATATATATATATATATTTCAGAAATGGAAATTTTTGTCGACATTTTAAAAAAGAAAATTCTGTCCACACAATCTTTGTTCTACAAAATATCTCTGTTTACTCAAGAACACAAAAACGGCCCAAACACTTGTCAGCATTAGTTATCTTTGATGGTCTCCCCCATCACAAAGGTGATGATCTTCAGGGATGTTGCAAGCTACAATGGGACATCAAGAAAAGCAGGTGGCTAGGTTTAGGCTACAACAGCACATGATTTGGCTCTACATTCATACAGGAAGCAAACACCAGGTTCCTGGGTTGAAGTCCAGGGTTTATTGGAGCCATCTATCACCCCACCCACCCACTCTATAGGGACTGTCCAGCTCCTTATATCACATCGTTACTGGCAGCATTTCAAATTGATGCTGTCTGGCGGTGTACCATTCCCCCATGACAGGTGCCGATTGGATGCATTATGAACTGAGTCGGGGAAAATATCCGCTAAGAAAAAAAAAAAAAACTGTAAATGTGTAGACAAGACCTTGGTCACATCCAAGACAAGAGACGAATCAAAGAGAGCATGATAGAAATTAACATCTGTGAAGAAGGATGTGAAAAGAGCAACATGAGGTCCCTCTCAGTCAGATGAGTGGTTGACTCAGCAGTGTGAATGAACAGGAACCAGAATTTATTTTGTTCCTGAATAATAAACGTCACTCTTCTCACCTGTTCCCTGTTGTCTGCTCTCTCTCCAGGCTCAGACGAGTCCCTGGAAGCTCTCTTTTTTCTGGTCCAGAGAATCAATCGAAAAAAAATAAAAAATCATTCAAAGTTTTAGGTGTGACAAACTGACTTTCAGTGATTTAACAAACAATGATTCGGTCAAAACAGAAGTGCTCACCTGATCCACAGGAACACAGCGAGGAGTATGACAGCCAGGAGAACAACAGTGATTGTTCCAGCAGCTACTAACTTCCCTGCTCCTGAGGAACTACGATCTAAACAAAACACAGTTAATCAGGGTGTTACAGTTACACATACATTCAAACCAATATATATGTACAGTAATAAACTGCTATAGTCCAGTATATAGACCCAGACAATTCAATGGTCTAGGTCTACAAAGTAAATGGGCATAAAATCTGTGGGCATGGAAGGTGGGTGCTGAGAGGGCTGCAGCACCCCCTATTGACAAGAGGTGGAACAACACAGTCTGTAAATAGCTGTTTTACCAAAACTATTAGGCCATATGATTTTTTTTATTTTATTTTGAACAGCATATGATAAGGTGCCTGTCAGAAAATACATGAGGAAAAAAATAGTTAAATTGTGCAAATTGAATTAGCTCCTCCAATATAACATGACAGTGGCATCATGTTAGATCAAAGTGTAAGGTTCGGGGTCAGGTCATGGGGCAGCTCAACTTGGGGAGTGAGTTGTGGTAGGGAGAGCTTATTATTGGCAGCTGAGAAAAAACAGAAATTTGACCAGGACAGTTTTGGAGCTGCTTTTTAGATCCATAAAATATTTTGGACATGAGGGAATTCCACTGTACAGCATATCCATCAGGATGGAGTGTTATAGCAGCTAATGATGGAGCGACAGACATAATGTTATGAGTTGCCCAGAGGACACGAGAGGCATCAGCAAACACACAACTGGATGTCTGCCACCATTCAAGAGGAAATATTAGACATTTTGGCCCATGTAGTCAAGAGACAAATATTGTCGAGGCGAGAGAGCGCACATTCTTTGGACAAACAGAACCACCAACGAAGTATATCCGAGCAGTTTTCCTGAAGCTCCTCAACCTAATTGTCAGAATAGATATTTGCGTTGTACGTCTCTGCAAAGCACGCACATATGTACCATTTGTACCCTATTATGTAACAGATATAATGAAACTTTACATTTCAACAATGCTGTAGTTAACATGTAGTTGAGTCTGAGTGCAAAAACCACTTAGTTATGGTTGGGGAAAGATCATGTTTTGGCTCAAAACACCAGCTGTTGGTGGCACAATCACTGCAGGAAATGCTGCTGATGTCTCTCTAAGAACCAAGCACTTTTGTTGTTTGTTGCTCTCAAACAGTGGTCCCCAGCTGGCAGATGTCTCGCCTACAGCCTCCTACAGACTGTGAGATTTTAGCAATCTTATAGGTTTAGTGTAAGCTACACTGTGTGACATGGATCTAATAAACTTTGATACAACATCAGGTTTGATCTATGCAGAGAGTACGATGACAGCACCTACTAAATCACAGGCTACAACGTACGATGCAATAGCTTCCCATACTGAGTCTGCAAGGATGCTGCACAGGTTATTACTTCTCCAACTGTGGAGCATAACAAAGGCAGTCACATTATTAAATCAGCTGAAGTTTTGTGGGCGCTATATATTGCGGCGTGTCCGTGTGTGTGTTTACTAGCTGCTAGTTGCTATTATGAACAAGACAGGTGACAAGACAGAGGCCTAACGCTGCAGTGGATGTGTTGACATAAGCCAAATAACACTGGAACAACTCCTGCTCTGAGTGCAAGGAAATGATGCACATTGAATCAGTGATTACTGTACTTAAAACTGCAGCAGAACCCCTCATAGAAACACCAGCAAACATATTCTTGAACCTTTTACTGATAGAACACAGGTAATGAAGATGATGAAATTCCTAAGAGTTCTTCATTATGTAACAAAGTGAAAACATAACGACTAATGTTCCACTGAAGAAGAAATCTGGACTGTTCTCTTTCTCAGATCTCTGACTTCCACATAACTGGACCACACATTCATTTCTCTGCCTTCTGTCCAGAGGATACAACTATGAGGTTGAGAGACGTCTTAAAGTGCCTCTTCCCCCTATCAGTAATATTAAGGTCAACTAGGTTTCCTGCCCTCGCTGAAAACATGAATGCAAAACTTACCTGCCACAACAGTCAGATGTAAGGTGGAGTTATGACGTCCTCTTGTGTTCTGGGCTTCACAGTAATAATTCCCACTGTGTTCAGCTGTGACGTTAGAGATGGTGAAGATCTGTCCTGATGCTTTTGGTGAGTCTTCATCCTCCTTGTACCAGGTATAGTTAGCTGCTGGGTTAGCATCACTGCTACAGGTCAGAGTCACTGAACTGCCCTCCACTATCTCAGCAGAGGGACTCACTGACACAGAGGGAAGCTTTGGAGCATCTGGAGGAGAAATGAGAGACAACTTATGAATTTTTGTTTACAGACCAGTTTTTAGGTATGGACTGCCACAAACCAGGAGGAGCAACATAATTATTGTGATTACTATGTTATTCACCTACTTCAGACATTGTGAGACAGGCTGTTGTCTCCTCTATAAAGCTAACTGGCAGGATACAGTAACCAATAATAGACCTGTATGTGGAACTTGGCCACACATTACCTCGTCATGACCCTTTTGAGTGAAGAAACTTAGTGCCCTCCTACATGGATTACCAGAGACCCCCCCTTCTCTTCCCTGCCACCAATCATTTTTGTCTTAAATCCTATAAAGCAACCTGTAGCAAACCTATATAGAACAGAACATCTGAGAAGAATAGTAATACAGCTCTAGAGTTGGAAGCTCAAGACCTCCTTCGAAATTGTTTTACTCAACCTATACCTCAGTGAACTGCAGCAGCAGACTGTGAATGTGAAACAATCAGAGCCATCAGCCTGGCTGGGTAATAAAGCATTAAAATGTAGTCATTAGTTGCATGATGCTTTTTGAATTACCAGTGTTTTACTCACATTTCACATCTAAGATGTAATTAGATGTGCTCCACCCCAGCTCGTTCAAAGCTTTACAGTCATACTCTCCAGAGTCAGAGGACTGGATGGAGCTGAGGACAAGTTGTGGTTTTTGTCTCTGAGGATGATGGAATAAATTTCCATTCCTCTTGTGCCAGGTATAGTTAGCTGCTGGGTTAGCATCACTGCTACAGGTCAGAGTCACTGAACTGCCCTCCACTATCTCAGCAGAGGGACTCACTGACACAGAGGGAAGCTTTGGAGCATCTGGAGGAGAAAAACATAAAAACGTTGAATTTAAAAATGAATTTGTGCGTCTGAGGATGAAGGAAATAAAGCTGGTTCAGTGTGTTTGGACACTGTCATGTCTACTGATGATCTCTGGTTGGTAAATTAGCTAAATGAGAGCATTAAACAATTTAACACAGACGTGTCAGTGCAATGGCTTAGAGGCTCCAGCAGATGGTGATATAACAGTAGAAGACTGTAAGTAAACTCACACACTGAAGGAGAGGGGAAGTTCTCACATCCTTTTACAGCACAGGAATAGCTGTCTGCAGAATCAGAACTGAAGTCTACATAAGGAGATGTGCCTTCTTTTATTTTCTGTCCATTCTTGGACCAGATGTAGGAAGTATGATCAGGTAAATGACGACTGCTGTGACACTGAAGGGAAGAAGATGAAGATGATCTGCTGACCTTGAGGTCTAAGTCTGTGTAGAAGGAAAATAAATATTAATTGTATTAATACATACATGCAATTATGCATTTGAATGTGAATTGTTAAATATTCCAGTGAGGATGTTACCTGCGACAGACAAAGTGACTCCAGGTTCACCAGTATAAGCATTGGGATGGTTTGTTATGAACCTGAACTTGTACACAGCTGAGTCGCTCTCTCTCAGGTCTGTGATTCTCAGAGTGCAGTCATTCTTTATCTCATCACAGTCATACTGCACACGACCTGAATACTGTGGGTCATCTTTCAGATACACATTCGCGACATTCTTCTTTTCAATAAACCAGGATGCGTTCTCAACTTTGGTATCAGGGCCATTTATTCTGGATGGGTATCTGTAGCTGCAGTGTATTTCCACTGTTGATCCTTTTACAGCACAGATCTCAGTAGAGGTGTAAGTCACTCCCCAGACATTCTGACCCTGTATCACTGTAACACAGAGCACATCAGGAACCACAATCAAAATCAATGACTTCAGTAAACAATCAGTCAATAAGACAAAAAAGTACTGATGTGATTTGGGGAAAGATAACCTGGACAAGCTTTAAAGTCCTCAATTATCAGACTGATCATCTGCAGTCATTGTCATAAAATGTTCCACATGATGCATCTAACTAGAATATAGACTTTTCTGTGTGTTTCAGCTTTGTTCAATTCATTTAAAAAACTGTCAAGAAAATGTCAGAAAAAACATCAAATTAAAAGTCTTCTTACACACTAACTGGAGGCTGACATTCCTGCTTCCTGCTGCCAAAGTATATCAGTGTGCAATTCCTTAACTCTCCATATTGACATAGTTTTCATCTAAACTATAAACTACAACAGCAGAATAGAATTCCTGAAATTCAGTTATCGCTTTTAGTTTTGGTGTGTCACACCAACATTTCAGTGGCCCCATCTGACCACCCTTATGAACACTTTGTGGGCGCGCCACTGGTGGTAGTACATACTGTAAATATTCACAGTGTTTGCACAGTTACACAGTCAGTGCTAAAGAAGAGTGGAAGACGTGCACATGCTTTCTAGAGTTAATCTCTGGCCTGGTTGCTGCTGAGTGTGAAAACTAAAAATAACTGCAGAGCACTGAGGCGGAGGAAACTGTTTACAGCAGCTCTGATACAAAGATAAAATAAAAGCCAATCAGTACTATCGACACAGAACACATAAATATCACACTGAGCTTACTGAATACAGAAGGATCTAGCAGGGTTTGGTGCAGATGATGATACGATGATGATATAAGAAAAGTTGAGACAATATAACTTGATTTCACTGTGAGACCAATATCCCTCCAAAACACTTCACCATGATAAAAGTAGCTGCAGATAGAAACTAACTGTCGGCCACTTGAGCTGTCGCCTCTGCAACCAGGGTCGACTTTAGAACTGATTAAACAAACCAAGACCCTATGCATATGGGCTGTTTCCACATTTGCACACAAAAGTAATATTTGTCATGTTTCTGGGAAGCTTTCCTTTCACACAACTCTGATCTGCTTATTTCCACATGTGACCTTCAGTCCCACATTTTCCCAGATTCCCCTCTTTTAATGTGATGAATGTAACTGTAGATCTACAGTACCTGACACAGAGAGGAGGAAGACGACAAATCCTCTGGCTGCTGCAGTTAGACTCATAGCTGCTCCTCTCGTCTCTCTGTGTGAGACAATAAAACCTGTCAGTAGATAAAATAATGCTCACAGCAGGTAAACAGCATCAGTTACATCAATAAACTGTTTCTACTCACAGTGAAGAAGGGCGTCGTCAAAGATGCCTTTCCTCTGTTGTCAGTGAGCAGAAGTTAGATATCAGGATGTTAAACCTCTTCATTTCCTTCCTGGTTAGATTATTAACATTCAAGATGAGTCGAATTCAGTGGTCGGAAGGCTAGAGAGGCGTTACATGAATTCAAGTCTGTTTACTAAATAAATACCCACAAATCGACAAAGTCGGGTTGTTTTGAAAAATTTAGTTTAAACAATAGAATTATGATATCAAAGCTGTTTTGCTGCAAACATCCGACTGACACCACAAGAGAGCATTCATAAATAGAAAAGAAAAACAGACAGACAGTTCATCTCTATGTGCGCCACAGGATGTCACACAGTCTGCAGCTGTAGTGACAGAACAGGAACGTATTCAACCTGTGAACCATGAGGCAGTTTTATTGAACAGGATGGAATGAAGAGTATTAGTTAAAAGAAGGGATGGAAAATGATGTGCATTTTTTTTCTCTCAGTTGGTTTCTTCTCTGGTCACTCTGTGGTCAGGTTGCTGAGAGAGGTGAGAAACTCACATGCCTGTTAGAGTTAACCAAACATGATCATGTCTTCTGACCACTCAAAGTGCTTTTCACACTATGAGTCACACTCATTCATACACACACTGATACACTAATGGCCGAGGCTACAATACAAGGTGCCACCTGCTACTCAGTTTAACACACTCACACACCAATGGAACAGCCGTATCTTGCTCAAGGATACTTCCACATGTGGGCTGGAGGATGGTGGGCCACCTGCCCTACCTCCTGAGCTACAGCCGCCCCACACATAATTTGATGGACAGGTAGGATTTTGTATCGACACACAATCGTGATGCAATGATGTTGAACAGAACAATACTTTGATGGGCTTTGGCTTGTTTAGGTGATTCAGTTGTGGATAAACAGTGTGTAGAGAAGTCCTACATTCAAATTAGAAAAAAACAAAACAAAAAAGAGTCACCCTATGTTTAAAAAAAACACCCAAAAACCTACCTGCATGTCTAGATACCACTGGAGGTAAAAGAGAAAATGTGTCTATTTATAATTTGGGTGAACTGACCCTTTAAAGCAGACAGTGGAGGGAGCACTCAGAGTGATGAAGCCTGAATGTGTCACACTGAAGCTTCCCCACTAGAGGACAGTGAAACATCACAGATACTGAATCAGCACCCTGAAACAACACTTTACCATCCATCACTGGTTGATGACTCAAATTTAAATTCACTCCTGGTTCATGTTCACATTTTATCAGTAAAACCTTTGGCAGTTTAAGTCTTGAAAAAAAGAAGCTGATTTTTCACAATATATTTATTATGTGGAATTACATGATAACATTTTCCATAACAAATTCAATGTCTACACTTCTGTAATATAACTGTATAGGTAGAAATAAGCTTGCATAGTTTAAGCAGTGAGTTATAAGTCAGTGAGTCACACAGCACCTGACCATCAGCTGATCTAAACTATAAATCATGTTTGACACCTCGACATGATTCAGTTCAAGCTGCCAACACCACATTCTTCTAAACGTTGTGCTACATGCTGCTGCTGACTGCCTGTGCTGCTGACTCCTACCTGCTGCTGCTACTGAAAACTGACATTAAGTTAAAGGCTGAATGGACCTAACAGGTACAGGCCCAGGGGCTCCAAGGCCTCCATCTACAAAGTGTCACTCAGAGTAACACACACCAACCAGGAAGGGACTAAAAATGAAGCCAAGCAGACACACAGAAACAGAAAAAGAGGCAAAGTCACAACAAAGTCTGTGTTTTGATCCAGTGTAGGAGAGGTGGTGAGGCCTTTTGCATATCTGTGCATATTGTCTCATAATGGACCTACAAGTAAATGTATCCACTTCCCCCACATCCTCCACAGCCTCACTCTCCACACTGATATTTCCATGTGGTACTACTTTGTTTCCATCAGGTGAGTCCCGCCTCTGGTTCAAGTGCATCTGAAGACAATCAC
Organism: Epinephelus lanceolatus; assembly: GCF_041903045.1. Taxonomy (NCBI): domain Eukaryota; kingdom Metazoa; phylum Chordata; class Actinopteri; order Perciformes; family Serranidae; genus Epinephelus; species Epinephelus lanceolatus. The sequence goes on from NC_135736.1 coordinate 44,846,982, forward strand.
ATAAAACTTGTGTAAAGTTATGGTTGGAACTGTGACTATAAATCTGAAGTGGGCCTGTTTTATTTGATGCAGGAGGCTCTAACCTGACTGGACTTCACACCAGGTCTTCCTGCTCCTCTGTGTCTTCTGTCTGTGCTGCAGCGTCTGAGACGTTCTCATACGCAGGACATGAGTCTAACTGATGGAGAGAGACCACAAAATGAGGCTTATTCATGAAACCTGCATATATTAAGAGTTTTATTTGATTTCATTGATTTGCTGAAAGTTTGTTTTGGCCAAATTCTTTACTGGTTCCTACTCAGCAAGTTGTGTTTTAAACATGAATTTGCTTCACATCTCCTTCATGTTCAAGTGTTTTTATGAGCCAAGTTATTAGAACTGTGATATAGAGGAAGTTTTGTCAACAGGGCCTCTCTTTCTCTCTCACCTCTATCTCTACAGGTTTCTGTGGTTCAGTGGTGAAGCTCAGAGTTTTCTTCTTCCTGGATCGAGTCAACAACAAACACAGAAGGTTAGAGCAAAATAAAGAGCAGTGACTGAACGGATGGATTTTTATTGTCTTACCTCGTCCACAGACTCAGGAGAAGCAGAAGAGTCAGCACCGAGACCACCAGAGTCAACCTGATGATATTCATTACTGAATGATGTAGAAATATACACAGATATGTGATACAACTCATTAGTAGGATTATTTTGATAAATCACTTTGCCATGTCATTCTGTCTGTTAGTCAGTCAGTGTCATCTACCTCTGACAGGACCTGCCACAACAGTCAGATGTAAGGTGGAGTTATGACGTCCTCTTGTGTTCTGGGCTTCACAGTAATAATTCCCACTGTGTTCAGCTGTGACGTTAGAGATGGTGAAGATCTGTCCTGATGCTTTTGGTGAGTCTTCATTCTCCTTGTACCAGGTATATTTAGCTGCTGGGTTAGCATCACTGCTACAGGTCAGAGTCACTGAACTGCCCTCCACTATCTCAGCAGAGGGACTCACTGACACAGAGGGAAGCTTTGGAGCATCTGGAAAACATAAAATAATTTAACCAACATGAATATATATTCATGTGTTGTGTTGAATAGAGTTAAATGTATGCTTGTGGAAGTATTGGAAACTTTAGAGGTAGTTTTGTGATTGAAATTTGACGAAGATAAATAAAGCATTTATCAGTAGCACATTTTTTTTTATACTGAACTTAATAACTGAATATTTTCATAAATATGATCTGTTAGTTGTTTTTTTTAAATAAGCTGTCTTAAATTAGTTATAAATACCAGGCTACATTTTTGGCAAATCAAACTGCTAGTACAGGAGCATCATCTGTAGGAAGCAGGGTTGATGACAGGACAGAAGCCTGAGGTGGTGTTTTGGATTACTGATGATTTGAATCCCCAGAACATCATTTCAGATCTGGGAGCCAACTGTTAATAAAACTACCTTTTCATCATCTGCTGTAGCTGCTCAGTGAACTGCAGCAGCAGACTGTGAATGTGAAACAATCAGAGCCATCAGCCTGGCTGGGTAATAAAGCTTTAAAATGTAGTCATTAGTTGCATGATGCTTTTTGAATTAGCAGTGTTTTACTCACATTTTACATCTGTAGAGATGTAATTAGACCTCCTCCTCCCCAGCTCGTTCTCAGCTTTACAGTAATACTCTCCAGAGTCAGAGGACTGGATGGAGCTGAAGACAAGCTGTGGATTTTGTCTCTGAGGATGATGGTGTAAATGTCCACCCTCCTTGTACCAGGTATATTTAGCTGCTGGGTTAGCATCACTGCTACAGGTCAGAGTCAATGAACTGCCCTCTACTATCTCAGCAGAGGGACTCACTGACACAGAGGGAAGCTTTGGAGCATCTGGAGGACAAATAAACATGCATTAACCTTCAACTGAGAATGTTATCATAAAACATAATCAGTTTTGTATGTTGATGTTTTGCTTCCTAAAATGAATCAGGAAGAAATTAAGGAAAGTAAAACAGAATACATTCTCTTTTGTTTTTAATGTTTGATCATTGTCACTGTCCAGGGTGCTGATCCTGGAGCTCACTGTCCAGGGTGCTGATCCTGGAGCTCACTGTCCAGGGTGCTGATCCTGGAGCTCACACTTAACTGTGGTCATTTTGAGTCTCCTCCTGGTTGGTACATGTTAAATAAAGTGACATTTTGCAGGTGAAGGCCAGAGGCCCCCCCGGACACTTTGGGCCCCTGGGCCTGTGCCTGGTAAACTCCTTCAGTAATCCATGCTAAATCTGAGAGGCAGCCCAGAGGACTCCTGTTCACTTCAGTAAGCTGCTGCAGGTAATGCAAACAATCAAAGGGAAACAATGCAGTAACACCTGATAGTGTGCAGGGCTAATAACTTGGGATATGGGGTCCATTTTCATCCAACACACTCGTCAGAACACAATTTGCTCGACAGTTTCTAACGTGTACATTAAACACTGACCAGCTGCAATAAATAGCAGTATAATAGCAATATTTGATTTCATGGACTCAGACCGCTCACCTCTACTAGTCCTCCTAAATAGCACCCTGTAGTGCCACTGAGTAGATTATTAACTAGTCTTAAACCCAGTGCTGTTTAATCAGAGCAGAAGACAAATGAGATGTTAAAGGGTTAATAACAAACACAAAAGACTGCACAACAAACACTGTTCAAATGACCTATTACCAAAAAGACACTAACTCATCAGGCCAAACAACACGAGTAAGAGGGGAAGAAAAGAAAAGATCTTAACTGCTATGATGCATTTTTTTTTTAATTAAGCGAGATGAAACAATAAAGCACAAGTACAAAATCTAAATGTAAATACATGGGGTTAAAAGTACAAACAAATACAAAACAAAAACACTTCAGATATGTGTATAAAGAAGACAGGGATGTAAATAACTCATGAGCAGGTGCAGTGTAGAGATAATTCACAAAATAAGCATAAGGATTCTGATAAATGACACTTGACTCAACAATAAAACCAGCTGTGTTCAAACTGGTAAAACATAAAATCAAATAAAAAAGAGGAGACAAGGAAAACATGGTAAAGATATATTGTATACAGAATGAGAGAAATGTACTTGACAGGATGATGGAAGTTGTCTGTTATCAGTAAAATAGAACTCACTACTAATATCTAGTGGCAACAGTTGGAAACTGCAACTATCAGCAAACATGTTCCCCTTCAACAGGGAAGCAGCAAAATAATAATATTTAATAAGCTGTAACTTATAATACATAAGAGATCTCAGGTGTGATTTGTCACCACGGAGACATTTTGCAGTCCTTCCATGTCACAGTTTAAACTTTGAGGTCTGCACTGCCTCTCTGTAACTACATTTACATGCACAAAATATTCTGGATTTTTCCTTTTATTCTAAAGAAGACAATATTCCTACTAAACTGTTCATGTACATGGCTAATGAAAATGAATATCCCACTTATATTCCTGTAAACATGCAGCCATGCAGACTGTCAGTGACAATCAGAGCCCATATTCTTAAAGCTTCCAACGTACAAAGAGTTGCTCCAAAGTACAAAACTGAAATACCAAGAAAATTCTAAAAATTGTGACATTTTCTCATTTTTCCTTGTAACTTCGTAAAGATGAAAATTATTCACAAAGCATCTTAGCCCTACTTATGAATCCTCCTCATGCCAGTTGATCTTGAAGGCTGAAATCAGGTGTGATCAAATGAACCACACACTCATTTTCAAGGTTCAAATTATCTCAAGAATCAACATGCATTAAACCAAACAAAATAATTAACTTGTGATCTTGATGTAACTGCATTAAAAAAATCTCAGCTTCTGTAGTACGTTGAATTCATGAATTTGAGTTTCTCTAAGATGTAAAATTGTCTCTTTGTACATTCTTGAGACCCATCCTGAGAAATGTGTTTTAAAAATCAAAAGTTACCCGATTATATATCTGACATATCAGATTGTAAATGCAATGCCTGCTGTGGTCATCTGCTTTTGTTGACTGTGCTGTACAATGCAGCTGGATCCTCTCCACCTCCCCGACCTCTGGTTCTGTAGATAGTATCAAATAACATCATTCTAATTATATAAAAACAAACTAACAATAGAGAGCGGGAAAATGCAACGCATTCATTTCACAGTTATGTCATTTTACTTGTAGTGAGGATAACGTTGGTGTGTGAGGAGCTGCTCACCTCGGGGCAGTTCTGGCACTGTTGAACTTGACGGTAACGTACTCAACGTCTTCTCGTTGCTCCGTGTGTCTGAGGGGCTGAGCTGGTCTCATGTTGGAGTAGAGAGGATCTGCCTGGTTGTTGGAGAAATGGATGCTGGCATACTGAAGGTCACCCTGCTCCTCTGGCTGTCTCTGACCAGGTAGACATCACAGAGACAACATTTATTTTAAATAAGGCAGAGGATTACAACCAGGACAGAAAAAGTCAAAGCAACAGCAGCTGTTGTAATAATGTGTTTAATATCACTGCTTCACCAACATGCTGCTGTATGACAGAAGAAGAGGAAAGGACAAAAAGCAGGTGAGACTCTGAAAGTACCAGGAGTTTAGGCCCCGTCCGCATGTGTGTGTATATATATATATATATATATATATATATATATATATTTTTTTTTTTTTTTTTTTCAGAAATGGAAATTTTTGTCGACATTTTAAAAAAGAAAATTCTGTCCACACAATCTTTGTTCTACAAAATATCTCTGTTTACTCAAGAACACAAAAACGGCCCAAACACTTGTCAGCATTAGTTATCTTTGATGGTCTCCCCCATCACAAAGGTGATGATCTTCAGGGATGTTGCAAGCTACAATGGGACATCAAGAAAAGCAGGTGGCTAGGTTTAGGCTACAACAGCACATGATTTGGCTCTACATTCATACAGGAAGCAAACACCAGGTTCCTGGGTTGAAGTCCAGGGTTTATTGGAGCCATCTATCACCCCACCCACCCACTCTATAGGGACTGTCCAGCTCCTTATATCACATCGTTACTGGCAGCATTTCAAATTGATGCTGTCTGGCGGTGTACCATTCCCCCATGACAGGTGCCGATTGGATGCATTATGAACTGAGTCGGGGAAAATATCCGCTAAGAAAAAAAAAAAAAACTGTAATTGTGTAGACAAGACCTTGGTCACATCCAAGACAAGAGACGAATCAAAGAGAGCATGATAGAAATTAACATCTGTGAAGAAGGATGTGAAAAGAGCAACATGAGGTCCCTCTCAGTCAGATGAGTGGTTGACTCAGCAGTGTGAATGAACAGGAACCAGAATTTATTTTGTTCCTGAATAATAAACGTCACTCTTCTCACCTGTTCCCTGTTGTCTGCTCTCTCTCCAGGCTCAGACGAGTCCCTGGAAGCTCTCTTTTTTCTGGTCCAGAGAATCAATCGAAAAAAAATAAAAAATCATTCAAAGTTTTAGGTGTGACAAACTGACTTTCAGTGATTTAACAAACAATGATTCGGTCAAAACAGAAGTGCTCACCTGATCCACAGGAACACAGCGAGGAGTATGACAGCCAGGAGAACAACAGTGATTGTTCCAGCAGCTACTAACTTCCCTGCTCCTGAGGAACTACGATCTAAACAAAACACAGTTAATCAGGGTGTTACAGTTACACATACATTCAAACCAATATATATGTACAGTAATAAACTGCTATAGTCCAGTATATAGACCCAGACAATTCAATGGTCTAGGTCTAGAAAGTAAATGGGCATAAAATCTGTGGGCATGGAAGGTGGGTGCTGAGAGGGCTGCAGCACCCCCTATTGACAAGAGGTGGAACAACACAGTCTGTAAATAGCTGTTTTACCAAAACTATTAGGCCATATGATTTTTTTTATTTTATTTTGAACAGCATATGATAAGGTGCCTGTCAGAAAATACATGAGGAAAAAAATAGTTAAATTGTGCAAATTGAATTAGCTCCTCCAATATAACATGACAGTGGCATCATGTTAGATCAAAGTGTAAGGTTCGGGGTCAGGTCATGGGGCAGCTCAACTTGGGGAGTGAGTTGTGGTAGGGAGAGCTTATTATTGGCAGCTGAGAAAAAACAGAAATTTGACCAGGACAGTTTTGGAGCTGCTTTTTAGATCCATAAAATATTTTGGACATGAGGGAATTCCACTGTACAGCATATCCATCAGGATGGAGTGTTATAGCAGCTAATGATGGAGCGACAGACATAATGTTATGAGTTGCCCAGAGGACACGAGAGGCATCAGCAAACACACAACTGGATGTCTGCCACCATTCAAGAGGAAATATTAGACATTTTGGCCCATGTAGTCAAGAGACAAATATTGTCGAGGCGAGAGAGCGCACATTCTTTGGACAAACAGAACCACCAACGAAGTATATCCGAGCAGTTTTCCTGAAGCTCCTCAACCTAATTGTCAGAATAGATATTTGCGTTGTACGTCTCTGCAAAGCACGCACATATGTACCATTTGTACCCTATTATGTAACAGATATAATGAAACTTTACATTTCAACAATGCTTTAGTTAACATGTAGTTGAGTCTGAGTGCAAAAACCACTTAGTTATGGTTGGGGAAAGATCATGTTTTGGCTCAAAACACCAGCTGTTGGTGGCACAATCACTGCAGGAAATGCTGCTGATGTCTCTCTAAGAACCAACCACTTTTGTTGTTTGTTGCTCTCAAACAGTGGTCCCCAGCTGGCAGATGTCTCGCCTACAGCCTCCTACAGACTGTGAGATTTTAGCAATCTTATAGGTTTAGTGTAAGCTACACTGTGTGACATGGATCTAATAAACTTTGATACAACATCAGGTTTGATCTATGCAGAGAGTACGATGACAGCACCTACTAAATCACAGGCTACAACGTACAATGCAATAGCTTCCCATACTGAGTCTGCAAGGATGCTGCACAGGTTATTACTTCTCCAACTGTGGAGCATAACAAAGGCAGTCACATTATTAAATCAGCTGAAGTTTTGTGGGCGCTATATACTGCGGCGTGTCCGTGTGTGTGTTTACTAGCTGCTAGTTGCTATTATGAACAAGACAGGTGACAAGACAGAGGCCTAACGCTGCAGTGGATGTGTTGACATAAGCCAAATAACACTGGAACAACTCCTGCTCTGAGTGCAAGGAAATGATGCACATTGAATCAGTGATTACTGTACTTAAAACTGCAGCAGAACCCCTCATAGAAACACCAGCAAACATATTCTTGAACCTTTTACTGATAGAACACATGTAATGAAGATGATGAAATTCCTAAGAGTTCTTCATTATGTAACAAAGTGAAAACATAATGACTAATGTTCCACTGAAGAAGAAATCTGGACTGTTCTCTTTCTCAGATCTCTGACTTCCACATAACTGGACCACACATTCATTTCTCTGCCTTCTGTCCAGAGGATACAACTATGAGGTTGAGAGACGTCTTAAAGTGCCTCTTCCCCCTATCAGTAATATTAAGGTCAACTAGGTTTCCTGCCCTCGCTGAAAACATGAATGCAAAACTTACCTGCCACAACAGTCAGATGTAAGGTGGAGTTATGACGTCCTCTTGTGTTCTGGGCTTCACAGTAATAATTCCCACTGTGTTCAGCTGTGACGTTAGAGATGGTGAAGATCTGTCCTGATGCTTTTGGTGAGTCTTCATCCTCCTTGTACCAGGTATATTTAGCTGCTGGGTTAGCATCACTGCTACAGGTCAGAGTCACTGAACTGCCCTCCACTATCTCAGCAGAGGGACTCACTGACACAGAGGGAAGCTTTGGAGCATCTGGAGGAGAAATGAGAGACAACTTATGAATTTTTGTTTACAGACCAGTTTTTAGGTATGGACTGCCACAAACCAGGAGGAGCAACATAATTATTGTGATTACTATGTTATTCACCTACTTCAGACATTGTGAGACAGGCTGTTGTCTCCTCTATAAAGCTAACTGGCAGGATACAGTAACCAATAATAGACCTGTATGTGGAACTTGGCCACACATTACCTCGTCATGACCCTTTTGAGTGAAGAAACTTAGTGCCCTCCTACATGGATTACCAGAGACCCCCCCTTCTCTTCCCTGCCACCAATCATTTTTGTCTTAAATCCTATAAAGCAACCTGTAGCAAACCTATATAGAACAGAACATCTGAGAAGAATAGTAATACAGCTCTAGAGTTGGAAGCTCAAGACCTCCTTCGAAATTGTTTTACTCAACCTATACCTCAGTGAACTGCAGCAGCAGACTGTGAATGTGAAACAATCAGAGCCATCAGCCTGGCTGGGTAATAAAGCATTAAAATGTAGTCATTAGTTGCATGATGCTTTTTGAATTACCAGTGTTTTACTCACATTTCACATCTAAGATGTAATTAGATGTGCTCCACCCCAGCTCGTTCAAAGCTTTACAGTCATACTCTCCAGAGTCAGAGGACTGGATGGAGCTGAGGACAAGTTGTGGTTTTTGTCTCTGAGGATGATGGAATAAATTTCCATTCCTCTTGTGCCAGGTATAGTTAGCTGCTGGGTTAGCATCACTGCTACAGGTCAGAGTCACTGAACTGCCCTCCACTATCTCAGCAGAGGGACTCACTGACACAGAGGGAAGCTTTGGAGCATCTGGAGGAGAAAAACATAAAAACGTTGAATTTAAAAATGAATTTGTGCGTCTGAGGATGAAGGAAATAAAGCTGGTTCAGTGTGTTTGGACACTGTCATGTCTACTGATGATCTCTGGTTGGTAAATTAGCTAAATGAGAGCATTAAACAATTTAACACAGACGTGTCAGTGCAATGGCTTAGAGGCTCCAGCAGATGGTGATATAACAGTAGAAGACTGTAAGTAAACTCACACACTGAAGGAGAGGGGAAGTTCTCACATCCTTTTACAGCACAGGAATAGCTGTCTGCAGAATCAGAACTGAAGTCTACATAAGGAGATGTGCCTTCTTTTGTTTTCTGTCCATTCTTGGACCAGATGTAGGAAGTATGATCAGGTAAATGACGACTGCTGTGACACTGAAGGGAAGAAGATGAAGATGATCTGCTGACCTTGAGGTCTAAGTCTGTGTAGAAGGAAAATAAATATTAATTGTATTAATACATACATGCAATTATGCATTTGAATGTGAATTGTTAAATATTCCAGTGAGGATGTTACCTGCGACAGACAAAGTGACTCCAGGTTCACCAGTATAAGCATTGGGATGGTTTGTTATGAACCTGAACTTGTACACAGCTGAGTCGCTCTCTCTCAGGTCTGTGATTCTCAGAGTGCAGTCATTCTTTATCTCATCACAGTCATACTGCACACGACCTGAATACTGTGGGTCATCTTTCAGATACACATTCGCGACATTCTTCTTTTCAATAAACCAGGATGCGTTCTCAACTTTGGTATCAGGGCCATTTATTCTGGATGGGTATCTGTAGCTGCAGTGTATTTCCACTGTTGATCCTTTTACAGCACAGATCTCAGTAGAGGTGTAAGTCACTCCCCAGACATTCTGACCCTGTATCACTGTAACACAGAGCACATCAGGAACCACAATCAAAATCAATGACTTCAGTAAACAATCAGTCAATAAGACAAAAAAGTACTGATGTGATTTGGGGAAAGATAACCTGGACAAGCTTTAAAGTCCTCAATTATCAGACTGATCATCTGCAGTCATTGTCAAAATGTTCCACATGATGCATCTAACTAGAATATAGACTTTTCTGTGTGTTTCAGCTTTGTTCAATTCATTTAAAAAACTGTCAAGAAAATGTCAGAAAAAACATCAAATTAAAAGTCTTCTTACACACTAACTGGAGGCTGACATTCCTGCTTCCTGCTGCCAAAGTATATCAGTGTGCAATTCCTTAACTCTCCATATTGACATAGTTTTCATCTAAACTATAAACTACAACAGCAGAATAGAATTCCTGAAATTCAGTTATCGCTTTTAGTTTTGGTGTGTCACACCAACATTTCAGTGGCCCCATCTGACCACCCTTATGAACACTTTGTGGGCGCGCCACTGGTGGTAGTACATACTGTAAATATTCACAGTGTTTGCACAGTTACACAGTCAGTGCTAAAGAAGAGTGGAAGACGTGCACATGCTTTCTAGAGTTAATCTCTGGCCTGGTTGCTGCTGAGTGTGAAAACTAAAAATAACTGCAGAGCACTGAGGCGGAGGAAACTGTTTACAGCAGCTCTGATACAAAGATAAAATAAAAGCCAATCAGTACTATCGACACAGAACACATAAATATCACACTGAGCTTACTGAATACAGAAGGATCTAGCAGGGTTTGGTGCAGATGATGATACGATGATGATATAAGAAAAGTTGAGACAATATAACTTGATTTCACTGTGAGACCAATATCCCTCCAAAACACTTCACCATGATAAAAGTAGCTGCAGATAGAAACTAACTGTCGGCCACTTGAGCTGTCGCCTCTGCAACCAGGGTCGACTTTAGAACTGATTAAACAAACCAAGACCCTATGCATATGGGCTGTTTCCACATTTGCACACAAAAGTAATATTTGTCATGTTTCTGGGAAGCTTTCCTTTCACACAACTCTGATCTGCTTATTTCCACATGTGACCTTCAGTCCCACATTTTCCCAGATTCCCCTCTTTTAATGTGATGAATGTAACTGTAGATCTACAGTACCTGACACAGAGAGGAGGAAGACGACAAATCCTCTGGCTGCTGCAGTTAGACTCATAGCTGCTCCTCTCGTCTCTCTGTGTGAGACAATAAAACCTGTCAGTAGATAAAATAATGCTCACAGCAGGTAAACAGCATCAGTTACATCAATAAACTGTTTCTACTCACAGTGAAGAAGGGCGTCGTCTTCAAAGATGCCTTTCCTCTGTTGTCAGTGAGCAGAAGTTAGATATCAGTATGTTAAACGTCTACATTTCCTTCCTGGTTAGATTATTAACATTCATGATGAGTCGAATTCAGTGGTCAGAAGGCTAGAGAGGCGTTACATGAATTCAAGTCTGTTTACTAAATAAATACCCACATATCGACAAAGTTGGGTTGTTTTGAAAAATTTAGTTTAAACAACAGAATTATGATATCAAAGCTGTTTTGCTGCAAACATCCGACTGACACCACAAGAGAGCATTCATAAAGAGAAAAGAAAAACAGACAGACAGTTCATGTCTATGTGCGCCACAGGATGTCACACAGTCTGCAGCTGTAGTGACAGAACAGGAACGTATTCAACCTGTGAACCATGAGGCAGTTTTATTGAACAGGATGGAATGAAGAGTATTAGTTAAAAGAAGGGATGGAAAATGATGTGCATTTTTGTTTCTCAGCTGGTTTCTTCTCTGGTCACTCTGTGGTCAGGTTGCTGAGAGAGGTGAGAAACTCACATGCCTGTTAGAGTTAACCAAACATGATCATGTCTTCTGACCACTCAAAGTGCTTTTTACACTATGAGTCACACACATTCATACACACACTGATACACTAATGGCCGAGGCTACAATACAAGGTGCCACCTGCTACTCAGTTTAACACACTCACACACCAATGGAACAGCCGTATCTTGCTCAAGGATACTTCCACATGTGGGCTGGAGGATGGTGGGCGCCCTGCCCTACCTCCTGAGCTACAGCCGCCCCACACATAATTTGATGGACAGGTAGGATTTCGTATCGACACACATTGGTGATGCAATGATGTTGACTAGAACTATACTTTGATGGAATTTGGCTTGTTTAGGTGGTTCAGTTGTGGATAAACTGTGTGTAGAGAAGTCCTACATTCAAATTAGAAAAAAACAAAACAAAAAAGAGTCACCCTATGTTTAAAAAAAACAGCCAAAAACCTACCTGCATGTCTAGATACCACTGGAGGTAAAAGAGAAAATGTGTCTATTTATAATTTGGGTGAACTGACCCTTTAAAGCAGACAGTGGAGGGAGCACTCAGAGTGATGAAGCCTGAATGTGTCACACTGAAGCTTCCCCACTAGAGGACAGTGAAACATCACAGATACTGAATCAGCACCCTGAAACAACACTTTACCATCCATCACTGGTTGATGACTCAAATTTAAATTCACTCCTGGTTCATGTTCACATTTTATCAGTAAAACCTTTGGCAGTTTAAGTCTTGAAAAAAAGAAGCTGATTTTTCACAATATATTTATTATGTGGAATTACATGATAACATTTTCCATAACAAATTCAATGTCTACACTTCTGTAATATAACTGTACAGGTAGAAATAAGCTTGCATAGTTTAAGCAGTGAGTTATAAGTCAGTGAGTCACACAGCACCTGACCATCAGCTGATCTAAACTATAAATCATGTTTGACACCTCGACATGATTCAGTTCAAGCTGCCAACACCACATTCTTCTAAACGTTGTGCTACATGCTGCTGCTGACTGCCTGTGCTGCTGACTCCTACCTGCTGCTGCTACTGAAAACTGACATTAAGTTAAAGGCTGAATGGACCTAACAGGTACAGGCCCAGGGGCTCCAAGGCCTCCATCTACAAAGTGTCACTCAGAGTAACACACACCAACCAGGAAGGGACTAAAAATGAAGCCAAGCAGACACACAGAAACAGAAAAAGAGGCAAAGTCACAACAAAGTCTGTGTTTTGATCCAGTGTAGGAGAGGTGGTGAGGCCTTTTGCATATCTGTGCATATTGTCTCATAATGGACCTACAAGTAAATGTATCCACTTCCCCCACATCCTCCACAGCCTCACTCTCCACACTGATATTTCCATGTGGTACTACTTTGTTTCCATCAGGTGAGTCCCGCCTCTGGTTCAAGTGCATCTGAAGACAATCACATAAAACTTGTGTAAAGTTATGGTTGGAACTGTGACTATAAATCTGAAGTGGGCCTGTTTTATTTGATGCAGGAGGCTCTAACCTGACTGGACTTCACACCAGGTCTTCCTGCTCCTCTGTGTCTTCTGTCTGTGCTGCAGCGTCTGAGACGTTCTCATACGCAGGACATGAGTCTAACTGATGGAGAGAGACCACAAAATGAGGCTTATTCATGAAACTTGCATATATTAAGAGTTTTATTTGATTTCATTGATTTGCTGAAAGTTTGTTTTGGCCAAATTCTTTACTGGTTCCTACTCAGCAAGTTGTGTTTTAAACATGAATTTGCTTCACATCTCCTTCATGTTCAAGTGTTTTTATGAGCCAAGTTATTAGAACTGTGATATAGAGGAAGTTTTGTCAACAGGGCCTCTCTTTCTCTCTCACCTCTATCTCTACAGGTTTCTGTGGTTCAGTGGTGAAGCTCAGAGTTTTCTTCTTCCTGGATCGAGTCAACAACAAATACAGAAGGTTAGAACAAAATAAAGAGCAGTGACTGAACTGATGGATTTTTATTGTCTTACCTCGTCCACAGACTCAGGAGAAGCAGAAGAGTCAGCACCAAGACCACCAGAGTCAACCTGATGATATTCATTACTGAATGATGTAGAAATATACACAGATATGTGATACAACTCATTAGTAGGATTATTTTGATAAATCACTTTGCCATGTCATTCTGTCTGTTAGTCAGTCAGTGTCATCTACCTCTGACAGGACCTGCCACAACAGTCAGATGTAAGGTGGAGTTATGACGTCCTCTTGTGTTCTGGGCTTCACAGTAATAATTCCCACTGTGTTCAGCTGTGACGTTAGAGATGGTGAAGATCTGTCCTGATGCTTTTGGTGAGTCTTCATTCTCCTTGTACCAGGTATATTTAGCTGCTGGGTTAGCATCACTGCTACAGGTCAGAGTCACTGAACTGCCCTCCACTATCTCAGCAGAGGGACTCACTGACACAGAGGGAAGCTTTGGAGCATCTGGAGGAGAAAAACATAAAAACGTTGAATTTAAAAATGAATTTGTGCGTCTGAGGATGAAGGAAATAAAGCTGGTTCAGTGTGTTTGGACACTGTCATGTCTACTGATGATTTCTGGTTGGTAAATTAGCTAAATGAGAGCATTAAACAATTTAACACAGACGTGTCAGTGCAATGGCTTAGAGGCTCCAGCAGATGGTGATATAACAGTAGAAGACTGTAAGTAAACTCACACACTGAAGGAGAGGGGAAGTTCTCACATCCTTTTACAGCACAGGAATAGCTGTCTGCAGAATCAGAACTGAAGTCTACATAAGGAGATGTGCCTTCTTTTATTTTCTGTCCATTCTTGTACCAGATGTAGGAAGTATGATCAGGTAAATGACGACTGCTGTGACACTGAAGGTAAGAAGATGAAGATGATCTGCTGACCTTGAGGTCTAAGTCTGTGTAGAAGGAAAATAAATATTAATTGTATTAATACATACATGCAATTATGCATTTGAATGTGAATTGTTAAATATTCCAGTGAGGATGTTACCTGCGACAGACAAAGTGACTCCAGGTTCACCAGTATAAGCATTGGGATGGTTTGTTATGAACCTGAACTTGTACACAGCTGAGTCGCTTTCTCTCAGGTCTGTGATTCTCAGAGTGCTGTCATTCTTTATCTCATCACAGTCATACTGCACACGACCTGAATACTGTGGGTCATCTTTCAGATACACATTCGCGACATTCTTCTTTTCAATAAACCAGGATGCGTTCTCAACTTTGGTATCAGGGCCATTTATTCTGGATGGGTATCTGTAGCTGCAGTGTATTTCCACTGTTGATCCTTTTACAGCACAGATCTCAGTAGAGGTGTAAGTCACTCCCCAGTCATCCTGACCCTGTATCACTGTAACACAGAGCACATCAGGAACCACAATCAAAATCAATGACTTCAGTAAACAATCAGTCAATAAGACAAAAAAGTACTGATGTGATTTGGGGAAAGATAACCTGGACAAGCTTTAAAGTCCTCAATTATCAGACTGATCATCTGCAGTCATTGTCATAAAATGTTCCACAAGATGCATCTAACTAGAATATAGACTTTTCTGTGTGTTTCAGCTTTGTTCAATTCATTTAAAAAACTGTCAAGAAAATGTCAGAAAAAACATCAAATTAAAAGTCTTCTTACACACTAACTGGAGGCTGACATTCCTGCTTCCTGCTGCCAAAGTATATCAGTGTGCAATTCCTTAACTCTCCATATTGACATAGTTTTCATCTAAACTATAAACTACAACAGCAGAATAGAATTCCTGAAATTCAGTTATCGCTTTTAGTTTTGGTGTGTCACACCAACATTTCAGTGGCCCCATCTGACCACCCTTATGAACACTTTGTGGGCGCGCCACTGGTGGTAGTACATACTGTAAATATTCACAGTGTTTGCACAGTTACACAGTCAGTGCTAAAGAAGAGTAGAAGACATGCACATGCTTTCTAGAGTTAATCTCTGGTCTGGTTGCTGCTGAGTGTGAAAACTAAAAATAACTGCAGAGCACTGAGGCGGAGGAAACTGTTTACAGCAGCTCTGATACAAAGATAAGATAAAAGCCAATCAGTACTATCGACACAGAACACGGAAATATCACACTGTACTCATACAATACAGAAGGAACTAGCAGGGTTTGGTGCAGATGATGATACGATGATATTTGAAAAGTTGAGACAATATAACTTGATTTCACTGTGAGACCAATGTCCCTCCAAAACAGTTCACCATGATAAAAGTAGCTGCAGATAGAAACTAACTGTCGGCCACTTGAGCTGTCGCCTCTGCAACCAGGGTCGACTTTAGAACTGATTAAACAAACCAAGACCCTATGCATATGGGCTGTTTCCACATTTGCACACAAAAGTAATATTTGTCATGTTTCTGGGAAGCTTTCCTTTCACACAACTCTGATCTGCTTATTTCCACATGTGACCTTCAGTCCCACATTTTCCCAGATTCCCCTCTTTTAATGTGATAAATGTAACTGTAGATCTACAGTACCTGACACAGAGAGGAGGAAGACGACAAATCCTCTGGCTGCTGCAGTTAGACTCATAGCTGCTCCTCTCGTCTCTCTGTGTGAGACAATAAAACCTGTCAGTAGATAAAATAATGCACACAGCAGGTAAACAGCATCAGTTACATCAATAAACTGTTTCTACTCACAGTGAAGAAGGACATCGTCTTCAAAGATGCCTTTCCTCTGTTGTCAGTGAGCAGAAGTTAGATATCAGGATGTTAAATGTCTACATTTCCTTCCTGGTTAGATTATTAACATGCAAGATGAGACAAATTCAGTGGTCAGAAGGCTAGAGAGGTGCTATATGAAACATCTGACTGACACCACAAGAGAGCATTCATAAAGACAAAAGAAAAACAGACAGACAGTTCATCTCTATGTGCGCTACAGGATGTCGCACAGTCTGCAGCTGTAGTGACAGAACAGGAACGTATTCAACCTGTGAACCATGAGGCAGTTTTATTGAACAGGATGGAATGAAGAGTATTAGTTAAAAGAAGGGATGGAAAATGATGTGCATTTTTTTTTCCCAGTTGGTTTCTTCTCTCATCACTCTGTGGTCAGGTTGCTTCTGTTTTCAGAGAAATGCAGAACACTGAGAGGTGAGAAACTCACATGCCTGTTAGAGTTAACCAAACATGATCATGTCTTCTGACCACTCAAAGTGCTTTTCACACTATGAGTCACACACATTCATACACTAGTGGCCAAGGCTACCATACAAAGGTGCCACCTGCAACTCTTTTTTTTAACACACTAAGGGTCCGTCCCAATACTCACACTTCCCCTCAAAATTGGCCCTCGCCCTTGTTTTGTGCGTTCCTGTGAAGGGCTAGGGTGTCCCCAACTTTAGGGAACCCATCTCAACTGATGGGAAGACTGAATTTCCCAGCATGCATTGTGAAACTATCCAGCCAGGCGAGTTTTCCAGGAAGATGGCAGCCTCCATGAGAAAGCTGTCACACAATTGTATGCATTGTTATCTGTAAGCGTTGAGTTAGAATATGAATGCTTGAAAATCGCTAATTCACAATTTAGCCGACATGAATATCTACAGAGTTCTCCGTGAAGCCATTAATGCTGCACACATTTAGGTAGTTTTATCGATATGCATGATGAGCGTGCCTGCATTTACACAACCACTTTACAACCACTGGAGCCGGCATTTTGGAAATGAGTGCAAGAAGCCTACGTCGACGATACACAGACACAGAGGGAAGCTTTGGAGCATCTGTATATGAATATAGATCATTATAAGTTGATCAATAAATCATCAGTTAGACACCCCTGCCTCCTAAAAGCCCACTTGTTAAAAACCCCACAGCTCAGCGTGTAATGCTGGCCTCTTGTTGAAAACTTTAAGCTTGTACTACACTTCATGTGCAGTCTGCGGAGTGCCCCTTTAATGAGGATGATAAATGGTAATTAGACTTGAAAAGCGCCTTTCAAGTCCTCCGACCACTCAAAGCGCTTTTACACCAAATCACATTCACCCATTCACTCACTGGTGGCCGAGGCTACCATACAAGTTGCCACCTGCTACTCAGTAACCATTCACTCACACTCACACATCAATGTCACATCCATCAGGAGTTATCTGGTGTTCAGTATCGTGCCCAAGGATACTTCAAAGTGTGGGCTGGAGGAGCTGGGGATCAAACTCCGATCTTCCAATTAGTAGATTTTCTCTGTTGCTTGCAAACTGTATTTTACTCACATTGCACATCAGTAGAGATGAATTCAGACGTCCTCCTCCCCAGCTCGTTCTCAGCTGTACAGTAATACTGTCCAGAGTCAGAGGACTGGATGGAGCTGAAGACAAGCTGTGGTTCTTCACTGAGATGTTTATGATCTGGATTTGTACTCCTCTTGTACCAGGTATAGTTAGCTGCTGGGTTAGCATCACTGCTACAGGTCAGAGTCACTGAACTGCCCCCCTTCACGTCAGTAGAGGGACTCACTGACACAGAGGGAAGCTGTGGAGCATCTGGAGGACAAATAAACATGCATTAACCTTCAACCGAGAATGTTATCATAAAACATAATCAGTTTTGTTTGTTGATGTTTTGCTTCCTAAAGAGAATCAGGAAGAAATTAAGGAAAGTAAAACAGAATACATTCTCTTTTGTTTTTAATGTTTGATCATTGTCACTGTCCAGGGTGCTGATCCTGGAGCTCACTGTCCAGGGTGCTGATCCTGGAGCTCACTGTCCAGGGTGCTGATCCTGGAGCTCACTGTCCAGGGTGCTGATCCTGGAGCTCACACTTAACTGTGGTCATTTTGAGTCTCCTCCTGGTTGGTACATGTTAAATAAAGTGACATTTTGCACGTGAAGGCCAGAGGGGCCTCCTGACACTTTGGGCCCCTGGGCCTGTGCCTGGTAAACTCCTTCAGTAATCCATGCTAAATCTGAGAGGCAGTCCAGAGGACTCCTGTTCACTTCAGTAAGCTGCTGCAGGTAATGCAAACAATCAAAGGGAAACAATGCAGTAACACCTGATAGTGTGCAGGGCTAATAACTTGGGATATGGGGTCCATTTTCATCCAACACACTCGTCAGAACACAATTTGCTCGACAGTTTCTAACGTGTACATTAAACACTGACCAGCTGCAATAAATAGCAGTATAATAGCAATATTTGATTTCATGGACTCAGACCGCTCACCTCTACTAGTCCTCCTAAATAGCACCCTGTAGTGCCACTGAGTAGATTATTAACTAGTCTTAAACCCAGTGCTGTTTAATCAGAGCAGAAGACAAATGAGATGTTAAAGGGTTAATAACAAACACAAAAGACTGCACAACAAACACTGTTCAAATGACCTATTACCAAAAAGACACTAACTCATCAGGCCAAACAACACGAGTAAGAGGGGAAGAAAAGAAAAGATCTTAACTGCTATGATGCATTTTTTTTTTAATTAAGCGAGATGAAACAATAAAGCACAAGTACAAAATCTAAATGTAAATACATGGGGTTAAAAGTACAAACAAATACAAAACAAAAACACTTCAGATATGTGTATAAAGAAGACAGGGATGTAAATAATTCATGAGCAGGTGCAGTGTAGAGATAATTCACAAAATAAGCATAAGGATTCTGATAAATGACACTTGACTCAACAATAAAACCAGCTGTGTTCAAACTGGTAAAACATAAAATCAAATAAAAAAGAGGAAACAAGGAAAACATGGTAAAGATATATTGTATACAGAATGAGAGAAATGTACTTGACAGGATGATGGAAGTTGTCTGTTATCAGTAAAATAGAACTCACTACTAATATCTAGTGGCAACAGTTGGAAACTGCAACTATCAGCAAACACATGTTCCCCTTCAACAGGGAAGCAGCAAAATAATAATATTTAATAAGCTGTAACTTATAATACATAAGAGATCTCAGGTGTGATTTGTCACCACGGAGACATTTTGCAGTCCTTCCATGTCACAGTTTAAACTTTGAGGTCTGCACTGCCTCTCTGTAACTACATTTACATGCACAAAATATTCTGGATTTTTCCTTTTATTTAAAAAAAAAGACAATGTTCCTACTAAACTGTTCATGTACATGGCTAATGAAAATGAATATCCCACTTATATTCCTGTAAACATGCAGCCATGCAGACTGTCAGTGACAATCAGGGCCCATATTCTTAAAGCTTCCAACGTACAAAGAGTTGCTCCAAAGTACAAAATTGAAATACCAAGAAATTTCTAAAAATTGTGACGTTTTCTCATTTTTCCTTGTAACTTCGTAAAGATGAAAATTATTCACAAAGCATCTTAGCCCTACTTATGAATCCTCCTCATGCCAGTTGATCTTGAAGGCTGAAATCAGGTGTGATCAAATGAACCACACACTCATTTTCAAGGTCTCAGTAATTATCCCATAATTTTGAAAAAGCAAAAGTTGTTTTCTTGTGATAAATTATCTCAAGAATCAACATGCATTAAACCAAACAAAATAATTAACTTGTGATCTTGATGTAACTGCATTAAAAAAAATCTCGGCTTCTGTAGTACGTTGAATTCATGAATTTGAGTTTCTCTAAGATGTAAAATTGTCTCTTTGTACATTCTTGAGACCCATCCTGAGAAATGTGTTTTAAAAATCAAAAGTTACCCGATTATATATCTGACATATCAGATTGTAAATGCAATGCCTGCTGTGGTCATCTGGTTTTGTTGACTGTGCTGTACAATGCAGCTGGATCCTCTCCACCTCCCCGACCTCTGGTTCTGTAGATAGTATCAAATAACATCATTCTAATTATATACAAACAAACTAACAATAGAGAGCGGGAAAATGCAATGCATTGATTTCACAGTTATGTCATTTTACTTGTAGTGAGGATAACGTTGGTGTGTGAGGAGCTGCTCACCTCGGGGCAGTTCTGGCACTGTTGAACTTGACGGTAACGTACTCAACGTCTTCTCGTTGCTCCGTGTGTCTGAGGGGCTGAGCTGGTCTCATGTTGGAGTAGAGAGGATCTGCCTGGTTGTTGGAGAAATGGATGCTGGCATACTGAAGGTCACCCTGCTCCTCTGGCTGTCTCTGACCAGGTAGACATCACAGAGACAACATTTATTTTAAATAAGGCAGAGGATTACAACCAGGACAGAAAAAGTCAAAGCAACAGCAGCTGTTGTAATAATGTGTTTAATATCACTGCTTCACCAACATGCTGCTGTATGACAGAAGAAGAGGAAAGGACAAAAAGCAGGTGAGACTCTGAAAGTACCAGGAGTTTAGGCCCCGTCCGCATGTGTGTATATATATATATATAAATATTTTTTTTTTTTTCAGAAATGGAAATTTTTGTCGACATTTTAAAAAAGAAAATTCTGTCCACACAATCTTTGTTCTACAAAATATCTCTGTTTACTCAAGAACACAAAAACGGCCCAAACACTTGTCAGCATTAGTTATCTTTGATGGTCTCCCCCATCACAAAGGTGATGATCTTCAGGGATGTTGCAAGCTACAATGGGACATCAAGAAAAGCAGGTGGCTAGGTTTAGGCTACAACAGCACATGATTTGGCTCTACATTCATACAGGAAGCAAACACCAGGTTCCTGGGTTGAAGTCCAGGGTTTATTGGAGCCATCTATCACCCCACCCACCCACTCTATAGGGACTGTCCAGCTCCTTATATCACATCGTTACTGGCAGCATTTCAAATTGATGCTGTCCGGCGGTGTACCATTCCCCCATGACAGGTGCTGTTTGGACGCATTATGAACTGAGTCGGGGAAAATATCCGCTAAGAAAAAAAAAAAAAACACAAACTGTAATTGTGTAGACAAGACCTTGGTCACATCCAAGACAAGAGACGAATCAAAGAGAGCATGATAGAAATTAACATCTGTAAAGAAGGATGTGAAAAGAGCAACATGAGGTTCCTCTCAGTCAGATGAGTGGTTGACTCAGCAGTGTGAATGAACAGGAACCAGAATTTATTTTGTTCCTGAATAATAAACGTCACTTTTCTCACCTGTTCCCTGTTGTCTGCTCTCTCTCCAGGCTCAGACGAGTCCCTGGAAGCTCTCTTTTTTCTGGTCCAGAGAATCAATCGAAAAAAAATAAAAAATCATTCAAAGTTTTAGGTGTGACAAACTGACTTTCAGTGATTTAACAAACAATGATTCGGTCAAAACAGAAGTGCTCACCTGATCCACAGGAACACAGCGAGGAGTATGACAGCCAGGAGAACAACAGTGATTGTTCCAGCAGCTACTAACTTCCCTGCTCCTGAGGAACTACGATCTAAACAAAACACAGTTAATCAGGGTGTTGCAGCATGTTTGGGCCCATTCGCCCCACAGAGTAATATATGACCAAACAGTGCATGTATTACATCATGGTGAAAGGGATAGTGCACCCAAAAATGAAAATTCAGCCATGATCTATTCAACCATATGCCGAGGGAGGCCCAGGTGAAGTTTTAGAGTCCTCACATCACTCCAACTAGGTTTCCTGCCCTCGCTGAAAACATGAATGTAAAACATACCTGCCACAACAGTCAGATGTAAGGTGGAGTTATGACGTCCTCTTGTGTTCTGGGCTTCACAGTAATAATTCCCACTGTGTTCAGCTGTGACGTTAGAGATGGTGAAGATCTGTCCTGATGCTTTTGGTGAGTCTTCATTCTCCTTGTACCAGGTATATTTAGCTGCTGGGTTAGCATCACTGCTACAGGTCAGAGTCACTGAACTGCCCTCCACTATCTCAGCAGAGGGACTCACTGACACAGAGGGAAGCTTTGGAGCATCTGGAGGAGATTTAGACAGACCTGTGTCATTTAGGCTTGAGCAGTATCATGGTGTTACAGTGTATCAGGGTATTTAGAAATCCCAAATGTAGGACTTTCAGTACTATCGAAACTCTAGATGTTCCTCTTTCTTTCATCTCATACAGAGATGCTGTATTAAGGTGATGTATTAATAATCAGGTGAATCAAGTGATATTGATAGTGTACAGCATGCCTGATTTGCCTATTTGTACTTACACTGAACATCTACTGATAGAGATGACCTGATCTGTCCATATTGATTCTTAGACGTGCAGGAGTAGATTCCTCTGTCCTCAGAGCGGATGGACTTGAAATAGTAATTTCCCTCTGGTCCCTGAAATATTGTGTGGTTCTCCTTGTACCAGGTATAGTTAGCTGCTGGGTTAGCATCACTGCTACAGGTCAGAGTCACTGAACTGCCCTCCACTATCTCAGCAGAGGGACTCACTGACACAGAGGGAAGCGTTGGAGCATCTGGAGGAGAAATGAGAGACAACTTATGAATCTTTGTTTACACACCAGTTTTTAGGTATGGACTGCCACAAACCAGGAGGAGCAACACAATTATTATGGTGACTATGTTATTTACCTACTTCAGACATTGTGAGACAGGTTGTTGTCTCCTCTATAAAGCTAACTGACGGGCTACAGTAACCAATAATAGACCTGTATGTGGTTCTTGGCCACACATTACCTCGTCATGACCCTTTTGAGTGAAGAAACTTAGTGCCCTCCTACATGGATTACCAGAGACCCCCCCTTCTCTTCCCTGCCACCAATCATTTTTGTCTTAAATCCTATAAAGCAACCTGTAGCAAACCTATATAGAACAGAACATCTGAGAAGAATATTAATACAGCTCTAGATTTGGAAGCTCAAGACCTCCTTTGAAATTGTTTTACTCAACCTATACCTCAGTGAACTGCAGCAGCAGACTGTGAATGTGAAACAATCAGAGCCATCAGCCTGGCTGGGTAATAAAGCTTTAAAATGTAGTCATTAGTTGCATGATGCTTTTTGAATTAGCAGTGTTTTACTCACATTTCACATCTAAGATGTAATTAGATGTGCTCCACCCCAGCTCGTTCAAAGCTTTACAGTCATACTCTCCAGAGTCAGAGGACTGGATGGAGCTGAAGACAAGTTGTGGTTTTTGTCTCTGAAGATGATGGAATAAATTTCCATTCCTCTTGTGCCAAGTATATTTAGCTGCTGGGTTAGCATCACTGCTACAGGTCAGAGTCACTGAACTGCCCTCCACTATCTCAGCAGAGGGACTCACTGACACAGAGGGAAGCTTTGGAGCATCTGGAGGAGAAAAACAAGAACAATTAATTTGAAGATGAGTGTGTGTGTGTGTGTGTGTGTGTGTGTGTGTGTGTGTGTGTGTGTGTGTGTGTCTGTGTCTGTGTGTCTGTGTGTAACTGTCCAACATTTCAGCAGCATCACTGTCATGTCTACTGATGATCTCTGGTTGGTAAATTAGCTAAATGAGAGCATTAAACAATTTAACACAGACGTGTCAGTGCAATGGCTTACAGGCTCCAGCAGATGGTGTTATAACAGTAGAAGACTGTAAGTAAACTCACACACTGAAGGAGAGGGGAAGCCTCCACATCCTTTTACAGCACAGGAATAGCTGTCTGCAGAATCATAACTGCAGTCTACATAAGGAGATGTGTCTTCTTTTATTTTCTGTCCATTCTTGTACCAGATGTAGGAAGTATGATCAGGTAAATAACGACTGCTGTGACACTGAAGGTAAGAAGATGAAGATGATCTGCTGACCTTGAGATCTAAATATGTGTAGAAGGAACATAAATATTAATTGTATTAATACATACATGCAATTATGCATTTGAATGTGAATTGTTAAATATTCTAGTGAGAATGTTACCTGTGACAGACAAAGTGACTCCAGGTTCACCAGTATAAGCATTGGGATGGTTTGTTATGAACCTGAACTTGTACACAGCTGAGTCGCTCTCTCTCAAGTCTGTGATTCTCAGAGTGCAGTCATTCTTTATCTCATCACGGTCATACTGCACACGACCTGAATACTGTGGGTCATCTTTCAGATACACATTCTCGACATTCTTCTTTTCAATAAACCAGAATGCTTTCTCAACTTTGGTATCAGGGCCATTTATTCTGAATGGGTATCTGTAGATGCAGTGTATTTCCACTGTTGATCCTTTTACAGCACAGATCTCAGTAGAGGTGTAAGTCACTCCCCAGTCATCCTGACCCTGTATCACTGTAACACAGAGCACATCAGGAACCACAATCAAAATCAATGACTTCAGTAAACAATCAGTCAATAAGACAAAAAAGTACTGATGTGATTTGGGGAACGATAACCTGGACAAGCTTTAAAGTCCTCAGTTATCAGACTGATCATCTGCAGTCATTGTCATAAAATGTTCCACAAGATGCATCTAACTAGAATATAGACTTTTCTGTGTGTTTCAGCTTTGTTCAATTTATTTAAAAAACTGTCAAGAAAATGTCAGAAAAACATCAAATTAAAAGTCTTCTTACACACTAACTGGAGGCTGACATTCCTGCTTTTAGGAGGCTGTGGTGCACTTTTTAAACCTAGCAAGAAGGTAGTGGTTTCCTGTTAAACTAGACATGTCAGCATAGCTTGTCAGAAACGGGGCTAAAATATGTTCCAAGTTTAGACATTTTCAAAGGAGTCACTTGAACTCTCACCTCAAGATATCTAAATGAAAATGGTTTCTATGGGAACCCACGAGTCTCCCCTAAACTTCAGAAGGCTTGTTGCCAGTAAATGTTTTGCCGTTATAAGACAATGCACATCAGGTAATTTGCATCATTAACTGTGAAATCAGAAACCAAAGTATATCAGTGTGCAATTCCTTAACTCTCCATATTGACATAGTTTTCATCTAAACTATAAACTACAACAGCAGAATAGAATTCCTGAAATTCAGTTATCGCTTTTAGTTTTGGTGTGTCACACCAACATTTCAGTGGCCCCATCTGACCACCCTTATGAACACTTTGTGGGCGCGCCACTGGTGGTAGTACATACTGTAAATATTCACAGTGTTTGCACAGTTACACAGTCAGTGCTAAAGAAGAGTGGAAGACGTGCACATGCTTTCTAGAGTTAATCTCTGGCCTGGTTGCTGCTGAGTGTGAAAACTAAAAATAACTGCAGAGCACTGAGGCGGAGGAAACTGTTTACAGCACCTCTGATACAAAGATAAGATAAAAGCCAATCATTACTATCGACACAGAACATGGAAATATCACACTGAGCTCACTGAATACAGAAGGAACTAGCAGGGTTTGGTGCAGATGATGACACGATGATGGTATAAGAAAAGTTGAGAAAATATAACTTGATTTCACTGTGAGACCAATATCCCTCCAAAACACTTCACCATGATAAAAGTAGCTGCAGATAGAAACTAACTGTCGGCCACTTGAGCTGTCGCCTCTGCAACCAGGGTCGACTTTAGAACTGATTAAACAAACCAAGACCCTATGCATATGGGCTGTTTCCACATTTGCACACAAAAGTAATATTTGTCATGTTTCTGGGAAGCTTTCCTTTCACACAACTCTGATCTGCTTATTTCCACATGTGACCTTCAGTCCCACATTTTCCCAGATTCCCCTCTTTTAATGTGATGAATGTAACTGTAGATCTACAGTACCTGACACAGAGAGGAGGAAGACGACAAATCCTCTGGCTGCTGCAGTTAGACTCATAGCTGCTCCTCTCGTCTCTCTGTGTGAGACAATAAAACCTGTCAGTAGATAAAATAATGCACACAGCAGGTAAACAGCATCAGTTACATCAATAAACTGTTTCTACTCACAGTGAAGAAGGACGTCGTCTTTGAAGATGCCTTTCCTCTGTTGTCAGTAAGCAGAAGTTAGATATCAGGCTGGTGAATGTCGACATTTCCTTCCTGGTTAGATTATTAACATGCAAGATGAGACAAATTCAGTGGTCAGAAGGCTTGAGAGGCGTTACATGAATTCAAGTTTTAAAAATTCTAGTTTAAATAATAGAGTTATGATATCAAAGCTGTTTTGCTGCAAACATCTGATCGACACCACAAGAGAGCATTCATAAAGACAAAAGAAAAACAGACAGACAGTTCATGTCTATGTGCGCCACACGATGTCACACAGTCTGCAGCTGTAGTGACAGAACAGGAACGTATTCAACCTGTGAACCATGAGGCAGTTTTATTGAACAGGTTTAATGAAGAGTATTAGTTAAAAGAAGGGATGGAAAATGATGTGCATTTTTTTTCTCTCAGTTGGTTTCTTCTCTGGTCACTCTGTGGTCAGGTTGCTGAGAGAGGTGAGAAACTCACATGCCTGTTAGAGTTAACCAAACATGATCATGTCTTCTGACCACTCAAAGTGCTTTTCACACTATGAGTCACACACATTCATACACACACTGATACACTAATGGCCGAGGCTACAATACAAGGTGCCACCTGCTACTCAGTTTAACACACTCACACACCAATGGAACAGCCGTATCTTGCTCAAGGATACTTCCACATGTGGGCTGGAGGATGGTGGGTGCCCTGCCCTACCTCCTGAGCTACAGCCGCCCCACACATAATTTGATGGACAGGTAGGATTTCGTATCGACACACATTGGGGATGCGATGATGTTGACTAGAACTATACTTTGATGGGCTTTGGCTTGTTTAGGTGGTTCAGTTGTGGATAAACTGTGTGTAGAGAAGTCCTACATTCAAATTAGAAAAAAACAAAACAAAAAAGAGTCACCCTATGTTTAAAAAAAACAGCCAAAAACCTACCTGCATGTCTAGATACCACTGGAGGTAAAAGAGAAAATGTGTCTATTTATAATTTGGGTGAACTGACCCTTTAAAGCAGACAGTGGAGGGAGCACTCAGAGTGATGAAGCCTGAATGTGTCACACTGAAGCTTCCCCACTAGAGGACAGTGAAACATCACAGATACTGAATCAGCACCCTGAAACAACACTTTACCATCCATCACTGGTTGATGACTCAAATTTAAATTCACTCCTGGTTCATGTTCACATTTTATCAGTAAAACCTTTGGCAGTTTAAGTCTTGAAAAAAAGAAGCTGATTTTTCACAATATATTTATTATGTGGAATTACATGATAACATTTTCCATAACAAATTCAATGTCTACACTTCTGTAATATAACTGTACAGGTAGAAATAAGCTTGCATAGTTTAAGCAGTGAGTTATAAGTCAGTGAGTCACACAGCACCTGACCATCAGCTGATCTAAACTATAAATCATGTTTGACACCTCGACATGATTCAGTTCAAGCTGCCAACACCACATTCTTCTAAACGTTGTGCTACATGCTGCTGCTGACTGCCTGTGCTGCTGACTCCTACCTGCTGCTGCTACTGAAAACTGACATTAAGTTAAAGGCTGAATGGACCTAACAGGTACAGGCCCAGGGGCTCCAAGGCCTCCATCTACAAAGTGTCACTCAGAGTAACACACACCAACCAGGAAGGGACTAAAAATGAAGCCAAGCAGACACACAGAAACAGAAAAAGAGGCAAAGTCACAACAAAGTCTGTGTTTTGATCCAGTGTAGGAGAGGTGGTGAGGCCTTTTGCATATCTGTGCATATTGTCTCATAATGGACCTACAAGTAAATGTATCCACTTCCCCCACATCCTCCACAGCCTCACTCTCCACACTGATATTTCCATGTGGTACTACTTTGTTTCCATCAGGTGAGTCCCGCCTCTGGTTCAAGTGCATCTGAAGACAATCACATAAAACTTGTGTAAAGTTATGGTTGGAACTGTGACTATAAATCTGAAGTGGGCCTGTTTTATTTGATGCAGGAGGCTCTAACCTGACTGGACTTCACACCAGGTCTTCCTGCTCCTCTGTGTCTTCTGTCTGTGCTGCAGCGTCTGAGACGTTCTCATACGCAGGACATGAGTCTAACTGATGGAGAGAGACCACAAAATGAGGCTTATTCATGAAACCTGCATATATTAAGAGTTTTATTTGATTTCATTGATTTGCTGAAAGTTTGTTTTGGCCAAATTCTTTACTGGTTCCTACTCAGCAAGTTGTGTTTTAAACATGAATTTGCTTCACATCTTCATGTTCAAGTGTTTTTATGAGCCAAGTTATTAGAACTGTGATATAGAGGAAGTTTTGTCAACAGGGCCTCTCTTTCTCTCTCACCTCTATCTCTACAGGTTTCTGTGGTTCAGTGGTGAAGCTCAGAGTTTTCTTCTTCCTGGATCGAGTCAACAACAAACACAGAAGGTTAGAACAAAATAAAGAGCAGTGACTGAACTGATGGATTTTTATTGTCTTACCTCGTCCACAGACTCAGGAGAAGCAGAAGAGTCAGCACCAAGACCACCAGAGTCAACCTGACGATATTCATTACTGAATGATGTAGAAATATACACAGATATGTGATACAACTCATTAGTAGGATTATTTTGATAAATCACTTTGCCATGTCAATCTGTCTGTTAGTCAGTCAGTGTCATCTACCTCTGACAGGACCTGCCACAACAGTCAGATGTAAGGTGGAGTTATGACGTCCTCTTGTGTTCTGGGCTTCACAGTAATAATTCCCACTGTGTTCAGCTGTGACGTTAGAGATGGTGA
Organism: Epinephelus lanceolatus; assembly: GCF_041903045.1. Lineage (NCBI taxonomy): Eukaryota > Metazoa > Chordata > Actinopteri > Perciformes > Serranidae > Epinephelus > Epinephelus lanceolatus. The sequence goes on from NC_135736.1 coordinate 44,875,831, forward strand.
AGATCTGTCCTGATGCTTTTGGTGAGTCTTCATCCTCCTTGTACCAGGTGTATTTAGCTGCTGGGTTAGCATCACTGCTACAGGTCAGATTCACTGAACTGCCCTCCACTATCTCAGCAGAGGGACTCACTGACACAGAGGGAAGCTTTGGAGCATCTGGAAAACATAAAATAATTTAACCAACATGAATATATATTCATGTGTTGTGTTGAATAGAGTTAAATGTATGCTTGTGGAAGTATTGGAAACTTTAGAGGTAGTTTTGTGATTGAAATTTGACGAAGATAAATAAAGCATTTATCAGTAGCACATTTTTTTTATACTGAACTTAATAACTGAATATTTTCATAAATATGATCTGTTAGTTGTTTTTTTTAAATAAGCTGTCTTAAATTAGTTATAAATACCAGGCTACATTTTTGGCAACGCAAACTGCTAGTACAGGAGCATCATCTGTAGGAAGCAGGGTTGATGACAGGACAGAAGCCTGAGGTGGTGTTTTGGATTACTGATGATTTGAATCCCCAGAACATCATTTCAGATCTGGGAGCCAACTGTTAATAAAACTACCTTTTCATCATCTGCTGTAGCTGCTCAGTGAACTGCAGCAGCAGACTGTGAATGTGAAACAATCAGAGCCATCAGCCTGGCTGGGTAATAAAGCTTTAAAATGTAGTCATTAGTTGCATGATGCTTTTTGAATTAGCAGTGTTTTACTCACATTTTACATCTGTAGAGATGTAATTAGACGACCTCCTCCCCAGCTCGTTCTCAGCTTTACAGTAATACTCTCCAGAGTCAGAGGACTGGATGGAGCTGAAGACAAGCTGTGGATTTTGTCTCTGAGGATGATGGTGTAAATGTCCACCCTCCTTGTACCAGGTATATTTAGCTGCTGGGTTAGCATCACTGCTACAGGTCAGAGTCACTGAACTGCCCTCTACTATCTCAGCAGAGGGACTCACTGACACAGAGGGAAGCTGTGGAGCATCTGGAGGACAAATAAACATGCATTAACCTTCAACTGAGAATGTTATCATAAAACATAATCAGTTTTGTATGTTGATGTTTTGCTTCCTAAAATGAATCAGGAAGAAATTAAGGAAAGTAAAACAGAATACATTCTCTTTTGTTTTTAATGTTTGATCATTGTCACTGTCCAGGGTGCTGATCCTGGAGCTCACTGTCCAGGGTGCTGATCCTGGAGCTCACTGTCCAGGGTGCTGATCCTGGAGCTCACACTTAACTGTGGTCATTTTGAGTCTCCTCCTGGTTGGTACATGTTAAATAAAGTGACATTTTGCAGGTGAAGGCCAGAGGCCCCCCCGGACACTTTGGGCCCCTGGGCCTGTGCCTGGTAAACTCCTTCAGTAATCCATGCTAAATCTGAGAGGCAGTCCAGAGGACTCCTGTTCACTTCAGTAAGCTGCTGCAGGTAATGCAAACAATCAAAGGGAAACAATGCAGTGCTGTTTAATCAGAGCAGAAGACAAATGAGATGTTAAAGGGTTAATAACAAACACAAAAGACTGCACAACAAACACTGTTCAAATGACCTATTACCAAAAAGACACTAACTCATCAGGCCAAACAACACGAGTAAGAGGGGAAGAAAAGAAAAGATCTTAACTGCTATGATGCATTTTTTTTTAATTAAGCGAGATGAAACAATAAAGCACAAGTACAAAATCTAAATGTAAATACATGGGGTTAAAAGTACAAACAAATACAAAACAAAAACACTTCAGATATGTGTATGAAGAAGACAGGGATGTAAATAACTCATGAGCCGGTGCAGTGTAGAGATAATTCACAAAATAAGCATAAGGATTCTGATAAATGACACTTAACTCAACAATAAAACCAGCTGTGTTCAAACTGGTAAAACATAAAATCAAATAAAAAAGAGGAAACAAGGAAAACATGGTAAAGATATATTGTATACAGAATGAGAGAAATGTACTTGACAGGATGATGGAAGTTGTCTGTTATCAGTAAAATAGAACTCACTACTAATATCTAGTGGCAACAGTTGGAAACTGCAACTATCAGCAAACACATGTTCCCCTTCAACAGGGAAGCAGCAAAATAATAATATTTAATAAGCTGTAACTTATAATACATAAGAGATCTCAGGTGTGATTTGTCACCACGGAGACATTTTGCAGTCCTTCCATGTCACAGTTTAAACTTTGAGGTCTGCACTGCCTCTCTGTAACTACATTTACATGCACAAAATATTCTGGATTTTTCCTTTTATTTAAAAAAAAAGACAATGTTCCTACTAAACTGTTCATGTACATGGCTAATGAAAATGAATATCCCACTTATATTCCTGTAAACATGCAGCCATGCAGACTGTCAGTGACAATCAGGGCCCATATTCTTAAAGCTTCCAACGTACAAAGAGTTGCTCCAAAGTACAAAATTGAAATACCAAGAAATTTCTAAAAATTGTGACGTTTTCTCATTTTTCCTTGTAACTTCGTAAAGATGAAAATTATTCACAAAGCATCTTAGCCCTACTTATGAATCCTCCTCATGCCAGTTGATCTTGAAGGCTGAAATCAGGTGTGATCAAATGAACCACACACTCATTTTCAAGGTCTCAGTAATTATCCCATAATTTTGAAAAAGCAAAAGTTGTTTTCTTGTGATAAATTATCTCAAGAATCAACATGCATTAAACCAAACAAAATAATGAACTTGTGATCTTGATGTAACTGCATTAAAAAAAATCTCGGCTTCTGTAGTACGTTGAATTCATGAATTTGAGTTTCTCTAAGATGTAAAATTGTCTCTTTGTACATTCTTGAGACCCATCCTGAGAAATGTGTTTTAAAAATCAAAAGTTACCCGATTATGTATCTGACATATCAGATTGTAAATGCAATGCCTGCTGTGGTCATCTGGTTTTGTTGACTGTGCTGTACAATGCAGCTGGATCCTCTCCACCTCCCCGACCTCTGGTTCTGTAGATAGTATCAAATAACATCATTCTAATTATATACAAACAAACTAACAATAGAGAGCGGGAAAATGCAATGCATTCATTTCACAGTTATGTCATTTTACTTGTAGTGAGGATAACGTTGGTGTGTAAGGAGCTGCTCACCTCGGGGCAGTTCTGGCACTGTTGAACTTGACGGTAACGTACTCAACGTCCTCTCGTTGCTCCGTGTGTCTGAGGGGCTGAGCTGGTCTCATGTTGTAGTAGAGAGGATCTGCCTGGTTGTTGGAGAAATGGATGCTGGCATACTGAAGGTCACCCTGCTCCTCTGGCTGTCTCTGACCAGGTAGACATCACAGAGACAACATTTATTTTAAATAAGGCAGAGGATTACAACCAGGACAGAAAAAGTCAAAGCAACAGCAGCTGTTGTAATAATGTGTTTAATATCACTGCTTCACCAACATGCTGCTGTATGACAGAAGAAGAGGAAAGGACAAAAAGCAGGTGAGACTCTGAAAGTACCAGGAGTTTAGGCCCCGTCCGCATGTGTGTGTATATATATATATATATATATATATATATATATTTTTTTTTTTTTCAGAAATGGAAATTTTTGTCGACATTTTAAAAAAGAAAATTCTGTCCACACAATCTTTGTTCTACAAAATATCTCTGTTTACTCAAGAACACAAAAACGGCCCAAACACTTGTCAGCATTAGTTATCTTTGATGGTCTCCCCCATCACAAAGGTGATGATCTTCAGGGATGTTGCAAGCTACAATGGGACATCAAGAAAAGCAGGTGGCTAGGTTTAGGCTACAACAGCACATGATTTGGCTCTACATTCATACAGGAAGCAAACACCAGGTTCCTGGGTTGAAGTCCAGGGTTTATTGGAGCCATCTATCACCCCACCCACCCACTCTATAGGGACTGTCCAGCTCCTTATATCACATCGTTACTGGCAGCATTTCAAATTGATGCTGTCTGGCGGTGTACCATTCCCCCATGACAGGTGCCGATTGGATGCATTATGAACTGAGTTGGGGAAAATATCCGCTAAGAAAAAAAAAAAAAACTGTAAATGTGTAGACAAGACCTTGGTCACATCCAAGACAAGAGACGAATCAAAGAGAGCATGATAGAAATTAACATCTGTGAAGAAGGATGTGAAAAGAGCAACATGAGGTCCCTCTCAGTCAGATGAGTGGTTGACTCAGCAGTGTGAATGAACAGGAACCAGAATTTATTTTGTTCCTGAATAATAAACGTCACTCTTCTCACCTGTTCCCTGTTGTCTGCTCTCTCTCCAGGCTCAGACGAGTCCCTGGAAGCTCTCTTTTTTCTGGTCCAGAGAATCAATCGAAAAAAAATAAAAAATCATTCAAAGTTTTAGGTGTGACAAACTGACTTTCAGTGATTTAACAAACAATGATTCGGTCAAAACAGAAGTGCTCACCTGATCCACAGGAACACAGCGAGGAGTATGACAGCCAGGAGAACAACAGTGATTGTTCCAGCAGCTACTAACTTCCCTGCTCCTGAGGAACTACGATCTAAACAAAACACAGTTAATCAGGGTGTTACAGTTACACATACATTCAAACCAATATATATGTACAGTAATAAACTGCTATAGTCCAGTATATAGACCCAGACAATTCAATGGTCTAGGTCTACAAAGTAAATGGGCATAAAATCTGTGGGCATGGAAGGTGGGTGCTGAGAGGGCTGCAGCACCCCCTATTGACAAGAGGTGGAACAACACAGTCTGTAAATAGCTGTTTTACCAAAACTATTAGGCCATATGATTTTTTTTATTTTATTTTGAACAGCATATGATAAGGTGCCTGTCAGAAAATACATGAGGAAAAAAATAGTTAAATTGTGCAAATTGAATTAGCTCCTCCAATATAACATGACAGTGGCATCATGTTAGATCAAAGTGTAAGGTTCGGGGTCAGGTCATGGGGCAGCTCAACTTGGGGAGTGAGTTGTGGTAGGGAGAGCTTATTATTGGCAGCTGAGAAAAAACAGAAATTTGACCAGGACAGTTTTGGAGCTGCTTTTTAGATCCATAAAATATTTTGGACATGAGGGAATTCCACTGTACAGCATATCCATCAGGATGGAGTGTTATAGCAGCTAATGATGGAGCGACAGACATAATGTTATGAGTTGCCCAGAGGACACGAGAGGCATCAGCAAACACACAACTGGATGTCTGCCACCATTCAAGAGGAAATATTAGACATTTTGGCCCATGTAGTCAAGAGACAAATATTGTCGAGGCGAGAGAGCGCACATTCTTTGGACAAACAGAACCACCAACGAAGTATATCCGAGCAGTTTTCCTGAAGCTCCTCAACCTAATTGTCAGAATAGATATTTGCGTTGTACGTCTCTGCAAAGCACGCACATATGTACCATTTGTACCCTATTATGTAACAGATATAATGAAACTTTACATTTCAACAATGCTGTAGTTAACATGTAGTTGAGTCTGAGTGCAAAAACCACTTAGTTATGGTTGGGGAAAGATCATGTTTTGGCTCAAAACACCAGCTGTTGGTGGCACAATCACTGCAGGAAATGCTGCTGATGTCTCTCTAAGAACCAACCACTTTTGTTGTTTGTTGCTCTCAAACAGTGGTCCCCAGCTGGCAGATGTCTCGCCTACAGCCTCCTACAGACTGTGAGATTTTAGCAATCTTATAGGTTTAGTGTAAGCTACACTGTGTGACATGGATCTAATAAACTTTGATACAACATCAGGTTTGATCTATGCAGAGAGTACGATGACAGCACCTACTAAATCACAGGCTACAACGTACAATGCAATAGCTTCCCATACTGAGTCTGCAAGGATGCTGCACAGGTTATTACTTCTCCAACTGTGGAGCATAACAAAGGCAGTCACATTATTAAATCAGCTGAAGTTTTGTGGGCGCTATATACTGCGGCGTGTCCGTGTGTGTGTTTACTAGCTGCTAGTTGCTATTATGAACAAGACAGGTGACAAGACAGAGGCCTAACGCTGCAGTGGATGTGTTGACATAAGCCAAATAACACTGGAACAACTCCTGCTCTGAGTGCAAGGAAATGATGCACATTGAATCAGTGATTACTGTACTTAAAACTGCAGCAGAACCCCTCATAGAAACACCAGCAAACATATTCTTGAACCTTTTACTGATAGAACACAGGTAATGAAGATGATGAAATTCCTAAGAGTTCTTCATTATGTAACAAAGTGAAAACATAATGACTAATGTTCCACTGAAGAAGAAATCTGGACTGTTCTCTTTCTCAGATCTCTGACTTCCACATAACTGGACCACACATTCATTTCTCTGCCTTCTGTCCAGAGGATACAACTATGAGGTTGAGAGACGTCTTAAAGTGCCTCTTCCCCCTATCAGTAATATTAAGGTCAACTAGGTTTCCTGCCCTCGCTGAAAACATGAATGCAAAACTTACCTGCCACAACAGTCAGATGTAAGGTGGAGTTATGACGTCCTCTTGTGTTCTGGGCTTCACAGTAATAATTCCCACTGTGTTCAGCTGTGACGTTAGAGATGGTGAAGATCTGTCCTGATGCTTTTGGTGAGTCTTCATCCTCCTTGTACCAGGTATAGTTAGCTGCTGGGTTAGCATCACTGCTACAGGTCAGAGTCACTGAACTGCCCTCCACTATCTCAGCAGAGGGACTCACTGACACAGAGGGAAGCTTTGGAGCATCTGGAGGAGAAATGAGAGACAACTTATGAATTTTTGTTTACAGACCAGTTTTTAGGTATGGACTGCCACAAACCAGGAGGAGCAACATAATTATTGTGATTACTATGTTATTCACCTACTTCAGACATTGTGAGACAGGCTGTTGTCTCCTCTATAAAGCTAACTGGCAGGATACAGTAACCAATAATAGACCTGTATGTGGAACTTGGCCACACATTACCTCGTCATGACCCTTTTGAGTGAAGAAACTTAGTGCCCTCCTACATGGATTACCAGAGACCCCCCCTTCTCTTCCCTGCCACCAATCATTTTTGTCTTAAATCCTATAAAGCAACCTGTAGCAAACCTATATAGAACAGAACATCTGAGAAGAATAGTAATACAGCTCTAGAGTTGGAAGCTCAAGACCTCCTTCGAAATTGTTTTACTCAACCTATACCTCAGTGAACTGCAGCAGCAGACTGTGAATGTGAAACAATCAGAGCCATCAGCCTGGCTGGGTAATAAAGCATTAAAATGTAGTCATTAGTTGCATGATGCTTTTTGAATTAGCAGTGTTTTACTCACATTTCACATCTAAGATGTAATTAGATGTGCTCCACCCCAGCTCGTTCAAAGCTTTACAGTCATACTCTCCAGAGTCAGAGGACTGGATGGAGCTGAGGACAAGTTGTGGTTTTTGTCTCTGAGGATGATGGAATAAATTTCCATTCCTCTTGTGCCAAGTATATTTAGCTGCTGGGTTAGCATCACTGCTACAGGTCAGAGTCACTGAACTGCCCTCCACTATCTCAGCAGAGGGACTCACTGACACAGAGGGAAGCTTTGGAGCATCTGGAGGAGAAAAACATGAACAATTAATTTGAAGATGAGTGTGTGTGTGTGTGTGTGTGTGTGTGTGTGTCTGTGTGTGTGTGTGTGTGTGTGTGTGTGTGTGTCTGTGTGTCTGTGTGTCTGTGTGTAACTGTCCAACATTTCAGCAGCATCACTGTCATGTCTACTGATGATCTCTGGTTGGTAAATTAGCTAAATGAGAGCATTAAACAATTTAACACAGACGTGTCAGTGCAATGGCTTAGAGGCTCCAGCAGATGGTGATATAACAGTAGAAGACTGTAAGTAAACTCACACACTGAAGGAGAGGGGAAGTTCTCACATCCTTTTACAGCACAAGAATAGCTGTCTGCAGAATCAGAACTGAAGTCTACATAAGGAGATGTGCCTTCTTTTATTTTCTGTCCATTCTTGTACCAGATGTAGGAAGTATGATCAGGTAAATAACGACTGCTGTGACACTGAAGGGAAGAAGATGAAGATGATCTGCTGACCTTGAGGTCTAAGTCTGTGTAGAAGGAAAATAAATATTAATTGTATTAATACATACATGCAATTATGCATTTGAATGTGAATTGTTAAATATTCCAGTGAGGATGTTACCTGCGACAGACAAAGTGACTCCAGGTTCACCAGTATAAGCATTGGGATGGTTTGTTATGAACCTGAACTTGTACACAGCTGAGTCACTCTCTCTCAGGTCTGTGATTCTCAGAGTGCAGTCAGTCTTTATCTCATCACGGTCATACTGCACACGACCTAAATACTGTGGGTCATCTTTCAGATACACATTCGCGACATTCTTCTTTTCAATAAACCAGAATGCTTTCTCAACTTTGGTATCAGGGCCATTTATTCTGGATGGGTATCTGTAGCTGCAGTGTATTTCCACTGTTGATCCTTTTACAGCACAGATCTCAGTAGAGGTGTAAGTCACTCCCCAGTCATCCTGACCCTGTATCACTGTAACACAGAGCACATCAGGAACCACAATCAAAATCAATGACTTCAGTAAACAATCAGTCAATAAGACAAAAAAAGTACTGATGTGATTTGGGGAAAGATAACCTGGACAAACTTTAAAGTACTCAATTATCAGACTGATCATCTGCAGTCATTGTCATTAAATGTTCCACATGATGCATCTAACTAGAATATAGACTTTTTTGTGTGTTTCAACTTTGTTCAATTCATTTAAAAAACTGTCAAGAAAATGTCAGAAAAAACATCAAATTAAAAGTCTTCTTACACACTAACTGGAGGCTGACATTCCTGCTTTTAGGAGGCTGTGGTGCATTTTTTAAACCTAGCAAGAAGGTAGTGGTTTCCTGTTAAACTAGACATGTCAGCATAGCTTGTCAGAAACGGGGCTAAAATATGTTCCAAGTTTAGACATTTTCAAAGGAGTCACTTGAACTCTCACCTCAAGATATCTAAATGAAAATGGTTTCTATGGGAACCCACGAGTCTCCCCTAAACTTCAGAAGGCTTGTTGCCAGTAAATGTTTTGCCGTTATAAGACAATGCACATCAGGTAATTTGCATCATTAACTGTGAAATCAGAAACCAAAGTATATCAGTGTGCAATTCCTTAACTCTCCATATTGACATAGTTTTCATCTAAACTATAAACTACAACAGCAGAATAGAATTCCTGAAATTCAGTTATCGCTTTTAGTTTTGGTGTGTCACACCAACATTTCAGTGGCCCCATCTGACCACCCTTATGAACACTTTGTGGGCGTGCCACTGGTGGTAGTACATACTGTAAATATTCACAGTGTTTGCACAGTTACACAGTCAGTGCTAAAGAAGAGTGGAAGACGTGCACATGCTTTCTAGAGTTAATCTCTGGCCTGGTTGCTGCTGAGTGTGAAAACTAAAAATAACTGCAGAGCACTGAGGCGGAGGAAACTGTTTACAGCACCTCTGATACAAAGATAAGATAAAAGCCAATCAGTACTATCGACACAGAACACGGAAATATCACACTGTACTCATACAATACAGAAGGATCTAGCAGGGTTTGGTGCAGATGATGATACGATGATGATATTTGAAAAGTTGAGACAATATAACTTGATTTCACTGTGAGACCAATATCCCTCCAAAACACTTCACCATGATAAAAGTAGCTGCAGATAGAAACTAACTGTCGGCCACTTGAGCTGTCGCCTCTGCAGCCAGGGTCGACTTTAGAACTGATTAAACAAACCAAGACCCTATGCATATGGGCTGTTTCCACACTTGCACACAAAAGTAATATTTGTCATGTTTCTGGGAAGCTTTCCTTTCACACAACTCTGATCCACTTATTTCCACATGTGACCTTCAGTCCCACATTTTCCCAGATTCCCCTCTTTTAATGTGATGAATGTAACTGTAGATCTACAGTACCTGACACAGAGAGGAGGAAGACGACAAATCCTCTGGCTGCTGCAGTTAGACTCATAGCTGCTCCTCTCGTCTCTCTGTGTGAGACAATAAAACCTGTCAGTAGATAAAATAATGCTCACAGCAGGTAAACAGCATCAGTTACATCAATAAACTGTTTCTACTCACAGTGAAGAAGGGCGTCGTCAAAGATGCCTTTCCTCTGTTGTCAGTGAGCAGAAGTTAGATATCAGGATGTTAAACCTCTTCATTTCCTTCCTGGTTAGATTATTAACATTCAAGATGAGTCGAATTCAGTGGTCGGAAGGCTAGAGAGGCGTTACATGAATTCAAGTCTGTTTACTAAATAAATACCCACAAATCGACAAAGTCGGGTTGTTTTGAAAAATTTAGTTTAAACAATAGAATTATGATATCAAAGCTGTTTTGCTGCAAACATCCGACCGACACCACAAGAGAGCATTCATAAAGAGAAAAGAAAAACAGACAGACAGTTCATGTCTATGTGCGCCACAGGATGTCACACAGTCTGCAGCTGTAGTGACAGAACAGGAACGTATTCAACCTGTGAACCATGAGGCAGTTTTATTGAACAGGATGGAATGAAGAGTATTAGTTAAAAGAAGGGATGGAAAATGATGTGCATTTTTGTTTCTCAGCTGGTTTCTTCTCTGGTCACTCTGTGGTCAGGTTGCTGAGAGAGGTGAGAAACTCACATGCCTGTTAGAGTTAACCAAACATGATCATGTCTTCTGACCACTCAAAGTGCTTTTCACACTATGAGTCACACTCATTCATACACACACTGATACACTAATGGCCGAGGCTACAATACAAGGTGCCACCTGCTACTCAGTTTAACACACTCACACACCAATGGAACAGCCGTATCTTGCTCAAGGATACTTCCACATGTGGGCTGGAAGATGGTGGGTGCCCTGCCCTACCTCCTGAGCTACAGCCGCCCCACACATAATTTCATGGACAGGTAGGATTTCGTATCGACACACATTGGGGATGCGATGATGTTGAATAGAACAATACTTTGATGGAATTTGGCTTGTTTAGGTGGTTCAGTTGTGGATAAACTGTGTGTAGAGAAGTCCTACATTCAAATTAGAAAAAAACAAAACAAAAAAGAGTCACCCTATGTTTAAAAAAAACACCCAAAAACCTACCTGCATGTCTAGATACCACTGGAGGTAAAAGAGAAAATGTGTCTATTTATAATTTGGGTGAACTGACCCTTTAAAGCAGACAGTGGAGGGAGCACTCAGAGTGATGAAGCCTGAATGTGTCACACTGAAGCTTCCCCACTAGAGGACAGTGAAACATCACAGATACTGAATCAGCACCCTGAAACAACACTTTACCATCCATCACTGGTTGATGACTCAAATTTAAATTCACTCCTGGTTCATGTTCACATTTTATCAGTAAAACCTTTGGCAGTTTAAGTCTTGAAAAAAAGAAGCTGATTTTTCACAATATATTTATTATGTGGAATTACATGATAACATTTTCCATAACAAATTCAATGTCTACACTTCTGTAATATAACTGTATAGGTAGAAATAAGCTTGCATAGTTTAAGCAGTGAGTTATAAGTCAGTGAGTCACACAGCACCTGACCATCAGCTGATCTAAACTATAAATCATGTTTGACACCTCGACATGATTCAGTTCAAGCTGCCAACACCACATTCTTCTAAACGTTGTGCTACATGCTGCTGCTGACTGCCTGTGCTGCTGACTCCTACCTGCTGCTGCTACTGAAAACTGACATTAAGTTAAAGGCTGAATGGACCTAACAGGTACAGGCCCAGGGGCTCCAAGGCCTCCATCTACAAAGTGTCACTCAGAGTTACACACACCAACCAGGAAGGGACTAAAAATGAAGCCAAGCAGACACACAGAAACAGAAAAAGAGGCAAAGTCACAACAAAGTCTGTGTTTTGATCCAGTGTAGGAGAGGTGGTGAGGCCTTTTGCATATCTGTGCATATTGTCTCATAATGGACCTACAAGTAAATGTATCCACTTCCCCCACATCCTCCACAGCCTCACTCTCCACACTGATATTTCCATGTGGTACTACTTTGTTTCCATCAGGTGAGTCCCGCCTCTGGTTCAAGTGCATCTGAAGACAATCACATAAAACTTGTGTAAAGTTATGGTTGGAACTGTGACTATAAATCTGAAGTGGGCCTGTTTTATTTGATGCAGGAGGCTCTAACCTGACTGGACTTCACACCAGGTCTTCCTGCTCCTCTGTGTCTTCTGTCTGTGCTGCAGCGTCTGAGACGTTCTCATACGCAGGACATGAGTCTAACTGATGGAGAGAGACCACAAAATGAGGCTTATTCATGAAACTTGCATATATTAAGAGTTTTATTTGATTTCATTGATTTGCTGAAAGTTTGTTTTGGCCAAATTCTTTACTGGTTCCTACTCAGCAAGTTGTGTTTTAAACATGAATTTGCTTCACATCTCCTTCATGTTCAAGTGTTTTTATGAGCCAAGTTATTAGAACTGTGATATAGAGGAAGTTTTGTCAACAGGGCCTCTCTTTCTCTCTCACCTCTATCTCTACAGGTTTCTGTGGTTCAGTGGTGAAGCTCAGAGTTTTCTTCTTCCTGGATCGAGTCAACAACAAATACAGAAGGTTAGAACAAAATAAAGAGCAGTGACTGAACTGATGGATTTTTATTGTCTTACCTCGTCCACAGACTCAGGAGAAGCAGAAGAGTCAGCACCAAGACCACCAGAGTCAACCTGATGATATTCATTACTGAATGATGTAGAAATATACACAGATATGTGATACAACTCATTAGTAGGATTATTTTGATAAATCACTTTGCCATGTCATTCTGTCTGTTAGTCAGTCAGTGTCATCTACCTCTGACAGGACCTGCCACAACAGTCAGATGTAAGGTGGAGTTATGACGTCCTCTTGTGTTCTGGGCTTCACAGTAATAATTCCCACTGTGTTCAGCTGTGACGTTAGAGATGGTGAAGATCTGTCCTGATGCTTTTGGTGAGTCTTCATTCTCCTTGTACCAGGTATATTTAGCTGCTGGGTTAGCATCACTGCTACAGGTCAGAGTCACTGAACTGCCCTCCACTATCTCAGCAGAGGGACTCACTGACACAGAGGGAAGCTTTGGAGCATCTGGAGGAGAAAAACATAAAAACGTTGAATTTAAAAATGAATTTGTGCGTCTGAGGATGAAGGAAATAAAGCTGGTTCAGTGTGTTTGGACACTGTCATGTCTACTGATGATTTCTGGTTGGTAAATTAGCTAAATGAGAGCATTAAACAATTTAACACAGACGTGTCAGTGCAATGGCTTAGAGGCTCCAGCAGATGGTGATATAACAGTAGAAGACTGTAAGTAAACTCACACACTGAAGGAGAGGGGAAGTTCTCACATCCTTTTACAGCACAGGAATAGCTGTCTGCAGAATCAGAACTGAAGTCTACATAAGGAGATGTGCCTTCTTTTATTTTCTGTCCATTCTTGTACCAGATGTAGGAAGTATGATCAGGTAAATGACGACTGCTGTGACACTGAAGGTAAGAAGATGAAGATGATCTGCTGACCTTGAGGTCTAAGTCTGTGTAGAAGGAAAATAAATATTAATTGTATTAATACATACATGCAATTATGCATTTGAATGTGAATTGTTAAATATTCCAGTGAGGATGTTACCTGCGACAGACAAAGTGACTCCAGGTTCACCAGTATAAGCATTGGGATGGTTTGTTATGAACCTGAACTTGTACACAGCTGAGTCGCTTTCTCTCAGGTCTGTGATTCTCAGAGTGCTGTCATTCTTTATCTCATCACAGTCATACTGCACACGACCTGAATACTGTGGGTCATCTTTCAGATACACATTCGCGACATTCTTCTTTTCAATAAACCAGGATGCGTTCTCAACTTTGGTATCAGGGCCATTTATTCTGGATGGGTATCTGTAGCTGCAGTGTATTTCCACTGTTGATCCTTTTACAGCACAGATCTCAGTAGAGGTGTAAGTCACTCCCCAGTCATCCTGACCCTGTATCACTGTAACACAGAGCACATCAGGAACCACAATCAAAATCAATGACTTCAGTAAACAATCAGTCAATAAGACAAAAAAGTACTGATGTGATTTGGGGAAAGATAACCTGGACAAGCTTTAAAGTCCTCAATTATCAGACTGATCATCTGCAGTCATTGTCATAAAATGTTCCACAAGATGCATCTAACTAGAATATAGACTTTTCTGTGTGTTTCAGCTTTGTTCAATTCATTTAAAAAACTGTCAAGAAAATGTCAGAAAAAACATCAAATTAAAAGTCTTCTTACACACTAACTGGAGGCTGACATTCCTGCTTCCTGCTGCCAAAGTATATCAGTGTGCAATTCCTTAACTCTCCATATTGACATAGTTTTCATCTAAACTATAAACTACAACAGCAGAATAGAATTCCTGAAATTCAGTTATCGCTTTTAGTTTTGGTGTGTCACACCAACATTTCAGTGGCCCCATCTGACCACCCTTATGAACACTTTGTGGGCGCGCCACTGGTGGTAGTACATACTGTAAATATTCACAGTGTTTGCACAGTTACACAGTCAGTGCTAAAGAAGAGTGGAAGACATGCACATGCTTTCTAGAGTTAATCTCTGGTCTGGTTGCTGCTGAGTGTGAAAACTAAAAATAACTGCAGAGCACTGAGGCGGAGGAAACTGTTTACAGCAGCTCTGATACAAAGATAAGATAAAAGCCAATCATTACTATCGACACAGAACACGGAAATATCACACTGTACTCATACAATACAGAAGGAACTAGCAGGGTTTGGTGCAGATGATGATACGATGATATTTGAAAAGTTGAGACAATATAACTTGATTTCACTGTGAGACCAATGTCCCTCCAAAACACTTCACCATGATAAAAGTAGCTGCAGATAGAAACTAACTGTCGGCCACTTGAGCTGTCGCCTCTGCAGCCAGGGTCGACTTTAGAACTGATTAAACAAACCAAGACCCTATGCATATGGGCTGTTTCCACATTTGCACACAAAAGTAATATTTGTCATGTTTCTGGGAAGCTTTCCTTTCACACAACTCTGATCTGCTTATTTCCACATGTGACCTTCAGTCCCACATTTTCCCAGATTCCCCTCTTTTAATGTGATAAATGTAACTGTAGATCTACAGTACCTGACACAGAGAGGAGGAAGACGACAAATCCTCTGGCTGCTGCAGTTAGACTCATAGCTGCTCCTCTCGTCTCTCTGTGTGAGACAATAAAACCTGTCAGTAGATAAAATAATGCACACAGCAGGTAAACAGCATCAGTTACATCAATAAACTGTTTCTACTCACAGTGAAGAAGGACATCGTCTTCAAAGATGCCTTTCCTCTGTTGTCAGTGAGCAGAAGTTAGATATCAGGATGTTAAATGTCTACATTTCCTTCCTGGTTAGATTATTAACATGCAAGATGAGACAAATTCAGTGGTCAGAAGGCTAGAGAGGTGCTATATGAAACATCTGACTGACACCACAAGAGAGCATTCATAAAGACAAAAGAAAAACAGACAGACAGTTCATCTCTATGTGCGCTACAGGATGTCGCACAGTCTGCAGCTGTAGTGACAGAACAGGAACGTATTCAACCTGTGAACCATGAGGCAGTTTTATTGAACAGGATGGAATGAAGAGTATTAGTTAAAAGAAGGGATGGAAAATGATGTGCATTTTTTTTTCCCAGTTGGTTTCTTCTCTCATCACTCTGTGGTCAGGTTGCTTCTGTTTTCAGAGAAATGCAGAACACTGAGAGGTGAGAAACTCACATGCCTGTTAGAGTTAACCAAACATGATCATGTCTTCTGACCACTCAAAGTGCTTTTCACACTATGAGTCACACACATTCATACACTAGTGGCCAAGGCTACCATACAAAGGTGCCACCTGCAACTCTTTTTTTTAACACACTAAGGGTCCGTCCCAATACTCACACTTCCCCTCAAAATTGGCCCTCGCCCTTGTTTTGTGCGTTCCTGTGAAGGGCTAGGGTGTCCCCAACTTTAGGGAACCCATCTCAACTGATGGGAAGACTGAATTTCCCAGCATGCATTGTGAAACTATCCAGCCAGGCGAGTTTTCCAGGAAGATGGCAGCCTCCATGAGAAAGCTGTCACACAATTGTATGCATTGTTATCTGTAAGCGTTGAGTTAGAATATGAATGCTTGAAAATCGCTAATTCACAATTTAGCCGACATGAATATCTACAGAGTTCTCCGTGAAGCCATTAATGCTGCACACATTTAGGTAGTTTTATCGATATGCATGATGAGCGTGCCTGCATTTACACAACCACTTTACAACCACTGGAGCCGGCATTTTGGAAATGAGTGCAAGAAGCCTACGTCGACGATACACAGACACAGAGGGAAGCTTTGGAGCATCTGTATATGAATATAGATCATTATAAGTTGATCAATAAATCATCAGTTAGACACCCCTGCCTCCTAAAAGCCCACTTGTTAAAAACCCCACAGCTCAGCGTGTAATGCTGGCCTCTTGTTGAAAACTTTAAGCTTGTACTACACTTCATGTGCAGTCTGCGGAGTGCCCCTTTAATGAGGATGATAAATGGTAATTAGACTTGAAAAGCGCCTTTCAAGTCCTCCGACCACTCAAAGCGCTTTTACACCAAATCACATTCACCCATTCACTCACTGGTGGCCGAGGCTACCATACAAGTTGCCACCTGCTACTCAGTAACCATTCACTCACACTCACACATCAATGTCACATCCATCAGGAGTTATCTGGTGTTCAGTATCGTGCCCAAGGATACTTCAAAGTGTGGGCTGGAGGAGCTGGGGATCAAACTCCGATCTTCCAATTAGTAGATTTTCTCTGTTGCTTGCAAACTGTATTTTACTCACATTGCACATCAGTAGAGATGAATTCAGACGTCCTCCTCCCCAGCTCGTTCTCAGCTGTACAGTAATACTGTCCAGAGTCAGAGGACTGGATGGAGCTGAAGACAAGCTGTGGTTCTTCACTGAGATGTTTATGATCTGGATTTGTACTCCTCTTGTACCAGGTATAGTTAGCTGCTGGGTTAGCATCACTGCTACAGGTCAGAGTCACTGAACTGCCCCCCTTCACGTCAGTAGAGGGACTCACTGACACAGAGGGAAGCTGTGGAGCATCTGGAGGACAAATAAACATGCATTAACCTTCAACCGAGAATGTTATCATAAAACATAATCAGTTTTGTTTGTTGATGTTTTGCTTCCTAAAGAGAATCAGGAAGAAATTAAGGAAAGTAAAACAGAATACATTCTCTTTTGTTTTTAATGTTTGATCATTGTCACTGTCCAGGGTGCTGATCCTGGAGCTCACTGTCCAGGGTGCTGATCCTGGAGCTCACTGTCCAGGGTGCTGATCCTGGAGCTCACTGTCCAGGGTGCTGATCCTGGAGCTCACACTTAACTGTGGTCATTTTGAGTCTCCTCCTGGTTGGTACATGTTAAATAAAGTGACATTTTGCACGTGAAGGCCAGAGGGGCCTCCTGACACTTTGGGCCCCTGGGCCTGTGCCTGGTAAACTCCTTCAGTAATCCATGCTAAATCTGAGAGGCAGTCCAGAGGACTCCTGTTCACTTCAGTAAGCTGCTGCAGGTAATGCAAACAATCAAAGGGAAACAATGCAGTAACACCTGATAGTGTGCAGGGCTAATAACTTGGGATATGGGGTCCATTTTCATCCAACACACTCGTCAGAACACAATTTGCTCGACAGTTTCTAACGTGTACATTAAACACTGACCAGCTGCAATAAATAGCAGTATAATAGCAATATTTGATTTCATGGACTCAGACCGCTCACCTCTACTAGTCCTCCTAAATAGCACCCTGTAGTGCCACTGAGTAGATTATTAACTAGTCTTAAACCCAGTGCTGTTTAATCAGAGCAGAAGACAAATGAGATGTTAAAGGGTTAATAACAAACACAAAAGACTGCACAACAAACACTGTTCAAATGACCTATTACCAAAAAGACACTAACTCATCAGGCCAAACAACACGAGTAAGAGGGGAAGAAAAGAAAAGATCTTAACTGCTATGATGCATTTTTTTTTTAATTAAGCGAGATGAAACAATAAAGCACAAGTACAAAATCTAAATGTAAATACATGGGGTTAAAAGTACAAACAAATACAAAACAAAAACACTTCAGATATGTGTATAAAGAAGACAGGGATGTAAATAATTCATGAGCAGGTGCAGTGTAGAGATAATTCACAAAATAAGCATAAGGATTCTGATAAATGACACTTGACTCAACAATAAAACCAGCTGTGTTCAAACTGGTAAAACATAAAATCAAATAAAAAAGAGGAAACAAGGAAAACATGGTAAAGATATATTGTATACAGAATGAGAGAAATGTACTTGACAGGATGATGGAAGTTGTCTGTTATCAGTAAAATAGAACTCACTACTAATATCTAGTGGCAACAGTTGGAAACTGCAACTATCAGCAAACACATGTTCCCCTTCAACAGGGAAGCAGCAAAATAATAATATTTAATAAGCTGTAACTTATAATACATAAGAGATCTCAGGTGTGATTTGTCACCACGGAGACATTTTGCAGTCCTTCCATGTCACAGTTTAAACTTTGAGGTCTGCACTGCCTCTCTGTAACTACATTTACATGCACAAAATATTCTGGATTTTTCCTTTTATTTAAAAAAAAAGACAATGTTCCTACTAAACTGTTCATGTACATGGCTAATGAAAATGAATATCCCGCTTATATTCCTGTAAACATGCAGCCATGCAGACTGTCAGTGACAATCAGGGCCCATATTCTTAAAGCTTCCAACGTACAAAGAGTTGCTCCAAAGTACAAAATTGAAATACCAAGAAATTTCTAAAAATTGTGACGTTTTCTCATTTTTCCTTGTAACTTCGTAAAGATGAAAATTATTCACAAAGCATCTTAGCCCTACTTATGAATCCTCCTCATGCCAGTTGATCTTGAAGGCTGAAATCAGGTGTGATCAAATGAACCACACACTCATTTTCAAGGTCTCAGTAATTATCCCATAATTTTGAAAAAGCAAAAGTTGTTTTCTTGTGATAAATTATCTCAAGAATCAACATGCATTAAACCAAACAAAATAATTAACTTGTGATCTTGATGTAACTGCATTAAAAAAAATCTCGGCTTCTGTAGTACGTTGAATTCATGAATTTGAGTTTCTCTAAGATGTAAAATTGTCTCTTTGTACATTCTTGAGACCCATCCTGAGAAATGTGTTTTAAAAATCAAAAGTTACCCGATTATATATCTGACATATCAGATTGTAAATGCAATTCCTGCTGTGGTCATCTGGTTTTGTTGACTGTGCTGTACAATGCAGCTGGATCCTCTCCACCTCCCCGACCTCTGGTTCTGTAGATAGTATCAAATAACATCATTCTAATTATATACAAACAAACTAACAATAGAGAGCGGGAAAATGCAATGCATTGATTTCACAGTTATGTCATTTTACTTGTAGTGAGGATAACGTTGGTGTGTGAGGAGCTGCTCACCTCGGGGCAGTTCTGGCACTGTTGAACTTGACGGTAACGTACTCAACGTCTTCTCGTTGCTCCGTGTGTCTGAGGGGCTGAGCTGGTCTCATGTTGGAGTAGAGAGGATCTGCCTGGTTGTTGGAGAAATGGATGCTGGCATACTGAAGGTCACCCTGCTCCTCTGGCTGTCTCTGACCAGGTAGACATCACAGAGACAACATTTATTTTAAATAAGGCAGAGGATTACAACCAGGACAGAAAAAGTCAAAGCAACAGCAGCTGTTGTAATAATGTGTTTAATATCACTGCTTCACCAACATGCTGCTGTATGACAGAAGAAGAGGAAAGGACAAAAAGCAGGTGAGACTCTGAAAGTACCAGGAGTTTAGGCCCCGTCCGCATGTGTGTATATATATATATATATATATTTTTTTTTTTTCAGAAATGGAAATTTTTGTCGACATTTTAAAAAAGAAAATTCTGTCCACACAATCTTTGTTCTACAAAATATCTCTGTTTACTCAAGAACACAAAAACGGCCCAAACACTTGTCAGCATTAGTTATCTTTGATGGTCTCCCCCATCACAAAGGTGATGATCTTCAGGGATGTTGCAAGCTACAATGGGACATCAAGAAAAGCAGGTGGCTAGGTTTAGGCTACAACAGCACATGATTTGGCTCTACATTCATACAGGAAGCAAACACCAGGTTCCTGGGTTGAAGTCCAGGGTTTATTGGAGCCATCTATCACCCCACCCACCCACTCTATAGGGACTGTCCAGCTCCTTATATCACATCGTTACTGGCAGCATTTCAAATTGATGCTGTCCGGCGGTGTACCATTCCCCCATGACAGGTGCTGTTTGGACGCATTATGAACTGAGTCGGGGAAAATATCCGCTAAGAAAAAAAAGAAAAACACAAACTGTAATTGTGTAGACAAGACCTTGGTCACATCCAAGACAAGAGACGAATCAAAGAGAGCATGATAGAAATTAACATCTGTAAAGAAGGATGTGAAAAGAGCAACATGAGGTTCCTCTCAGTCAGATGAGTGGTTGACTCAGCAGTGTGAATGAACAGGAACCAGAATTTATTTTGTTCCTGAATAATAAACGTCACTTTTCTCACCTGTTCCCTGTTGTCTGCTCTCTCTCCAGGCTCAGACGAGTCCCTGGAAGCTCTCTTTTTTCTGGTCCAGAGAATCAATCGAAAAAAAATAAAAAATCATTCAAAGTTTTAGGTGTGACAAACTGACTTTCAGTGATTTAACAAACAATGATTCGGTCAAAACAGAAGTGCTCACCTGATCCACAGGAACACAGCGAGGAGTATGACAGCCAGGAGAACAACAGTGATTGTTCCAGCAGCTACTAACTTCCCTGCTCCTGAGGAACTACGATCTAAACAAAACACAGTTAATCAGGGTGTTGCAGCATGTTTGGGCCCATTCGCCCCACAGAGTAATATATGACCAAACAGTGCATGTATTACATCATGGTGAAAGGGATAGTGCACCCAAAAATGAAAATTCAGCCATGATCTATTCAACCATATGCCGAGGGAGGCCCAGGTGAAGTTTTAGAGTCCTCACATCACTCCAACTAGGTTTCCTGCCCTCGCTGAAAACATGAATGTAAAACATACCTGCCACAACAGTCAGATGTAAGGTGGAGTTATGACGTCCTCTTGTGTTCTGGGCTTCACAGTAATAATTCCCACTGTGTTCAGCTGTGACGTTAGAGATGGTGAAGATCTGTCCTGATGCTTTTGGTGAGTCTTCATTCTCCTTGTACCAGGTATATTTAGCTGCTGGGTTAGCATCACTGCTACAGGTCAGATTCACTGAACTGCCCTCCACTATCTCAGCAGAGGGACTCACTGACACAGAGGGAAGCTTTGGAGCATCTGGAGGAGATTTAGACAGACCTGTGTCATTTAGGCTTGAGCAGTATCATGGTGTTACAGTGTATCAGGGTATTCAGAAATCCCAAATGTAGGACTTTCAGTACTATCGAAACTCTAGATGTTCCTCTTTCTTTCATCTCATACAGAGATGCTGTATTAAGGTGATGTATTAATAATCAGGTGAATCAAGTGATATTGATAGTGTACAGCATGCCTGATTTGCCTATTTGTACTTACACTGAACATCTACTGATAGAGATGACCTGATCTGTCCATATTGATTCTTAGACGTGCAGGAGTAGATTCCTCTGTCCTCAGAGCGGATGGACTTGAAATAGTAATTTCCCTCTGGTCCCTGAAATATTGTGTGGTTCTCCTTGTACCAGGTATAGTTAGCTGCTGGGTT
This sequence comes from Epinephelus lanceolatus, assembly GCF_041903045.1. Lineage (NCBI taxonomy): Eukaryota > Metazoa > Chordata > Actinopteri > Perciformes > Serranidae > Epinephelus > Epinephelus lanceolatus. The sequence goes on from NC_135736.1 coordinate 44,897,679, forward strand.
AGCATCACTGCTACAGGTCAGAGTCACTGAACTGCCCTCCACTATCTCAGCAGAGGGACTCACTGACACAGAGGGAAGCTTTGGAGCATCTGGAGGAGAAATGAGAGACAACTTATGAATCTTTGTTTACACACCAGTTTTTAGGTATGGACTGCCACAAACCAGGAGGAGCAACACAATTATTATGGTAACTATGTTATTTACCTACTTCAGACATTGTGAGACAGGTTGTTGTCTCCTCTATAATGCTAACTGACGGGCTACAGTAACCAATAATAGACCTGTATGTGGTTCTTGGCCACACATTACCTCGTCATGACCCTTTTGAGTGAAGAAACTTAGTGCCCTCCTACATGGATTACCAGAGACCCCCCCTTCTCTTCCCTGCCACCAATCATTTTTGTGTTAAATCCTATAAAGCAACCTGTAGCAAACCTATATAGAACAGAACATCTGAGAAGAATAGTAATACAGCTCTAGATTTGGAAGCTCAAGACCTCCTTCGAAATTGTTTTACTCAACCTATACCTCAGTGAACTGCAGCAGCAGACTGTGAATGTGAAACAATCAGAGCCATCAGCCTGGCTGGGTAATAAAGCTTTAAAATGTAGTCATTAGTTGCATGTTGCTTTTTGAATTAGCAGTGTTTTACTCACATTTCACATCTAAGATGTAATTAGACCTCCTCCTCCCCAGCTCGTTCTCAGCTTTACAGTAATACTCTCCAGAGTCTGAGGACTGGATGGAGCTGAAGACAAGTTGTGGTTTTTGTCTCTGAAGATGATGGAATAAATTTCCATTCCTCTTGTGCCAAGTATATTTAGCTGCTGGGTTAGCATCACTGCTACAGGTCAGAGTCACTGAACTGCCCTCCACTATCTCAGCAGAGGGACTCACTGACACAGAGGGAAGCTTTGGAGCATCTGGAGGAGAAAAACATAAAAACGTTGAATTTAAAAATGAATTTGTGCGTCTGAGGATGAAGGAAATGAAGCTGGTTCAGTGTATTTGGACACTGTCATGTCTACTGATGATTTCTGGTTGGTAAATTAGCTAAATGAGAGCATTAAACAATTTAACACAGACGTGTCAGTGCAATGGCTTAGAGGCTCCAGCAGATGGTGATATAACAGTAGAAGACTGTAAGTAAACTCACACACTGAAGGAGAGGGGAAGCCTCCACATCCTTTTACAGCACAGGAATAGCTGTCTGCAGAATCATAACTGAAGTCTACATAAGGAGATGTGCCTTCTTTTATTTTCTGTCCATTCTTGTACCAGATGTAGGAAGTATGATCAGGTAAATAACGACTGCTGTGACACTGAAGGGAAGAAGATGAAGATGATCTGCTGACCTTGAGATCTAAATATGTGTAGAAGGAACATAAATATTAATTGTATTAATACATACATGCAATTATGCATTTGAATGTGAATTGTTAAATATTCTAGTGAGAATGTTACCTGTGACAGACAAAGTGACTCCAGGTTCACCAGTATAAGCATTGGGATGGTTTGTTATGAACCTGAACTTGTACACAGCTGAGTCGCTCTCTCTCAAGTCTGTGATTCTCAGAGTGCAGTCATTCTTTATCTCATCACGGTCATAGTGCACACGACCTGAATACCGTGGGTCATCTTTCAGATACACATTCTCGACATTCTTCTTTTCAATAAACCAGAATGCTTTCTCAACTTTGGTATCAGGGCCATTTATTCTGGATGGGTATCTGTAGCTGCAGTGTATTTCCACTGTTGATCCTTTTACAGCACAGATCTTAGTAGAGGTGTAAGTCACTCCCCAGTCATCCTGACCCTGTATCACTGTAACACAGAGCCCATCAGGAACCACAATCAAAATCAATGACTTCAGTAAACAATCAGTCAATAAGACAAAAAAGTACTGATGTGATTTGGGGAACGATAACCTGGACAAGCTTTAAAGTCCTCAGTTATCAGACTGATCATCTGCAGTCATTGTCATAAAATGTTCCACAAGATGCATCTAACTAGAATATAGACTTTTCTGTGTGTTTCAGCTTTGTTCAATTTATTTAAAAAACTGTCAAGAAAATGTCAGAAAAACATCAAATTAAAAGTCTTCTTACACACTAACTGGAGGCTGACATTCCTGCTTTTAGGAGGCTGTGGTGCACTTTTTAAACCTAGCAAGAAGGTAGTGGTTTCCTGTTAAACTAGACATGTCAGCATAGCTTGTCAGAAACGGGGCTAAAATATGTTCCAAGTTTAGACATTTTCAAAGGAGTCACTTGAACTCTCACCTCAAGATATCTAAATGAAAATGATTTCTATTGGAACCCACAAGTCTCCCCTAAACTTCAGAAGGCTTGTTGCCAGTAAATGTTTTGCCGTTATAAGACAATGGACATCAGGTAATTTGCATCATTAACTGTGAAATCAGAAACCAAAGTATATCAGTGTGCAATTCCTTAACTCTCCATATTGACATAGTTTTCATCTAAACTATAAACTACAACAGCAGAATAGAATTCCTGAAATTCAGTTATCGCTTTTAGTTTTGGTGTGTCACACCAACATTTCAGTGGCCCCATCTGACCACCCTTATGAACACTTTGTGGGCGTGCCACTGGTGGTAGTACATACTGTAAATATTCACAGTGTTTGCACAGTTACACAGTCAGTGCTAAAGAAGAGTGGAAGACATGCACATGCTTTCTAGAGTTAGTCTGTGGTCAGGTTGCTGCTGAGTGTGAAAACTAAAAATAACTGCAGAGCACTGAGGCGGAGGAAACTGTTTACAGCAGCTCTAATTCAAAGATAAGATAAAAGCCAATCATTACTATCGACACAGAACACATAAATATCACACTGAGCTCACTGAATACAGAAGGAACTAGCAGGGTTTGGTGCAGATGATGACACGATGATGGTATAAGAAAAGTTGAGACAATATAACTTGATTTCACTGTGAGACCAATATCCCTCCAAAACACTTCACCATGATAAAAGGAGCTGCAGATAGAAACTAACTGTCGGCCACTTGAGCTGTCGCCTCTGCAACCAGGGTCGACTTTAGAACTGATTAAACAAACCAAGACCCTATGCATATGGGCTGTTTCCACATTTGCACACAAAAGTAATATTTGTAATGTTTCTGGGAAGCTTTCCTTTCACACAACTCTGATCTGCTTATTTCCACATGTGACCTTCAGTCCCACATTTTCCCAGATTCCCCTCTTTTAATGTGATGAATGTAACTGTAGATCTACAGTACCTGACACAGAGAGGAGGGAGACGACAAATCCTCTGGCTGCTGCAGTTAGACTCATAGCTGCTCCTCTCGTCTCTCTGTGTGAGACAATAAAACCTGTCAGTAGATAAAATAATGCTCACAGCAGGTAAACAGCATCAGTTACATCAATAAACTGTTTCTACTCACAGTGAAGAAGGACGTCGTCTTCAAAAATGCCTTTCCTCTGTTGTCAGTAAGCAGAAGTTAGATATCAGATTGGTAAATGTCGACATTTCCTTCCTGGTTAGATTATTAACATGCAAGATAAGACAAATTCAGTGGTCAGAAGGCTAGAGAGGCGTTACATGAATTCAAGTCTGTTTACTAAATAAATACCCACAAATCGACAAAGTTGGGTTGTTTTGAAAAATTCTAAAAGAATTATGATATCAAAGCTGTTTTGCTGCAGACATCTGACCGACACCACAAGAGAGCATTCATAAAGAGAAAAGAAAAACAGACAGACAGTTCATCTCTATGTGCGCCACAGGATGTCACACAGTCTGCAGCTGTAGTGACAGAACAGGAACGTATTCAACCTGTGAACCATGAGGCAGTTTTATTGAACAGGTTTAATGAAGAGTATTAGTTAAAAGAAGGGATGGAAAATGATGTGCATTTTTTTTCTCAGTTGGTTTCTTCTCTCATCACTCTGTGGTCAGGTTGCTTCTGTTTTCAGGGAAATGCAGAACACTGAGAGGTGAGAAACTCACATGCCTGTTAGAGTTAACCAAACAAGATCATGTCTTCCGACCACTCAAAGTGCTTTTTACACTATGAGTCACACACATTCATACACTTATGGCCGAGGCTACAAGGTGCCACCTGCTACTCAGTTTAACACACTCACACACCAATGGAACAGCCGTATCTTGCTCAAGGATACTTCCACATGTGGACTGGAGGATGGTGGGCCACCTGCCCTACCTCCTGAGCTACAGCCGCCCCACACATAATTTGATGGATAGGTAAGATTTTGTATCGACACACAATGGTGATGCAATGTTGTTGAATAGAACAATACTTTGATGGACTTTGGCTTGTTTAGGTGATTCAGTTGTGGATAAACTGTGTGTAGAGAAGTCCTACATTCAAATTAGAAAAAAAAAGAGTCACCCTATATTTAAAAAAACACCCAAAGACCTACCTGCATGTCTAGATACCACTGGAGGTAAAAGAGAAAAAATGTCTTTTTGTAATTTGGGTGAACTGACCCTTTAAAGCAGACAGTGGAGGGAGCACTCAGAGTGATGAAGCCTGAATGTGTCACACTGAAGCTTCCCCACTAGAGGACAGTGAAACATCACAGATACTGAATCAGCACCCTGAAACAACACTTTACCATCCATCACTGGTTGATGACTCAAATTTAAATTCACTCCTGGTTCATGTTCACATTTTATCAGTAAAACCTTTGGCAGTTTAAGTCTTTTACCCAGAACACTTGATTTGAAGCATCAGAGGTCCAGATTAAGTTCAGAGAGTGTCAACAGTAAACTCTTTGAAACAACTTGTTTTAGTGAAACAAAGGTGCATCATCAGGGTGTTGCACAAGTTGTTGTTGAAGCTGACTGTTTACTTGAATCAGACACAGGAACACTTTGAAAAGAAGCTGGTCAGGATTTTTCACAATATATTTATTATGTGGAATTACATGATAACATTTTCCATAACAAATTCAATGTCTACACTTCTGTAATATAACTGTATAGGTAGAAATAAGCTTGCATTGTTTAAGCAGTGAGTTATAAGTCAGTGAGTCACACAGCACCTGACCATCAGCTGATCTAAACTATAAATCATGTTTGACACCTCGACATGATTCAGTTCAAGCTGCCAACACCACATTCTTCTAAACGTTGTGCTACATGCTGCTGCTGACTGCCTGTGCTGCTGACTCCTACCTGCTGCTGCTACTGAAAACTGACATTAAGTTAAAGGCTGAATGGACCTAACAGGTACAGGCCCAGGGGCTCCAAGGCCTCCATCTACAAAGTGTCACTCAGAGTAACACACACCAACCAGGAAGGGACTAAAAATGAAGCCAAGCAGACACACAGAAACAGAAAAAGAGGCAAAGTCACAACAAAGTCTGTGTTTTGATCCAGTGTAGGAGAGGTGGTGAGGCCTTTTGCATATCTGTGCATATTGTCTCATAATGGACCTACAAGTAAATGTATCCACTTCCCCCACATCCTCCACAGCCTCACCCTCACTTTGCCATGTCATTCTGTCTGTTAGTCAGTCAGTGTCATCTACCTCTGACAGGACCTGCCACAACAGTCAGATGTAAGGTGGAGTTATGACGTCCTCTTGTGTTCTGGGCTTCACAGTAATAATTCCCACTGTGTTCAGCTGTGACGTTAGAGATGGTGAAGATCTGTCCTGATGCTTTTGGTGAGTCTTCATTCTCCTTGTACCAGGTGTATTTAGCTGCTGGGTTAGCATCACTGCTACAGGTCAGAGTCACTGAACTGCCCTCCACTATCTCAGCAGAGGGACTCACTGACACAGAGGGAAGCTTTGAAGCATCTGGAAAACATAAAATAATTTAACCAACATGAATATATATTCATGTGTTGTGTTGAATAGAGTTAAATGTATGCTTGTGGAAGCATTGGAAACTTTAGAGGTAGTTTTGTGATTGAAATTTGACGAAGATAAATAAAGCATTTATCAGTAGCACATTTTTTTTATACTGAACTTAATAACTGAATATTTTCATAAACAAGATTTGTAAGTTGTTTTTTTTAAATAAGCTGTCTTAAATTAGTTATAAATACCAGGCTACATTTTTGGCAAAGCAAACTGCTAGTACAGGAGCATCATCTGTAGGAAGCAGGGTTGATGACAGGACAGAAGCCTGAGGTGGTGTTTTGGATTACTGATGGTTTGAATCCCCTGAACATCATTTCAGATCTGGGAGCCAACTGTTAATAAAACTACCTTTTCATCATCTGCTGTAGCTGCTCAGTGAACTGCAGCAGCAGACTGTGAATGTGAAACAATCAGAGCCATCAGCCTGGCTGGGTAATAAAGCTTTAAAATGTAGTCATTAGTTGCATGATGCTTTTTGAATTAGCAGTGTTTTACTCACATTTCACATCTATAGAGATGTAATAAGACGACCTCCTCCCCAGCTCATTCTCAGCTTTACAGTCATACTCTCCAGAGTCAGAGGACTGGATGGAGCTGAAGACAAGCTGTGGATTTTGTCTCTGAGGATGATGGTGTAAATGTCCACCCTCCTTGTACCAGGTATATTTAGCTGCTGGGTTAGCATCACTGCTACAGGTCAGAGTCACTGAACTGCCCTCCACTATCTCAGCAGAGGGACTCACTGACACAGAGGGAAGCTCTGGAGCATCTGGAGGAGAAAAACATGAAAACATTTAATTTGAAGATGAGTGTGTGTGTGTGTGTGTGTGTGTGTGTGTGTGTGTGTGTGTAATTGTCCAACAGATTAGCTGTGCTTAAGACAGAAGACCAAGGAAATGAAGTTGGTTCAGTGTGTTTGGACACTGTCATGTCTACTGATGATCTCTGGTTGGTAAATTAGCTAAATGAGAGCATTAAACAATTTAACACAGACATGTCAGTGCAATGGCTTAGAGGCTCCAGCAGATGGTGATATAACAGTAGAAGACTGTAAGTAAACTCACACACTGAAGGAGAGGGGAAGCCTCCACATCCTTTTACAGCACAGGAATAGCTGTCTGCAGAATCAGAACTGAAGTCTACATAAGGAGATGTGTCTTCTTTTATTTTCTTTCCATTCTTGTACCAGATGTAGGAAGTATGATCAGGTAAATGACGACTGCTGTGACACTGAAGGTAAGAAAATGAAGATGAAGATGATCTGCTGACCTTTAGATCTAAATCTGTGTAGAAGGAACAGAAATATTAATTGTACATGCAATTATACAGCAATTCACAGTATTTTCAATAAATTAAACATTTGGATGTGAATTGGTAAATATTCCAGTGAGAATGTTACCTGTGACAAACAAAGTGACTCCAGGTTGACCTGTAAATGTTCCACCTGGTTGGTTTGTTATGAACCTGAACTTGTACTCAGCTGCGTCGCTCTCTCTCAGGTCTGTGATTCTCAGAGTGCAGTAGTTCCTAATCTCATCACAGTCATACTGCACACGACCTGAATACTGTGGGTCTGTTTTCAGATCCACATACACACCATCCTTCAAATCAATAAACCAGAATGCTTTCTCAACTTTGGTATCAAGGCCATTTATTCTGGATGGGTATCTGTAGATGCAGTGTATTTCCACTGTTGATCCTTTTACAGCACAGATCTCAGTAGAGGTGTAAGTCACTCCCCAGTCATCCTGACCCTGTATCACTGTAACACAGAGCACATCAGGAACCACAATCAAAATCAATGACTTCAGTAAACAATCAGTCAATAAGACAAAAAAGTACTGATGTGATTTGGGGAAAGATAACCTGGACAAGCTTTGAGGTCCTCAATTATCAGACTGATCATCTGCAGTCATTGTCATAAAATGTTCCACATGTTGCATCTAACTAGAATATAGAACTTTCTGTGTGTTTCAGCTTTGTTCAATTCATTTAAAAAAACTGTCAAGAAAATCTCAGAAAAGTGCATCTCATATGTCAACCGCCCCAAAAACATAAATTCAAGTATTTTTACACACTCTTCTGGGATATGGCAGTCGGGCAGTAGTCACTGGTGCCCCCAAGGGGTGGCCATGGCAACTGACCCATCGCTAAGCCCCGCCCCCCTTAGTTACTGTTGCTATGTCTGTCAAGCTTTTGCTCCTAGCATAAGAAATATGGAGTTTTTTAGCGATATCAGTGAGAGATATTCCAAAGGAAATAACATCAAATTTCTGGAAACACTGTTCGGAGATATCAGAGAGAAGCCAACAGAAAGGTCTTCAATATGCATTTGAGAGCTACATTCACAATATCATCTGCTGGCGGAGTATAAATCACGAGAACATTAAAATAGAGGGAGAAGCTCATCGGTCACAATGCCAAGTGTCAGGCACCACACGTCTTGACATAATTATCATAATTATTAGATCAGGAAAGGTGCCACATTAGCCACTGCTTCACTCAGAACCACATACTGCACATCCACGAAGGGGGGTCAGAACTACTGTAACCAGCTGCCACTCGGGTGGTGCCATCTTGACTATATCCCATATCTTTATGTGTATATTCACCTTATTTTTCACGGAAACATGGAGGCAAAACAGAACGCAGCCATTTTTTTTGTGCGTCACTTCCGGTCCAGCACTCTTGACCACTGTGTAAATGGGAATCGCCTTGTTGTTTACCTTGTTGAGTTTAGCTATATATATATACATATATATATATATACACTGTATATCACATTTCTCATGTCACTATATCACCGTTTAGACTAATCTGATGTTTGTGAATTCTATAAACACAATGGTTATCGTAGATTAGCTGAGCTAACCGTTAGCCGTTAGCGGTGTCTGTAATAACTCAATACCTCAATAAACGGTCTGTGAAAAAAATATTTTTTCCAACGGATGTCTTAGTGACAACTAGCCTGTTTCCAGACCATAGACCCCGCCCACTCAACTGAGTAGGCTTGCATCTCTGGTCTGGCATACTGCAATGAATTTGCGATTTATCTCGTCCAAACGATGGACGGACCAATGAACGCCGGGGTGGGGGCGGGTCTAGCGATTAGCCAATCAGCGCCACGCTGATGGCAAGCTGTATGCTGGTGGGTAACTGGTGAGGATAGCAACAATGGCGATCGCTACAGATCCTACAGACCACATTAACGATGCTATAGAGGTATTTCGCCACTACTCGCGTTAATGGAGGACCAAATTAAGGAAGCTGCTAAACTGGATTTAACGGCGATCCAGCTGGGCGTGCACGATGACGGAGACATTTTAAACGGGCAATGCTCGCTTGTTTTCGGCACCCCCGAGGCATGGATGATAATGACGTCAGATTCTGGGTGAGTCGTTGATCTCTACTGATTGGTTAGATTGTTGTAAATCGCCTTCAATGGAGGCAATGTCAGACTGAAGGTTCTGGGAGCTTCAGTCTGACACTCAGTCTAAATTATAACATGATTGAGCTAACTGGAGTAGTTTCATGTCCTATCCGACAACGGGAGGCTTTTAACAGATGACGTCCTGATGTTAGCTTTGCTGCTAGTATTAGCTGTCCCTGTCAGCTGCAGCCACTGATGCTTTCTAGACATCATGATTTCCCAAAACTGAATAAATACCACACATAGCAACACAAAACTGCTTTGCTAGCTCAATCATGTTGTAACGGCTGGATGGTTGATGCGTACATGCTGATTCGGGTGCTATCAGAGCCGATCCGCGCATCACTATGGCTTAATAATCAACTCAGTCAATAAAAACAACCCGTCCTGTGTTAGGAGTGTATGTCGCTGACAGAAAGAAAGAAAAAAAGATAGAAAAGCAGCGTACACCTCACATATTTATTTCTCACAGTTGCGCACACGTTTGGCTGGCATGCAGAAGCACCGTCTGTGTGTCTGTGTGCCGAGGGTGCGAGCTGCAGCTTCAGCTGCTCAGGTAGAGACACTGTTTAGCCCGGTGTGTTTTTCACTGATTCGGTTCTGCAGGTTCTCTGCTGGTACACTGGAGACGGGGATCAAGCAGTTTGTCTCACTCGGGATAGATTGTGCTTTTTTGGTTCATAGTCTTTGATTGACGTGCGATTTATTCGCGTTTAGAGGGAATTATTTTATCGGCAGTTACCGGATAATGGAAACGCGGGCACAGTTCTCTATATAAAATACACAGACTAACTAACTAACTAACTGATTCACTAACATAAACAATTGAAAATTGAAAAAAATTAGCTTGCACCGTTAGCTCCGGTAACGGAAAGCATGAGGGAAAGCGGCTGACTGGAAGTCACGCACAAAAACACAGAAGTTGATCACTATTTACTTCCGTGTTTGAAAATAAGATGGATATTGTAAATTACGACGGAGTATTACACTAAGCAAGGACAACAGTGCGCACCATATATATTTTGATCTATTTTATACTTCAGATTTATATTGTGTGTCAGTGTCAGATTTATATTAAAAGACCTTTCATGACGGATACAAACAAGGACACCTGTACCCGGCCCGGAGGGTTACCGGGGCCCCGCCCTGGAGCCAGGCCTGGGATTGGGGCCCGTGGGCGAGCGCCTGGTGGTCGGGCCTTCGCCCATGGGGTCCGGCCGGGCCCAGCCTGAACCGGCTACATGGGCTCGTCCCCCTGCAGGCCCACCACCCGCAGAGGGATCCAGAAGGGTTTGGTGCAATGTGGATTGGGCAGCAGACCAAGGCGGGGGTCTTGGCGGTCCGATCCTCGGTTACAGAAGTTGGCTTTTGGCGGAAGAACCTGTCCAGATGATCTTCAACTCCCACCTCCGGGAGAGCTTCGACTGCGTCCCGAGGGCAGAGGGGGACATTGAGTCCGAATGGGCCTTGTTCCGCTCTGCCATTGTCGAGGCGGCGGTTGCGAGCTGTGGCCGCAAGGCCACTGGGGACAGTCGCGGCGGTAATCCGCCGTCCTGAAGAAGGAGGCCTACAGGGCATGGTTGGTCTGTGGGTCTCCGGAAGCAGCTGACGGGTACCGGCGGGCCAAGCGGAACGCAGCGGCTGCAGTCGTGGAGGCAAAAACTCGGGCATGGGAGGAGTTCGGTGAGGCCATGGTTGCTGAGGTAGTGAAACAACTCCGAGGCGGCGGAGCCCCGGGGGTGGATGAGATTCGTCCTGGATATCTCAAGGCTCTGGATGTTGTAGGGCTGTCCTGGCTGACACGCATCTGCAACATTGCGTGGACATCGGGGGCAGTGCCTCTGGAGTGGCAGACCGGGGTGGTGGTCCCCATTTTCAAGAAAGGGGACCAGAGGGTGTGTTCCAACTACAGGGGGATCACACTCCTCAGCCTACCCGGTAAGGTCTACTCCAGGGTGCTGGAGAAGAGGGTCCAGTCGATAGTTGAACCTCAGATTGAGGACGAGCAATGTGGTTTTCGTCCTGGACGCGGAACTGTGGACCAACTCTTTACCCTCGCCAGGGTGCTGGAGGGGGCATGGGAGTTTGCCCAACCAGTCCACATGTGTTTTGTGGATTTGGAGAAGGCTTACGACCGTGTCCCCAGGGGCATCCTGTGGTGGGTGCTCTGGGAGTTTGGGGTTGGTGGCCCCTTGCTAAGGGCCATCCAGTCCCTGTACCGAAGGAGCATGAGTCTGGTTCGCGTGGCTGGCAGTAAGTCGGACCTGTTCCCGGTGAGGGTTGGACTCCGCCAGGGCTGCCCTTTGTCACCGGTTCTGTTCATAACTTTTATGGACAGAATTTCTAGGCGCAGCCGAGTGGTGGAGGGTGTCAGGTTCGGTGATGGGAGGATCTCGTCCCTGCTTTTTGTGGATGACGTGGTCCTCCTAGCTCCATCAAACAGTGACCTCCAGCTCTCGCTGGGACGGTTCGCAGCCGAGTGTGAAGTGGCTGGGATGAGAATCAGCACCTCCAAGTCTGAGGCCATGGTCCTCAGCCGGAAAAGGGTGGATTGCCCACTCCAGGTCCGGGGGGAGGTCCTTCCTCAGGTGGAGGAGTTTAAGTATCTCGGGATCTTGTTCACGAGTGAGGGTAGGATGGAGTGGGAGATTGACAGGCGGATTGTGGCGGCGTCAGCAGTGATGCAGGCACTTAACCGGTCCGTTGTGGTGAAGAGGGAGCTTAGCCAGAAAGCGAAGCTCTCGATTTACCGGTCGATCTACGTTCCAACCCTCACCTATGGTCACGAGCTCTGGGTAGTGACCGAAAGAACGAGATCGCGAGTACAAGCGGCCAAAATGAGTTTTCTCCACAGGGTGGCTGGGCTCAGCCTTAGGGATAGGGTGAGGAGCTCCACATCGAGAGGAGTCAGTTGAGGTGGTTCGGGCATCTGGTAAGGATGCCTTCTGGACACCTCCCTTGGGAGGTGTTTCGGGCGTGTCCAACCGGGAGGAGACCCCGGGGCCGCCCCAGAACACGCTGGAGGGACTACATCACCCGGCTGGCCTGGGAACGCCTCAGGGTTCCCGCGGAAGAGCTGACCGAAGTGGCTGGGGAGAGGACTGTCTGGGCTTCTTTGCTGAGGCTGCTGCCCCCGCGACCCGGACCTGGATAAGCGGAGGACGACGAGTACGAGTATGAGTACGACGAGTACGATTTATATTGTTTGGCGTTAAATGGTGACAGAAAAGAACTAATTTCATTCTGCAGGGAAACGTGTGTCCTTACTGTAAATATTGAATCTTGAATCTATGTTTTATGAAGACCCTGTGTGCGCTCAGAGCTGTGGCACAAGTTACGCACCAAAATCTGGCGGAAGAAAAATAATAATAAGAAGAAAAATAAGTAGGCTGTGTGTGACTTATGCACTGATGAAATGGTGGGTGATCGATGTGCCTGACATCGATTGATTTAGTTTCAGCACCACGGTAGTGGCCAGCTCCTGTTAAGATATAAACAGAATGAAAGCGGACAAGGTAATTACAGAACTTGTCTTGAGAAATAGCTTTCAAATTCAGGGCTCAACAATAACGATTGCCCGATTACCTGGGGCAAGTAAAACTCAAGGTCGGGCATGTAAACTAACAACTCACTTGCCCGATTGGGCAAGTTGCTAAAAATAGTAAAAGTTAATAACTAATTGATAAAATAAATGTATTTTAAAACATGCTTCTTCGGCTCTGATGCAGCGGTCTCTCTGCCTGAAGTCACAGGCACACACTGTGTAACAATGTCCTGCCCACAGCCCCCATTGATATTATTTTGCGCAACGGATGCTTCATATAATAACATAACAATATACTATTTATGGTGTTATGTCATCGTGTCATTTCTGTCTCTGCATGGTCATGCGTTAACAATTCTGCTCTGCTCTCTGTATCGCACACGGTGGAGTTCCGCCACACACACACAGGTGAGCAGAGTGTGGAATGTGGCTCGGGCCGCATTTTCCTGACCAAACCTGAAGTTATTGAAATGGACAGTGTGTAAATAACCATCAACAGACTGTTGTTACGCACAGACAAACACGCTGCTCGCAGAGCAGCGCAGCACGGCACTCTTGCTGAGCTTGTGTTGCGTTCAGGCGTTGTCACGTAAATAACAACTTCCAGCACTTACATAGGTCATAGCACAAAACTGCAGCATGTCAAGTGACTTTTTACTTTTATGATATTCAATACAATTGTATGTTCCTAAATCTTGAGACACCTCATATGTAAGCTAGACAGACATTTCACCTGCTCATACTGTGCACACATGTATGTATGTACTTAGTCCTAAAGAGCCCTTCTGGTGCCAGTAGATACACAGAAACATCCCAGCAGGCTGTGCTTTGCAAGCATACAAAAACGTTTCATGCATGTGAAAATTATTTTTCATGCGTGTGCTTCACCTCCGCTGCTACAACTCCATCCTAGGGGAAACACTGCTGTGTGTGTTTTGTGCAACAGGTGGATGTGGTAGTCTACTGGTAGAGTAGAGAGAGAGCTAAGTAGCGTTGAAGTAGAGTAGAGCAGGGCAAAATATATTAAACCCAGTGTCAATACAGCAGAACTGGAGAGAGAGGTGAAAAACAAATAGAGGTGGGCATGGGCGCAAAATTATAGACGGAGAATGATTGACAAATTTTTCACTTTACGAAGACACTTAACGAGATAAGGATCTCGTAATTACGAGATAAGGTGTCTAATTTTTTTTTATCCAGTAAATGCAATGTGCTTCTGTAACAAATATATACAGGAACAACAACGTTCTTGTGCAGCAGGGTAAGTCAATATATTGTTTAAATTTAAGTTCCTGTTGAGTTATGTGGGGCAGACAAAGGGAGAGCAGCTACAAGATCTGGATAGTCAGGTGTAAGGCGTCGGTTCACAAATTGCTAAAAGATATCAGTATGACAACATGTCTGTCTCGCAATTAATGTTACCAGTATTTCTTTTGCTCAAATAGATATCTATCTATCTATCTATTTATCTGACCGTTTAAGGGAGGGGCTTAGTGAAGGCTCAATTGCTAAGAGTCAAAGGATGAAGTGATGAAGTGATGACATTTCATATCCAAAAGGTCAGAGGTCAGCTTCACTGTGACATCATCATGCCCACCTGGAAACTGAACTGATTGTACAGACCTCCTGAGCTGCTGGAGGGAAAGACGTCTGAAGCATCCATGTTTTCACAGACAGTGCTTTTCTTGGTTAGTTTCCTCTCTGTTCACTCTGTGGTCAGGCTGCTGCTGAGTGTGAAAACTAAAAATAACTGCAGAGCACTGAGGCGGAGGAAACTCTTTACAGCAGCTCTGATACAAAGATAGGATAAAAGCCAATCAGTACTATCAACACAGAACACGGAAATATCACACTGAGCTCACAGAATACAGAAGGAACTAGCAGGGTTTGGTGCAGATGATGATACGATGATGATATAAGAAAAGTTGAGACAATATAACTTGATTTCACTGTGAGACCAATATCCCTCCAAAACACTTCACCATGATAAAAGTAGCTGCAGATAGAAACTAACTGTCGGCCACTTGAGCTGTCGCCTCTGCAACCAGGGTCGACTTTAGAACTGATTAAACAAACCAAGACCCTATGCATATGGACTGTTTCCACACTGGCACACAAAAGTAATATTTGTCATGTTTCTGGGAAGCTTTCCTTTCACACAACTCTGATCTACTTATTTCCACATGTGACCTTCAGTCCCACATTTTCCCAGATTCCCCTCTTTTAATGTGATGAATGTAACTGTAGATCTACAGTACCTGACACAGAGAGGAGGAAGACGACAAATCCTCTGGCTGCTGCAGTTAGACTCATAGCTGCTCCTCTCGTCTCTCTGTGTGAGACAATAAAACCTGTCAGTAGATAAAATAATGCTCACAGCAGGTAAACAGCATCAGTTACATCAATAAACTGTTTCTACTCACAGTGAAGAAGGACGTCGTCTTCAAAGATGCCTTTCCTCTGTTGTCAGTGAGCAGAAGTTAGATATCAGACTGGTAAATGTCGACATTTGCTTCCTGGTTAGATTATTAACATGCAAGATGAGACAAATTCAGTGGTCAGAAGGCTAGAGAGGCGTTACATGAATTCAAGTTTTCAAAATTCTAGTTTAAACAAGAGAATTATGATATCAAAGCTGTTTTCCTGCAAACATCTGACCGACACCACAAGAGAGCATTCATAAAGAGAAAAGAAAAACAGACAGACAGTTCATCTCTATGTGCGCCACAGGATGTCACACAGTCTGCAGCTGTAGTGACAGAACAGGAACGTATTCAACCTGTGAACCATGAGGCAGTTTTATTGAACAGGATGGAATGAAGAGTATTAGTTAAAAGAAGGGATGGAAAATGATGTTCATTTTTTTTCTCAGTTGGTTTCTTCTCTCATCACTCTGTGGTCAGGTTGCTTCTGTTTTCAGAGAAATGCAGAACACTGAGAGGTGAGAAACTCACATGCCTGTTAGAGTTAACCAAACATGAACATGTCTTCCGCTCAAGGATACTTCCACATGTGGGCTGGAGGATGGTGGGCGCCCTGCCCTACCTCCTGAGCTACAGCCGCCCCACACATAATTTGATGGACAGGTAAGATTTTGTATCGACACACAATGGTGATGCAATGATGTTGAATAGAACAATACTTTGATGGACTTTGGCTTGTTTAGGTGATTCAGTTGTGGATAAACTGTGTGTAGAGAAGTCCTACATTCAAATTAGAAAAAAAAAGAGTCACCCTATATTTAAAAAAACACCCAAAGACCTACCTGCATGTCTAGATACCACTGGAGGTAAAAGAGAAAATATGTTTTTTTTGTAATTTGGGTGAACTGACCCTTTAAAGCAGACAGTGGAGGGAGCACTCAGAGTGATGAAGCCTGAATGTGTCACACTGAAGCTTCCCCACTAGAGGACAGTGAAACATCACAGATACTGAATCAGCACCCTGAAACAACACTTTACCATCCATCACTGGTTGATGACTCAAATTTAAATTCACTCCTGGTTCATGTTCACATTTTATCAGTAAAACCTTTGGCAGTTTAAGTCTTTTACCCAGAACACTTGATTTGAAGCATCAGAGGTCCAGATTAAGTTCAGAGAGTGTCAACAGTAAACTCTTTGAAACAACTTGTTTTAGTGAAACAAAGGTGCATCATCAGGGTGTTGCACAAGTTGTTGTTGAAGCTGACTGTTTACTTGAATCAGACACAGGAACACTTTGAAAAGAAGCTGATTAGGATTTTTCACAATATATTTATTATGTGGAATTACATGATAACATTTTCCATAACAAATTCAATGTCTACACTTCTGTAATATAACTGTACAGGTAGAAATAAGCTTGCATAGTTTAAGCAGTGAGTTATAAGTCAGTGAGTCACACAGCACCTGACCATCAGCTGATCTAAACTATAAATCATGTTTGACACCTCGACATGATTCAGTTCAAGCTGCCAACACCACATTCTTCTAAACGTTGTGCTACATGCTGCTGCTGACTGCCTGTGCTGCTGACTCCTACCTGCTGCTGCTACTGAAAACTGACATTAAGTTAAAGGCTGAATGGACCTAACAGGTACAGGCCCAGGGGCTCCAAGGCCTCCATCTACAAAGTGTCACTCAGAGTAACACACACCAACCAGGAAGGGACTAAAAATGAAGCCAAGCAGACACACACAAACAGAAAAAGAGGCAAAGTCACAACAAAGTCTGTGTTTTGATCCAGTGTAGGAGAGGTGGTGAGGCCTTTTGCATATCTGTGCATATTGTCTCATAATGGACCTACAAGTAAATGTATCCACTTCCCCCACATCCTCCACAGCCTCACTCTCCACACGGATATTTCCATGTGGTACTACTTTGTTTCCATCAGGTGAGTCCCGCCTCTGGTTCAAGTGCATCTGAAGACAATCACATAAAACTTGTGTAAAGTTATGGTTGGAACTGTGACTATAAATCTGAAGTGGGCCTGTTTTATTTGATGCAGGAGGCTCTAACCTGACTGGACTTCACACCAGGTCTTCCTGCTCCTCTGTGTCTTCTGTCTGTGCTGCAGCGTCTGAGACGTTCTCATACGCAGGACATGAGTCTAACTGATGGAGAGAGACCACAAAATGAGGCTTATTCATGAAACCTGCATATATTAAGAGTTTTATTTGATTTCATTGATTTGCTGAAAGTTTGTTTTGGCCAAATTCTTTACTGGTTCCTACTCAGCAAGTTGTGTTTTAAACATGAATTTGCTTCACATCTCCTTCATGTTCAAGTGTTTTTATGAGCCAAGTTATTAGAACTGTGATATAGAGGAAGTTTTGTCAACAGGGCCTCTCTTTCTCTCTCACCTCTATCTCTACAGGTTTCTGTGGTTCAGTGGTGAAGCTCAGAGTTTTCTTCTTCCTGGATCGAGTCAACAACAAACACAGAAGGTTAGAACAAAATAAAGAGCAGTGACTGAACGGATGGATTTTTATTGTCTTACCTCGTCCACAGACTCAGGAGAAGCAGAAGAGTCAGCACCAAGACCACCAGAGTCAACCTGAAGATATTCATTACTGAATGATGTAGAAATATACACAGATATGTGATACAACTCATTAGTAGGATTATTTTGATAAATCACTTTGCCATGTCATTCTGTCTGTTAGTCAGTCAGTGTCATCTACCTCTGACAGGACCTGCCACAACAGTCAGATGTAAGGTGGAGTTATGACGTCCTCTTGTGTTCTGGGCTTCACAGTAATAATTCCCACTGTGTTCAGCTGTGACGTTAGAGATGGTGAAGATCTGTCCTGATGCTTTTGGTGAGTCTTCATCCTCCTTGTACCAGGTATATTTAGCTGCTGGGTTAGCATCACTGCTACAGGTCAGAGTCACTGAACTGCCCTCCACTATCTCAGCAGAGGGACTCACTGACACAGAGGGAAGCTTTGGAGCATCTGGAGGAGATTTACACAGACCTGTGTCATTTAGGCTTGAGCAGTATCATGGTGTTACAGTATATCAGGGTATTCAGAAATCCCAAATGTAGGACTTTCAGTACTATCAAAAATACAGATGTTCCTCCTTCTATCAAACTGATACAGAGATGCTGTATTAAGGTGATGTATTGTAGTGCACAGCACGCACCACCAGAGGTCAGTGTCTACTGGTGGAACAGGCAGCTGGGTTGAGAAAGATGGCGACTGCAAGTGGTGGGGATAATGTTACAGGAGTAATAAAAGGCTTTTTCCTCAATTAGACTGTACACCCCAGTTAGATATCAGGAGGGTATTAAAGTATTAAAAACAGATACTGTCCAAGTCTAATGTCATTCACATCAAATGTTGCATGTTAGATTAAGGGAATGTATTTCAGAAACAAAAACTATCTAGAGTTATTGTTGTCTGTCAGCCTACACAAACAGACCACAGTTACCAGTAAATTCACATCACTTCTCTGGGGATTGTCAATAAGTGTTCTGTGCCAAAAGAATTACATGTGAACCAGGTCCACTGTGGCTACATGTCATATGTCACGCGACACCAGATTTGCCTGTTTTGTACTTACACTGAACATCTACTGATAAAGACGATGATGTGATCCATCCATACTGATTCTCAGACTCGCAGTAGTAGATTCCTCTGTCCTCAGAGCTGATGGAGGCGAAACGATAATTTCCTTCTGGTCCCTGAAGCAGTTTTTGGTTCTCCTTGTACCAGGTATAGTTAGCTGCTGGCTTAGCATCACTGCTACAGGTCAGAGTCACTGAACTGCCCTCCACTATCTCAGCAGAGGGACTCACTGACACAGAGGGAAGCTTTGGAGCATCTGGAAAATATAAAATAAATCAATGAAAATCATGTGTTGTGTTAGAAAGAGCAATAGCTGTGTTTGTGGAAGCATCTGAAACTTTAGATGGATCTGTGACTGAACTGTGGCAATGCTAAATTAAGAAGGTATAAGGAGCAAAGTTTGTTACTGGACTTTATAGGATTAAATAGGAGCGGTATAATATCAATGAATCCACTTTTATGTCTGGAACTTCCCGTTTTTGACAAGCTTAGGGGCCCATGTTGAGGACTTGGCTCAAATTAATCTGATCCCGTTTTATCCTGTTTGATTCGGTTGTGGGAGCCACTTGCGATCGCATGCCTTTGCTGATGTTGACACCAGCAGGGTTCGAACCCTGGACCTTCTACAGTGACAAGGTCTCTAACCACTACACTAGAGAGGCACCCATTATAATAACAATACTAGACCTAATCCTGCTAATCAGTGTCAGCCAAGGCCATCACTCTGCACACCCTCAAAAATCAATATACTTTGTTGTTCCTTCACATTTTTATATGTAATTTCATTTTCTCCAGAGAAGTTTTGGTGCCAACTGATGATGATGGTTCTGTAATGTAACTGCGTGAGGTTCAAAAACAAGTTTCTCCTACAATCCATCAAAAAAAAACAAAACATGTTGCCACGTAAATCCAGGAGGCAATTTTATTTCCTTCAAAACATTTTTGGCAAAACAAACTGCTAGTATCCACCTTCTTCCTAGCCCCCATGATCCCTTGCGCGATCTATGTGCGTGACTTCCGGCACTGAACTGAAACCGGCGATTTCCAGTGGTTACAGTTTGTTTACAGTTCTCTATTCTTCTTTCCAAGAGCAAGAGGGAACACACCACCTGTTATAGCTCAGACAGGATTATGTGATCATACCTCTGCCATCTCTGACAGTCATCTCAAAGCATTGTTTTCTTTTTTCCATTTCAACCTAGCACGCTAGCAATTAGCTTGCCTTGCTCTGGTAAAGTATTGTTAACTTTAACATGGCTCGAGCTAGCTTAAGGTAAACATCTGCTCCTTCTAAAGATAATTTATGATTTCTGATGATTATTGAGAGATACTGACACATAATTCAGTATTAACAGTAGCTCCATGTAAAGTGAATAAATGTGATGTTTCCCTGCTAATCCTCCGCTCACCTGCGTTAATGACGCAGTTCACGTTTTTTTAACCTCTGATTTATTCAAACTGTTCTGAGCGAAACGTGATGCTGAATTTAGCAGCAGACTTCAGTAACTGTAATATAAAGTCAAAGTAGTTTTTTTTGTATGATATAAAGGAAGTACGGTAAATCAGTAACACGTTCTCAGCCCTAATGTCTAAATAATTATTTCACGGTATGTTACTGTGTTTATTTTCTAATGTATGCTGGATGTAGCTGAAGACAAGTTGTGGTTTTTGTCTCTGAAGATGATGGTGTAAATTTCCATTCTCCTTGTACCAGGTATAGTTAGCTGCTGGCTTAGCATCACTGCTACAGGTCAGAGTCACTGAACTGCCCTCCACTATCTCAGCAGAGGGACTCACTGACACAGAGGGAAGCTTTGGAGCATCTGGAGGAGAAAAACATGAAAACATTTCATTTGAAGACGTGTCAGTGCAATGGCTTAGAGGCTCCAGCAGATGGTGATATAACAGTAGAAGACTGTAAGTAAACTCACACACTGAAGGAGAGGGGAAGCCTCCACATCCTTTTATAGCACAGGAATAGCTGTCTGCAGAATCAGAACTGAAGTCTACATAAGGAGATGTGCCTTCCTGTATCTTCTGTCCATTCTTGTACCAGACGTAGGAAGTATTACGAGGTAAATAACGACTGCTGTGACACTGAAGGTAAGAAGATGAAGATGATCTGCTGACCTTGAGGTCTAAATATGTGTAGAAGGAACAGAAATATTAATTGTGTTAATACATACATGCAATTATACAGCAATTCACAGTATTTTCAAGAATGTGAACATTTGGATGTGAATTGTTAAATATTCCAGTGAGAATGTTACCTGTGACAGACAGAGTGACTCCAGGTTGAAAAAAAAATATTCCACTTGGTTGGTTTGTTATGAACCTGAACTTGTACACAGCTGAGTCGCTCTTTCTCAGGTCTGTGATTCTCAGAGTGCTGTCATTCCTAATCTCATCATGTTGATACTGCACACGACCTGAATACTGTGGGTCTGTTTTCAGATCCACAAACACATCATCTGTCATATCAATGAACCAGAATGATTTCTCAACTTTGGTATCAAGGTCATTTATTCTGGATGGGTATGTGTAGCTGCAGTGTATTTCCACTGTTGATCCTTTTACAGCACAGATCTCAGTAGAGGTGTAAGTCACTCCCCAGCCATTCTGACCCTGTATCACTGTAACACAGAGCACATCAGGAACCACAATCAAAATCAATGACTTCAGTAAACAATCAGTCAATAAGACAACTGACAACTTCTCAATGTCATAACTCTGGAACAGAAGGGAGGTCTTAAGACAGTGGGTCAGATACTGACTTGGTGGCTCTAATCTTGGGTGGCCACCTGAAAACTGAACTGACTGTAAAAATCTTCTGAGCTGATGGAGGGAAGAAGTCTGAAGCATACATGTTTTCACAGACCTGGATGTAAAATATAACTGCAACATGACTGGTGCATGGAGGCATACAACCAAGAGGTGGTTCTAGTTGAATTTACGTGGTGGTTTAACCAGTGAAGCATAGCGAAGTTCAACACACAGTGTTTGCACAGTTACACAGTCAGTACTAAAGAAGAGAGGAAGACGTGCACATGCTTTCTAGAGTTAGTCTCTACGTGCACTGAGGCAGGACATTATCCAGTGTGAAGCTGCAGTGAAGAGAACAGGAATGAAGGACCTGAGACATTTTTAATTCTCTTTATCGACAAGGATAAGATAAGAAATATAAATTACTAGAGTCAGTGCTTTTCTTGGTTAGTTTCCTGTCTGTTCACTCTGTGGTCAGGCTGCTGCTGAGTGTGAAACTAAAAATAACTGCAGAGCACTGAGGCGGAGGAAACTGTTTACAGCAGCTCTGATTCAAAGATAAGATAAAAGCCAATCATTACTATCGACACAGAACACGGAAATATCACACTGTACTCATACAATACAGAAGGAACTACAGTAGCAGGGTTTGGTGCAGATGATGACACGATGATGATATAAGAAAAGTTGAGACAATATAACTTGATTTCACTGTGAGACCAATATCCCTCCAAAACACTTCACCATGATAAAAGTAGCTGCAGATAGAAACTAACTGTCGGCCACTTGAGCTGTCGCCTCTGCAACCAGGGTCGACTTTAGAACTGATTAAACAGGGCGATATGTTTTCACAGGGTGAGGAGGGAATACTCAATAAGAAAAGCCACAATATGCTCAGTTTACAGCATGTAAGAGTGTTTAGCACACAGCTGATTTATGCAAATGTCAGAAGTAAAAGGAAGTTGGTCATCATAGAACAGGATTGTTCAGATATAATATCATTTCCACTGCAAGTGACACAAAAACAAACCAAGACCCTATGCATATGGGCTGTTTCCACATTTGCACACAAAAGTAATATTTGTCATGTTTCTGGGAAGCTTTCCTTTCACACAACTCTGATTTGCTTATTTCCACATGTGACCTTCAGTCCCACATTTTCCCAGATTCCCCTCTTTTAATGTGATGAATGTAACTGTAGATCTACAGTACCTGACACAGAGAGGAGGAAGACGACAAATCCTCTGGCTGCTGCAGTTAGACTCATAGCTGCTCCTCTCGTCTCTCTGTGTGAGACAATAAAACCTGTCAGTAGATAAAATAATGCACACAGCAGGTAAACAGCATCAGTTATATCAATAAACTGTTTCTACTCACAGTGAAGAAGGACGTCGTCTTCAAAGATGCCTTTCCTTTGTTGTCAGTGAGCAGAAGTTAGATATCAGGTTGGTAAACCTCTACATTTCCTTCCTGGTTAGATTATGAACATGCAAGATGAGACAAATTCAGTGGTCGGAAGGCTCGACAGGCGCTCTATAAAGTCCATTTATTAAATAAATACCCACAAAACAACAAAGTTGTGTTTTTAAAAAAATGTAGTTTAAAGAAACTAGTTTTGAACACCATTTAAAGAGACTTTAAAAAAACATGGGCACAATTTAGTTGGTAACTATTAATTTGAGTATTACAGTAGTGGTGAAAGGCAGATAAAAAGCTGGTACATAAAGTGGCCTAACAAACCTTACAAGAGGAAATCCATATAAACCCACCTCTTCAGATCTTTGCAGTTGAGGAAACCAACGCAGGAAACCAATAAAGATTAGATAAGAGACTTGACTGATCCCCGGGGGGAAGTTCACGAGTTAGCAAATGGAAGCCTGGGCTCAGACATGCAAAAGGCCCGAACACCTCTCCTTCACAGGAGCAAGACACACAGACTTTGTCTTTGTTATGCATCTTTTTGTGGTTTTGTATCTTTGTGGTAATTTTGTGTGTGGTAGTTTTGCATCTCTTTGTAGTTATTTATCTCTTTTAGGTAATTCTGAGTCTTTTTGGTTGTCTTTGTGTTGTTTTGCCCCTTTTTATTGTTTTTGTTGTGTCTCTTTGCATCTCTTTGTGTCTCCTTTTGGTCATTTTGAGTCTCCTCCTGGTTGGTACATGTTAAATAAAGTGATATATTGCAGGTGAAGGCCAGAGGGCCCCCCTGACACTTTGGGCCCCTGGGCCTGTGCCTTTTAAACTTGTTCTGTAATCCAAGCCTAAATCTGAGAGGCAGTCCAGAGGACTCCTGTTCACTTCAGTAAGCTGCTGCAGGTAATCCAAACAATCAAAGGGAAACAATGCAGTAACACCTGATAGTGTGCAGGGCTAATAACTTGGGATATGGAGTCCATTTTCATCCAACACACTCGTCAGAACACAATTTGCTCAACAGTTTCTAACGTGTACATTAAACACTGACCAGCTGCAATAAATAGCAGTATAATAGCAATATTTGATTTCATGGACTCAGACCGCTCACCTCTACTAGTCCTCCTAAATAGCACCCTGTAGTGCCACTGAGTAGATTATTAACTAGTCTTAAACCCAGTGCTGTTTAATCAGAGCAGAAGACAAATGAGATGTTAAAGGGTTAATAACAAACACAAAAGACTGCACAACAAACACTGTTCAAATGACCTATTATCAAAAAGACACTAACTCATCAGGCCAAACAACACGAGTAAGAGGGGAAATAAAGAAAAGCTCTTAACTGCTATGATGCTTTTTTTTTTTTTTAATTACGCGAGATGAAACAATAAAGTACAAGTACAAAATCTAAATGTAAATACATGGGGTTAAAAGTACAAACAAATACAAAACAAAAACACTTCAGATATGTGTATGAAGAAGACAGGGATGTAAATAACTTATGAGCAGGTGAAGTGTAGAGATAATTCACAAAATAAGCATAAGGATTCTGATAAATGACACTTAACTCAACAATAAAACCAGCTGTGTTCAAACCGGTAAAACATAAAATCAAATAAAAAAGAGGAAACAAGGAAAACATGGTAAAGATATATTGTATACAGAATGAGAGAAATGTACTTGACAGGATGATGGAAGTTGTCTGTTATCAGTAAAACATAACTCACTACTAATATCTAGTGGCAACAGTTGGAAACTGCAACTATCAGCAAACACATGTTCCCCTTCAACAGGGAAGCAGCAAAATAATAATATTTAATAAGCTGTAACTTATAATACATAAGAGATCTCAGGTGTGATTTGTCACCACGGAGACATTTTGCAGTCCTTCCATGTCACAGTTTAAACTTTGAGGTCTGCACTGCCTCTCTGTAACTACATTTACATGCACAAAATATTCTGGATTTTTCCTTTTATTCTAAAAAAAAGCAATATTGAATATCCCACTTATATTCCTGTTAACATGCAGCCATGCATACTCCAATGAATCTGTCCGAACATGTTGTTTAAAATATAGAAAAGTGGAGCAGCTGTTGCTTGTACTGGGAAAGTTTTCCACTGGGGGTGGATTTGTTCGACAATGCAACCACAGCCTCCTCTTTTCATTCCTTCACCCAACGTCTTAAAAATGTCAGCGTTTGAAATGTGGGTTTTATATTTTGGGCATCCATCTCTACCCCAGTTGTGCAAACTGTTGTTGGCAAGTTGGTTTGTATACAGTGTATCCATGGCGACGCGCAGAGTTGACCATAAACAGGTAAGAGGCCATGTGTTGCAAACTGCAGTAAAACTCCAATTTAGACGTGTAATCAGAATGCGCTGTATACATGCCTAAATAACGCTCTTTAAACCAGAACTGTACTAGCATTTCCCTTGTAGGAGGAACAGCCCTGCTGAACTCCCTGAACCAGTTTTATAAATGAACAGACCAACGAGAAACCACTGGAGGGTCAAATGTTTGGCACTCTGCCCCAGTATCACCCCCCAGTCTTGACAAACGCTCCTTTCAGCCATCCTGATGCCAAGAAGAGGTAAAAAGGTCACTTCAGACCCCTCTTCGTCCGGGATGTCATTAACATCTTAAAAGAATTCAGCTTGGGGCTACACAAATTGACTTAGATTAATGAGCACGACTTCGCTGACAACGCTTCTTAAATTCACCACATCCTGTCCCTTCTCGTCACCCCGGGAAATCACATCCTCGCCTCTCTTACCAAGTGTTTCTGTTGAAATGTCTCTTGGAAGTAAAACTACACATTTTATCCATGTTCTAACATTGTAAATGTGCATAATCCTTGTTTGTTAGTTGAATGATGTTTTTTTTTAATCTTGTAAACCAAAGTATCAGGAAATTAAGATTTTAGGTTTTTAATCCCTCATTTAACATGGAGCCATACTGCCATCTTGTGACGGTAGTTAAGGAGGGTTCCCTTTAAGGAATCCAATATTATATTTAGAGTTAAAATATAGTTGGGTTGATTAACCAACTTGTTTTCATGAATATGTGCCTTCTCATTCTGTGTTATTGCAACCGTATGTTAGTCTGGAGTGTGTGTATACAAAACAGTTTATACTTGTGTTCTGCTGATATGCGGTATAATAATCATATTAAATTTAATTTGATGTTAAGAGCTGATTTTGACCAGAATGGAAAGAGTATGTGTCTATTGAGTGTAACTTGCTAAAGTTTATTATATTTATTATACCTGAAGCAACAAAGCCAGCCGATTGCAACATTTTTTTTTCATGCGTTGATAATAATTTTGATGATAATATCGAATGGTTGATGAGACTATTTTCAACTTTATTATAAGCAAGTAGCCACAGCTAAACAGATAAACTTTTCGACCTACAACTCCCCCCAAAGATTCATCAGATCCAGCAACCACATGTCACAGGGAATCTTTCGCCAAACCAAGAGACTTGCTGCAGGCTAATATCACCGACATGTGAGGACCACCTAAAGGACACCGCCCCAGGCTCCACTGTCCCTCACCGCTGCGTTCCAGTTTGTATCACCCTGCTGGAAGGCTGTGAAGTGAAGCCGGGAGTCGCAAAGAGATAGTCTGGTGCCCTCAGGAGAAACGTCCACCTGATTCGCTGCTAAGAAAGGAGGCAAAGAATTTCCCTCACCTGATGTAGCTGCTGTGCAGTGGTAAGAGTTGATGTCAAATAGAAGACTTAATTATCTTGATCTTAATTTAATTTCCTTAGGTAAATGGTTTTGCGCATCCCTGCGTTCCCAATTTATCTATAGTCACATACTCTCTCTCACTATCGCCAGACTAAATAACTTTCACGAGTGTTACGTCTTGTTTTAATCTATTCACATATTTTGTGTCATTTCATATCATCCTGTTAAACATTTAGCCTAAATAAATCTTCATTTATCACCAAGTCGTTGTCTGTGTATATCTCTTTTGAGCAGGAACTAAAATCACTGTATGGAGAATTCATGACCCAGATATTGAGATTGATTCATTTTTGATAAGCATGCTGACAAATTAATAAGTGGTTTACGGACTTATTAATGTGATTAGTCCCTTCCCTCATTAGGATGGTGGTGCCCCAAACTTTATTTCGAGTGCAAACATTCTCTAAAAGGTATTTGCTCCCACACCCTCATGTCTTGATCGGTCAGTTTTGGTTCAGCATTATCTGGGTGTGTTAGTCCGACTTTGAGAAATTTGATTTAGCACGAAGTCGCACATGTTTACATGAAATTAAAAGTCTAGTTTTAGTCAGACTTACACAATGAATGAATTATCTCTGATGTCATGTAAACATACTGACTGATGAAACAGCCTTCGGGAGGAATTTGGGATTTAGTATCTTGCCCAAGGATACTTCAAATCAAACTACCAATTTTCCAATTAGTAGACGCTCCACTCTACCTTCTGAGCCACCGCCACTCCGTTATAGTGAATAGGGAGTTGCTGTGTTTATGTTATAATGACTTTGATACTAAAGCACCGCAGACTACTGGAAGATTTGAGCTCACTGACTACGATTGTTCCAATTCACTTCATATGTACACAAGTAAGTAACTGTTTTTACATCTGTGATGTTCAGCACTGATTTAGACTGTCTTCAGTGCAGAAGTACATTCAGTATGTCGCTAGTTCAAGCTGTTTCGTTAGTCTGTACAAGCAGGGCTGCATAATATACACAAAGAAATCATCTTAAAATAATTTGATATGACTTCTGATTTTAGTGGGAATGATTACTTTTGCATTTAATTTTTACTGTAAAAACAGGAAAAAATGATGATATGATTTTTGCTGGGAGAGACCCATCCTGAGAAATGTGTTTTAAAAATCAAAAGTTACCCGATTATATATCTGACATATCAGATTGTAAATGCAATGCCTGCTGTGGTCATCTGCTTTTGTTGACTGTGCTGTACAATGCAGCTGGATCCGCTCCACCTCCCCGACCTCTGGTTCTGTAGATAGTATCAAATAACATCATTCTAATTATATACAAACAAAGTAACAATAGAGAGCGGGAAAATGCAATGCATTCATTTCACAGTTATGTCATTTTACTTGTAGTGAGGATAACGTTGGTGTGTAAGGAGCTGCTCACCTCGGGGCAGTTCTGGCACTGTTGAACTTGACGGTAACGTACTCAACGTCTTCTCGTTGCTCCGTGTGTCTGAGGGGCTGAGCTGGTCTCATGTTGTAGTAGAGAGGATCTGCCTGGTTGGAGAAACGGATGCTGGCATACTGAAGGTCACCCTGCTCCTCTGGCTGTCTCTGACCAGGTAGACATCACAGAGACAACATTTATTTTAAATAAGGCAGAGGATTACAACCAGGACAGAAAAAGTCAAAGCAACAGCAGCTGTTGTAATAATGTGTTTAATATCACTGCTTCACCAACATGCTGCTGTATGACAGAAGAAGAGGAAAGGACAAAAAGCAGGTGAGACTCTGAAAGTACCAGGAGTTTAGGCCCCGTCCACATGTATGAAAAAATGGAAATTTTCATTCAAAGTTTAAAACAGAAATTTCTGTCCACACAGTCTTTGTTCTACAAAATATCTCTGTTTACTCAAGAACACAAAAACGGTCCCAAACGCTCGTCAGCGTTAGCTATCTTCGATGGTCTCCCCCATCACAAAGGTAGTGTACAGACTAGCTTTACCAGAACACCTACTGGAGATCTCATCATCGTTGATTCTCCTTCGGTATAACAAAGAAGCAGTGATGCTTTGTACATGTAAAGGTTTCCTTCTACTCCTCATCAACAACCCATCTCTCAAAAGTGTCCCACCATCTGCTGGTTAGACTGCACCTGATCCCAAACTATGCCTGATCCTTTGTTTCTGGTGGACTTTAAAATGTGAATGCTAAAGCAGACGGAATAACACTGGGTGCAGCAGCAACACATTCTCATCCCAAGTCGTCACATGTCGCTTTGTCAGTGGACATTCACGTCTAAATATTAGATGGTAGGTATCCTCCTGAATCTGCTGTTGATGTTCTGGGATGCTGCAAGCTACAATGGGACGTCAAGAAAAGCAGGTGGTTTTAAGTTTAAGTAACAACAGCACATGAGTTGGCTCTACATTCATACAGGAAGCAAACACCAGGTTCCTGGGTTGAAGTCCAGGGTTTATTGGAGCCATCTATCAGCCCACCCCCCCCCCCCCCACTCTATAGGGACTGTCCAGCTCCTTATATCACATCGTTACTGGCAGCGTTTCAAATTGACAGCGACTAGCAGTGTATCATTCCACCATAACAGGTGCCATCCAGCTGTGTTATAAACTGACTGTGGGTAAATATCCTTTTTTAAAAAAAAAAACAAAAAACAAAAAAAACCATAAAGGTATAGACAAGACACATCCAAGACAAGAGACGAATCAAAGAGAGCATGATAGAAATTAACATCTGTGAAGAAGGATGTGAAAAGAGCAACATGAGGTCCCTCTCAGTCAGATGAGTGGTTGACTCAGCAGTGTGAATGAACAGGAACCAGAATTTATTTTGTTCCTGAATAATAAACGTCACTCTTCTCACCTGTTCCCTGTTGTCTGCTCTCTCTCCAGGCTCAGACGAGTCCCTGGAAGCTCTCTTTTTTCTGGTCCAGAGAATCAATCGAAAAAAAATAAAAAATCATTCAAAGTTTTAGGTGTGACAAACTGACTTTCAGTGATTTAACAAACAATGATTCGGTCAAAACAGAAGTGCTCACCTGATCCACAGGAACACAGCGAGGAGTATGACAGCCAGGAGAACAACAGTGATTGTTCCAGCAGCTACTAACTTCCCTGCTCCTGAGGAACTACGATCTAAACAAAACACAGTTAATCAGGGTGTTGCAGCATGTTTGGGCCCATTCGCCCCACAGAGTAATATATGACCAAACAGTGCATGTATTACATCATGGTGAAAGGGATAGTGCACCCAAAAATGAAAATTCAGCCATGATCTATTCAACCATATGCCGAGGGAGGCCCAGGTGAAGTTTTAGAGTCCTCACATCACTCCAACTAGGTTTCCTGCCCTCGCTGAAAACATGAATGTAAAACATACCTGCCACAACAGTCAGATGTAAGGTGGAGTTATGACGTCCTCTTGTGTTCTGGGCTTCACAGTAATAATTCCCACTGTGTTCAGCTGTGACGTTAGAGATGGTGAAGATCTGTCCTGATGCTTTTGGTGAGTCTTCATTCTCCTTGTACCAGGTATATTTAGCTGCTGGGTTAGCATCACTGCTACAGGTCAGAGTCACTGAACTGCCCTCCACTATCTCAGCAGAGGGACTCACTGACACAGAGGGAAGCTTTGGAGCATCTGGAGGAGATTTAGACAGACCTGTGTCATTTAGGCTTGAGCAGTATCATGGTGTTACAGTGTATCAGGGTATTTAGAAATCCCAAATGTAGGACTTTCAGTACTATCGAAACTCTAGATGTTCCTCTTTCTTTCATCTCATACAGAGATGCTGTATTAAGGTGATGTATTAATAATCAGGTGAATCAAGTGATATTGATAGTGTACAGCATGCCTGATTTGCCTATTTGTACTTACACTGAACATCTACTGATAGAGATGACCTGATCTGTCCATATTGATTCTTAGACATGCAGGAGTAGATTCCTCTGTCCTCAGAGCGGATGGACTTGAAATAGTAATTTCCCTCTGGTCCCTGAAATATTGTGTGGTTCTCCTTGTACCAGGTATAATTAGCTGCTGGGTTAGCATCACTGCTACAGGTCAGAGTCACTGAACTGCCCTCCACTATCTCAGCAGAGGGACTCACTGACACAGAGGGAAGCTTTGGAGCATCTGGAGGAGAAATGAGAGACAACTTATGAATCTTTGTTTACACACCAGTTTTTAGGTATGGACTGCCACAAACCAGGAGGAGCAACACAATTATTATGGTAACTATGTTATTTAACTACTTCAAACATTGTGAGACAGGTTGTTGTCTCCTCTATAAAGCTAACTGACGGGCTACAGTAACCAATAATAGACCTGTATGTGGTTCTTGGCCACACATTACCTCGTCATGGCCCTTTTGAGTGAAGAAACTTAGTGCCCTCATACATGGATTACCAGAGACCCCCCCTTCTCTTCCCTGCCACCAATCATTTTTGTGTTAAATCCTATAAAGCAACCTGTAGCAAACCTATATAGAACAGAACATCTGAGAAGAATAGTAATACAGCTCTAGATTTGGAAGCTCAAGACCTCCTTCGAAATTGTTTTACTCAACCTATACCTCAGTGAACTGCAGCAGCAGACTGTGAATGTGAAACAATCAGAGCCATCAGCCTGGCTGGGTAATAAAGCTTTAAAATGTAGTCATTAGTTGCATGATGCTTTTTGAATTAGCAGTGTTTTACTCACATTTCACATCTAAGATGTAATTAGATGTGCTCCACCCCAGCTCGTTCAAAGCTTTACAGTCATACTCTCCAGAGTCAGAGGACTGGATGGAGCTGAAGACAAGTTGTGGTTTTTGTCTCTGAAGATGATGGAATAAATTTCCATTCCTCTTGTGCCAAGTATATTTAGCTGCTGGGTTAGCATCACTGCTACAGGTCAGAGTCACTGAACTGCCCTCCACTATCTCAGCAGAGGGACTCACTGACACAGAGGGAAGCTTTGGAGCATCTGGAGGAGAAAAACAAGAACAATTAATTTGAAGATGAGTGTGTGTGTGTGTGTGTGTGTGTCTGTGTGTCTGTGTGTAACTGTCCAACATTTCAGCAGCATCACTGTCATGTCTACTGATGATCTCTGGTTGGTAAATTAGCTAAATGAGAGCATTAAACAATTTAACACAGACGTGTCAGTGCAATGGCTTACAGGCTCCAGCAGATGGTGATATAACAGTAGAAGACTGTAAGCAAACTCACACACTGAAGGAGAGGGGAAGCCTCCACATCCTTTTACAGCACAGGAATAGCTGTCTGCAGAATCAGAACTGAAGTCTACATAAGGAGATGTGTCTTCTTTTATTTTCTGTCCATTCTTGTACCAGATGTAGGAAGTATGATCAGGTAAATAACGACTGCTGTGACACTGAAGGTAAGAAGATGA
The DNA here is from genome assembly GCF_041903045.1 of Epinephelus lanceolatus. NCBI lineage: Eukaryota > Metazoa > Chordata > Actinopteri > Perciformes > Serranidae > Epinephelus > Epinephelus lanceolatus. The sequence goes on from NC_135736.1 coordinate 44,929,872, forward strand.
AGATGATCTGCTGACCTTGAGATCTAAATATGTGTAGAAGGAACATAAATATTAATTGTATTAATACATACATGCAATTATGCATTTGAATGTGAATTGTTAAATATTCTAGTGAGGATGTTACCTGTGACAGACAAAGTGACTCCAGGTTCACCAGTATAAGCATTGGGATGGTTTGTTATGAACCTGAACTTGTACACAGCTGAGTCGCTCTCTCTCAAGTCTGTGATTCTCAGAGTGCAGTCATTCTTTATCTCATCACGGTCATACTGCACACGACCTGAATACCGTGGGTCATCTTTCAGATACACATTCTCGACATTCTTCTTTTCAATAAACCAGAATGCGTTCTCAACTTTGGTATCAGGGCCATTTATTCTGGATGGGTATCTGTAGCTGCAGTGTATTTCCACTGTTGATCCTTTTACAGCACAGATCTTAGTAGAGGTGTAAGTCACTCCCCAGTCATCCTGACCCTGTATCACTGTAACACAGAGCCCATCAGGAACCACAATCAAAATCAATGACTTCAGTAAACAATCAGTCAATAAGACAAAAAAGTACTGATGTGATTTGGGGAACGATAACCTGGACAAGCTTTAAAGTCCTCAGTTATCAGACTGATCATCTGCAGTCATTGTCATAAAATGTTCCACAAGATGCATCTAACTAGAATATAGACTTTTCTGTGTGTTTCAGCTTTGTTCAATTTATTTAAAAAACTGTCAAGAAAATGTCAGAAAAACATCAAATTAAAAGTCTTCTTACACACTAACTGGAGGCTGACATTCCTGCTTTTAGGAGGCTGTGGTGCACTTTTTAAACCTAGCAAGAAGGTAGTGGTTTCCTGTTAAACTAGACATGTCAGCATAGCTTGTCAGAAACGGGGCTAAAATATGTTCCAAGTTTAGACATTTTCAAAGGAGTCACTTGAACTCTCACCTCAAGATATCTAAATGAAAATGATTTCTATGGGAACCCACGAGTCTCCCCTAAACTTCAGAAGGCTTGTTGCCAGTAAATGTTTTGCCGTTATAAGACAATGGACATCAGGTAATTTGCATCATTAACTGTGAAATCAGAAACCAAAGTATATCAGTGTGCAATTCCTTAACTCTCCATATTGACATAGTTTTCATCTAAACTATAAACTACAACAGCAGAATAGAATTCCTGAAATTCAGTTATCGCTTTTAGTTTTGGTGTGTCACACCAACATTTCAGTGGCCCCATCTGACCACCCTTATGATCACTTTGTGGGCGCGCCACTGGTGGTAGTACATACTGTAAATATTCACAGTGTTTGCACAGTTACACAGTCAGTGCTAAAGAAGAGTGGAAGACATGCACATGCTTTCTAGAGTTAATCTCTGGCCTGGTTGCTGCTGAGTGTGAAAACTAAAAATAACTGCAGAGCACTGAGGCGGAGGAAACTGTTTACAGCAGCTCTGATACAAAGATAAGATAAAAGCCAATCATTACTATCGACACAGAACACGGAAATATCACACTGAGCTCACTGAATACAGAAGGAACTAGCAGGGTTTGGTGCAGATGATGACACGATGATGGTATAAGAAAAGTTGAGAAAATATAACTTGATTTCACTGTGAGACCAATATCCCTCCAAAACACTTCACCATGATAAAAGGAGCTGCAGATAGAAACTAACTGTCGGCCACTTGAGCTGTCGCCTCTGAAACCAGGGTCGACTTTAGAACTGATTAAACAAACCAAGACCCTATGCATATGGGCTGTTTCCACATTTGCACACAAAAGTAATATTTGTCATGTTTCTGGGAAGCTTTCCTTTCACACAACTCTGATCTGCTTATTTCCACATGTGACCTTCAGTCCCACATTTTCCCAGATTCCCCTCTTTTAATGTGATGAATGTAACTGTAGATCTACAGTACCTGACACAGAGAGGAGGAAGACGACAAATCCTCTGGCTGCTGCAGTTAGACTCATAGCTGCTCCTCTCGTCTCTCTGTGTGAGACAATAAAACCTGTCAGTAGATAAAATAATGCTCACAGCAGGTAAACAGCATCAGTTACATCAATAAACTGTTTCTACTCACAGTGAAGAAGGGCGTCGTCTTCAAAGATGCCTCTCTTCTGTTGTCAGTGAGCAGAAGTTAGATATCAGTATGTTAAACGTCTACATTTCCTTCCTGGTTAGATTATTAACATTCAAGATGAGTCGAATTCAGTGGTCAGAAGGCTAGAGAGGCGTTACATGAATTCAAGTCTGTTTACTAAATAAATACCCACATATCGACAAAGTTGGGTTGTTTTGAAAAATTTAGTTTAAACAACAGAATTATGATATCAAAGCTGTTTTGCTGCAAACATCCGACCGACACCACAAGAGAGCATTCATAAAGAGAAAAGAAAAACAGACAGACAGTTCATGTCTATGTGCGCCACAGGATGTCACACAGTCTGCAGCTGTAGTGACAGAACAGGAACGTATTCAACCTGTGAACCATGAGGCAGTTTTATTGAACAGGATGGAATGAAGAGTATTAGTTAAAAGAAGGGATGGAAAATAATGTGCATTTTTGTTTCTCAGCTGGTTTCTTCTCTGGTCACTCTGTGGTCAGGTTGCTGAGAGAGGTGAGAAACTCACATGCCTGTTAGAGTTAACCAAACATGATCATGTCTTCTGACCACTCAAAGTGCTTTTTACACTATGAGTCACACACATTCATACACACACTGATACACTAATGGCCGAGGCTACAATACAAGGTGCCACCTGCTACTCAGTTTAACACACTCACACACCAATGGAACAGCCGTATCTTGCTCAAGGATACTTCCACATGTGGGCTGGAGGATGGTGGGCGCCCTGCCCTACCTCCTGAGCTACAGCCGCCCCACACATAATTTCATGGACAGGTAGGATTTCGTATCGACACACATTGGTGATGCAATGATGTTGACTAGAACTATACTTTGATGGAATTTGGCTTGTTTAGGTGGTTCAGTTGTGGATAAACTGTGTGTAGAGAAGTCCTACATTCAAATTAGAAAAAAACAAAACAAAAAAGAGTCACCCTATGTTTAAAAAAAACAGCCAAAAACCTACCTGCATGTCTAGATACCACTGGAGGTAAAAGAGAAAATGTGTCTATTTATAATTTGGGTGAACTGACCCTTTAAAGCAGACAGTGGAGGGAGCACTCAGAGTGATGAAGCCTGAATGTGTCACACTGAAGCTTCCCCACTAGAGGACAGTGAAACATCACAGATACTGAATCAGCACCCTGAAACAACACTTTACCATCCATCACTGGTTGATGACTCAAATTTAAATTCACTCCTGGTTCATGTTCACATTTTATCAGTAAAACCTTTGGCAGTTTAAGTCTTGAAAAAAAGAAGCTGATTTTTCACAATATATTTATTATGTGGAATTACATGATAACATTTTCCATAACAAATTCAATGTCTACACTTCTGTAATATAACTGTATAGGTAGAAATAAGCTTGCATAGTTTAAGCAGTGAGTTATAAGTCAGTGAGTCACACAGCACCTGACCATCAGCTGATCTAAACTATAAATCATGTTTGACACCTCGACATGATTCAGTTCAAGCTGCCAACACCACATTCTTCTAAACGTTGTGCTACATGCTGCTGCTGACTGCCTGTGCTGCTGACTCCTACCTGCTGCTGCTACTGAAAACTGACATTAAGTTAAAGGCTGAATGGACCTAACAGGTACAGGCCCAGGGGCTCCAAGGCCTCCATCTACAAAGTGTCACTCAGAGTAACACACACCAACCAGGAAGGGACTAAAAATGAAGCCAAGCAGACACACAGAAACAGAAAAAGAGGCAAAGTCACAACAAAGTCTGTGTTTTGATCCAGTGTAGGAGAGGTGGTGAGGCCTTTTGCATATCTGTGCATATTGTCTCATAATGGACCTACAAGTAAATGTATCCACTTCCCCCACATCCTCCACAGCCTCACTCTCCACACTGATATTTCCATGTGGTACTACTTTGTTTCCATCAGGTGAGTCCCGCCTCTGGTTCAAGTGCATCTGAAGACAATCACATAAAACTTGTGTAAAGTTATGGTTGGAACTGTGACTATAAATCTGAAGTGGGCCTGTTTTATTTGATGCAGGAGGCTCTAACCTGACTGGACTTCACACCAGGTCTTCCTGCTCCTCTGTGTCTTCTGTCTGTGCTGCAGCGTCTGAGACGTTCTCATACGCAGGACATGAGTCTAACTGATGGAGAGAGACCACAAAATGAGGCTTATTCATGAAACCTGCATATATTAAGAGTTTTATTTGATTTCATTGATTTGCTGAAAGTTTGTTTTGGCCAAATTCTTTACTGGTTCCTACTCAGCAAGTTGTGTTTTAAACATGAATTTGCTTCACATCTTCATGTTCAAGTGTTTTTATGAGCCAAGTTATTAGAACTGTGATATAGAGGAAGTTTTGTCAACAGGGCCTCTCTTTCTCTCTCACCTCTATCTCTACAGGTTTCTGTGGTTCAGTGGTAAAGCTCAGAGTTTTCTTCTTCCTGGATCGAGTCAACAACAAACACAGAAGGTTAGAACAAAATAAAGAGCAGTGACTGAACGGATGGATTTTTATTGTCTTACCTCGTCCACAGACTCAGGAGAAGCAGAAGAGTCAGCACCAAGACCACCAGAGTCAACCTGAAGATATGTGATACAACTCATTAGTAGGATTATTTTGATAAATCACTTTGCCATGTCATTCTGTCTGTTAGTCAGTCAGTGTCATCTACCTCTGACAGGACCTGCCACAACAGTCAGATGTAAGGTGGAGTTATGACGTCCTCTTGTGTTCTGGGCTTCACAGTAATAATTCCCACTGTGTTCAGCTGTGACGTTAGAGATGGTGAAGATCTGTCCTGATGCTTTTGGTGAGTCTTCATCCTCCTTGTACCAGGTATATTTAGCTGCTGGGTTAGCATCACTGCTACAGGTCAGAGTCACTGAACTGCCCTCCACTATCTCAGCAGAGGGACTCACTGACACAGAGGGAAGCTTTGGAGCATCTGGAGGAGATTTACACAGACCTGTGTCATTTAGGCTTGAGCAGTATCATGGTGTTACAGTATATCAGGGTATTCAGAAATCCCAAATGTAGGACTTTCAGTACTATCAAAAATACAGATGTTCCTCCTTCTATCAAACTGATACAGAGATGCTGTATTAAGGTGATGTATTGTAGTGCACAGCACGCACCACCAGAGGTCAGTGTCTACTGGTGGAACAGGCAGCTGGGTTGAGAAAGATGGCGACTGCAAGTGGTGGGGATAATGTTACAGGAGTAATAAAAGGCTTTTTCCTCAATTAGACTGTACACCCCAGTTAGATATCAGGAGGGTATTAAAGTATTAAAAACAGATACTGTCCAAGTCTAATGTCATTCACATCAAATGTTGCATGTTAGATTAAGGGAATGTATTTCAGAAACAAAAACTATCTAGAGTTATTGTTGTCTGTCAGCCTACACAAACAGACCACAGTTACCAGTAAATTCACATCACTTCTCTGGGGATTGTCAATAAGTGTTCTGTGCCAAAAGAATTACATGTGAACCAGGTCCACTGTGGCTACATGTCATATGTCACGCGACACCAGATTTGCCTGTTTTGTACTTACACTGAACATCTACTGATAAAGACGATGATGTGATCCATCCATACTGATTCTCAGACTCGCAGTAGTAGATTCCTCTGTCCTCAGAGCTGATGGAGGCGAAACGATAATTTCCTTCTGGTCCCTGAAGCAGTTTTTGGTTCTCCTTGTACCAGGTATAGTTAGCTGCTGGCTTAGCATCACTGCTACAGGTCAGAGTCACTGAACTGCCCTCCACTATCTCAGCAGAGGGACTCACTGACACAGAGGGAAGCTTTGGAGCATCTGGAAAATATAAAATAAATCAATGAAAATCATGTGTTGTGTTAGAAAGAGCAATAGCTGTGTTTGTGGAAGCATCTGAAACTTTAGATGGATCTGTGACTGAACTGTGGCAATGCTAAATTAAGAAGGTATAAGGAGCAAAGTTTGTTACTGGACTTTATAGGATTAAAATAGGAGCGGTATAATATCAATGAATCCACTTTTATGTCTGGAACCTCCCGTTTTTGACAAGCTTAGGGGCCCATGTTGAGGACTTGGCTCAAATTAATCTGATCCCGTTTTATCCTGTTTGATTCGGTTGTGGGAGCCACTTGCGATCGCATGCCTTTGCTGATGTTGACACCAGCAGGGTTCGAACCCTGGACCTTCTACAGTGACAAGGTCTCTAACCACTACACTAGAGAGGCACCCATTATAATAACAATACTAGACCTAATCCTGCTAATCAGTGTCAGTCAAGGCCATCACTCTGCACACCCTCAAAAATCAATATACTTTGTTGTTCCTTCACATTTTTATATGTAATTTCATTTTCTCCAGAGAAGTTTTGGTGCCAACTGATGATGATGGTTCTGTAATGTAACTGCGTGAGGTTCAAAAACAAGTTTCTCCTACAATCCATCAAAAAAAAACAAAACATGTTGCCACGTAAATCCAGGAGGCAATTTTATTTCCTTCAAAACATTTTTGGCAAAACAAACTGCTAGTATCCACCTTCTTCCTAGCCCCCATGATCCCTTGCGCGAAGTATGTGCGTGACTTCCGGCACTGAACTGAAACCGGCGATTTCCAGTGGTTACAGTTTGTTTACAGTTCTCTATTCTTCTTTCCAAGAGCAAGAGGGAACACACCACCTGTTATAGCTCAGACAGGATTATGTGATCATACCTCTGCCATCTCTGACAGTCATCTCAAAGCATTGTTTTCTTTTTTCCATTTCAACCTAGCACGCTAGCAATTAGCTTGCCTTGCTCTGGTAAAGTATTGTTAACTTTAACATGGCTCGAGCTAGCTTAAGGTAAACATCTGCTCCTTCTAAAGATAATTTATGATTTCTGATGATTTATTGAGAGATACTGACACATAATTCAGTATTAACAGTAGCTCCATGTAAAGTGAATAAATGTGATGTTTCCCTGCTAATCCTCCGCTCACCTGCGTTAATGACGCAGTTCACGTTTTTTTAACCTCTGATTTATTCAAACTGTTCTGAGCGAAACGTGATGCTGAATTTAGCAGCAGACTTCAGTAACTGTAATATAAAGTCAAAGTAGTTTTTTTTGTATGATATAAAAGAAGTACGGTAAATCAGTAACACGTTCTCAGCCCTAATGTCTAAATAATTATTTCACGGTATGTTACTGTGTTTATTTTCTAATGTATGCTGGATGGAGCTGAAGACAAGTTGTGGTTTTTGTCTCTGAAGATGATGGTGTAAATTTCCATTCTCCTTGTACCAGGTATAGTTAGCTGCTGGCTTAGCATCACTGCTACAGGTCAGAGTCACTGAACTGCCCTCCACTATCTCAGCAGAGGGACTCACTGACACAGAGGGAAGCTTTGGAGCATCTGGAGGAGAAAAACATGAAAACATTTCATTTGAAGACGTGTCAGTGCAATGGCTTAGAGGCTCCAGCAGATGGTGATATAACAGTAGAAGACTGTAAGTAAACTCACACACTGAAGGAGAGGGGAAGCCTCCACATCCTTTTATAGCACAGGAATAGCTGTCTGCAGAATCAGAACTGAAGTCTACATAAGGAGATGTGCCTTCCTGTATCTTCTGTCCATTCTTGTACCAGACGTAGGAAGTATTACGAGGTAAATAACGACTGCTGTGACACTGAAGGTAAGAAGATGAAGATGATCTGCTGACCTTGAGGTCTAAATATGTGTAGAAGGAACAGAAATATTAATTGTGTTAATACATACATGCAATTATACAGCAATTCACAGTATTTTCAAGAATGTGAACATTTGGATGTGAATTGTTAAATATTCCAGTGAGAATGTTACCTGTGACAGACAGAGTGACTCCAGGTTGAAAAAAAAATATTCCACTTGGTTGGTTTGTTATGAACCTGAACTTGTACACAGCTGAGTCGCTCTTTCTCAGGTCTGTGATTCTCAGAGTGCTGTCATTCCTAATCTCATCATGTTGATACGGCACACGACCTGAATACTGTGGGTCTGTTTTCAGATCCACAAACACATCATCTGTCATATCAATGAACCAGAATGATTTCTCAACTTTGGTATCAAGGTCATTTATTCTGGATGGGTATCTGTAGCTGCAGTGTATTTCCACTGTTGATCCTTTTACAGCACAGATCTCAGTAGAGGTGTAAGTCACTCCCCAGCCATTCTGACCCTGTATCACTGTAACACAGAGCACATCAGGAACCACAATCAAAATCAATGACTTCAGTAAACAATCAGTCAATAAGACAACTGACAACTTCTCAATGTCATAACTCTGGAACAGAAGGGAGGTCTTAAGACAGTGGGTCAGATACTGACTTGGTGGCTCTAATCTTGGGTGGCCACCTGAAAACTGAACTGACTGTAAAAATCTTCTGAGCTGATGGAGGGAAGAAGTCTGAAGCATACATGTTTTCACAGACCTGGATGTAAAATATAATTGCAACATGACTGGTGCATGGAGGCATACAACCAAGAGGTGGTTCTAGTTGAATTTACGTGGTGGTTTAACCAGTGAAGCATAGAGAAGTTCAACACACAGTGTTCGCACAGTTACACAGTCAGTACTAAAGAAGAGAGGAAGACGTGCACATGCTTTCTAGAGTTAGTCTCTACGTGCACTGAGGCAGGACATTATCCAGTGTGAAGCTGCAGTGAAGAGAACAGGAATGAAGGACCTGAGACATTTTTAATTCTCTTTATCGACAAGGATAAGATAAGAAATATAAATTACTAGAGTCAGTGCTTTTCTTGGTTAGTTTCCTGTCTGTTCACTCTGTGGTCAGGTTGCTGCTGAGTGTGAAACTAAAAATAACTGCAGAGCACTGAGGCGGAGGAAACTGTTTACAGCAGCTCTGATTCAAAGATAAGATAAAAGCCAATCATTACTATCGACACAGAACACGGAAATATCACACTGTACTCATACAATACAAAGGGAACTACAGTAGCAGGGTTTGGTGCAGATGATGACACGATGATGATATAAGAAAAGTTGAGACAATATAACTTGATTTCACTGTGAGACCAATATCCCTCCAAAACACTTCACCATGATAAAAGTAGCTGCAGATAGAAACTAACTGTCGGCCACTTGAGCTGTCGCCTCTGCAACCAGGGTCGACTTTAGAACTGATTAAACAGGGCGATATGTTTTCACAGGGTGAGGAGGGAATACTCAATAAGAAAAGCCACAATATGCTCAGTTTACAGCATGTAAGAGTGTTTAGCACACAGCTGATTTATGCAAATGTCAGAAGTAAAAGGAAGTTGGTCATCATAGAACAGGATTGTTCAGATATAATATCATTTCCACTGCAAGTGACACAAAAACAAACCAAGACCCTATGCATATGGGCTGTTTCCACATTTGCACACAAAAGTAATATTTGTCATGTTTCTGGGAAGCTTTCCTTTCACACAACTCTGATTTGCTTATTTCCACATGTGACCTTCAGTCCCACATTTTCCCAGATTCCCCTCTTTTAATGTGATGAATGTAACTGTAGATCTACAGTACCTGACACAGAGAGGAGGAAGACAACAAATCCTCTGGCTGCTGCAGTTAGACTCATAGCTGCTCCTCTCGTCTCTCTGTGTGAGACAATAAAACCTGTCAGTAGATAAAATAATGCTCACAGCAGGTAAACAGCATCAGTTACATCAATAAACTGTTTCTACTCACAGTGAAGAAGGACGTCGTCTTCAAAGATGCCTTTCCTTTGTTGTCAGTGAGCAGAAGTTAGATATCAGGTTGGTAAACCTCTACATTTCCTTCCTGGTTAGATTATGAACATGCAAGATGAGACAAATTCAGTGGTCGGAAGGCTCGACAGGCGCTCTATAAAGTCCATTTATTAAATAAATACCCACAAAACAACAAAGTTGTGTTTTTAAAAAAATGTAGTTTAAAGAAACTAGTTTTGAACACCATTTAAAGAGACTTTAAAAAAACATGGGCACAATTTAGTTGGTAACTATTAATTTGAGTATTACAGTAGTGGTGAAAGGCAGATAAAAAGCTGGTACATAAAGTGGCCTAACAAACCTTACAAGAGGAAATCCATATAAACCCACCTCTTCAAATCTTTGCAGTTGAGGAAACCAACGCAGGAAACCAATAAAGATAAGATAAGAGACTTGACTGATCCCCGGGGGGAAGTTCACGAGTTAGCGAATGGAAGCCTGGGCTCAGACATGCAAAAGGCCCGAACACCTCTCCTTCACAGGAGCAAGACACACAGACTTTGTCTTTGTTATGCATCTTTTTGTGGTTTTGTATCTTTGTGGTAATTTTGTGTGTGGTAGTTTTGCATCTCTTTGTAGTTATTTATCTCTTTTAGGTAATTCTGAGTCTTTTTGGTTGTCTTTGTGTTGTTTTGCCCCTTTTTATTGTTTTTGTTGTGTCTCTTTGCATCTCTTTGTGTCTCCTTTTGGTCATTTTGAGTCTCCTCCTGGTTGGTACATGTTAAATAAAGTGATATATTGCAGGTGAAGGCCAGAGGGCCCCCCTGACACTTTGGGCCCCTGGGCCTGTGCCTTTTAAACTTGTTCTGTAATCCAAGCCTAAATCTGAGAGGCAGTCCAGAGGACTCCTGTTCACTTCAGTAAGCTGCTGCAGGTAAGCCAAACAATCAAAGGGAAACAATGCAGTAACACCTGATAGTGTGCAGGGCTAATAACTTGGGATATGGAGTCCATTTTCATCCAACACACTCGTCAGAACACAATTTGCTCGACAGTTTCTAACGTGTACATTAAACACTGACCAGCTGCAATAAATAGCAGTATAATAGCAATATTTGATTTCATGGACTCAGACCGCTCACCTCTACTAGTCCTCCTAAATAGCACCCTGTAGTGCCACTAAGTAGATTATTAACTAGTCTTAAACCCAGTGCTGTTTAATCAGAGCAGAAGACAAATGAGATGTTAAAGGGTTAATAACAAACACAAAAGACTGCACAACAAACACTGTTCAAATGACCTATTACCAAAAAGACACTAACTCATCAGGCCAAACAACACGAGTAAGAGGGGAAGAAAAGAAAAGATCTTAACTGCTATGATGCATTTTTTTTTTAATTAAGCGAGATGAAACAATAAAGTACACGTACAAAATCTAAATGTAAATACATGGGGTTAAAAGTACAAACAAACACAAAACAAAAACACTTCAGATATGTGTATAAAGAAGACAGGGATGTAAATAACTCATGAGCAGGTGCAGTGTAGAGATAATTCACAAAATAAGCATAAGGATTCTGATAAATGACACTTGACTCAACAATAAAACCAGCTGTGTTCAAACCGGTAAAACATAAAATCAAATAAAAAAGAGGAAACAAGGAAAACATGGTAAAGATATATTGTATACAGAATGAGAGAAATGTACTTGACAGGATGATGGAAGTTGTCTGTTATCAGTAAAATAGAACTCATTACTAATATCTAGTGGCAACAGTTGGAAACTGCAACTATCAGCAAACACATGTTCCCCTTCAACAGGGAAGCAGCAAAATAATAATATTTAATAAGCTGTAACTTATAATACATAAGAGATCTCAGGTGTGATTTGTCACCACGGAGACATTTTGCAGTCCTTCCATGTCACAGTTTAAACTTTGAGGTCTGCACTGCCTCTCTGTAACTACATTTACATGCACAAAATATTCTGGATTTTTCCTTTTATTCTAAAAAAACCAATATTGAATATCCCACTTATATTCCTGTTAACATGCAGCCATGCATACTCCAATGAATCTGTCCGAACATGTTGTTTAAAATATAGAAAAGTGGAGCAGCTGTTGCTTGTACTGGGAAAGTTTTCCACTGGGGGTGGATTTGTTCGACAATGCAACCACAGCCTCCTCTTTTCATTCCTTCACCCAACGTCTTAAAAATGTCAGCGTTTGAAATGTGGGTTTTTTATTTTGGGCATCCATCTCTACCCCAGTTGTGCAAACTGTTGTTGGCAAGTTGGTTTGTATACAGTGTATCCATGGCGACGCACAGAGTTGACCATAAACAGGTAAGAGGCCATGTGTTGCAAACTGCAGTAAAACTCCAATTTAGACGTGTAATCAGAATGCGCTGTATACATGCCTAAATAACGCTCTTTAAACCAGAACTGTACTAGCATTTCCCTTGTAGGAGGAACAGCCCTGCTGAACTCCCTGAACCAGTTTTATAAATGAACAGACCAACGAGAAACCACTGGAGGGTCAAATGTTTGGCACTCTGCCCCAGTATCACCCCCCAGTCTTGACAAACGCTCCTTTCAGCCATCCTGATGCCAAGAAGAGGTAAAAAGGTCACTTCAGACCCCTCTTCGTCCGGGATGTCATTAACATCTTAAAAGAATTCAGCTTGGGGCTACACAAATTGACTTAGATTAATGAGCACGACTTCGCTGACAACGCTTCTTAAATTCACCACATCCTGTCCCTTCTCGTCACCCCGGGAAATCACATCCTCGCCTCTCTTACCAAGTGTTTCTGTTGAAATGTCTCTTGGAAGTAAAACTACACATTTTATCCATGTTCTAACATTGTAAATGTGCATAATCCTTGTTTGTTAGTTGAATGATGTTTTTTTTTAATCTTGTAAACCAAAGTATCAGGAAATTAAGATTTTAGGTTTTTAATCCCTCATTTAACATGGAGCCATACTGCCATCTTGTGACGGTAGTTAAGGAGGGTTCCCTTTAAGGAATCCAATATTATATTTAGAGTTAAAATATAGTTGGGTTGATTAACCAACTTGTTTTCATGAATATGTGCCTTCTCATTCTGTGTTATTGCAACCGTATGTTAGTCTGGAGTGTGTGTATACAAAACAGTTTATACTTGTGTTCTGCTGATATGCGGTATAATAATCATATTAAATTTAATTTGATGTTAAGAGCTGATTTTGACCAGAATGGAAAGAGTATGTGTCTATTGAGTGTAACTTGCTAAAGTTTATTATATTTATTATACCTGAAGCAACAAAGCCAGCCGATTGCAACATTTTTTTTTCATGCGTTGATAATAATTTTGATGATAATATCGAATGGTTGATGAGACTATTTTCAACTTTATTATAAGCAAGTAGCCACAGCTAAACAGATAAACTTTTCGACCTACAACTCCCCCCAAAGATTCATCAGATCCAGCAACCACATGTCACAGGGAATCTTTCGCCAAACCAAGAGACTTGCTGCAGGCTAATATCACCGACATGTGAGGACCACCTAAAGGACACCGCCCCAGGCTCCACTGTCCCTCACCGCTGCGTTCCAGTTTGTATCACCCTGCTGGAAGGCTGTGAAGTGAAGCCGGGAGTCGCAAAGAGATAGTCTGGTGCCCTCAGGAGAAACGTCCACCTGATTCGCTGCTAAGAAAGGAGGCAAAGAATTTCCCTCACCTGATGTAGCTGCTGTGCAGTGGTAAGAGTTGATGTCAAATAGAAGACTTAATTATCTTGATCTTAATTTAATTTCCTTAGGTAAATGGTTTTGCGCATCCCTGCGTTCCCAATTTATCTATAGTCACATACTCTCTCTCACTATCGCCAGACTAAATAACTTTCACGAGTGTTACGTCTTGTTTTAATCTATTCACATATTTTGTGTCATTTCATATCATCCTGTTAAACATTTAGCCTAAATAAATCTTCATTTATCACCAAGTCGTTGTCTGTGTATATCTCTTTTGAGCAGGAACTAAAATCACTGTATGGAGAATTCATGACCCAGATATTGAGATTGATTCATTTTTGATAAGCATGCTGACAAATTAATAAGTGGTTTACGGACTTATTAATGTGATTAGTCCCTTCCCTCATTAGGATGGTGGTGCCCCAAACTTTATTTCGAGTGCAAACATTCTCTAAAAGGTATTTGCTCCCACACCCTCATGTCTTGATCGGTCAGTTTTGGTTCAGCATTATCTGGGTGTGTTAGTCCGACTTTGAGAAATTTGATTTAGCACGAAGTCGCACATGTTTACATGAAATTAAAAGTCTAGTTTTAGTCAGACTTACACAATGAATGAATTATCTCTGATGTCATGTAAACATACTGACTGATGAAACAGCCTTCGGGAGGAATTTGGGATTTAGTATCTTGCCCAAGGATACTTCAAATCAAACTACCAATTTTCCAATTAGTAGACGCTCCACTCTACCTTCTGAGCCACCGCCACTCCGTTATAGTGAATAGGGAGTTGCTGTGTTTATGTTATAATGACTTTGATACTAAAGCACCGCAGACTACTGGAAGATTTGAGCTCACTGACTACGATTGTTCCAATTCACTTCATATGTACACAAGTAAGTAACTGTTTTTACATCTGTGATGTTCAGCACTGATTTAGACTGTCTTCAGTGCAGAAGTACATTCAGTATGTCGCTAGTTCAAGCTGTTTCGTTAGTCTGTACAAGCAGGGCTGCATAATATACACAAAGAAATCATCTTAAAATAATTTGATATGACTTCTGATTTTAGTGGGAATGATTACTTTTGCATTTAATTTTTACTGTAAAAACAGGAAAAAATGATGATATGATTTTTGCTGGGAGAGACCCATCCTGAGAAATGTGTTTTAAAAATCAAAAGTTACCCGATTATATATCTGACATATCAGATTGTAAATGCAATGCCTGCTGTGGTCATCTGCTTTTGTTGACTGTGCTGTACAATGCAGCTGGATCCGCTCCACCTCCCCGACCTCTGGTTCTGTAGATAGTATCAAATAACATCATTCTAATTATATACAAACAAAGTAACAATAGAGAGCGGGAAAATGCAATGCATTCATTTCACAGTTATGTCATTTTACTTGTAGTGAGGATAACGTTGGTGTGTAAGGAGCTGCTCACCTCGGGGCAGTTCTGGCACTGTTGAACTTGACGGTAACGTACTCAACGTCTTCTCGTTGCTCCGTGTGTCTGAGGGGCTGAGCTGGTCTCATGTTGTAGTAGAGAGGATCTGCCTGGTTGGAGAAACGGATGCTGGCATACTGAAGGTCACCCTGCTCCTCTGGCTGTCTCTGACCAGGTAGACATCACAGAGACAACATTTATTTTAAATAAGGCAGAGGATTACAACCAGGACAGAAAAAGTCAAAGCAACAGCAGCTGTTGTAATAATGTGTTTAATATCACTGCTTCACCAACATGCTGCTGTATGACAGAAGAAGAGGAAAGGACAAAAAGCAGGTGAGACTCTGAAAGTACCAGGAGTTTAGGCCCCGTCCACATGTATGAAAAAATGGAAATTTTCATTCAAAGTTTAAAACAGAAATTTCTGTCCACACAGTCTTTGTTCTACAAAATATCTCTGTTTACTCAAGAACACAAAAACGGTCCCAAACGCTCGTCAGCGTTAGCTATCTTCGATGGTCTCCCCCATCACAAAGGTAGTGTACAGACTAGCTTTACCAGAACACCTACTGGAGATCTCATCATCGTTGATTCTCCTTCGGTATAACAAAGAAGCAGTGATGCTTTGTACATGTAAAGGTTTCCTTCTACTCCTCATCAACAACCCATCTCTCAAAAGTGTCCCACCATCTGCTGGTTAGACTGCACCTGATCCCAAACTATGCCTGATCCTTTGTTTCTGGTGGACTTTAAAATGTGAATGCTAAAGCAGACGGAATAACACTGGGTGCAGCAGCAACACATTCTCATCCCAAGTCGTCACATGTCGCTTTGTCAGTGGACATTCATGTCTAAATATTAGACGGTAGGTATCCTCCTGAATCTGCTGTTGATGTTCTGGGATGCTGCAAGCTACAATGGGACGTCAAGAAAAGCAGGTGGTTTTAAGTTTAAGTAACAACAGCACATGAGTTGGCTCTACATTCATACAGGAAGCAAACACCAGGTTCCTGGGTTGAAGTCCAGGGTTTATTGAAGCCATCTATCAGCCCCCCCCCCCCCCCCCCCCCCCCCCCCCACTCTATAGGGACTGTCCAGCTCCTTATATCACATCGTTACTGGCAGCGTTTCAAATTGACAGCGTCTAGCAGTGTATCATTCCACCATAACAGATGCCATCCAGCTGTGTTATAAACTGACTGTGGGTAAATATCCTTTTTTAAAAAAAAAAACAAAAAACAAAAAAAACCATAAAGGTATAGACAAGACACATCCAAGACAAGAGACGAATCAAAGAGAGCATGATAGAAATTAACATCTGTGAAGAAGGATGTGAAAAGAGCAACATGAGGTTCCTCTCAGTCAGATGAGTGGTTGACTCAGCAGTGTGAATGAACAGGAACCAGAATTTATTTTGTTCCTGAATAATAAACGTCACTTTTCTCACCTGTTCCCTGTTGTCTGCTCTCTCTCCAGGCTCAGACGAGTCCCTGGAAGCTCTCTTTTTTCTGGTCCAGAGAATCAATCGAAAAAAAATAAAAAATCATTCAAAGTTTTAGGTGTGACAAACTGACTTTCAGTGATTTAACAAACAATGATTCGGTCAAAACAGAAGTGCTCACCTGATCCACAGGAACACAGCGAGGAGTATGACAGCCAGGAGAACAACAGTGATTGTTCCAGCAGCTACTAACTTCCCTGCTCCTGAGGAACTACGATCTAAACAAAACACAATTAATCAGGGTGTTACAGCATGTTTGGGCCCATTCGCCCCACAGAGTAATATATGACCAAACAGTGCATGTATTACATCATGGTTAACGCCCTGCTCCATACAGGTGGAATACCTCAGCCTAGGGGCACGTGTAGAAAAGCTTTACAAATACTGGACCTCTCAGGATGATAGCAGTATTAATATTTGAAAGCTTAACAAAATATAATACTGGTATACATTTTTTTTTCATAAATACACGACAAACATTTTGTTGAAAAATAAACCTCCATTTCCTCACACCTGTACAGCGACTACTTACTTTCACGACATACATTCAAACCAATATATTTGTAATAAGTTTTTATTGTCCAGTATATAGAACCAGACAATTCACTGGTCTAAGTCTACAACATAGCCTGAGAGATGAAGGGCATAAAATCTGTGGGCATGCGAGGGTGGGTGCTGAGAGAGCTGCAGCACCCCGTATTGACAAGGGGTGGAACAACACAGTCTGTAAATAGCTGTTTTACCATAACTCTTAAGCCATATGATTTTAAGGTGCCTGTCAGAAAATACATGAGAAAAAAAATTGGTTTAAATTGTGCAGATTGAATTAGCTCCTCCAATATAACATGACAGTGGCATCATGTTAGATCAAAGTGTAAGGTTCGGGGTCAGGTCATGGGGCAGCTAAACTTGGGGAGTGAGTTGTGGTAGGGAGAGCTTATCATTGGCAGCTGAGAAAAAACAGTAATTTGCCAGGACAGTTTTGGAGCTGCTTTTTAGATCCATAAAATATTTTGGACATGAGGGAATTCCACTGTAGAGCATATCCACTGGGAGGGAGTTTAACAGCAGCTAATGATGGAGCAACAGACGTAACATTATGAGTTGCCCAGAGGACATGAGACGCATCAATGAACAGACAACTGGATGTCTGCCACCATTCAAGAGGAACAGTTAGAGATTTTGGTCCATGCAGTCAAGAGAAAAATTTTCATTTAGATGGTGGTTATGGCCCAATAGTGCTAGCTACACAATGTGAAGAGCAAAAGGAACCGAAAAAAAAAATCCATTCTCTCTGGCGGCTGCAGGCCTGCAAAGAAATTGACCAATCACAGCCACCCGGTCCGCATGGGAGTTACTCCTTGCTCAGATTTGCACTCTCTCTCTCTTACCCTCTGTCCAATCCCCTCGCTCCATTTTGACACTCCTCTGCTCCTCGTCCCGCCTCGTCCCAACCCCCCTCCGCATTTGAAAGTGCGAGCGGTTTGTAAGGCCCTCGGGATGGGTGCGCTGCAGTTTGTTTACAGTGGTTGCTAAGCTACAAAGAGCAATGCTAACATTAGCATCAGGTGGTATGTAGACAACTGAGACGGTGACAACACTCAGTTCGCAGGGAAGGTAGAATGGTCTGCAGGATATTGAGAGAGCCTCAAGGTCTGGACAACAATGGTGAGCAATGATCCTGCTGTTGTTACACCAGTTGTTATGGAGATAAACACAGAGCCCCCCTCCTTTCCTCAGCATCGGGTATGAGCAGGTGAAACCAGCTTTCCGTTATGATCATAATCCCACAGGTCTGTACGTAGCAGTTAGAGGCAATCAATAGCTCCAGTTCGTCCATTTTGTTTTAAATAGATCTGGCGTTTGTCAGGAAGATGGTCAGCAGTGACGGAGTGTGAGGGTACTTCTTTAGCCTAGCCAATATCCCCGAGTGGCCCCCGCGCTTCTGCCTTCGTTCCCTCCCTGCGTCGCTTACTCGGGCAGCATATCCACAGTGACTCCGCAGGTCTTCTGATGGCGTCCGGGATGTTGTGTGCCTTTTGAAAGTCTCTCGTGATGTCAACCTTGCACTTCCAGCCGATGTCGATAATGTGCTGCCGACGATACACAAAATGCTGCTCGACATGAGCTGACAAACGTGGACAAAACTACATATAAGAGAAAGCTAAGAGCCGCTGCACTCTCGCACGCCGCCATGTTCTGTCTCCTCAGTTCCTTTGACCGATGGAGAAAGCTCTGGCAAGATCTGGGCCTGAAAAGTGATGCTGATACAGCGGAGTTTTTGTTGAACAGGTAATATTTCGTTTTATTGTGGATGTTGTGACATAGATAACTGTATGCTGTATGTAACTGTATGTTGCTATGTGGGAGGGGGTGTGTCGTTAGGAGGCTCCGAGGGGAGGGGGACACGAGCTTGGAGGGGAGGGATCATCGAGCACAGAGGTAGGGGTGTGTGTGTGTGTGGGGGGGGATGCTTTTTTCAAATCTTTCTCATTGTCTTTCTAAACGTAGACCATAGCTTTAATACTTATTACTTACAAATATGAGGTTGATAGACTTCTTAAAGTGCCTCTTCCCCCTATCAATAATATTAAGGTCAACTAGATTTACTGCCCTCGCTGAAAACATGAATGCAAAACTTACCTGCCACAACAGGCAGATGTAAGGTGGAGTTATGACGTCCTCTTGTGTTCTGGGCTTCACAGTAATAATTCCCACTGTGTTCAGCTCTGATGTCAGTGATGGTGAAGATCTGTCCTGATGCTTTTGGTGAGTCTTTATTCTCCTTGTACCAGGTATAGTTAGCTGCTGGGTTAGCATCACTGCTACAGGTCAGAGTCACTGAACTGCCCTCCACTATCTCAGCAGAGGGACTCACTGACACAGAGGGAAGCTTTGGAGCATCTGGAGGAGATTTAGACAGACTCATGTCATTTAGGCTTGAGCAGTATCATGGTGTTACAGTATATCAGGGTATTTAGAAATCCAGAATGTAGGACTGTCAGTAGGGAGGTTCCATGTCCTCTCCACAGCCTACAGTAGCCAATGAAAGCATGTGTTGAAAGGAAGGTCCTGCCTTACTTCGGTCTACTGTATAGATCCCGCCAAATGGTTGGTTTGATGACAGACAGGGAAAACTCAGTCTTTCTTATTAAATACAGTAAGCTCCTAAATACACAGTTCTGCCTTTGTTTATATGTTTTTCACTTTTAATCACAGAAAATTGTTTTAACTTTTTTCTTTTGAGAAGCACCTAGACAAAACCTTGAAAAAAGAATCAGGTGTAAATTTGTGATCTGTGATACTGTTAGGCACTTTAAATTTGGACAAGGTGAGGCTTCACACTATGGTCCTATTGTGTTTTCCAGCTAATGAGTCCCAATTCTAGTTATTTATTTTTCTCTTTTCAAGCAGAGATAAAAACAAAACAAAAGAAGCTTCTATTTCAGTGTGTCTAATCTATTATTACTCAGTGGCAGAAGCACTTACTCTGATTCTGACTGTCAGGGGGGAAAAAATTCAGTGTGACCTCTCAGGAGACCATCCGTCTATATATGGTGATGTTGTTTGTAATTTCTTATTCATTAGACTGTATACCATGATCAAATGTCAGGAAGGTTTGAAAGTATTAAAAAAATAGGTACTACCCAAGCCTAATGTCATTCACATCAGATGATGCATTTTGGACAAAGGGATGTGTATTTTGTGAACAAAATCTATTTAAAACTATTATTGTCTGTCTGCCTACACAAACAGACCACAGCTAACAGTAAACATTGTCAATAAATGTTCCAAACAATAACATGTGAACCAGGTACACTGTGACTACTTGGCATTAGACCCTTGACACCAGATTTGCTCATGTTTAGTACTTACACTGAACATCTACTGACAAAGACGATGACATGATCCATCCATACTGATTCTCAGCCTTGCAGTTGTAGATTCCTCTGTCCTCAGAGCTGATGGACTTGAAATAATAATTTCCTTCTGGTCCCTGAAATATTGTGTGGTCCTCCTTGTACCAGGTATAGTCAGCTGCTGGGTTAGCATCACTGCTACAGGTCAGAGTCACTGAATCACCCTCCACTATCTCAGCAGAGGGACTCACTGATGTAAAGAGATGCCTTGGACCATCTGGAGGAGATAAAATAATTTAACCAACATAAATATTTATTCATGTGTTGAATAGAGTTTAAGGCATGTATATGTAATGTGAAACTTTAGAGGTAGTTTTGTGACTGAAATTTGATAAAGCTAAATGAAGCGGGTATAAGAAGCATTTTTTCCTACTGAACTTTATATCTTAATATTTTCATAAATATGATCTGTAAGTTGTTTTTTTTAAATAAGCTGTTTTAAATTAGTTATAAATACCAAATCAAAACAAACTGCTAGTACAGGAGCATCATCTGTAGGAAGCAGGGTTGATGACAGGACAGAAGCCTGAGGTGGTGTTTTGGATTACTGATGGTTTGAATCCCCTGAACATCATTTCAGATCTGGGAGCCAACTGTTAATAAAACTACCTTTTCATCATCTGCTGTAGCTGCTCAGTGAACTGCAGCAGCAGACTGTGAATGTGAAACAATCAGAGCCATCAGCCTGGCTGGGTAATAAAGCTTTAAAATGTAGTCATTAGTTGCATGATGCTTTTTGAATTACCATACCATACCATACCAATTTATTTATATAGCACATTTAAAACAACAGAGCTGAGACCAAAGTGCTTTACAAATAAAAGAAAAAACAGGTAACAACGCACAATCACAACTCATAAATAAAAAACATACACAGCGTCACATGAAGAACACCAATCACTCAGGCTGTGCTTGAAAAAGCCAAAGAATAAAAATGTGTCTTGAGGTGTGATTTAAACACCTGCAGAGTGGGGGCTTGCCTAACATGCAGAGGCAGCTCGTTCCATAGTTTTGGAGCAACCACTGCGAAAGCCCAATTTCCCCTGAGCTTCAGCCTGGATTTAGGGACAGCTAGGAGAAGCTGATCGGAGGACCTGAGGGACCTTGGAGGGACATAGGGTTCCAGCAGGTCGGAGAGGTAGATGGGTGCCAAGCCGTTAAGGCACTTGAAAGCAAACAGCAGAATTTTGAAATCAATCCTATAGCGCACAGGAAGCCAATGGAGGGAGGCAAGTACAGGACTAATGTGCTCTTGCTTACGTGTACCAGTTAGCAGACGAGCAGCAGCGTTCTGGACTAACTGTAAGCGAGAGATGGAGGCCTGGCTAACACCAACATACAAGGCATTACAGTAGTCAAGGCAAGATGTCATAAAAGCATGCATTACAGTTTCAAAAACAGAACGTGATGGAAAAGATTTAACTTTGGACAGCCTCTGGTAGAAGCTCTTTCGCACTACATCATTTATTTGCTTGTCCATCTTTAGGTCTGAGTTAGGAATTAGCAGTGTTTTACTCACATTTCACATCTAAGATGTAATAAGACGTCCTCCTCCCCAGCTCGTTCTCAGCTGTACAGTCATACTCTCCAGAGTCTGAGGACTGGATGGAGCTGAAGACAAGCTGTGGTTTTTGTCTCTGAAGATGATGGTGTAAATGTCCATTCTTCTTGTACCAGGTGTAAGTAGCTGCTGGGTTAGCATCACTGCTACAGGTCAGAGTCACTGAACTGCCCTCCACTATCTCAGCAGAGGGACTCACTGACACAGAGGGAAGCTTTGGAGCATCTGGAGGAGAAAAACATGAAAAAAAAAACATTGTGTGTGTGTGTGTGTGTGTGTGTGTGTGTGTGTAATTGTCCAACAGTTTAGCAGTGCTGAAGACAGAAGACCAAGGAGATGAAGCTGGTTCAGTGTGTTTGGACACTGTCATGTCTACTGATGATCTCTGGTTGGTAAATTAGCTAAATGAGAGAATTAAACAATTTAACACAGATGTGTCAGTGCAATGGCTTACAGGCTCCAGCAGATGGTGTTATAACAGTACAAGACTGTAAGTAAACTCACACACTGAAGGAGAGGGGAAGCCTCCACATCCTTTTACAGCACAGGAATAGCTGTCTGCAGAATCATAACTGAAGTCTACATAAGGAGATGTGCCTTCTTTTATTTTCTGTCCATTCTTGTACCAGATGTAGGAAGTATGATCAGGTAAATGACGACTGCTGTGACACTGAAGGGAAGAAGATGAAGATGATGATCTGCTGACCTTGAGATCTAAATATGTGTAGAAGGAACAGAAATATTTATTGTGTTAATACATACATGCAATTATACAACAATTCACAGTATTTTCAAGAAATTAAACATTTGGATGTGAATTGTTAAATATTCCAGTGAGAATGTTACCTGTGACAGACAGAGTGACTCCAGGTTTACCCCAATATTTTCCATCTGGTTGGTTTGTTATGAACCTGAACTTGTACACAGCTGAGTCGCTCTCTCTCAGGTCTGTGATTCTCAGAGTGCAGTCATTCTTTATCTCATCACAGTCATACTGCACACGACCTGAATACTGTGGGTCTGTTTTCAGATCCACAAACACATCATCTGTCATATTAACAAACCAGAATGTTTTATCAATTTTATAATAGCTGGATGGGTATCTGTAGCTGCAGTGTATTTCCACTGTTGATCCTTTTACAGCACAGATCTCAGTAGAGGTGTAAGTCACTCCCCAGCCTTTCTGACCCTGTATCACTGTAACACAGAGCACATCAGGAACCACAATCAAAATCAATGACTTCAGTAAACAATCAATCAATAAGACAAAAAATACTGATGTGATTTGGGGAAAGATAACCTGGACAAGTCCTCAATTATCAGACTGATCATCTGCAGTCATTGTCATAAACTGTTCCACATGATGCATCTAACTAGAATATAGACTTTTCTGTGTGTTTCAGCTTTGTTCAATTCATTTAAAAAAACTGTCAAGAAAATCTCAGAAAAGTGCATCTCATATGTCAACCGCTCCAAAAACATAAATTCAAGTATTTTTACACACTCTTCTGGGATACGGCAGTGGGGCAGTAGTCACTGGTGCCCCCAAGGGGTGGCCATGGCAACTGGCCCATCGCTAAGTCCTGCCCCCCTTAGTTACTGTTGCTATGTCTGTCAAGCTTTTGCTCCTAGCATAAGAAATATGGAGTTTTCAGCGATATCAGTGAGAGATATTCCAAAGGAAATAACATCAAATTTCTGGAAACACTGTTTGGAGATATCAGAGAGAAGCCAACAGAAAGGTCTTCAATATGCATTTGAGAGCTACATTCACAATATCATCTGCTGGCGGAGTATAAATCAGGAGAACATTAGAATAGAGGGAAAAGCTCACCGGTCACAATGCCAAGTGTCAGGCACCCCACGTCTTGACACTAAACGTGACGGACAAATATAGGAACAACATGCAACGTTCTTGTGCAGCAGGGTAAGTCAATATATTGTTTAAATTTAAGTTCCTGTTGAGTTAAGTGGGGCAGACGAAGGGAGAGCAGCTACAAGATCTGGATAGTCAGGTGTAAGGCGTCGGTTCACAAAATGCTAAAAGATATCAGTATGACAACGTGTCTGTCTCGCAATTAATGTTACTAGTATTTCTTTTGCTCAGATAGCCTACTACACAGTGACTCGACTTCAAGTTTAAACATAAGTTACTTACTATTAATATTGAAACGTCTTTGTTTTCATATTTTATCTAAACTAGCACACAAAGCTAGTGTTAGCTAACGTTAGTTAGCATCTTACCTTGGAACAAACATAGGTGTTTTAATTGATCTTTGCTGGATTCAGCTGTTCATGTGGTCTTTCACACTGTTTTAGCCATATCTGGCATCTCTCTCCTTGGGCCTTGGGCTTAGGGAAGGGGAAAAAGTCAACAACACTTTGGACACTTTTTCGGTATTGGGTGTCGGACTTGCAGGTAACGTTACCGTATGCACACCACTTCGAATATTAGCTTCTGCTGAAAGCTTGACAGACCTCTTGGTTGCTACACACAGTTGCTAACGTAGGATTGGACAGTGACCGTTAAAGGGAGGGGCTTAGCAAAGCGTCACTTGCTATGCCCTATGTTTTGGTTTAACCAGTGAGAAAAAGCATAGAGAAGTTCAACACACAGTGTTTGCACAGTTACACAGTCAGTGCTAAAGAAGAGTGGAAGACATGCACATGCTTTCTAGAGTTAATCTCTATGTGCACTGAGGCAGGACATTATCCAGTGTGAAGCTGCAGTAAAGAGAACAGGAATGTTTTTGGACCTGAGACCTTAAATGCAGTTTACTGACCAGGACAAGAGGAGAAATATAAATTATTAGAGTCAGTGCTTTTCTTGGTTAGTTTCCTCTCTGTTCACTCTGTG
Source organism: Epinephelus lanceolatus (assembly GCF_041903045.1). Lineage (NCBI taxonomy): Eukaryota > Metazoa > Chordata > Actinopteri > Perciformes > Serranidae > Epinephelus > Epinephelus lanceolatus. The sequence goes on from NC_135736.1 coordinate 44,954,700, forward strand.
GTCAGGCTGCTGCTGAGTGTGAAAACTAAAAATAACTGCAGAGCACTGAGGCGGAGGAAACTGTTTACAGCACCTCTGATACAAAGATAAGATAAAAGCCAATCAGTACTATCGACACAGAACACAGAAATATCACACTGAGCTCACACAATACAAAGGGAAATAGCAGGGTTTGGTGCAGATGATGACACGATGATGATATAAGAAAAGTTGAGACAATATAACTTGATTTCACTGTGAGACCAATATCCCTCCAAAACACTTCACCATGATAAAAGTAGCTGCAGATAGAAACTAACTGTCGGCCACTTGAGCTGTCGCCTCTGCAACCAGGGTCGACTTTAGAACTGATTAAACAGGGCGATATGTTTTCACAGGGTGAGGAGGGAATACTCATTAAGAAAATCCACAATATTCTCAGTTTACAGCATGTTAGACAACAAACACAGTAAGACCCTGTGCATATGGGCTGTTTCCACAATTGTACACAAAAGTAATATTTGTAATGTTTCTGGGAAGCTTTCCTTTCACACAACTCTGATCTACTTATTTCCACATGTGACCTTCAGTCCCACATTTTCCCAGATTCCCCTCTTTTAATGTGATGAATGTAACTGTAGATCTACAGTACCTGACACAGAGAGGAGGAAGACGACAAATCCTCTGGCTGCTGCAGTTAGACTCATAGCTGCTCCTCTCATCTCTCTGTGTGAGACAATAAAACCTGTCAGTAGATAAAATGATGCTCACAGCAGGTAAACAGCATCAGTTACATCAATAAACTGTTTCTACTCACAGTGAAGAAGGACGTTGTCGTCAAAGATGCCTCTCTTCTGTTGTCAGTGAGCAGACGTTAGATATCAGGATGTTAAACGTCTTCATTTCCTTCCTGGTTAGATTATTAACATGCAAGATGAGTCGAATTCAGTTGTCGGAAGGCTTGACAGGCGTTCTATAAATCCAAGTCCATTTATTAAATAAATACCCACAAAACAACAAAGTTGTGTTGTTTTTAAAAAATTTAGTTTATTAATTTAATTTAAACAATAGAGTTATGATATCAAAGCTGTTTTGCTGCAAACATCCGACTGACACCACAAGAGAGCATTCATAAAGAGAAAAGAAAAACAGACAGACAGTTCATCTCTATGTGCGCCACAGGATGTCACATAGCAGGGGCGTAGGTTTGATTTGAGCTTTGGTAGGGACCATGCGAGCACCCGCAAGGTGCAAGCAGAAAAATTTTCAGCACTAATTTGCGTGCATACTGTTTTGGGCTACAGATCAGATGATCTTAATGACTGTTTCTTTAATCAGCTTCCAGAACTGATGCATTTGGCCTACAGATGATATATAACAGTATAATAGCTGCAGGCGGCTCTATGCTTTATAATATCATCCACACATTATAACACCATTATTCCACAATCATATCTTTTAATTCTAAAGTTTTTGTAGTTTATAGATTAATTTCAGAACGTTCATAAAACAATAAAACAGATGTATAGAGTAGCCTAACAAGCAGCCCACTAAGACTTCCACAAAAGACCTGCCCTTAACCAAAATGCCCAAAGCCGTGTCTCCACCTGTCACTACAGGACACAAACTGTTGGCATATTGCCCTGATGTCTACATGATCTAATCTCTCCTTATGCACATTGCAAATGGCAACATGGTTAAGGCGCGATTGTGTCATCTCAGATCTGAGCCATGTTTTCAGCCTTCTGAGAGCACTGAAGCTCCTCTCTGCCTCTGCAGAGGACACAGGGATGACCATGAGAAGCCTCACAAGCACCTCTACTTGCTCAAACAGGCCTCTAACCTCAGCATGCATGCCAGAAGGTATCTTGGCGGCCTCATTGCTGGAGTTGTACTTATAGTTACTTCGGAACATAGGCAGTTGCACTGCCAGACTCTCTCTGTTCAGTTCTGGGTAGTCATCAATGACTTTGGTAATGTCACCCGTGAGAAGAACATTCTAAAGGTTCATGAGAGTTTGGATGTCATTCTGGCTGAAACACTCTTTGAATTGTGTATCAGTAACATCTAACAACCCATAGAACTGCACCCTGTAGTGCTGCACTGCACTGCTGGGAGCATGCGGAGTTGCTGGCCCAGTGCGTCGCTTGGGGGGCTGTCTTATATGTGGCACTTTGACCTGTGTAAGGTCAAGAGAGGTTATCATTTCTACTGCTTTATCATACAGTTGTTGGAACTGCTCTTCAGTTCTTTTTGCCATGAGTGTGGTGTTGGCATGTTGGACAGCTGACTGCATCCCTGCAATGGTTTGACTGGTTTTCTGAAGGGACTTATTCAAGCACTCCAGCACCCCTATCACCTCTGATGCCATTAGCAGCCCTAAGACAGTTTCTGGAATCTATCACGGAGACCATTTGCTTTTGCACTGGGACCAGTGTCTGTTGGCAAAACAGTTTTGTACTGATTGAGAACTGAGTTGACGGCTTTCCCTCGGACCGTCCACCTTGTTAGACATATGGGTTTTAATGTTGTGCTTGGTCCTGATCCTGTATTCTCAAATATTGCCTTGAATTTTCCAGAGAGCTTACTTAAAGTCCCCAGCTCATGGACTTACTGTAATGAGGCGCGTACTAACGGAGACGCCGTACAGGCAGACTGAGTAATGAAGTTCACGCGATATGCACCACTATGCACAACCTTCTTTTCAAGTGTTGTTCTTTTGATGGAGTAGGCTTTCACACACTCAAAACACAAGACTTTTTTAAGGAAGAGTTATAATGAAGCCATTGATATTCTTTGAACCAACTATCCTGAAAATGCAGGACCTTATTCACAAGTCTTTGTACTGGAATGTGCTTAGCACATTCCTAACCAACAGGAGGCCCCGGTGAGAACAGTGAGGAAACGCTACCTAACTTCTGAAGTGGCTGCAAATTTTATACAGATTTTACAGAGCACTCCTGCTGAAATTTTACCTGCACCCTGTGATTTTATTGTGGACAATTTTAACAACAAACTCATGTCAACGCTGGACTCAGTGGCTCCACTTTTAATCAAAACAATTAGAACAAAACCTACTCCCCCATGGAGAAATCAGGAAATCAAACAACTGAAAAGATACTGCAGGAGTGCTGAGAGAAGGTGGAGAAAATCAAACTTAACAGTCCACTACGAAATATTACGTCAACATCTCAAAACCTACAATAACGCAGTCAAACAGGCAAGAATTTCCCACTTCAAAAAACTAATCTCTGACAATAAAAACAATCCCAAATTCCTCTTCTCCACAATTGATATTTTAACAAACAGTAATTTTAACAGATCACCTAAGACAACAACCAATGCCCTTTGTGAGGACTTTGCAGACCACTTCAGAAGTAAAATCAATGACATCAGATCCAGTCTCTTATCGCAACAGATTTTAACTGTCGACACACCTGGATCATTGCTTTTAGCTGACGAAACACTGGAGAGTTTTGCCCTGGTTGATGCGAGGACACTTGGTCGAGTTTTCTCCCAGGTAAAGCCCACAACCTGCCTTTTAGACCCAATTCCCACACCATTTTTTAAAACATTTTATGGACTCTTTGAGAAACAGCTACTGTACATGGTGAATTGCTCTCTTCAGACAGGTGTCTTCCCGGCCTCCTTGAAAACGGCGGTGGTGAGGCCCCTTCTGAAGAAGAGCAATTTAGACCCCAACATTCTTAATAATTATCGACCTGTATCCAGCTTACCATTTTTAAGCAAAATTTTAGAAAAACTGGTTTTTAACCAAGTAAATGATTTTTTAAATACAAATAACACTTTAGAGAAGTATCAGTCTGGTTTTAGGATGAACCACAGTACCGAGACAGCCCTTTTAAAGATTTTAAACGACATCAGGTGCAATTTAGATAACCATAAACTCACAGTCTTGGTACTACTGGATCTAACCGCCGCCTTCGATACAATAGACCATCACATTTTATTAAATAGACTGAGGCACCTGGTCAGCCTCTCTGGTACTGTTTTTAACTGGTTCGTCTCTTACCTTACTGATCGACACTTCTTTGTAAGTATGGATACATGTTCCTCAGGAACCCATGAGATAAAGTTTGGGGTCCCCCAGGGGTCAATTTTAGGTCCAACTCTTTTTAATCTCTACATGCTTCCTCTGGGGGACGTCATCAGGAGGCACGGAATCAGCTTTAATAGTTATGCTGATGATACGCAACTGTACATCGCCGTGTCTCCTGATGACATAGGGCCAATTGATGCCCTTTTTAACTGCATTTTAGATATAAAGTCATGGATGGCAGTGAATTTCCTGCAGCTCAACCAGGACAAAACAGAGGTTTTAGTCATTGGTCCTGAAGGTCAGAGAGAGAAACTTTTACCAAAACTACAGGATTTTAAACCAACACAATCTGTAAAAAATCTGGGTGTGATTTTTGACTCTGAGCTCTGTTTTATTCCACATATTAAAAACATAACAAAGGCAGGTTTCTACCACCTTAAGAATATAGCCAGAGTCCGCCCGTTTCTCTCTCAGGCCAGCACGGAGGTGCTGATGCATGCTTTTATCTCCTGTAGGTTAGATTATTGTAATGCCCTGCTCTCTGGTCTTCCCAAAAAGAGTATCTCAAATCTACAATTATTACAGAATTCAGCTGCACGAGTGCTGACGAGGACCAGAGGGCGGGAGCACATTACACCAGTTTTAAAATCGCTGCATTGGCTCCCCGTGCGCTTCAGGATCGATTTTAAGGTTCTTTTATTAGTTTTTAAATGTCTTAACGGTCTTGGGCCTTCTTATTTATCTGACCTGCTTTTACCATGTCAACCCTCGCGGACCCTGACATCCTCTGGCACCGGCCTTTTAACCATACCACAAGTTAGGACTAAAACACACGGTGAGGCGGCATTTAATTATTATGGCCCCCGATTGTGGAACAGCCTGCCGGAGAACCTCAGAGCTGCAGAGACTGTTGATGTTTTTAAAAAGAGGCTCAAGACTCATCTTTTTAATCAGGCTTTTAACTGATCTCTGTATTTATCTATTTTAAATTCCTCTTATAACCGATTTATCCATCTATTATCTATTTTTTATTTATTTTTTATATTCTTACCCTTCCTCTTTTTACGTTCTTATCTCATTTAACCTTTATCTTTTGTTATTTTAGTTAGCCTATAGGTTTTAGTTTTGATGCATTTTATGTCTCTGTTTTAGATCATTCTTACCTAGCTACTAACTCAATTTTATGAGCTAAATAGCTTTTTGTTGGGTGGGAGGGTTGGGTTTTCTCTTTTCTTTTTGTTCTCTGTTTGGATCTTTGTTGT